>NC_064628.1:167702847-168356097 GCF_023864275.1 Schistocerca cancellata | reverse complement strand
GGCCTCACATGCTTATCGAGCTTACGTAACAACGGACAGATAACTTGGGCTGTACAAAGTACGTAGCCGTGACATGGCTGCCCTTGATGATATGTAAGACATTCTCATCCGCTTGGGAGCTGCTTTCGGGGTACTGGTGCATGGGGAGGAGTGAAACGTAGTCATTGTGCCAATACCGTAACGCAGATCCACAATAAAGTATATAATTGTATTTTCGAAGAAAAACATCCAGTATTAACACGTCTGTGCTATCTACTCAGCAAGCTGACGCTGGGTATAACAAAGGTGGATTAAGTTAGAACTGGTTTGTGAAGAAAATTGTGGAAATTCCTAGGTTCAAGGTCTACCTCTAATGTGTTCTATTCAGTTTACTCGCATGTGAGGTGACTGGTGTGTGGAAGACGGTCCTGGATACAAATGCACATACGGTCACACATCGGTTGCTAAGACAGTGTGTTACCGGACATAAAATGGCTGTTCAAGTGGCAGGTTTGTCTTTTACTTTCAACTTCACAAAAACCCACTAGTTGTCCAGTGACCGTTTGAATGGTGCCTCCTTTTTTCAACAGTAAGACAAGGGAAAGTGAAATTTCCACTATGCGTGGAAGAAGAAGCAAATGTTGAAGCACGACAAGCGCACTTTGTAAAAATGGTGAACTTGGAAGGTCACAGTGAGATTTTTACTAAATGCTGGAGTACTCCGAAAGTTTCAGGATATGAATTTAATGACTTCCAAAGAGTTCAAATAACTCAAAACCGCTTCAACATTTTCCTTGATTACATCCATACAGATCTAATGCGGAAGAATGTTGGTTTGCTGTAATATGATTTGAGCTTGGAAGGACAGAGTAATTCAAATGAAAACAATTGCTGCAAAATTGTGACACAAAGCATTTCAAGTCTACACGTTACTGCACCTTAGAGCTCAGTTTACAGCTTGATAGATCTAAAATCCGAAAGCATTATGAATGTAGGAATGAGACATAACTTCTGTAATTGAGCTGTTAACAAGTCATAATGACAATAAGAGATGTGTCCAAAAAATCACGGGAGCTTTTGTTTTCTTAAAACAATTTTATTTATTCGTCTACTTAAACTTTAGCACCGCCTTCTTGTCGAAATAGTAAACATCAAATCAATTGAAAATCGGATGATTTATTAAAACCCCTTTACCGTGGCTTCAGTGTTAATAAAAATGTCTTCTTCAGAAGGAAATATGGACAACATAAGCAAGTTACGAACACAAAAATTTATTCAGACTTAATGGATTATCCGGCCGCTGTGGCCGAGCGGTTCTAGGCGCTGCAGTCTGGAACCACGTGACCGCTACGGTCGCAGGTTCGAATCCTGCCTCGGGCGTGGATGTGTGTCATGTCCTTAGGTTAGTTAGGTTTAAGTAGTTCTAAGTTCTAGGGGACTGATGACCTCAGATGTTAAGTCCCATAGTGCTCAAAGCCATTTTTGAACTTAATGGATTACATGTTTTGGCAGGGGTACTTCAAAATACAGCCGAAAAGTGTTAGTCAAACATAAAATTTCACTTACATAATAAATTAAAACATGCACAACGTGGTTGTTGTCGTTTGATATTTTCTCGCCAATGTGCAGCTAGTGCATTAACGTCGGGTACGCATCACTTGCGCTAAGCAAAACTTCTGGAGGGAGAGGACACTAACTAGTAATAGGCGCAAGAAGGGTGCGCGATAGTGAGTGGTGAATGAAACCGATGACCTCAGCTGTTTGGTCCCATAGGAACTTACCAAAAAAAAAGACCAGATTACATTTAAAATTAAGGAATGTCAAAAAAACTAAGTTAATATTTAAAAAGGATATAGAAGGTGGAACGGGAAGAGGGTGAAGTGGGACAGGAATGGTGAGGAGCGAGGGAACGAAAGGGGCGAAGGAGATACATGGCGATGTGAGGGGAGCGGGGAAAGAGAGAGATAGTAAAACATGTGTAACTCTCAAGTGCAACATATCTGAAAAAAAATCGAATATTAAACCTATGGAAATACATTTTACATCATAACAAAGATGAAACACATGTACCAGTAGCGCTGATGTCCACAGTTATTACGGACGTGATGTATTTGAGAGTTATAAACGTTTTACTATCTCTGCCTCCCCCCCCCCCTCTCTCCCACCATTCGGCCATCTCTCGGCATCCACCCCTTACCTTGCATCCGTTTACCCAATTCCTCTCTCCTTTCATCCTCTTCCTCTTGCAATTGTTCCTCTTGGCACTGTTCACAGTTTTACGTAATCTGTTTTTATCGCAATGACCTTTTTCAGATTGTATCATATTTTTTGTACCTTTTATTAATTTCCAATATAAATATGAACTGGTTCTTAATGTTTTAATTTTAATTTTAACGTTTGAAGGAAGTTTAGTATGGTAAAGTTTCATTCGTAATCACGCACCTTCCTTAGGCATACTACAGCCCTCTCATGCCACAAGTTTCCAGAGCGTAAGCGTTGCGTAACGTGGCGTTAGTGCGATAGCTGTGGATTGGGGAGGAAATACCACAACCATGTTGTGTATGTTTTAATTTATTATGGAGGTGAAACTTTATGTTTGACTGACGCCTTTCGACTACATTTTAAGGTAACGCTGCCACAACATGTAAGCCAGTAAGTCTGAATAAGCTTTGGTATTCGTAACGAGATATGATTGTGTATGTATTTTCACTGCCAACTTCTGTAGGTTGTCTATATTCCCTTTTGAACAAGACGGTATTATGAACGTTGAAACGATGCTAAAGGGATTTTAACAAATCTCTCAATCTGCAACTGATTGGCTGTTTACTATTGGTACAGGAAAATTACATTCTGCGGTTGGTGCTCCAGCCGTGCTCAAAATTTTAAATGTTATCACAATCAGTGTAGCCCCAGATTACGTCTTACACAACCATGCCTAAGCATTTTCGGATCTCCGAAACGCTTCTAGAATTCAATCTTTGGGCTATCTTTCAGCTCCGTCAGAGATGCGTGTTTATCTCATCTACTCTTGTAAAACAGGTCTTTAGCGGTTTTTTTATATCTGGGAACGGAAAAATGTTACATCTTACCATATGTGGCTAATCTTTAGTACGCTATGCCTTCGTTACAGTATCGCTTTGGCTATAAATTGTCAAACAAGGAGCAGATGTATTTTCGTGATGCAAAACCTATGACTTGGTTCGTCTCAACTCAGCTTTCTTTTTCACGCAGAGGACGTCGAACTTGTGATTAGTATTTCTTACTTCGCTGTCGTTCGACTTTAAGGTAAGAACGCATAGTGCACAATACCGTTAGAATCGAAGAACACACTAATCATAACCTTCAAATTTGAACGTATTTGTCAATCTTTTCTTGGTCTTGCCGACCGAGAATCCTACCACTTGAATGATTTAGCCTCATTTTTCACGTCATACGCATAAACCTATTTTCCACCATTTGTTATGGTCGGTTTCACTAGCTCTTCACACCTCTTGATTTTGTCCACCAATTTGTACTCGCCGCTGTTTTTTGTTCGAAATCCAACAGTTACTGAACAAGTATTGCCGTCAGTCGTTTTGCACGAGGAGCGTTCAATAAGAAAAGCCATATCTTCTTTTCTGAAAGCAGGTTGGTTTAATTCAGGATCCGAATACACCATACTATTCCCGACTCTTTTGACTGCAAAACACTATTTCTCAACACAGTTTCCGTTCAACGCGACGGCTTTACGCCACCTTACTAGGAGCTCTTGTTTGCCCCCATAATATCACTTTACTGGTCGACGTCAGAGGCAAGATCTTGCTGCATCAGTAGCTTCCCCGTCATCCACGTACTGCTTCCCACGGAGCGTATCCTTCATTGAGCCAAACAGATAGCAATCTGAAGATGCGAGGTCTGGACTGTAGCGTGGATGAGGAAGAACAACCCAATGAAGTTAAGTGAGTTCCTCTCGGCTGCGCAGACCAACAGAGACGTCCAGCTCAGCAGCAAAATGTTTAATTGCGATCCGTCTAGCACCTCGAATGAGAGTATCCGCACGTTGCAAGTTTGCTGTGTCATAGTTGTGTGCGGTCGGCTGGCATGCGGGATGTTGGACAGGTCTGCGCGACTTTGTTGCTTTCGTTGCTGACGTCTCGCCAAACGACTTGCCGCGCCTTTATTCAGAGCCAAATCTCCGTAGACATTCTGCAAGGCTGTGGTCTTCCGCCAAAAAAAAAAAAAAAAAAAAAAAAAAAAAAAAAAAAAAAAAAAAAAAAAAACAACCTCAGTGATCCAGATCTCTGCGTGGAACGCATCACCGTTACAGTCACCATTTTGAAGGCAACGTGTAGCGCATCCACCAGTCGGAAATTTATTAAACTATAAAGGATAATATGGGAACATTCCACGACGTTCTACAAAAAAATTACGCATTTTTTCAAGAAAAACTGACCGAGAAAAAATGCGTTGCCAACTTATCGAACGGCTCTCGTATGTAGCGTGTCTCCAACGAAAATTGCTTGTTTTTAAAGGATAAATCACTAAAAGAACAGTAGTGTACATTCCGTTTTCGCCAGTACCACACAGAAGACGTCAGAAGAATAGCAGGAACGACGGCAGTCATTAGTTGCTTTAGTTAAAACTGCCGTCAATTAATTCAATAATCTGCCGCTGACAGGCAAATGCTTCGTACAACAGTTACAAAAAACAGTAAATAAAAGTCACTCAAGTAGAAAACCAGTACGGACGCTCCGTTTTAAATATCACATACACTCTTTTGACAACTTTGCTTTGGAAAAATGAAATATATCACCTGATGAAAACATTCGAACTCTCAGTAAAATGTATTATTTCTACCACCAATTTCTTCACGTGCTCCATTGCCTGCGAGTGTAGCATGAATTGATTCGTGATGTACAGAACAATTAAACTTGTCTGTCGATTGTACGAGTGCGTGCTTTTAATTAAAGCTTCCGAACTGTTTATATGAAAATTCCTAAGTATTTTTAAATAAAACAAATGACATTAACCTTCACCTACAGCCTTATACTTCATGTTGACATTTTTGGAACCCTCTGCCGCTAGAGGGTTCCGTATCCTAGTGTTTGACGTGGCAGTGCGTAACCTAACTATGAGCACGTGCATGAGAAACATTTTAGAAATCGAACAGTTCGTCCATACATGCAGCACCCTCCCTTCTGCATAGTAATACCAGTCCACAAACGAGCGCTGCGACAGCTGCAACAATCCAACGTCTTGGGTTCACTGCCATCGATAAACCTCCATACAGTCCCGGCTGGCCACATCTGATTTTCGTCTGTTTATAAAACTGAAACAGCACCTTTGAAGATTTCATTTTGATAGTGAAACGGTGTAAGCGGAGATGAGGTTGTAGCTCCGTCAATAAAGTGACGGTGTCTGCAAACAGGTCTCTCGTTGGGAGAAATGCATTTGTCGCCTCTGGGAATATGCTGAGAAATAAATGTGTAGACATGAATAATAAGGCTGTAGAATGTTAATAACGTTTATTTAATAAACTTTAAGAGTAAATTCGGAGGCATTACTTTTCAACACACTGTCGTAATTTTTGCTCTTTCACTGTCAACCAAATCTTCAAATTTTTTCTACATGGTATATTAATGTCGTTTCATAGCACATCTGCAGTGCTCGAATGTTACACGACTGCATAACAGATGTTGAGCATTCTCATCCCTCCCTTCTGTCATCCCATTCCTGTTTAAATGATTGTTATAATAGGTCGCTATGCTGCCTAGTAGGCCTAGCCTTGTTCAGAAGCATTCGCTCCCTACTTTTATTGCATAACCACAAGAGAAATAGGTTTATTTTTTAGATTTATCAGATGCTTACAAAGGTATATTTTTGAAAATTGTTGTAAGCAGCGAGAGTTGTGGATAACTTAGTTCGTAGCAAATCAGAGTTTGTGATTATAACTAGTTCACACTGAATTTCAGGGTATATCAGCGCAAATAAACGTTCATTTTTTAAGGATTTTCGAGAGTTACCATCGTGGTGTGCAGAAGTCATATAAAAGTAAATCGGTTTTTGTGATTTAATTACTGTAGCACATATTATAATCTCCATATGGTGTTACATCTAACTTTGTTAGAGGAGTGCATATTATCTACATTTACCATAAATCTGCTCTGCTGTTTTGTGTTATAATTGACTCAGTTCTTACAGGAATTTAGTAATATTTTTAGCTCCACAGAATAAAAGATAATCAGCAGGCTTAGTTTAAAGTTATCGCTTCACTGTCCTGTACAGCATTGTGGCAGCCACAACGCAGCTCCACAGTGAATGCTTTTCTTAAAGACGAGTTAGTTGACAATCGTAAATAGCCGTAAAATAGCCCTGAATACTGGCAAACGATTGGTAGCTTCTAAGAATCCGTGTGCTGGGAAAGCTCGCCCAGTCGTTGTACCAGATACCTCAAGTACTGTCTTATAGATCCTGTCTCTTCCGCGAAAAGTCTGGGATCAATAATTATTCGTCCACTCATCCATTGCGAGTGGCGTATCAGTGGTAAGTCTAGGAGTCCTGTACAGCATAGACGGGAAGGACTAGGCTGTTATACCGATTCCCCTAACTAACAGGTTTGAGACGCTAACTTTCATTGAAACTGAAACCGTGGTACTCGCTTCACCTGCTGGGAAGTGGTAAATGTAAAAGGGTAGGGTTAGGTAGCTCAACCGTACAGCGAATGGTGGAACCCCTTGGGAAAAGGCAGCAAGGGACAGGAAGAAACAGCAGGAGTATGCAGTATGTGTACTAGTGGGCCTCATTCAATATGTTGAAGAGGTTGTTCCGGCAGCCACAGAGAGAGCACGCTGCAGCCAAAAGAAGATTGTGGTGCACGTTGAAACCAACGACGTATGTCGCCCGGTCTCCTAAGTCGTACTAGGAGCGTTCCAGTAACTAACATAGAAGGTTCACAACATCAACCTTGCACACAGTGTTTCAATAAAGTTCAAATTTTGCAGCATTATCCCCAGGGCTGATCGTGGCTCCCTGGTTCAGAGTCGAGTGGAAGGAATGAATCAGAGTTTTCGAAGGTTCTGTGACTAGCTAGACGGTGACTACCTGGAACTGCACCGTAGTACTGAGAGCTGTCAGGTACCCCTAAATGCATCAGGCGTGGACTACACATTAGAGGCTGCTACCCAATTAGCCGATTATGTGCGGGTGTGCTCAAGGTTCTTCCAGTCAGGTGACTCTGAGCCCAGTCCAGACAACGATAGCTGCAGGAAACTCAGCAGTAATAGTGTAAGGTCCAAATGGATAGCCCTCCTCTTAGAGGCAATAATATTAAAATGCGGGTAGATAGCTGAGAAAGGACTCACAGTAAAGTGCCAGAGTTTCAAGCGGTCCTGAAAAGCAGTAAAGCTCACGTAATACTAGTTACCAAAAAACGATTAAGTCCTGAAATTGATATCTGTGAGACTTTTGGGGAAACTTTAAGTGTATATCGAAAGCTTATGCCTATGGAGAATCGAGTTGGTTTATTTCTCGCACTAGACTAGGTACTCTGATCCACTGAGATGGAAACTGAAGCTCCACGTAAAATTCCTTGGGCAAAACTCAGTATCAGGGATATGCAAAAAATTATAATTGGTTCTTTCTTTCGACCACCAGACTCACCTACTAATGTAACAGAAAACTTCAGAGAAAATCTCAGTTCACTTGTATTTAGCCATAGTGTAATCGTAGACAGAGATTAATCACCCAAAAATCAGTTGGGAATATTATGGCTAAGTTAGTTGTTGGCGTGATATAGTGTGGAGCATTATTCAATGCCTTCTCCGAAAACTACCTCGAGCAGATGGCTCTAAATCCCACTCATGATAGAAATATATTAGATCTAATGGCATTAAACGTATCTGACGTCTTTGAGGACGCCCACATCGGAACTGGTATCACTGGCCATGGAACAGCTGTAGCAAAAATGATGACCAAACTACAAAGGGCAAGTAAACCAGTTAGATGGATATACAGTAGTGCTCAAAAGTGTTTTGTAGTTGCAGAGTTACGTCGACAGTACAGTTTGCGTGAAGTTACAACAGAGCAACGCATGTAACTATATGACTCCATCAAGAGCTGCACACCACATTGGTTGCATATCTAGTAAATAAACAAGGTCATATAATAACAATGTAAGTACATATTAATGTAATTCAAAAGTATTTTGTAATTTGTATTTGTAGCATGATATTCGTTAACTATTATCACTTAGTCATTCACATAGTGTTTGCTTATTTGTAGTGACACCTAGAAGCGTGCCAAAACAGAAAGAATACTAGGTTGATATAGACATGCTGTTCTGAATGTCTTGAAAAAGGGAAAGTCGCAGTAAAACATTTCTAGAAACTATGGCTTACCACGACGACTAGTAAGTGAGTTGAAGGCAAAAACAGGAAGGAACAGTAGCCAATAATTCAAAGTCAGGTCGTGCTCAGGAACGACAGGGAGGGAGAACCGAATGATTTGTAAGAAGCCGGCTGCTGATTCAATGAAATCGGCTCGATAAATCAGGGTTGATGTGGAACAACATCGTGGACTGAAGCTACAAGTCTGTACTGTGGAACGTCACCTAGTAGCATGTGATTTAAACGGTAGACGACCGACACGTAAACCACTTACAAATTTAAAAAAAAATTAAAAAAGGGAGGAAGGCCAGAATAGAGGTTGCAAAGAAAACCAAACCTGGAATGATACAGATTGGTCTAATGTTATATAGAATACTGAAATTAAATTTAATGTATTTCCTCCGGGGGTGTGCAGGTTATACATCAACCTCAGAAGTAAAGGGACACCAGATGGTACCGCGTACCGACCATTAAGTTCCGTGGTGTCGGCATCAATGTGGAGATGTTTTCCTAGACGTCGGGTTGGTAGTCCCCTTTCGGAAAAAAATCGCAAAACCAAAAATATAACTAAAGTGTGATAAATAAATTTCGGGAATGCATTTGTCTACATAATATAAGTGATTAACATTGTAAGATTACGGGTTAATATACGAGGGAAATAAGCCATTGTAAATGTGAAATGCTGGTATATTAATAACCGGAGTAAACGCGAGAATGTTGAATGCAAACATGCAGACGTGCAGGCATTGTGATATACTGGGCAAGAGTTCCATACTTGTTGCATTCTTCGGTCAATACTCGTTAATGGTGATTGTGGATGATGCTGGAGTTGCTGTCCATTATGTCCTGTATGTGCTCGACTGGAGACAAATCTGGTTATTTTGCAGACCAAGCCAACAAGTTGACACTCGGTAGAGCAAATTTGGTTCCAACGGCGGTATGACAGTAAGCATTATCCTGTCAGAAAACACCCCCTGCAGTACTGTTGATGAATGGCAGCACAACAGGTTCAAAAAATGTTCAAATGTGTGGGAATTCCTAAAAGACCTAACTGCTGAGGTCATCGGTCCCTAGACTTACACGCCATTTAAACTAACACCCATGCCCAAGGGAGGATTCGTACCTCCAGCGGGAGGGGCCGCGCATGCCGTGACATGGCGCCTCAAACCACCGTGCGGCTAGCCCAACAGGTCGAACCACCAAACTGACGAACAAATTCGCACTCAGGGTCGTGGGATAACCGCGAGAGTGCTCCTGCTGTCATGTAAAATCGCACACCATACCATAACTGCAGGTATAGTTCCAGTGTGTCTAGTAAACAGGTTAATTGTAAACTCACAACTGGCCTCCTTCTAACCAACACACGACCATCGTTGGTACTGAATCTGTTCCAGCTTACATCGGAAAACACAATAGATCTCCATCCTGTCCTCCAATGAACCCTCGCTTGACGCTACTGAAGTTGCCCATGGCGGTCGTTCGCGATCAGTGGAGTACACACTACATCGCGTCTGGCTCGGAGCTGTCCTTGAAGTAACCAATTTGTAACAGTTTGTTGTGTCCGCTGGTGCCAAATTTTGCTCATATTGCTTCTGCAGATGCAGTTCGATGCACCAGAATCATACGACAAACGCCATGTCCATCCCTTTCGGTATTGCCACGTCGCCGTCCGAACCCCGGTTTTCTTGCGATAATACTTTCTCGTGACCACTGCTGTCTGCAATCATTTACAGTCACTACATTCTTGCCAAGTCTTTCTGCAGCATCGCAGAAGGAACATACAGCTTCTCGTCGCACTGCTACTCGATCTCATTGAAACGGGGTGTTGATGATGGCATCTTTGTCACCTTAAAGGCATCTTGACTAACATCAACTAACCACGTCCAATCTCATGGGTAACTAATGCTCACGACATTTACAGCGTCTGTTTAAAGCAACTCTCTTTCGCGACTGGCGCGATATTTGAACAAACATCATCTTTCAGAAGTAGATACACGCCTACCAACTTTCGTTTATATCGCACAACTCCTTCGTGTTGCCGCAATTTTTTTCCCCCAGTGTAGAAGGCAAAGTGGATCCCTTGCCGTACAATGACATTTTAGTGAAGAATATGGTTCCGCAAGGGAGAACGTATATGCCACGTCGCTGGTTATTTCAGGAGGTCAATTGATTCAAAACACACCTCTGGCCATTAAAACAATTTCTTTTTAAATAAGAAAATTAAACTTTTGGAGTGGCCAAGCCAGGTCTCGGATCTATATCCAACTGAACACCCCTGAGATAAATTGGATCAACGTGTTCGTCGAAGCAGCTACTCAAACAAATATCAATTTGTTGCTGCCTTATGGGACGAATGGTCAAAGCTCCCACTTAACCTGTTAAAAAATCATGTGGTTTCAGTGCCAATTAGATATCCAGCTGTCATCAAAGCCCATATGCATGCAACGAAATACCGATTTGTTCTTTCGATAGGAAAATAGTTTTGTTTTATTCTTACAGAATTGGACCTGCATACTACTTTTAAGCCTTAAAGTTGTTGTTTCTGTATTGATATAAGACAACTTTGTTTAAACTAAACGAAACTATGTAGCAAATGCACCATAATTAAATAAATAGACTATAATTACATACTTTTCAGTTATCCATTGGCAGTATTTTGTATTACACTCTTATTTTATGTAACTAATGGTTTCTAGGAAAGAAATTTAAGAACTATTGTATATGATAAAATCTTATCGGGCTTCTCGCGCTTCCATCCGGGTTTCGGGGTTCAAATTCCACGACGTTTCCGTGAATGTCATTATCAAAGAAAGACCTAGGAGAACTGTCCCAATTTAATCCTTGAACCACTGAAACTATGAGTGAAGTAAGTGTTAGTGTCAGTGGTATTGAGAAACAGTTGAAATAGTTAAAATTGAACAAACCTTCAGGACCCGATGGAATCCCTGTTAGATTCTATATTGAATGTTTGGCTGCGTCAGTCCTTTTTAAGCTGTAATGAGCGTAGGATCTTTGAACAAAAGGTGTGTCCATTAGCTGGAAGAAAGCACATGTTACACGCGTCTACAAGAGGAGTAACAGAAGTTAATACACAAAACTTCCATTCAATATTCGTAACACTGATTTGTTGTAGGATCTTAGAAGATATTCTAAGCTCAAACATAATGACACCTTCAACAGAGAACCTCCTCCATGCCATCCCGCATGGATTCCGACAACACCGGTCATGTGACACCCACATGATGTACTGGAAGCAGTGGATCATGGCAGTGAGGTAGATGCATTATTGCTTCATTGGTTCACTGGTGTCGCGTCGCATAACGTTGTGGAGGCTGCACAGTATGTCAACGAGACAGCTGCCCGTCAACTTCAGGTGCTTACTGACGAGTTGCAGCAATGGCTCGCCAATATACATGGAGTAAATTTTAAGTTGACAAACCTAGTGTGGCCTCATGGAGAAGATAAATTAATTGAGTTTCTACATCACCTCAACTCCATTGCCTTTCTTGGATGTCCTGGTTCGAAGGAAGAATGATGGTTCTCTAGGGCATTCAGTTTACCGGAAACCCACTCATACTGATTTGCACCTGCAAGCATCGAGTTGCCATCACCCATCCCAAACCATGAGTTTGCTTAAAACACTTGTTCATAGAGCTCATACTGTCTCAGATCTAGATAGCTTATCTCAAGAACTCGCCCATCTAAAGACAGTATTCAGCGAAAATGGGTATTCCATCCGGCAGATTAACAGGACACTAACAGTTAAAACTAAGAAGCAGGAAGTGAATAAAGAGGAGAACATGCCAGAACAATTTTTAGCTTTTCTTCCTTTCGTTGGCAACACTTCGTTTAAAATAGCAAGAATCTTCCGAAAATTTCAGGTAAAAGTGGTTTTCCGCCCACCATCGAAGATTGCGGACCTTGTGGGATCACTTAAGGACAATCTGTTACTACGAAAGGCCGGAATTTACAAGATACCCTGCCTATGTGGTATGGCTTACATAGGTCAAACCACACACACCGTGAAAGAACGCTGCACTGAACATCAACGTTACACCCGCCTTTGCAGCCAAGCAAGTCCGCTATTGCTGAACATTGTATTTCTAATGGACATTCAATGGAGTATGAGAAAACAATGATTTTGTCCACAGCAACGTCTTTCTGGGACTCCATTATTAAAGAATCCGTAGAAATACGACTGGCGGAAAATCTGTTAAACCGTGACAGCGGCTACCAGCTGGACAGTGCATGGAATCCCATCATCTCCACGATTTGCTCAAATCGAAGACGACAGAGTGCGTCGACGGCCGTGGCAAACAGCAACGCAAAGGGCGACTGAGTTCCGCTATTCCACCAGCGAGGGCGCTGCCGGCGGGCAGTGTTGGTTCAACTATCAAGTTTTCGACGCATGCGCAGAATAGTTACAGTACGCTATATATTGCGGAGCGGAGGACATTATCGCCATGAATCCATCCTCTCCCGCCGTATCCATCAGCACCTTGCTCAACACCACCTTCTCCCCCTTACCCAGTGTGGCTTCTGACCCTCCTTCTCTGCTGAAGACCAACTCCTCGACCTTGTTCACCTTCTGTCCCTCCAGCTCAACTCCCGTCGCTCCGCCATTTTTGTTTCCCTTGACCTCCCAAATGCCTATGACAGTGTGTAGCATCCCAGTCTCCTCTTTAAACTCCAAACCTACGCCTTGCCTATAAATTTAGTCCGTCTGGTCGCTTCCTTCCTCTCGCACCGTCCTTCCTATGTCACCCTCCACAACACCAACTCCCGTATCTTTTATCCCACAGCTGGCGTCCCCCAGGGTTCTGTCCTCTCCCCACTCCTTTATCTCTTGTACACAGCTGATATGCCCAAGCCACCCCCACCAGTCCACCTTCTCCAGTATGCTGATGACACTGCCTTCCTGGCTCTCTATCCTACCCTTCAACGGTCTCAACGTATCCTCCAAACCCACCTTAACCAGTTCACCACTTGGTGTAACCGGTAGTTCCTCCGTCTCAACCCCTCCAAAACCCAGGCAATCATCATAGGCCGCACCACTCGCTCCTTTCGCCTCCATGATTTCTACCTCACCCTTTATGGTCGTCCTATCCAGCTCACCCCCACCCTGAAATACCTTGGCCTCGCCCTCGAACGACACCTTACCTGGACCCCTCATCTCCAGACCATCCAGCAGAAAGCCCATTCCCACCTCTGCCTTCTGAAACTCCTGTCTGACCAGACATGGGGATTGCATCCTTCTGCCATCCTCCACACCTACAAATCCCTCATCCGTCCTATCCTCAGTTATGCCAGCATTGCCTGGATCTCCGCCCCCACCCGCTTTTACAAGGCCCTCTAAATCCTTGAACGCCATGTGCTCCGCCTTGCCTTTCGTATCCGCCTTCCTTCCCCTACACGGCTCCTGTATGAACTGATCCCCTTCCCCCACCTCCTCCTGTTCCTCTAACATCTCCGCATCCTTTACATTGTCCGCAGGCTTGATCCTCCCACCCTCTGGTTTCCTCCTTCCTCTCCACCCCACGCCCGTTGCCACGCCTCTATCGCTGTATCGCTCCCTCTCTCCACCTCCACACCCTCCATCTCCTTCATCAGGGCAATTTCCAACGCCTCCCCCTCTCGGATGACGAACTTCGCCGTGACATCTACCCTTCCAGCCAACTATAACCTGGCCTTGTTCCCCCCCCCCCTTCCCAGGGCTCCCTTTTTTTCCTCTTCCCTCCTTCTCCCAGAGCGGATTTTCCTCCTTCCCCCCCCTCCACCTAAGACCCTGCACCCCGTACTTGCCTCTTTCCTTCCCACGTCCCTCCCTACCTGGCCCTCTTCAGCGCGCCCCCCGCTCATCTCCCCCTTCTCTTCCCCTCCCTCCCTTCTTCCAGTCTCCCTCCTCTCCTTGCGCCTGGCAGATCCTCTGTCTTGCTCATCATCAGTGTGCCACATCAGTGTTGTGTTTAGTGCTGTTTCTCCTGTGCGTCAAGAGGTGTGATTTTAATTGTGTACTGCCTTGAGGTTCGCCATCAGTGTTTGTTATGTGCTACACCATCCGTCGATACCTTTCATGCTCCAGTCATACTGTGTCTTGTGTTCTTTTAATTGTCGCAGTGTGTGGCTTTTTGTGTGTGCTAATTTTAAACAGTTTTAACAGTTTTTTATCTCCATTTTACGGTCACCCCGTTTTTTGTCTATTGCCTTCCATGATGATCCCCCTTTTTTATATCTATGTTCACCATATTCTCTCCTTTGTATATTTTTAAATGTCTTCTATTGTTTGTTCTATGTCTTTCGGCTGAAGAGCAGCGCATATGCTGCTGCCAGCCCGCCCCGATGGGGAA
This sequence comes from Schistocerca cancellata, assembly GCF_023864275.1. Taxonomy (NCBI): domain Eukaryota; kingdom Metazoa; phylum Arthropoda; class Insecta; order Orthoptera; family Acrididae; genus Schistocerca; species Schistocerca cancellata. Next base: position 168,341,408 of record NC_064628.1, on the reverse strand, counting down.
TTGAAATACAATAAAGAAAAAAAAACGTTATCGGCTGTCTGCGACGGTTCACCTGAAGATGACTGGCAGGTGCCCAGTTGAAATATCGTGCGAAGTATTGAACGACGACCGGCTGCAAGCCCGAAATTTGTTTGAATAGAATAACTAGAAAAATAAGCTTCACACACAAAAATTTGTAGAATACGAAGGTAATTATTTTCGAGGGGGACATCAGCTGGTGATAAAATTAGCCCCCTGGGGGTGGGGAGGGAGACAAATTTCAATTTCAAATGGGAATCCTCATTATTTATTGTACAACCAGATTCTACATAAAAAACTATTTACATTTTGTCTTGAAAGTCTCATCGGGTTTGCTGCCGGATCCTAAAATCAACTTGACTCGATATTTCGGCGATCCAACTGGTCGCTATCTTCATGGAGAATGGTGCTTCGGCTGATGAGTCCCGCTGAGAAGTGACACCAGACTGCAAATCGACGTCCTATGTAGGCCACCGTTCAGTACATGGCGCATTCGCCTGCTATCCCGGAAATCTATTAAGAGCATCACGTCGATGGGACCAGACGAAAAAGGAATCATCCACATATTTCCAGAAGCACGTTGGTTGCAAAGCTTCAGTCCCCAGTGCCATAAATTGGCAACTGTGGGTGCTTTGATGCTCTTAATAGATTTTTGAACCACTTCAACTGTCTTCCCCGCATCAAATTTATCATGGAGGTTGAAAGTGATGGGATGCTTCCATTTTTAGACGTTATGGTTCACAAAAATCAGAGGGTACTTTGGGACACAGTGTTCACAGAAAGCCGACGCACACAGATCGGTTTGTGCATTCTCAGATTTGTCATCCACCACACCAACGCAGTAGCGTCGTTAGGACTTTGGTACGCAGAGCATATGCCATTTCCGACGCGGACAATTTTACCCAAGAACTTGGGCATTTAATGGTTGTTTTTAAGGAAAATGGATACTCCGAGAAGTAGATTCGTCGGGCCATGGAGTCTGGACCGTCTCTAGAGGTGCATGAATAGGAACATAGATCGGTGACCTTTCTTCCTTATGCTGGAGGCATATCGTTTAAGATTGGACAAATTTTGAGGAACTTTATCATCAAGAGGGTGTTTCGTCCCCCCTCTAAGATTAGGGCACTACTCGGCTCTGTAAAAGATGATCTGGGGCTTAGGAAATCCTGTGCATTCAAAATTCCTTGTCGATGTGAGAAGGCTTACATTGGCCGTCCGATTCGCACAGTTCACGACAGTTGTGTGGAACATCGCCGTCATACGAGGCTACAACATCCGGAAAAATTGACAGTAGCAGAACACTGCTTAAAGGGGGGGTCACGGTACGAAATTTGATGAAACTGTGGTAGTTGCCAACATTTCCGGTTTTCTGGAACAGTGTCTATAAAGAGGCGTTTGAAATTAGGTTGGCGGAGAATTTAATCAACAGAGATAATGGGTTTCCTCTTAGCAGGACGTGGAATCCTGTACTATCTCGCATCAAAACTGAATGCTCTTAGGTGCCGCCCTGAGTGAGATATATCGTTGCCGCCAGAGTTCTACTAAGGGCTGCGCCACTTCCCTGTCTTGGAGGACAGCAACCGTGATGGGCAGCGCATGCGCCGTGTACTGAATGGTGGCCTATACAGGACGTCGATTTGCAGCATGGTGTCACTTCTCAGCGGTACTCACCAGCAGAAGCAGCATTCTCCATGAAGATGGCAACCAGTTGGATCCCCGAAATATCGAATGAAGTTGATTTTAGGAGCCGGCAGCAAACCCGAAGAGACTTTCAAGACTTATTACGCCGGGAAATCCTACGAAGTCACATACGTATATCTTGCCTTAAGCATTTGTTTTGCTTCTTGGTAGTCGGAAGCTGTAATTCAAGAAAATCCATGTTCTCATTTTTGCGTGGAAAATGGTTACGGATAAATTAAAAACCTTATTTACTTCCTAAATTTTGATTCGCTGATACTAAAACTCTCCTTCTGTCCTCATAGGGTAGGGTATGAGAGAGAGGAATTAGAGTTTTAGAAATTTTGACCCAAATATTAATTTTTTCCGCAGATTCGGATAAGTTTCATCTGTCAACATTTGTAAAACTCCTATTCCTCTCTCTCAAGAGCGGTTCTAGGCGCGCGACCGCTACGGTCGCAGGTTCGAATCCTGCCTCGGGCATGGCTGTGTGTGATGTCCTTAGGTTAGTTAGGTTTAAGTAGTTCTAAGTTCTAGGGGACGGATGACCTCAGAAGTTAAGTCCCATAGTGCTCAGAGCCGTTTGAACCATATGTCACCTCACATTCTTCGGTTGTAGTGAGCAGATTTGCCTATCAAAACATAGAGTAGGTAATGCCAAAAGGGATAACACTCGATTGTATGGTATTAACACACCAAACCCAAATCCTGCGTGTCAATGAGCAAAAGGTGGAAAAAACTGCTGGAAGGAACGCTTTAGTTTGGGGGCAGAAGCGATTTGCGCCATCACGACCCACATACAATGGAAGGATTCTAAGATGGGTTAGTCACCCACAGTGAGAGAGACAACGAACGCGCCGGGCGATACAGCAAGGACAGCAGGTCGTGGCCCAGTGCTGCTTGCGATGGAGAAATTCTGTAGAAAACTGCGTTGGGGTATTTCCAGATGCATACAAACAGACCATCGACACAGTTCATCACATGAAAGGCCCATGGTACACCCGTGATGTACTCATGTAGCTTTTGGGTGTCAGGAGCGGGCACACAATGTCTAATTGGCTGAAATAAACTCGGAAGAAGGAAAAAGGGGCGCTGTTGCGACACAGTTTAAAGGTAGGCCCTTTGCAATTGGCAGAGGTAGTTTCCACAAGATGGAAGCAACATTCACATTGGTTTGAAGAGGCTGTGACGTGAAGCATGAAAGGACACAGGTGGGGGACAGTTTGTTACGAAAGACACAATATCGAAAACTTCAGGGACTCTCCTTTGAACCAGTGTCAAGTGTAGAACAAGGCGCATCACGCTCTGTACGACTAAAAAGAGGAATTTCTGCGTGAACACCGCGTTCACTTTGGCTCACATTCAGCTAGAAATTAGGTAAACAGTCATTGGGCGCCGATAGCGGAGAAATGAAACAGCCACGTAGTTAATTGTTCTTCTGATAACTGAGAGGGCATTGAAGTATACACGCTGCTCCATCTATGCACGTGTATATCGCCATATTTTCTAGACTAGGGATGAGTACATGTTTTCTCTCCTATCGAGAAACATAGGACAGTTTCAACTGATAAAAGCAGTAAAGATCTTGGTTAACTTTTTATTGGATTTCCAGAGGGCGAGAGCGACCTTGCAGCTGACGGCACGCCGCAGCTAAAGGTAATTGCTGGATCAGAAGCTTGCGTCCACTGTGAACTCGAGCAAGCGTGAGTAATCTTTTGCTCATCTTGTCACAAAAACTAACCATCCTCCGTAGACTTAATTGTCATCCTAAGTAGTACCGAACTTAGGACCAGAATCAGATGATGTCTCGTAGTATCGCCCAACTTCACTGTCTAGAAGGAAGAAAAATCTTGTATAGAACCTTCTATTTAAACTTGATACTGTTGTGTTCAGTGTTATTTCTGCTAAACAGGACGTAATGCGTTACATTGACAACTCGTAAGTAGGCTATTTAGGTTTTCTTATTGGTAACGCCACGTAGCGCTCTGTATGAAAATCACTGCCTGTACTCTGTGCAGTCTGTGGCTGGTTTGCATTGTTGTCTGCCATTATAGTGTTGGGCAGCTGGATGTTAACAGCGCGTAGCGTTGCGCAGTTGGAGGCGAGCCGCCAGCAGTGGTGGATGTGGGGAAGTGAGATGGCCGATTTTTGAGAATGGATAATCTGGAGGTGTGTCCATCAGAAACAGTACATTTGTAAGAATGGATGTCATGAACTGCTATATACATTATGACTATTAAGGTAAATACATCGTTTGTTCTCTATTAAAATCTTTCATTTGCTAACTATGCCTATCAGTAGTTAGTGCCTTCCGTAGTTTGAATCTTTTATTATTCTGCCAGTAGTGGCGCTCGCTGTATTGCAGTAGTTCGAGTAACGAAGATTTTTGTGAAGTAAGTGATTTGTGAAACGTATAGGTTAATTTAGTCAGGGCCATTCTCTTGTAGGGATTACTGAAAGTCAGACTGCGTTACGCTAAACAAATATTCTGTGTCGGTTTAAGCACAGTCATGTATAATTTTTCTAAGGGAACGTTTCATATGTCGACCCTTAGCCGAGGATACCTCACTGGAATCTTCTGACTTTTCTTGTAGTTTGTGTAATTAGTGCAGCCTTTGTTTATTGCTAGCGCGTAATTGTAGAGAGAATTTTCTTTGTAGTTGTAGTTTTTCATTCTTTTACAGTAAAACAGTTGTGGCATGCATGTAGATTTGCACCAAGTATTTCGCAGCTGCGCTTGCAATTAACGAGATATTATTTTCAATGCTATGTTAATGTGTTTTCTTATTTTGCTCTTCAAATTGTGGTTTACTGTGTTGTCGTGTGAAATATTGTGACAATAATGGCGTGTGAAAAACGTAACACTAGGCTCCAGAGTAAACTCAGAAATAATAGTGACGACGAGCTTAGCGTATCAGCGCCGTCGAGTAATGAATTAACTAATGTTCAAAGTAGTAATTTGGTAATTGTGCATAGCGAAATGGAGCGGGCTGCAAATAATGGTGTACGCAGTGAAACAATTAGTGAACAGGGAAGCATTATCGATCGATCGGTCGGCAACAGCTCGCCTCAGGTATCCGAAATGACAGGACACAATCTTGCAAATGCTGTAGATTCAGGTTTTGCGTCCTCACCGTTTTCTCAAATAAGTCAAGACACATTTTCTGCTTGTCAAAATGCGAATGTTGCCGGTGCAAATGCACTGCCGAAAAGCATAGAGGAACAGATTCCAGACACTAATACATTATTATTGCAATTAATGCAACAAATGGAACAAAATCAGAGACAAACACAGCAAAAGCTTCAAAAGTTAGACACAATGGAACAAAAGCTTCAAAAGTTAGACTCAGTGGAATATACGCTTGAACAAACACGTGAAGATTTAACTACTGAGTTACATAATCGAAATGTCAAAAAGTCTGTAATGATGTAAAAACACAAATTTGCGAGCATTTCCAACCTATTTTGTCGCGGCATGAAAATACATTACAGAATCACGAATCAACCATAAAAGAACTCATGAAAATAATGAGACCTTGCAAGCTAAAATTGACTCAGTTGCATCTACCGATTCGGTTACGCAACTTGCAAAAACTCAGGAAAACTTAAAGGACACAGTAGATACGATTTCAACACAAATGGACACTCTGAAATTTGGTTCAGAAAAACACTGAAAAACTGAGGAAATAAGTACACTATCGGAGAAAGTAGCCAAACTTTCGGATCAGTTCACTAACTTATCTGCAAAGGTAGATGATGATCTGAATGACACAAGACCTGTAGCCATCACTGACACAGAAATGAACAAATTAAGAAATTCAAACAAAATCAGAATCAAGTTAATACGCAACACAAAAGAGAAATCCGGGAAGTACAAGATCAGTTGGCACAAGTAATACAAGAATTACATATTTCAGAGGACACTCGCGCTCCAATACGGGAAGAGGGACTTAGAAATACGGAAAAGCCACAAAATAATAACACAGCGCATTTCGGAAATTATGAAAGAAACTGGCAAGGTGCACCGAATTTTGAGATGGAACTGCCGACACGACGTAACAATGACCGACATGCTACTCGCCGACACGATAATTTTGACTATAAGCTGTTCATTACTACACGTAAATTCAAAACATTTAAGAATTCTGGCAACGACATTCATCCAGAAGCGTGGCTCCATCAATTCTCTCATTGTTTTCCTCCCAACTGGTCATTAGAGCACATATTAGAATTTATGTGTGGCTATTTAGAGAATGAACCAGCTGAAAGAATGTGATCGGCCATTCACGATTGTCACAGTGAAGGAGAATTTTATCATGCCTTCCTCTCAGCATATTGGTCTCAAGCTACACAAGACCAAGTAAAACATAGCATCATAATGATGAAACATTTCGAACAATCTGAATTTTCCAGTCTTGTCAAACATTTTGACGACATGTTGCATCTTTAAAACCCATACAGCCCTTCAGAACTCATCCGTATTTGCTTAATCAAATTGCCTGAACATTTAAGAAATATTATTTTTGCAGGGCGTTGCAAAGACAACATTGAAGCTTTTCAGGGACTCTTACAAGAATTAGAAATTGACACTGACAATCGCGGAAGGCGAAAACAGGAACACAACAATTACAGGTCACATCCGTCGCAATTCCGCGATGAAAGAAATAATAACTGGACACGACGAGGCTATTCTCACAACACAAATCGTGACCAAAACAGACACCACCCGTATGACAATCGTTGGCACAGTAGTAAGAGTTATAGAGAAAGATCGCATTTCCGTAGTCATGAATATAACAGAGACAAACATAGAAATAGACAATATGGAAACCAGAACTATTGTTATCACGGGAGACAAAATAACGTCAGACGCAACGGTCCACCGTGCAGTGATAGTTCAGGGAGAAATTCTCCACCACTTAACCGACAAGAAAAAAACTGCAGGAACTGCCGACATGACGACAGACGATATAATCATAACGACATACCTGAATTTTATCAGAACTGGCGGGATTCAAACAGAGCAGGGCACTCTCGACAAGGTGAATTTGTAGAAGTTACATCTCCAAATCCCAATAACGACGCGCGCCAACGAAGAGACAGACAATGACTCGCGCCGCAGGCAGCCATGTGCGCCAGCTGACTGAGAGAAAAATAACATAGACGCTAACCTTGAGAAAAATTCCAGTGTTCTTGACCGACGTATACAACATTATAATTACTTTGAAGTTGAAACTCTGTGCACTAGAAAGGGTAAATGATTACACAACATTTCACATGTAAAACCGTTTATTGAAAGATAATCTGTTTTTTAACTTAGTCTTTTCCATAAAATTATTCACTTCACATTACTAGTACGCCTTGCCACACTTAGAAACTGTTAACATGCAGCAATGTTTTGAATTTAACTATCCAGTCTAGAACCTAGGGAAGATATTTAGATAGTAATGCATTGTTACAGTGAACAGACGACACAGTGTTGTTATTTGTACATTCTTGCTTGTTTGTTGCACGATTACATAACGAATATATGGCTTACATACTTAGAACATATACCAGTACTGCTAATGAGATTTTACTGCAACATTTTGGTTTACTTGAAAATACATTATGGATTTAAAGTGCTTTCTGAGAGATACCAGATGACACAGTGCTTAGTTTATTTGACAGCTACATGACTATATCACGACGCTACTAATGTGTGACACAGTTTACATTGTTGCTTTTGTGGTGTATCTGTTTTATACCTGCACAGTTTTCCTGAATTCTTCTGGAAAGTAAAACGTGTTTTAGTAGTAACTTTTGTGGTATAGCTACAATGAGACAGTCTTTTCTGTAGCACAACAATCCATTACAGTACAGTACTTACTTCATCACGGCAATTAGCGTAACAATACGATACCTATACGCATAACACTTCACTTTGTTTAGTACAAGGTAAGTACATTGACTTTTACAGAACTTTGGATATGGACGACGATAATTACGACACTTGGCACATTTTTTAACCTTAAGTAATGACAGAGATTATCTTACAGCAAGACGCACATTCAGCGCTGTTGTTTTTGTTGTTGTGGTCTTCAGTCCTGAGACTGATTTGATGCAGCTCTCCATGCTACTCTATCCTGTGCAAGTTTCTTCATCTCCCGGTACCTACTGCAACCTACATCCTTCTCAATCTGCTTAGTGTATTGATCTCTTGGTCTCCCCCTTCGATTTTTACCCTCCACGCTGCCCTCAAATACTAAATTGGTGATCCCTTGATGCCTCAGAACATGTCCTACCAACCGATCCCTTCTTCTGGTCAAGTTGTGCCACAAACATCTCTTCTCCCCAATCCTATTCAATACTTCCTCATTAGTTATGTGATCTACCCATCTAATCTTCAGCATTCTCCTGTAGCACCACATTTCGAAAGCTTCTATTCTCTTCTTGTCCAAACTATTTACCGTCCATGTTTCACTTCCATACAAGGCTACACTCCATACAAATACTTTCAGAAATGACTTCCTGACACTTAAATCTATACTCGATGTTAACAAATTTCTCTTCTTCAGAAACGCTTTCCTTGCCATTGCCAGTCTACGTTTTATATCCTCTCTACTTCGACTATCATCAGTTATTTTGCTCCCCAAATAGCCAAGCTCCGTTACTACTTTAAGTGTCTCATTTCCTAATCTAATACCCTCAACATCACCCGACTTAATTCGACTACATTCCATTATCCTCCTTTTGCTTTTGTTGATGTTCATCTTATATCCTCCCTTCAAGACACCATCCATTCCAATCAACTGCTCTTCCAAGTCCTTTGCTGTCTCTGACAGAATTACAATGTCATCGGCGAACCTCAAAGTTTTTATTTCTTCTCCATGGATTTTAATACCTTCTCCGAATTTTTCTTTTGTTTCCTTTACTGCTTGCTCAATATACAGATTGAATAACATCGGGGAGATGCTACAACCCTGTCTTACTCCCTTCCCAACCACTGCTTCCCTTTCATGTCCCTCGACTCTTATAACTGCCATCTGGTTTCTGTACAAATTGTAAATAGCTTTTCACTCCCTGTATTTTACCCCTGCCACCTTTAGAATTTGAAAGAGAGTATTCCAGTCAACATTGTCAAAAGCTTTCTCTAAGTCTACAAATGCTAGAAACGTAGGTATGCCTTTCCTTAATCTTTCTTCTAAGATAAGTCGTAAGGTCAGTATTGCCTCACGTGTTCCAACATTTCTACGGAATCCAAACTGATCTTCCCCGAGGTCGGCTTCTACTAGTTTTTCCATTCGTCTGTAAAGAATTCGTGTTAGTATTTTGCAGCTGTGGCTTATTAAACTGATTGTTCGGTAATTTTCACATCTGTCAACACCTGCTTTCTTTGGGATTGGAATTATTATATTCTTCTTGAAGTCTGAGGGTATTTCGCCTGTTTCATTCATCTTGCTCACCAGATGGTAGAGTTTTGTCAGGACTGGCTCTCCCAAGGCCGTCAGTAGTTCCAATGGAATGTTGTCTGCTCCGGGGGCCTTGTTTTGACTCTGGTCTTTCAGTGCTGTGTCAAACTCTTCACGCAGTATTGTATCTCCCAATTCATCTTCATCTACATCCTCTTCCATTTCCATAATATTGTCCTCAATTGCATCGCCATTGTATAGACCCTCTATATACTCCTTCCACCTTTCTGCTTTCCCTTCTTTGCTTAGAACTGGGTTTCCATCTGAGCTCTTGATGTTCATACAAGTGGTTCTCTTATCTCCAAAGGTCTCTTTAATTTTCCTGTAGGCAGTATCGATCTTACCCCTAGTGAGATAAGCCTCTACATCCTTACATTTGTCCTCTAGCCATCCCTGCTTAGCCATTTTGCACTTCCTGTTGATCTCATTTTTGAGACGTTTGTATTCCTTTTTGCCTGCTTCATTTACTGCATTTTTATATTTTCTCCTTTCATCAATTAAATTCAATACTTCTTCTGTTACCCAAGGATTTCTACTAGCCCTCGTCTTTTTACCTACTTGATCCTCTGCTGCCTTCACTACTTCAGCCCTCAAAGCTGCCCATTCTTCTTCTTCTGTATTTCTTTCCCCCATTCCTGTCAATTATTCCCTTATGCTCTCCCTCAAACTTTGTACAACCTCTGGTTCTTTCAGTTTATCCAGGTCCCATCTCCTTAAATTCCCACCTTTTTGCAGTTTCTTCAGGTTTAATCTACAGGTCATAACCAGAGGATTGTGGTCAGAGTCCACATCTGCCCCTGGAAATGTCTTACAATTTAAAACCTGGTTCCTAAATCTGATACCTTTTAGTATCTCCAGGGTTCTTCCATGTATACAACCTTCTATCATGATTCTAAACCAAGTGTTAGCTATGATTAAGTTGTGCCCTGTGCAAAATTCTACCAGGCGGCTTCCTCTTTCATTTCTTACCCCCAATCCATATTCACCTGCTACGTTTCCTTCTCTCCCTTTTCCTACACTCGAATTCCAGTCACCAATGACTATTAAATTTTCCTCTCCCTTCACTACCTGAATAATTTCTTTTATCTCATCATACATTTCATCAATTTCTTCATCATCTGCAGAGCTAGTTGGCATATCAACTTGTACTACTGTAGTAGGCGTGGGGTTCGTGTCTATCTTGGCCACAATAATGCGTTCACTATGCTGTTTGTAGTAGCTTACCCGCATTCCTATTTTCCTATTCATTATTAAACCTACTCCTGCATTACCCCTATTTGATTTTGTATTTATAACCCTGTGTTCACCTGACCAAAAATCTTGTTCCTCCTGCCACCGAACTTCACTAATTCCCACTATATCTAACTTTAACCTATCCATTTCCCATTTTAAATTTTCTGACCTACCTGCCCAATTAAGGGATCTGACATTCCACGCTCCGATCCGTAGAACGTCAGTTTTCTTTCTCCTGATAATGACATCCTCTTGAGTAGTCCCCGCCCGGAGTTCCGAATGGGGGACTATTTTACCTGCGGAATATTTTACCCAAGAGGACGCCATCATCATTTAATCATACAGTAAAGCTGCATGCCCTCGGGAAAAATTACGGCCGTAGTTTCCCCTTGCTTTCAGCCGTTCGCAGTACCAGCACAGCAAGGCCGTTTTGGTTATTGTTACGAGGCCAGATCAGTCAATCATCCAGACTGTTGCCCTTGCAACTACTGAAAAGGCTGCTGCCCCTCTTCAGGAACCATTTGTTTGTCTGGCCTCTCAACAGATACCCCTCCGTTGTGGTTGTACCTACGGTACGGCTATCTGTATCGCTGAGGCTCGCATGCCTCCCCACCAACGGCAAGGTCCATGGTTCATGGGGGGATTAGCGCTAAAGGACACGTATTTGAGTGAAAAATTCTGTACTTAAAACATTTATTTTTAAAGATTTTTGAATTACAAAGATACAAGGTTTTATGTCATACATTTAATTCGATTGCTCTAATCTGTAACACCTGAGGGTATAATTACATTAATCCTCAGGGGGGTACACGCTTACTTTGTGTACCATGTGTCTGGCAAACAAAAGGAGCCCTAGCTAATATGGTATTTGCTTATACAACTTTACACATCGGTACCATATTTCTGTAACACAGAATTACACAGATATCTGATTATTTGACAGAGAAACAAACATTCTTTTTCCTACGTCAGTGACACATGTTTACGCAATTACACAGTTGGATAACTTCACACTTATGAAATTGTATTTTGTCTGTAGTCTGTGAACTGTTCATATTTTTTCGGAACAATTGTGATACTATGAGAGCTTTGAATGATGTATTTGGTATGGGATCATGATTTTTAAAGTGCGTTTGAGGTAGATGACACTATTGAAATGAGCAGAGAATGTTTTTTAGGTTTTGAAATTATTGGAGGAAGCTACGACGATTTTGAGAATTGACTGAGATGTTATGATATTATTACGATGAAGATATGTATTATGCTGTTGAGGTATGTTTATGATCAATAAGATGACGCTACTGTATAAGAGGAATTTGATTATGCTATGTATTTCTTATGATGAAATATTGAAGAAGTGTCGACGAATATATATATATGTATAATAAGGTAAGGAATAATGAGTAGCGGTTAGGGACTCTGATTTGTGGAGAAGGATGTTGGAAACCAAGAATCGTACTTTAGAATTATGAAATGTGTATACATGTGTGAATGTATCACAATGCCACTGAAAATGTTTTGGACACTGTTGTATTTATAGGAATTTGTTTCTACACATTTGTAACGCAAATTCTCGACCTGTGAAATTTTTAATATGAGACTGTCACTGTAGCGCAAACTGCTGTCGTAAATATTTCGGTAGGAAAGTTAAGGGACCTTCACGTAATGCGTGGTGGGCACCCAACTGCGTGATAGTCGCCTGGGAAAAAGGCATTAGTGTGTGCCTTTCAGAGGCAAAGGTAGAAAAAAAAGGAGGCCATTATCCTCGCTATTGACATTCCTTTGTAGAAGGCATTGCAAATACGACACGCTCATTACTTGGAAACATATTGTACTTTGTGCTACTTACTGAAATGCTTATGAACTGATGGGTAATATTCTAACATCTGCACACCTGATGATGACAAGTGTCTTTCTACGAGAGTTGAGAGAATTTCTACTAACTTATGAAATGCCACACGACTATTGAATGATACTTTTATGCTTCCCTCTAGATAGTTGCTTATTTCATTTGATATCTGGTTTCCAGCTGTGTTACAACATTGGTTTTATAAAATAAAATTAAATGCATTTGCTAATGTGAAAACTTTCTGTCAACAGATATTTTAAATAATAATTTTATGATCCACATTATTCAAAATAGGAGCACTTGGATAGGAAAGAACAGTAAGAAGGGACTAGTAACAGTAATTGCATACATAATTATCTTTTCAAGTACATGGTAATATTTTTTTTACAATAAGTTGTTGTGGTGCACCACTTTAATTATATAGACATTAAGATGTGAATAGACATTTCCCTTATCTGCATTGTTGTTTTTACTGTAATACTTTTTCTGCTTGAGATTTGTCATATTTAGGTATAAGTTATTGCATTTGCTGCTGCTGTTTGCCAGGCATAGTGCTACTAAATTTCAGTTTGTATTACTCTGTTAAGCCAGATTTACTACCGATTTATTTTTCTTGTTGCTGCAGATTGGTTCATATTAGTGATAATGTTGCATTTGCTATGCTAACTTATATGTGTATATAATATATATTGCTGCTTGCTTTGCCAATTTGCATTTTTTGTCATTGGTGTTTGTGTCAATTGTTTTGTGCTGCTGCAGTGCCTCGTCCCTTAGTTTAGCATCTGAGCTCAGTAGATTTAAGTTAGCTTAAGATGGGGTAGGCTATATAAGAGAACGAGTTGTGATGAATTGGAAGAAATGTATTGAGAAGCTATAAGAAAATGGTTTGGCCAAAAAGTATTTTGAAAGAGGATATGAACAAAAAAGTAGGGTTTAGGGACAACAGGTTTAGGTAGGATTTTCTTGGAAATAAATGATGAGGTAAGATAATGGAAAATAAATAATGAGGTAAGAAATATGTGAACATATAAGTACAGAAAGCATGCTTGGATAGGATTTTTTTGGTGGAAACAAATGTTGAAATAAGACAAAAGATCTATGCAATGAAGTTTTGGGTTGGACTGAAAACGAACCCTGTCTTTCCTTTCGTATTATTCCGCTATGTGTTTATGTATCCTAGTGTATTTGTCTTTTCCATGTCTTTATGTGTTCAGCTAATAAGGTTTATGTTGTAGAATTTTGCAAGTACTATGTTATTTTCTTTGTAAAGATGTTTAGACACTATTTATTATGTTCTGTTTTAATGCTCATGTGGGAAATTAATATTTCGAAAACTATTCTCATTATTTTATATATTGCGTTTCATTGCGTTGCGTTGCGATAAAAGAATATTGTGTGTCAGTTTAAGCACAGTCATGTATAATTTTTCTAAGGGCAAGTTTCAGGTTTACAAAATGGTACGGCCAAACTTTGTCATAATTCCTGTAACACTGATGTATCTGTTTATTCCTATTCTTTTGTAAAGCCTGTACTACTATAAATTTATCTGTATTGTTATGCTCTTTAATAATGTATTTTGTACCTTTGTTATTGTATTCTCATGTTATAAAATTGTAATTGACACCAGTTCATCAAATTTTGGATGGTCGTAGTATATGCAAAATATGTGAGAAGTTGGGACTGTTAGTGTTTGGACGTATGTTAATAATTCAGCAAGGGACTGATTAACAGCATTGCTGATTCTAAGGACAATTCCAAAAACTTTGTGAGTGTACAAGTGGTGGTTTATGGACTTGCTATATGGTCTGCCAGACTTCTAAGGACAATTCCAGAAACTTTGTGAGTGCACAAGTGGTGGTTTATGGACTTGCTATATTGTACACAAGACTTTTCTATGGTGATTGTGCACCTGCGCAGTCGCAGCAGATGGCTGCTGGCCATCTCTACAAGGACTACAGTGGGTCTACACCTTTGATGATCCATCAATACCATTATTTCTACAAGGACTGCAGTGGGTCTGCACCTTTGGTGGCCCACCAATACCATACTCTCTACCAAGACTATAGTGGGTCTGCTCTGTGATGACCTACCTACTAGTATTCTTCAAAACTTCGACTGACTCTGCTGTGGGTTTGCTCTGTTGTGGCCCATTAACTGCCTGCATTTCAAGAGTCAGCACTGTCTTTCTGTTAGAAGGACAACACTACTTCTTCAGGACTGTCCTTATAGACTGTGAGAAAATTTTAGCTTTTGACCAACATTGTATCAATAAGTGTGTGCATTTGATTTCTTTGTTATTTCAATTATGAAAATTTTTTTCAAATCTATATTGGCCACTCCCCAAAACAATTTGTAAAATTTTTTGTGGGGAGCATGGGGGCTATGTAGGTAGGCTGTTTAGGTTCTTATATTGGTAACGCCACGTAGCGCTCTGTGTGAAAATCACTGGCTGTGCTGTGTGCAGTCTGTGGCTAGTTTGCATTGTTGTCTGCCATTGCAGTGTTGGGCAGCTGGATGTTAACAGCGCGTAGCGTTGCGCAGTTGGAGGCGAGCCGCCAGCAATGGTGGATTTGGGGAAGTGAGATGGCCTATTTTTGAGAATGGATAATCTGGAGGTGTGTCTATCAGAAACAGTACATTTGTAAGAATGGATGTCATGAACTGCTATATATGTTATGACTATTAAGGTAAATACATTGTTAGTTCTCTATTAAAATCTTTCATTTGCTAACTATGCCTATCAGTAGTTAGTGCCTTCCGTAGTTTGAATCTTTTATTTGGCTGACAGTAGTAGCGCTCATTGTATTGCAGTAGTTCGAGTAACGAAGATTTTTGTGAGGTAAGTGATTTGTGAAACGTATAGGTTAATTTGGTCAGGGCCATTCTCTTGTAGGGATTACTGAAAGTCAGATTGCGTTGCGCTAAAAAATTATTGTGTGTCAGTTTAAGCACAGTCATGTCTAATTTTTCTAAGGGCAAGTTTCAGGTGTTACAAAATGGTATGGCCAAACTTTCAGGCAACGTTCGTCACACACAAATAAAGGAAAGACGTTATGTGGATATGTGTCCAGAAACGCTTAATTCCCATGTTAGAGCTCATTTTAGTTGCGTCAGTATGTACTGTACTTCCTCCATTCACCGCCAGTTGGCTAAATTGAAGGAAGGTAATGTTGACTTCGGTGCTTGTATTGACATGCGACTCATTGCCCTACAGTACTAGCATCAAGCACATCAGTACGTAGCATCAACAAGTTAGTGTTCATCACGAAAGTGGTTTTGCAGTCAGTGCAATGTTTACAAATGCGGAGTTGGCAGATGCCCATTTGATGTATGGATTAGCACGGGGCAATAGCCGTGGCGCGGTATGTTTGTATCGATACAGATTTCCAGAACGAAGGTGTACCGACAGGAAGACGTTTGAAGCAATTGATCGGCGTCTTTGGGAGTACAGAACATTCCAGGCTATGACTCGAGACTGTGGAAGACATAGAAGACGAGGACACCTGCAACGGTCAAGGCAATTTTTCGTGCAGTTGGCGATAACCCTAATGTCAGCGTCAGAGAAGTTGCTGCTGTACAAGGTAACGTTGACCACGTCACTGTATGGAGAGTGCTACGGGAGAACCAGTTGTTTCCGTACCATATACAGCGTGTGCAGGCACTATCAACAGCTGATTGGCCTCCATGGGTACACTTCTGCGAATGGTTCATCCAACAATGTGTCAATCCTCATTTCAGTGCAAATGTTCTCTTTACGGATGAGGCTTCATTCCAACGTGATCAAATTGTAAATTTTCACAATCAACATGTGTGGGCTGACGAGAATCCGCACGCAATTGTGCAATCACGTCATCAACACAGATTTTTTGTGAAAGTTTGGGAAGGCATTGTTGGTGATGTCTTGATTGGACCCAATGTTCTTCCACCTATGCTCAGTGGAGCACGTTATCATGATTTCATATGGGATACTCTACCTGTGCTGCTAGAACATGTGCCTTTACAAGTACAACACAACATGTGGTTCATGCACGATGGAGCTCCTGCACATTTCAGTCGAAGTGTTCATACGCTTCTCAACAACAGATTCGGTGACCGATGGATTGGTAGAGACGGACCAATTCCATGGCCTCCACGCTCTCCTGACCTCAACATTCTTTACTTTCATTTATGGGGGCATTTGAAAGCTCTTGTCTACGCAACCCCGGTACCAAATGCAGAGACTCTTCGTGCTCGTGTTGTGGACGGCTGTGATACAATACGCCATTCTCCAGGGCTGCATCAGCGCATCAGGGATTCCATGCGACGGAGGGTGGATGCATGTATCCTCGCTAACGGAGGACATTTTGAAGATTTCCTGTAACAAAGTGTTTGAAGTCACGCTGGTACGTTCTGTTGCTGTGAGTTTCCATTCCATGATTAATGTGATTTGAAGAGAATATATAAATTTAGCTCTAACATGGAAAGTAAGCGTTTCCAGACACATGTCCACATAACATTTTTTTTTTTCGTTGTGTGTGAGGAATGTTTCCTGAAAGTTTGGCCGTACCTTTTTGTAAAACCCTGTATATTAATGGAATGAAAGGTCCTCTTCAGTTGACAGTAATTGCTTATTCATTGCACTAGCAGTTTCTGATTCTAAAGCTTCATCTTCAGATGCCACCAAATACGAACAAGAAGAGAAACTGCTAGCGCACAACAATTACAGAGTTGAAAAAGGAATATGAAATTTAAAACCGTTAAAAGTAGTTAATAATGGCGCAATAAATGTGTAGTGATAGGACCAGTGTGTCATGAGAGGTAAAATCTACGTCAAAAAAGTGCGTGGGACTGGAACTAAGGCGCTGACATAAAGGGAAGCAGCTGAACAAGAATAAACTCCATAACAAATAAATAAGTAACTGTACTCCCGTGGCTTCGTCTGTTAGGTTGGCTTTTAGACATTTTGACCGAACACTTACGTTTACATATTATTACATTTAGCTTTAATCGTGATACTCGAATGTATTTTGTATAGTTCGTTATTGTTTTAAGAGCCTAGTCTTTATATTAATCCTACTGTACCAGAATTATAGTGTTTGCGTTCACCAGGCTTAGCGCCTCTGTTCGCTACAGTCGCTTACTTTTAGTATGTCTCTTGCTGTGGGGATGCACCGTGCTGTTGATAGGTGTACTTTTGCTTATATGATTTTAGTCCTGACTAAGCTGTTAATACTTACTGAGTATTTATGACGATCCTATACATTACTACCGATATTAACGGTTGACATTGTTCTGCTACTACACTCCATTGGTCGTTGTTCTATTGCTCAAGTTTTGAATGTAGTTTGGTATACTTCCTGTCACGTCTGTTTTAGTTTTATTTGTATCTTTATCCTTTTATTCCTTTGCAATCTGTCACGTTGACTTGTAGGTATTTTTGTCTAACATTCATATTTATATGTTATGATATTTATTGTTGTAGATGATAAAGCAAGTCAGGCCTGGAACAAAATCAACGAAAGTATTGAAGTTGCAGGTCAAGAAGCACCAAGCACACGGTCAGAAGACGGGACAGGAAAACAGATAGAGCGCCACTGTTTCGCAAGGAGGTTAAAGCAATGTGTGAAAAAAGAGCCATGTCCTTTTAAAATACAAAACGCTTAAAACATAAGTGTCTTATGAAGTTTACAGAAGAACTGGTAACGAAACAAAATAACTAGTGAAACGTTTTAAACAGGATTACTGGGAAAACTTTTCCAAAAATTTAGAATATGACTTCTGTGGGTTACAGAAAGAAATATGGAGAATGTTACGACAGCAGAGAAAAGAATTAAATGGTATTTTGAAAGTGAACGACATAAATGAGGTATCATAGGTTGAATATTTAACACAGTTGTAAAAAGGTAAAAAATCACAAGAAAACAAAGAAACATTAGAATCAGTACACAAGTAAATGATGAGGTAACTGTTTCACATGCAGAGATAGAAGGAGCTTTAAGTGTGTCTCCAGGGCAAGGCAGGAGCCATTGAATTACTGAAGTATGGAGGCTATCCACTAAGTGAACAATTAATTATGTTGAGTAATAATGTTTTAACTGGTAACAAAACTCCGAGCGAGTGCAGAACCAGTATTACAATTCTCATGTACAAAACAGGAGATAATAAAGACACATCCAGCTAGAGAGGGATAAATCACCGAGGCTCAGTATTTTAACACATAGCAAAAATAACATCACATAAAGTGAAAAACATCACAACCATAGCATACGAGCAGTATGGTTTTAGATCCGGTAGGTCATTTATATATACAGTGTTCCTGCTTAGACAGGTTGTAGAGAAGTCCATTAAATGCTACAGACCAGATTATCATTATTTTATTCATTTACAGAAGGTTTTCGGTAGGATTCAGTTCAAAGATGTTTTAAACCTTTTCTACAAAATTAAAGTTCCTTCAAAGTTAATAAAAAGCACTTGAGGACATTTTTTCCAATAACTACATCCAAGGTTAATTACCTGTATAGCAGTTACTAATGGTTACGGCCGCTACGTATCATCATATTAAGTAATAACTTCCTATACGCACATGCGAGAACATACAACTTTATTTCTCTTTCTCGTAAGACATAAAAGCAAATAATCAACAACGAAACATTTTATTTCTATGGAACAAAGGCAGAGAATAAACAGTACTCAAATAATAAACGTCTTTGCCGCCGACTGCACGTTGTGTAAATGTTAAATTATTTCATGTCTTCCCTCTCCCACATGGTCTTATACAGCGTGACTGTTTGAGCCCGCTACCTTTTAATAGAGTCATGGACGAGGAAATAAAGAAGGTATTAACTGGTAGTTGTTATACAAGGTTGACAAAGAAATAAAAACCTTTTATGATGCTGACGTTGCAGTTCTGCTAGCAAATGAAGATGACCTGCAGAAACTTTTACATAAATGTAACATGGCAGCCAAAAACCTAAATATTATCATATCCACTCAAAAAACCAAATGTATGAACCAATAAGAGGCAAAGTGGAAATGGATGGAAAAATTATTTAATATGTAATGACAGAAAAGGCAAACAAAGTAGAGGGTGTTTAAATGATACTACTTGGAAAAACAAGCACATAGGAAAAGATGCAAAAGCAAGTATATGTTTAACAGTAGCGAGATCAATTACTACATACACATCTAAGATAAGACGGGAAAAAAGTGACTTTTGGAAACACGGAAATGAAAATACATCGAAGGAGTACAGGGAAGACACTGGGAGATACAGAGAAAAGTGAAAGCATTTCAAAAGGATGTAAAGAGGATTCTCTTAATAATTGGGCACATACGGGAAAGTGACAACCTCAGCGTAGAATGACGGGTGGTGGAAAAAAGGAAGAAAAGAATAAGAAGATTTTTATTATTATATTTGTACTATTTTGTGTCGAGCTTGTGAACCACATTTACGGAAGCGAACGATCGGTCGGCCCTCCCCGCACTTTTTCGGCTATCTGTCTCGGTTTCCCACTCATTGGCTCCTGTGTCAGACTTCCCACCATCGCGGCAATCAGCTGGCTCCCTGGCTGGCTGCACAAATCACTGCCGTGTAATGCAGTCGAGGCCGAGCCCCAATTGCTGGTCCTGCGCGTGAGTGCAGTTATTTATATATTTATTTACATCTTATGGAGATCAATTTTATCCAGATACCTCCCTCTACGCTAGAGTCTTTGTTCGAGACACGTGCCTTTGTCTAACGTGTGTGTTGTACGCTAGTAGCTCGGACTCTCGTTCGCAGCTGATGGCAACTAAAGATGAATTTTAGG
Source organism: Schistocerca cancellata (assembly GCF_023864275.1). Lineage (NCBI taxonomy): Eukaryota > Metazoa > Arthropoda > Insecta > Orthoptera > Acrididae > Schistocerca > Schistocerca cancellata. Next base: position 168,321,393 of record NC_064628.1, on the reverse strand, counting down.
TTTCTAAACAGCTAGTGCAGTAAATAACAGATTAATGGCAAATGAATAGCCCCTTTATTCCATTAACAGTAACCTAATACTTTTTGCAGATAATACTGTTATCTGTAATGAAGTACTGTCTGAAAGAAGCTGCATGAATGTTCAGTCAGGTCATGCTAAGACTGCAAAGTGGCGCAAGGATTGGCAACTTGCTTCAAATGTCAGGAATGCAAAATTGTGTGCTTCACAAAACGAAAAATCATTATATCCCATGACTACAATATCAGTGGATCACAGTTAGTCAACTTGTACAAATACCTCAGTGTTATCGCTTTGTGGGAATTTGAAATAGAATGATCACGTAGGCTGAATCGTGGGTAAAGCAAGTGGAAGAGTTCGGTTTATTGGTAGAACACTGGGGAAATCACTTACGCGAACCATCCTAGAATATTACTACCATGTATGTGAGAGCTATACCAAGTAGGCGAATTGAATATATACAAAGAAGAGGAGACAAATGGTCATTGAGTTGTTAACTTTGTAGGAGAGTTTGTTTGATTTGCAGGGGGGTGTCACTGAGATACTGAGGAAACTGGACTGGCAGACTCTTGAAGAGAGATGTAAACTATCGCGGGAAAAGTACCGAGAGAGGTGGCGCAGTGGTTAGCATACTGGACTCACATTTGGCAGGACTACGGCTCAAACCTACGTCCAGCCATCCAGATTTTGGTTATCTGTGATTTCCCTAAATCGCCCCTGGCCAATGCCGGGATGGTTCCTCTGAAAGGGTATGGCCAATTTCCTTCACCATCCTTGACACTGTCCGAGGGTGTGCTCCGTCTGTAACGACCTCGATGTTAACGGGACGTTTACCCCAATCTTCCTCCCTTCCTTCCTTCCGAGAAAGCGTCCTTAAAACATTCCAGAATGATGACTCTGGGGATATACTACATCCCCTATATATTTCTCTAACAGCAGTCATGAGGAAAACATTAGCTTAATTACTGCATACTAACAGGCGTAAAAACAATCATTGTCCCAGTGGTCCTTATGTGAATGGAACGGGAAAAACCTAATAACAGGTACTGTGGGATGGATATACACTCTGCCACGCATTTCGCTGTGGTCCGCAAGGTATACTTATAGACCTGTGAATGTCCTTTATACCGCGAACAAATAACGAAGGGTAAACGGTTGTGACACCATAATTCTGCCGAACTGAGGAGACTTGTCCCGACACCTCAGTACAAAATGAAATGTCGTCCCGTACCGTGTACTTCGGAAAAGTCCATAGCAAAGCAAGACAGGCCTAGCCTCAGCCGACACATGGCCTGAATGTGTGGCTCGCGTGAGGTTTGGCACGCTGTGGCTGACCCTGATTTAGAGGCACTGCAACTCGTACCAGCACGTTGAGTCTTCACACCGTACAGGAGACCTAGAGAGAAAGATTGTGCACAGTTTTGTGATCTTGTTTTTTACAGCGCATCTACTAAATACACTCCTGGAAATTGAAATAAGAACACCGTGAATTCATTGTCCCAGGAACGGAAAACTTTATTGACACATTCCTGGGGTCAGATACATCACATGATCACACTGACAGAACCACAGGCACATAGACACAGGCAACTGAGCATGCACAATGTCGGCACTAGTACAGTGTATATCCACCTTTCGCAGCAATGCAGGCTGCTATTCTCCCATGGAGACGATCGTAGAGATGCTGGATGTAGTCCTGTGGAACGGCTTGCCATGCCATTTCCACCTGGCGCCTCAGTTGGACCAGCGTTCGTGCTGGACGTGCAGACCGCGTGAGACGACGCTTCATCCAGTCCCAAACATGCTCAATGGGGGACAGATCCGGAGATCTTGCTGGCCAGGGTAGTTGACTTACACCTTCTAGAGCACGTTGGGTGGCACGGGATACATGCGGACGTGCATTGTCCTGTTGGAACAGCAAGTTCCCTTGCCGGTCTAGGAATGGTAGAACGATGGGTTCGATGACGGTTTGGATGTACCGTGCACTATTCAGTGTCCCCTCGACGATCACCAGTGGTGTACGGCCAGTGTAGGAGATCGCTCCCCACACCATGATGCCGGGTGTTGGCCCTGTGTGCCTCGGTCGTATGCAGTCCTGATTGTGGCGCTCACCTGCACGGCGCCAAACACGCATACGACCATCATTGGCACCAAGGCAGAAGCGACTCTCATCGCTGAAGACGACACGTCTCCATTCGTCCCTCCATTCACGCCTGTCGCGACACCACTGGAGGCGGGCTGCACGATGTTGGGGCGTGAGCGGAAGACGGCCTAACGGTGTGCGGGACCGTAGCCCAGCTTCATGGAGACGGTTGCGAATGGTCCTCGCCGATACCCCAGGAGCAACAGAGTCCCTAATTTGCTTGGAAGTGGGCGGTGCGGTCCCCTACGGCACTGCGTAGGATCCTACGGTCTTGGCGTGCATCCGTGCGTCGCTGCGGTCCGGTCCCAGGTCGACGGGCACGTGCACCTTCCACCGACCACTGGCGACAACATCGATGTACTGTGGAGACCTCACGCCCCACGTGTTGAGCAATTCGGCGGTACGTCCACCCGGCCTCCTGCATGCCCACTATACGCCCTCGCTCAAAGTCCGTCAACTGCACATACGGTTCACGTCCACGCTGTCGCGGCATGCTACCAGTGTTAAAGACTGCGATGGAGCTCCGTATGCCACGGCAAACTGTCTGACACTGACGGCGGCGGTGCACAAATGCTGCGCAGCTAGCGCCATTCGACGGCCAACACCGCGGTTCCTGGTGTGTCCGCTGTGCCGTGCGTGTGATCATTGCTTGTACAGCCTTCTCGCAGTGTCCGGAGCAAGTATGGTGGGTCTGACACACCGGTGTCAATGTTTTCTTTTTTCCATTTCCAGGAGTGTGTATTAATGTATGGTGGCTGTTCTTTCGGACGTATCCGAGAGAACAAATACCGCACGTTCACGTAACTGATTCCCTTCGTTGGGCCATTAATCCACCACCTTCGATGTGGATTCACAGTTACGTTCGACCTCCTGTGGGAATCTCAAAGGAGGGAACAAGGGTGGCGGGGGGCATGGACGGGAGCTGCTTAGGTAGCATTCAGTGGGAATGGGAGTCAGCAAGGAGACGTGTCGGGTTAGTCGGCGAAACTGCAATAAACATGGTGTCTGGATCGCACAGTGGTTAACGCATCGGCGTTGTAAGCGAGAGATCATAGATTCGAGTCCCAGTCTGGCTCGCATTTTCACCCATCACTGCTGATTCCGCACAAAATCCTGATGCAACTGACATCAATAATTTCTCCACTTTCCTTGCCTTTCTCCCTCCTCCACGATCAATTTACGTATTATATACTGAATTTGTGATAAAAAGTCCGTTTCTGTCGCATTTATCCTTCTTGGTGTTCCATTCCTTAAAAATGTTACTGTATGAACAAAATTTGTCTTTCTGTAACTATCTCACTAGTGTAGCGTAATTTTGTACGGTACGTCACTCCTGTTCTAGTAACGACAGTTCCACTCACTAATACCATTGTTCCCTGCGATGGAAGGGCAAGGAGAAGAGGCGTTTCTGCCTGAACATCCTGTTCATATGGAACCTCACACGGCACTGCCGAGGCTGTTAGGCGTTACGAGAGACGAGGGTGTTTCCAGACAGCAGGTGCTCTTACCAACAATTTATCGTAAGGTTAAAGAGTTGGTAGAAGCTATACATACGCATGACAATTTTGTCTGGTTTCACAAGATCTTTTTTTTTTTTTCATTTCACGAATTATTTGAAAATATATAGACAGAAAGTTATCGTATAAATGGCCGTTACAAGCGTTGGTGTTAGTTTCGTGTTTAACGGACATTATCATTGAAACATAGTTTGTGAAAACGTTTGTCATCCACTTAAACTGCATCCGAACCGCACAGTTAATTTAATGAAATGGTCCTAACTCCCTGTTGTTCCTGGAACTGCACTTTTGGAATACAGGCGACTCACCTTTGTGCTAGTCTCTCTCTGCGCAGCTGCAGCTTCTGCGCATATGCTTGTCACTCTGTGTAGCTTCACTGCTGTGAGAGCTGTTGTGTTAAAAGCCACTTTCCGTGGTTGTACTGGGTTGTTTACGACCTTATGTTCAAAGTTACTACCAGAGATGTTTCTTGTACTTCTGCAATTTATGGTGCAAAGACATGAGCGGATACCATATACACTGAAAGAGTTATATTAGAACAATTAGCAGTTTGTGATCTGATTCATCTGATACAGAATTCATTGTGGGGGAAAAACTGAAAGAGACTGACAACACCGCAGTTTAATACCTTTACTCTACAAGCCAACCAACCAAAGAGTGAACCAGATGATGCTCCCAGTGAAAGTGCCGCAGAAAGAACAGAAGAAGACTAACTAATATCTCAAAGAAGAGTTATTTGTGCAAAAAGTGGACATAGGTGGTACACTTCCACGAACTGTAAGTAACGAACTTGCTCTATATTTACCACGGTCTACGGGCCATGCAAAGAACCTGAAAGAAGTGAAAGACATATGACCTCTCTTCATTTCAAACGACGTCGCGGAAATAGTGTCTCACAGAAATGAAGAAAATGACTAACAGCAATCCCGAAATAATTCGTAACAAACTGTGTTCCAAACAATTATTAAAGTGAGTTTTTTGGGCTAATAGTTTTGCTGTATTTGAGTGTTACAGTAAAGAAAGCAAAGCACTGTTTGAGAAACCTTTGAGCCTACTTGTTTCAGAGTTACCAAGAGCGAAAATCGGTTTGATTTTTCTCATGTATTGCATGATATTGGATGAAAAAGCCACAAGAGCTCAAGGAGAGAAGCTGATAATTTTCTCCTTTTGAGGAGATATTAAGCAAGTTCGTCCCTTCAGAATATGTAACTGCTGGGGAACAATTACTTACATTCAGGAGTAAAGTTTGAAGTTTATATTGCTAATAAATCTTATAATACGATTTAAAGATTGTTACACTGTCTAATAAGACACATTACATGTATACCGCAATCCCTAAAAGCGGGAAAGTGGGAAAGTAAGGAGGACATAAGATGTTTGAAAGATGGCTACACTGAGTCACAGCGCCAGAGATTGCGCCAAAGAGTATTATTCAGCCGCCTCCACTGGCAGTGCTTGTCGAGAAGTCGTCGTGGAGAGTGCTTTTTGAGAAGTGGGCTGTAGGAGTTCTGATGTAGCCGTGACTAGTTGTGAGCATGTTGTATGCAGTTGTTCTGATGGACAAGACAGCCGATGCTGTTCGATTGCGGATGTTGTAATGATCAGAGTGTAATATATATGAAGGTAAAGAAATTTTTTTTATTTCAAATGTCCTAACTAACAATGTCTCTTGGTCACAGGTTCAGTCAACAAAGCATCTGGCTTGTGTTCATGTATTAGAGTGTAATTCTGGTTTCTATGTGCAATTATAGTATTTCTGTTTTTTTATTACTTCAGTGTAAATGGTGCTTAAAATACCTTGTCTTATTCAGGAAGAACCGTGCCAGATGTGTACGTTGAATCACACTTCCACATACAGAACAGTTACACTTGTGTTTTGTTGTTCCGTAGGTTTTATAGTTGCTGGGGACTTAATTAATTAATTGTGTTAATGGAAGTTTTCTTTCATTCTTTGTTGTTATTCTACGCAGTCAGATTGCGGAGAAATACTAGTCAGGGCCAACCGGTTACGAGACTGCGTAACCGGACAGTCAGCGACTAAAAATTAAAATTATTTGCATATTAAAATTTAATTAAGCCCCCATGCACGTGGCGACCGCTGCTTCGGATCGTCCCTTGGAATTCTTTTGATAGTAAAAATAGCAGACAGTAGTATTGTTGTAGTAATTCGTACTTTAGTAATTGTAGTCTATATTGCATGTGTAGATTTGGTAATTGAACATTTGTAGTTGTCTTGTCTTTCTTTTAATGTTATTTTGGCAGAATTTATTTTTTGATGTCTTTTATACAGGTCTGACAATTTTGTGCAATTGTGAAGGTTTTAACTATCATTAATCGTGTTAGAGGGAAGCATTTCGTGTGAATGGTATTGTTGGTGATAAAGTGTCATATTGTGTGTAATTTTCGTATAGTGACGAGTTTTGTACGTTTTGTAAATGATTACGCGATCGATGAAAAAGGCAAAAATGATGAATAGTGAGAATGACGAAAATGTTAACATGGCGAACTCGCCAACACAGCAGAATAGAATGATGAATAATGAAGTAGAAAGCAATTTAGTGAGTCGGGAAAATAGTTCGGAACCAGTTCAAAATTTTTTACAATCAAAAAATTTTCAGAATATGAGATTAACGACAGAAGATTCTGGAATTGTATCGAATACAGATAGCTTTATAGCTACGACGAAAGAAGTTGGTTTTGCGGGAAACGTTAGGGGTGAAAGGAATTTCGAACCAGTTAATATGGAGCAGTTGATGAGTGCAATATTAAATTTGGGATCTGAATTACAAACAGTGGCAACACGGTTAGAAACCAAGATGAAAGCAATGGCAACACGGTTAGGCTCACAAATAGGAACAATTAAAACCGAGATGGAAACATTGGAAACACAGTTAGGCTCACGAATAGGGACATGTTTCGAAAACATGAAAGATGAATCAAAGAAAGAAATTAGAGAAGAAGTACAACCGATTTTGAATGCTCACAATAATAGTTTGATTTCAATAGAAATCAGACAAAAGGAACAGGATAGAGAACAGGAAGAAAGAGATCGCGTGACAGTACAAAAATTTTCAGAGTTAAATTTACAACGTGCTCACGATAAGGAAGAAATACTTGAAAGAATCGAGGAATCCGTACCAAATGACAGAATAAATAACCTAACACAACAGTATGATCAGTTAACTACTAAATGTGTCAATGCTGAAACCCGAGTCGCGACACTTACGGAAGACGTAAATAAACAGAAAGAACAAATAGATGACTTATCGGAAAGAGTTGGGGAGATTGCAGATAACTTGACAAGTCTTAGTTTAAATGGGGACAGAGATTCAGATGATACAGCTCCATTGCCATTTGCAGAAACCGAAGAGTACCAGAACATAAATAAGCATGTTGAAAATCAGGGAAAATTTAATGAACGCGTTAAAAGGGAATTTGAGGCATTACGAAAGCAAGTCAAACAAATTGAAGGTGAAATCGTAGGAAAAGACAACAGAAGAAATTTAGAATCACAGATAGCAGAGGGGTTTGAAGAAAGTAATTTACACTCCTGGAAATGGAAAAAAGAACACATTGACACCGGTGTGTCAGACCCACCATACTTGCTCCGGACACTGCGAGAGGGCTGTACAAACAATGATCACACGCACGGCACACCGGACACACCAGGAACCGCGGTGTTGGCCGTCGAATGGCGCTAGCTGCGCAGCATTTGTGCACCGCCGCCGTCAGTGTCAGCCAGTTTGCCGTGGCATACGGAGCTCCATCGCAGTCTTTAACACTGGTAGCAAGCCGCGACAGCCTGGACGTGAACCGTATGTGCAGTTGACGGACTTTGAGCGAGGGCGTATAGTGGGCATGCGGGAGGCCGGGTGGACGTACCGCCGAATTGCTCAACACGTGGGGCGTGAGGTCTCCACAGTACATCGATGTTGTCGCCAGTGGTCGGCGGAAGGTGTACGTGCCCGTCGACCTGGGACCGGACCGTAGCGACGCACGGATGCACGCCAAGACCGTAGGATCCTACGCAGTGCCGTAGGGGACCGCACCGCCACTTCCCAGCAAATTAGGGACACTGTTGCTCCTGGGGTATCGGCGAGGACCATTCGCAACCGTCTCCATGAAGCTGGGCTACGGTCCCGCACACCGTTAGGCCGTCTTCCGCTCACGCCCCAACATCGTGCAGCCCGCCTCCAGTGGTGTCGCGACAGGCGTGAATGGAGGGACGAATGGAGACGTGTCGTCTTCAGCGATGAGAGTCGCTTCTGCCTTGTTGCCAATGATGGTCGTATGCGTGTTTGGCGCCGTGCAGGTGAGCGCCACAATCAGGACTGCATACGACCGAGGCACACAGGGCCAACACCCGGCATCATGGTGTGGGGAGCGATCTCCTACACTGGCCGTACACCACTGGTGATCGTCGAGGGGACACTGAATAGTGCACGGTACATCCAAACCGTCATCGAACCCATCGTTCTACCATTCCTAGACCGGCAAGGGAACTTGCTGTTCCAACAGGACAATGCACGTCCGCATGTATCCCGTGCCACCCAACGTGCTCTAGAAGGTGTAAGTCAACTACCCTGGCCAGCAAGATCTTTGGATCTGTCCCCCATTGAGCATGTTTGGGACTGGATGAAGCGTCGTCTCACGCGGTCTGCACGTCCAGCACGAACGCTGGTCCAACTGAGGCGCCAGGTGGAAATGGCATGGCAAGCCGTTCCACAGGACTACATCCAGCATCTCTACGATCGACACCATGGGAGAATAGCAGCCTGCATTGCTGCGAAAGGTGGATATACACTGTACTAGTGCCGACATTGTGCATGCTCTGTTGCCTGTGTCTATGTGCCTGTGGTTCTGTCAGTGTGATCATGTGATGTATCTGACCCCAGGAATGTGTCAATAAAGTTTCCCCTTCCTGGGACAATGAATTCACGGTGTTCTTATTTCAATTTCCAGGAGTGTATTTCATTTACGAGAAGCAACAAGAGAGCGCCAGGCGCGTGAACTTGACAACAATCGACATTCGGACTGGGACAGACGCGGTAGGTCTTTGTCGCCACGAGGAGAAAACTTTGACTATAAACACTTCTTAACTGTTCGGAAATTTAAGATCTTCCGCAATTCTAAGAACGTCATACATCCATGTTCATGGTTAGATCAATTTATGTACGCACTTCCACCAAATTGGCCACTAAGTCACAAACTGGAATTTATGTGCGGCTATTAAGGTCCTCAGGGGATTCGCTACACTAAGTGAATATGTGCCGTAGCGTGCACAGGGCCCCGAGCTGTAGTGGTGCTATTTCGCTTTTAGTTTTCTGCACCGCTGCCTACTCTTTTACTATTCTTTGTATCTATCAAAACAACTCTTCAACTATCAATCTATCTAGAGAGTTGGTAAAGAATAACCGGATATGACTATTTTACCCAAAAGTGATTTCGGAAATTACCGTTTGGACTTACTGTATCTTCAGCAGCATTCAGTCGTTGTTTAAACGAAATTTTACCTGTTTATCTCCGTGACAATATTACTTCATTTGTTGACGATATTCTTATTGCTAAACGTTCTTGGAGAGAGCATAACAGAATTTTGGATTCATTATTACGTATTTTTGCAAGAGTTGGCAATACAGTGAACTGAAAAAATCTGAATTTGGTCGTTCTCAGGTGAAATTTCTACAGAAAGTATTCTTCCTGATCCAGAGAAACTAGACGCTATTCGTAATTATGCTGTCCCTACTACAAAACGTGATGTTCATAGTTTCCTTGGTGTCTGTAATTTTCTTAGGCGCTTTGTTAAATTGGACGATCTGACCACACGTCGTTTATGTGAACTATCTGGAAAGAAATCTAATTGGTGTTGGGATGAGGAAGGTCAATCAGAATTTGAACAACTTCGTGATGCTTTAGTTGCTGCTCCACTTCTTTCACATCCGGATTTATCTAAAGATTTTTGTTTGGCGATGGACTCATCATACAAAGGCCTAGGTGCACACTTATTTCAAGAGATAGAAGGAAACGGCGTTGTAGTACAGAAAACTATTGCATTTGGAAGTCGTGTTCTCTCTAAATCAGAAAAGAATTATTCGATTACGGAACTTGAAGCTTTGGCTGTTGTATGGGCTTTCACAAAATTTCGCATATTTTTGTATGGCAGACATACTAAGGTTTACACCGATCATCGAGCTCTGGAATTTCTTATGTCAACAAAATTAGCTCATGGAAGATTATCACGATGGGCGCTGTATCTACAGGAATTTGATTTTAGTATTGTTTACATACATGGTTCTTCAAATATTATTGCTGATGCTTTATCACGTGCACCTATGGGTTTGAAACAAAGTGCTGAATAGGACTGCAAAGAAAACAATTATTGTTTGATGTATATTCAAGGTGTTGCGTTCGAAAATTTTATTTCGTCTTCGCTCCAGGACATCGCTAAGGAGCAAAACAAGGATCCAATCTGGAAGGACATTAAGGAGAAGTGGAGGAGAAAGGAAAGCTTAGCGATCAGACAGTATTATTTAGTTCACAATGATATTCTTTTTAAACGAAAATCGGTCGACAACTCTGTTTGGTTAGTTTGTATTCCTGATGAGTGGGTTAATAAATTGATTTGGTACACACATTTCAGTTATGCACACTTTGGTCCCAGAAAATGCTTTCATAAATTACGAGAAAATTGCTACTTCAGTAATATGGAAAAACGTATTCGATCTGTTCTTGCCAAATGCAAATTATGTCAAAAGGCTAAGCCGCCAACTATTTCTCACAGAGCACCGTTGTTTCCTATCATTCCAGCGAAATTAAAGGAGATGGCTGCAGTCGATTTGTTCGGTCCAGTGGTTCGCTCTACTAATGGTTTTGCGTACATTTTGGTAGCAGTGGAACTGACATCAAAATATGTGTGTTTTACACCTTTACGCAAAGAAACAGCTCGTTCAGTATCTAATGCTTTCATCAAACATTTTCTTAAAGAAGTGAGTCATGTTGATAAGGTTATATCAGATAATGGATCACAGTTTCGTTCTAAAATTTGGCTTCGTACTCTACGGCGTCGTAAAATTAAACAAATTTTCATTTCACTTTTTCATCCTCAATCTAACGCTTCAGAGAGATGGATGAAGGAAATCAATAAATTGTGTCGACTTTATTGTCATCAGAATCACAGAACGTGGGATCAGTATCTTCATATTTTTCAAAACATTCTGAATGAACTCCCTAATGATTCAACTTCTTTACCGCCTATATCGATATTAAAAAATAAAGCACCAACAAATCGTATTTCTGAAATCGTTCCTTTTCCGCCTACACGGAAACTGCAGCATTCTGAACTTGTGAACCTTGCTCTGCAAAATATTGCATCTGTGGCTGCTAGAAGAGAGATGTCAGCTAAACGTCCTGGTCGTTTAAAAACCTTGTCAGTTGGTCAAAAGGTGTTAATTAAGTCTCATCGTTTGTTTCACAAAGGAAAAGGCTTGTGTCGCAAATTTTTTCTGCTTCATAACGGTCCATATGGGATTCGCAAAATTATTCATGATAACACTGTCGAAGTAGAAACTCTTAAATCTCGGCGCTCCAAGGGAATACATCATATATCGAACGTTAAAATTTTTGTGGAATGACATACTTTCGAGAAACCCACAGTTATACGTAAACATGCAGAGAATACAAGGATACCGCGCCGTGTTCCGGCGGCGGTACATACTCAAAGCAACAGTCAAGTCTGCGCGCCGCACAAGGCAGTCGTTGATCGCAAACAATTACTTCCTACGTCACGCGTACCTACAGCTGATCGAGCGCTCAGTGCGAATGCACTGACAGCCGTAAACAAATACACAGTTTAATTTCTCTGATTAAATTCAGTATAAAGCTATAGTGACTTGATAAATTATGTTATTAACGTTCAGTATTTTTCAGGATACGGTTGTATAAAATATTTAAAACCTTCAGGTAAATTCTGTGTGTGTCCGACGTTAAGAGGACTTGCTATCGAGAAATTTTCAGGAAGAATGTAATTTCGAAGAAGAAACTAATAAACTAAAAAGGTAACTATTAATTGAGTTTATTTTCAGGTAACATATTTCCACTTAGGTACGTACCTTAGACACAATTTGCTGCTCGCGATTAGGTGATTTATACTTTGTGTTATCTGATTTTGACAATGATTGATTAATGAACAGGGTTGTTGATTATGTATATTATGCATCGCTTGGCTGCACTGCTTTTTCACTGATGTCACATTTTTTTTATTATGTGTCTGCTGTGCTTATTTATTTAAATTATAATTGTCACCTGATTGGTTGTGCTGATATGGTTATGTATGGAAGTTATACTTTGTGATTTATCTGCTTGCGCCTTCATGTTTACTTATTAAGTTTACATATGAACATTTATTTGCTTATGCTAATATGATGCTAATGACCTGTTTATTACGTAAGATATATGTTTGCTGCTTTGCTTATGGATTTCATATTTACACATTTCTGTTTTGTTGTCATAACTATTCTTTAATTTGGTATATAGAAATGGTGATATACGGTGTACAAGCATGGAGCTTAGGTCACACTATGGTATTAATTATAGTTTGTTCACTTGGCAGAGCCTCGTTGTAGGGATTGTGCTCGACATTCTGTTCTCTACTGGTATATTTACTCGCTATTGCATGTTTTGCTTACGCTCAGTGCTTTATATTTTAAGATAAGAAAATGAACTGCCATGAGCTGGAGGTTTTATGGAAGCTGTATAAATTTATGCTAATAGAAGGGAAGCTAACGACATGAAATACCAACACTAGGTTTAGACCATTGACAGTTATTACACTGCATTCTTCGTGAGCAATTGAATTAGTAAGTGACACTTGACACAAGAAATACTCCACATGTTTGCTTCTGTTTTGCCATGATTCTTGAAGTGGTGTACACACTGTGAAATATTACGATTTATTCATTCAAAGTCTTATGTGTTCTTTCATACTACGTACTCGCACCTACTTACTGAAAGTTATTCAAACTGAAGGCTGTTAGAGGTCATGTACGCATTTCTTTTATTTTATGATGGACAAGGTAACCAAAATGTATTTTATAATTCATAATGAGTAGAAGATTTGGCTCAGGTGGACTACACAGAGGTTGTGTGTGGACATTGTGCCTTCGGATTGCATGGGATGATAAATTGAAGTTTGCACTAGGATTTTGTCTGTACTTGTTCGAGGAGACTGACTAGAGGAATGAATTGTTATGGAAGTGAAATGATATTGGTAATAAGGTTTATATGTATCGACGTATTGAAGAGGTATTATTGAGGTATTGAGATTGTGTGAAGTTGATGATTATTGGAGTTTTGGTGGACAAGAGGTAAGGTGAATAATATTGATGATAAGGTTTATATGTATCGACGTAAGAGGTATTATTGAAGTATTAAGATTATGTGATGATAATGGTTATTGGAGTTTTGGTGGATAAGAGGTAAAGTAAGTGAGGAGCATTTTTTTTGTTTGTTCAAATGGTTCAAATGGCTCTGAGCACTATGGCACTCAACATCTTAGGTCATAAGTCCCCTAGAACTTAGAACTAATTAAACCTAACTAACCTAAGGACATCACACACACCCATGCCCAAGGCAGGATTCGAACCTGCGACCGTAGCAGTCCCGCGGTTCCGGACTGCAGCGCCAGAACCGCTAGACCACTGCGGCCGGCTTTTGTTTGTTTGTTGGTCTATATGGAACAAGGAGGATGAAGATAGCAGACTAGAGCACTCAAGTGGAAGGAAGATTGTCTACACACACACTTTGTTAAATATATAAGCAGTATATACTTTTTTTTTTTTTGGAGAGAGGAAGTAATTGCATATCTTGGCACACTGACAGTTGTTCAGCAACCGTACATTTTGATTCGGCTTGGCAAACATTGGTCTTGACATGATGACTACGATGTTGACTAACTATTATTGACTGTTATACATTGCTGCCACTACTACTTGATACACAAGTTGAACATAAAATTTTGGACAGAATTACATTTACACAGTTAACTCTATTCAATTACACAGTAGTACTTAATGTGGATGAAAGATGAGTGAGTGTGTTTTGTGTGTTTTCCTTTCCTAATCCCAAATAATTGGTACCGACCTATGTCCTAAATATTATTTTACTTGTTTGTTGTGGCTTGCACTGACACCCATAAATATTATAGGTTTACTGATATTTGTGTATTTGTAATATTTAATATGACAATTATCTGATTTCATTTGTGTGTTTATTATAATTTGTATGTTTAGTGTAAGAGCATTGATAATAATTTTGTAAAAGCAATTGTGTGTGCCTTCAAACTGATGTTCGTGCTTGCACCTATTCAACATTGCTGGGTGCCACTAGGAGATGTTTAATTTGTGCTAATGAACTCTGATGAACTGTCTAATTAGTGATAGTGAATATTATGGACTGTTACCTGCACTTGTTCAACATGATGGGTGTCACTAGGAGATGTTTAATTTGTGCTAATGAACTCTGATGAACTGTCTAATTAGTGATAGTGAATATTATGGACTGTTACCTGCACCTGTTCAACATTGCTGGGTGCCACTGTTGGAACTGCTTCTACTGACATAATGTCACTTGTTGGTGTCTGCACCTGTTCAACACTACTGGGTGCCACTGATGGACTGCTTCTACTGAAATAATGTCACTTGTTGGTGTCTGCACCTGTTCAACATTACTGGGTGCCACTGATGGACTGCTTCTACTGAAATGATGTCACTTGTTGGTGTCTGCATCTGTTCAACATTCCTGGGTGCCACTGTTGGAGCTGTTTAAATACTGCTGATGAAATGTTATGAGACTGCTATTTGCACCTGTTGATCATTGCTGGGAGCTTATGTTGGAACTGTCAACTACTCTGAGGTGTCCTACTTGTTTATTGAACTATTGAAAGGATTTTATGTGAATATTTGTATAAACTGATTTTTTGTGTGTTTACTGTTTATGAAATGTTATGAGACTCTTACCTGCACCTATTCATCATAGCTGACGTTATTGATTGAATTGTTTAACCACATGATACTTGTGTAAACTATTATGTAAAATCATATATATGCAAGTATTTGTATTCCTTATTGTATTTTATATATTAGGTTATAGAAGGGTCAGTGCAAAGCCAAAATTTATTGAGTTATGTGATATTTACTTATTAATATTACTTTTTAATTTTTGTCTATATTTTTTGGACGAATTTGGTGGTATTTTCACCACCAATGCTGGCAAAAATACCATCAAATTCTAGCGCGTGGAGGAGGGACATATGAAAGGTGGCTACACTGAGTCACAGCGCCAGAGATTGCGCCAAAGAGTATTATTCAGCCGACTGCACTGGCAGTGCTTGTCGAGAAGTCGTCGTGGAGAGTGCTTTTTGACAAGTGGGCTGTAGGAGTTCTGATGTAGCCGTGACTAGTTGTGAGCATGTTGTATGCAGTTGTTCTGATGGGCTAGACAGCCAATGCTGTTCGATTGCGGATGTTGTAATGATCAGAGTGTAATATATATGAAGGTAAAGAAATTTTTTTTATTTCAAATGTCCTAACTAACAATGTCTCTTGGTCACAGGTTCAGTCAACAAAGCATCTGGCTTGTGTTCATGTATTAGAGTGTAATTCTGGTTTCTATGTGCAATTATAGTATTTCTGTTTTTTTTATTACTTCAGTGTAAATGGTGCTTAAAGTACCTTGTCTTATCCAGGAAGAACCGTGCCAGATGTGTACGTTAAATCACACTTCCACATACAGAACAGTTACACTTGTGTTTTGTTGTTTCGTAGGTTTTATAGTTGCTGAGGACTTAATTAATTAACTGTGTTAATGGAAGTTTTCTTTCATTCTTTGTTGTTATTCTATGCAGTCAGATTGCGGAGAAATACTAGTCAGGGCCAACCGGTTACGAGACTGCGTAACCGGACAGTCAGCGACTAAAAATTAAAATTATTTGCATATTAAAATTTAATTAAGCCCCCATGCATGTTTCATTAGCAACACAATGTGTGATTCATTTGACCGAAAAAATCCAGGGTACTACTAGGAACGTAACTGTCCTTAACTGTTTCTCCTCTTGAAATTAGCTGATGAACTAGCTACAAGAAAGTTGATTATAGTTAGTACAAAGGACAAAAATTAGAAAGACGTACCGTCTCAATTTTTGGAAGTAAAGGAGAAACCAGCTCTTTCCTCTGAATATGTTCATGATGAAACCACTACTCTGATGCCATGTGTTCCAAGAAAAAATATGGGAGTGGTTTTCGCATCCAGCATTCACGTACAGGGCGAATTTGTTGAATATTCCAAAAAACCAGAGATAGTTTTAAGGTGTTAATACCTTCGATCTGCTCAGGTACACGCAGAAGGTCCCTAAAAATATTTTATCCCTTCCGGATAAGGCGGGTATCAATTCTTTCCCATTTTTACAATTCAGTTCTCCACAAAAAGTACAAAAAACATTCAACTTTTGTAAAACATTTAGCGTTTCAGATCTTGAAGCTCATCTGAAGCAAAGGGTCACCAGCAATCGATTACCAAGAAAACTTAGCGCCAAAATCCGCGAAATTTTGGGGATCGAAGATGGGCCTAAAGTACCAAAACAGGAATAGCAACCTGGACGCTGCGCTTTTGCCCCAGGAAAAATGGATAGGAAAGGACAAACCAAATTGGTCAAAAATGGTTCAAATGGCTCTGTGCACTATGGGCCTTAAATTCTGAGGTCATCAGTCCCCTATAACTTAGAACTACTTAAATCTAACTAACTTAAGGACATCACACACACCCATGCCCGAGGCAGGATTCGAACCTGCGAACGTAGCGGTCGCGCGGTTCCAGACTGTAGCGCCTAGAACCGCTCTGCCACCCTGGCCGGCAAACCAAATTGTTCCTTTGCACTAAGACATTTGCGCTGGACACTGACTGGGAGTATGTCCTGATCGTAAAGACGTTGTTGTGATCTTCAGTCCAAAGACTGGTTTGACGCACCTCTTTATGTTACTCTGTTTTGTGCAAGCCTCTTCATCTCCGAAAAGCTGCTGCAGCTTGCATCCTTCTGAATCTGCTTTCTGTATTCATCTTTGGTCTCCCTCTGCGATTTAAGTCCCCCCCCTTCCCACCCACACACACAGACACACTTCCCTCCAGTAGTGACTGATGATCCCATGATATCTCAGAATGTGTCCTGTCAGCCGATCCCTTCTTCTAGTCAGGTTGTCCTAGAAGTTTCTTTTCTCGCCATAAACTACTTGATACACCCATCTATCAGATTTCTTCTGCAGCACCACATTTCAAAATCTTCTGTTCTCTTCTTGCCTAAACTGTTTATCGTCCATGTTTCACTTCCATACATGGCTACACTCCATACAAGTACTTTCAGATAGACTTTATAACACTTAAATCTGTACTCTGTGTTAAGAAATTTATCTTCCTTAAAAATGCTTTTCTTGCCATTTCCGGTCTACATTTTATAACCTTTCTTTTTCGGCCATCATCGATCATAGCAAAACTGCGTCAAAAACTTCCGCGTCGTGCACGATGTTTAAATGTATCACTTCTATTCTGCTAACTGTATTCGCAATGAATTTCGTAGGCAATATCCACATAGGCCGCTACATGCACCTACAAAAGTATATCACGGTACCAAGCATAGTTGAGGAGACGTGACGTCATAAACTCTGAGATGAGTGAAAAACTGCCCCATTGTGATTAACTTTTAAATTTATTATGCATTTCCTACTAACTCTATTTGCATCATATTTCGCAGACAGTATGCACAGTTGCCGCTGAATGTACCTGCACAAATACATCACTGTATGACGAACAGTTCAAGAGATATGACGTCATAAACACTGAGATGCATGAAAAACTGGAGCATCATGAGTGGAAGTTTTAATAAATTTATTCTTTAGCACTAAGACACTCGTACAGTTGAGTCAAATTAAGAAAATCCTTGATGCCCGGCAGTGCTTTTGTCAGCTTGCAATTGCGGAGCGCAAAGGGCTGTAGGCGAAAACAGTAGCCTCTGTAGAGCTATGAAGAGGCGTCACCATACAGATATTTACAAAATCGCGTTGTAGACGCGCGAAGCAGCTGCGTCTACCGTGCAGAAACTGTCTGGCATCATGTTTCCTAATTTGGATACTGCACTCATACATTTACAAGTTATGCATATTTCTTCGCACAACTGCTTCATAATTTCGAAGATGTTTTCACGACTGCGCAGAAATGAAATTTTCTCGATGCTTCACTACAAACACTCTTCATTTTTTTGTTTTCGTTTGTAACAGGAAACTGACAAAATGAATACTGGGGCATTGTAGGCATGTCAGCTAATAGCTACATCATTTAATAATTATTATGTGTCCATATACAATTAAAATGATTGTTTTCTTGCAGCAATAGGTAGTAAAAGTTCTGTTTTAAACTGAAAAGCTAGATGTACTCTACCTTTTTAGTGATTTAGTATGGCTATCAGAAAGCCCTTTAGTTTCACCTTGACATTAATCATAGCCTTGTAACTATGAAATAAGGTGATAAGTGCTTGCTATTAGAAGTGAAATGATTTTGAAAAGTAATGTAAAGAGTAAATAAAAGTCTTTATTGTTGGGGCTGCGGGCAGCCACCACATTGGGGAATGTATTCCGAAAACTTCACAGTGTGGTGCCAAGGTTAAGATATTTGTATGCTTCTGGTGACCAAGGTCTAATGTTTAATCGGTTTCATACTTCTGGATATAAATAACATGCAGTTTGATCTCTACTAATTAACTGCTTTCACTTCCTGATGCAATGTAAAAATTTATGAAATTTAGAATGGAAAAGCAGATCCCAGTAATGGTATTTATATTATTTGCAAGAATTTCTCACCATAATTGATTCCACTATTGAGATACGATGAATTTCTCGCCTTTGTAGTTAATGGGCTGGTTACAATTTCTTTAACGTTCCAATCATCTTGGAAGCTCTGTCCTAAGGTGTTAACATACAGAAATAGGTCAAAAATTGATGGGGCCACAGAACAGCTGTACCAATTCTCAAAAAAATTTTCCCCGTCACAGTCTTCAAGTCAAACGTGGTGAGCTCCGTACGTGGTTTGCTGATGTTAAGCATTTCTAATGACAGTTTGAGACTGAATGTTCACAATGATCACACTATGCCTGCCCCATAAAGAAAGAGTGTATTTTGTTCCTTGATGGTAAAAGTTGATTGACGTCATCTTTCCCGGCGATGGTGTCCCTTGACTACATGGATTGGCATTTGATTTCAGATGCTCTAATCCCTGGCGTAATAAGACTCAACAGTTTGTCGTTGTACCTGAGCAGAGGGCACTGTAGGACACATTGGTGTTTGGCATGAGTTTGCAGTATCGGCGCCAGTCTAGAACATACTTACCGTTACTTCAGTTATTTTGAAATTGCAGAAAACAATGACACCGATGGGGAGACGTGTTACGTCGCAGACCGTCTCATGAGCTCTCCTGCTAGTTCTCGACCCACTTTCGACATTTTTCCGCCATCTTCCATAGTGACCATTGTCAAGTTTTTAAATAGAACTCATCCATCTACAATTGTCTTCCGTTTTCTCGTCCCGTAAATATTATCCCCTTAATCATTATCGGTTACATTTTGATGATTCGCTTCTACTTTTCAAACATCCGGAAAAATCAATCATTGTCCGGATTTCATGTGTCACATACGTCAGCATTGTACACGTTTCATCTTTATTAAGACTTATCGCTGCTGATACATGGCCTAAAACTGATAAAATATTAATTGGGTGTTTAATCGTCTTCCAAATGGATTGACAGCTTCCTCTTATTTCTTGTTTTGTACTGTTGTTGGTATTCCTACGTGTTTCATAATCATCAAAATTATGCCTAGTGTACCTCTATTTTCTCTTCTACTTCAATTCAGTTGTTCTCTGGTGCCTTGGAATAGATTTTTCCGGCCGATTTTCTTCAGATTTCCAGTATATGTAAGTGCTCTGTGATTATTCTGCAGAGGAAGAGTTCTTTTGTCACGACACAATTCTGAAAAGAACATATCCTCGGTAATGTAGTAGCTATATCCTTTAGATAAATTTGAATAACAGTTTTTAATATGTTAAACACCTTCGTTTTACCATAACTCCGGGGAAGCTGATGGACCTTCGTAAGGTACGTGCGCCATTGTTGGAAGATAGACGTAGGCTCGAAAATAGTAACGTGTAAACAAATCGCTTGTGACTTAATTTTGTTGGTCTCACTCTTACGTTGATTCTTGCTACCTGAAAACCATTTATGCCTCAAAAATTTATTACACTTTTTGATAATGAGTTTTTATCAAACCTACAACTTTCCCATTATTATCTTCAATACGATTGCGTGTGTGGACAATAATTTTATAACTGTCTCTAGAATACGCATATGCCCGTCTACGGTTAGCGATCTTCTTTCCCTCAACAATCAACTAATAAGCAAGCATTTCCTCTGTGGCGTAGTGATGTCTTAAGAAGATTTGCGTTTTTCAACTAGTTCATAAACAAAATATGACAAGATACATATATTGAAAGTCAACTGCGATTTTATTTAAGTCATCGTCTTTCGACTCATCCGGAACAGCTTTTCTTTACAGACTTACGAGCAACTCTTCATTTCTGCGTAACTACCACACTCTTTACGCACAGTTACCTATCTCTCACATATCAGTCTTCGTCTCCTAGATTAGCTGTCCCTTCCTCGACTACATTACCTCATCTGACACCCAACAATTAGTGCCAAACAGACCCAACTCGAAAAACGGTACATCGCACTTTGTATTCAGTTATATATCACCTATTTCTTAATTATCATTTAACACTGATGAATAAAGTAATTTACTCTGAGTGAGTAATAATTTGTCGTTATTGTCTGTCCCTCTCTGTGCAGCTTTCGTTTCAAATGAAACCCTGCTACGGGAATTAGAACATAACGGCGAAAGAATGATTCCTTTGTCGCTGTTATAACATAAATCTCCACAACAGAAGACCATCACTAAGAATATATACGATTTCTACTTCCCAACAGGAGAACTGCCTTCAATACTCCGAAGTAAGTATTACTTGATCAACTAGATCCTATCATTTAACGATGACTTCCCCTCTATGCGTAGATCTTATTTGTCATAAATAATATCAAACTTCATCTTTGTGATTATGTGACAACAACAGTGAATAAGTAAAAACTTAAAAATAAGGCCATCTTACTGCGATTTAAAAGTTAGTTTATGTCATAATTACCATTTTTGCAAAATTATGTGTATTATTCAGGTAAAAAGCAAAATTCGACGCCCGATCAACTTATTTATTTCAGTTCCTTCATTGCCCAACCTCATTCTGGGATTTTTTTGCTATTTTCTCCGTTAACTTACACCCGTTTTCGCTGTTTGTATTTCTTGTATCTGGCAAAAAGGATAATGTGAGGATGAAGTCGACAAATCAAGTAAGTACGAGATGGAGATTCGGATCGATAACGATTAAATATTAAGTTATCCAAGAGGAAGCCATCGTGATATTTTCAGCAGAGAACTGAATGGACTGGAGCAAAATAACTGGTTGTCACCCGCTGCCATTCACATTACAACTGCAACCACGTAACTCATCCCTACAGGCAACATTAAATATACCATCTCCTTCATCGCTGCCATCTATGATGACCGGAAGAACCGCCGTCTTCGTCCACTATGATGTTTTAATATTACCACTCCAAAGAGAGAGGTATGCTGCTTCTGCTTTGTGGTCCTTATGGTACTGGTTTCCTCTTGGTTGCTTGATCCTCCTACCGGTGGAGTCTTTACTGGCACTCTGCAAAAAGTCCAACATTCTGCCAAGCGGGATAGCTGAACAAAAGTAATTTCAGCCACCCTATCTTTGTGCTGCCATAATCTCGCCTCCCACGTGGGAGATCCGGTTGGTGGACTTATATTACCCATGTAGTTGAAAAATGATGTCATTCTATTGCATGACAGGGTGAAAACTATTTTATTTTTCTCTAATGTAGGCTTTAAGAGGCTTTGTAAAGTGTCTGTATCCCTGCTGTTTTGTTCCCAGTTTTACTCTGACGTCAAATTCAACTGGAAAATTGATGAGTCTATCAGGAAATATTATACCTGTTTTCCTATGAGGGAAAGTATAATTTGGAACATGCTTTAGCACGGCAGAAAGCACACACAGGTGAGATTATTTATCGGTCTCTTTATTTTGCAGCAAACTAAATAATATAACCCAACTCAAGTGATTAGAAAGGATTACCTGGATGCCCATAACTTACGAGTAGGTTAGGTGTTGTTCAAAATGTCATACTGAGTTACCCTGGAACGCATAAAAAGGTTGGCTGTTTAAAGGCCATTGCACTTGTGAATTATTTGAAATGCAGATGTGAAACAGTGACAAATTGAGGGACTTTGACACATAATCATATTCGTATGAATATTTTCACATGAGTAAGGTTTTACAATAGTTAACTGAATTAGTCACAAACAGAATGATCGAAGACATATAGAACAGCATCTCCGAGAAGAAGGACTTACGTGAATCATCTGAATTAATTATGAAACAGTCTACATTGCAAGGCACGTTTATTAAATGGTGACCGGTTTCGGTTATCACATGATCATGTTCAGACTTTCAGCCATACTGACGGTGCATGGAGTAGCAACCGCTGATGACAAAAGCCAACTGTTGCAGTTCGATCATCACATGATCATCTTCAGACCTTCAACCATATTGATGGTTCCCGCTCCATGCACAGTCATCGTCCATCTATATGGTTGAAGATCTAAATATCATCGCGTAATAATCTAAACCGGTCACTCCTTAATAAACGTACCTTGCGATCTAGACTGTTCTGTAATTAATTTCAAATATTACATTGTTTGTATGTCAACTAGCTCAGCAGATGACGAAGAGATTGATGAAATGTGTGATGAGTTAAAAGAAATTATTCAGATAGTGAAGGGAGATGAAAATTTAATAGTCGTGGGTGATTGGAAGTCGATAGTAGGAAAAGGAAGAGAAGGAAACATGTAGGTGACTATGGACTGGGGGTAAGGAACGAAAGAGCAAGCCGCCTGGTAGAATTTTGCACAGAGCATAACTTAATCATAGCTAACACTTGGTTGGAGAATCATGAAAGAAGGTTGCATACACGGAAGAAGCCTGGAGATACTGGGAGATCTCAGATAGATTACATAATGGTGAGACAGAGATTCAGGAACCAAGTTTTAAACTGTAAGACGTTTCCAGGGGCAGATGTGGACTCTGACAACAATCTATTGGTTATGAACTGTAGATCAGAACTGAAGAAACTGCAAAAAGGTTGGAATTTGAGGAGATGGGACCTGGATAAACTGAAAGAACCAGAGGTTGTAGAGATTTTCAGGGAGAGCATTAGGGTACGATTGACAAGAATGGGGGGAAAATACAGTAGAAGAAGAATTGGTAGCTTTGAGAGATGAAATAGTGAAGGTAGCAGAGGATCAAGTAGGTAAAAAGATGAGGGCTAATAGAAATCCTTGGGTAACAGAAGAGATATTGAATTTAATTGGTGAAAGGTGCAAATACAAAAATGCAGTAAATGAAGGAGGCAAAAAGGAATATAAATGTCTCAAAAATGAGATCGACAGGAAGTGCAAAATGGCTAATCAGGGATGGCTAGAGGTCAAATGTAAGGATGTAGAGGCGCATATCACTGGGGGTAAGGCAGATACTGCCTACAGGAAAATTAGAGTCCTTTGGAGAAAAGAGAACCACTTGCATGGATATCAAGAGCTCAGATGAAAACCAAGAGCTCAGATCAAAACCCAGTGACAAGCAAAGAAGAGAAAGCAGAAATGTGGAAGGAGTATATAGAGAGTCTATACAAGGGCGATGTTCTTGAGGACAATATTATGGAAATGGAAGAGAATTTTGATGAAGATGAAGTAGGAGATATATGATACCGCGTGAAGAGTTTGACACAGCACTTAAAGACCTAAGTCGAAACAAGACCCCGGGAGTAGACAACATTCCATTAGAACAGGGGTAAAATACAGGGAGCAAAAGGCCATTTACAATTTGTACAGAATCCAGATGGCAGTTATAATAGTCGAGGGGCATGAAAGGGAAGCAGTGCTCGGAGGGAGTGAGACAGGGTTGTAGCCTATCTCCGATGTTATTCAATCCGTATATTGAGCAAGCAGCAAAGGAAACAAAAGAAAAATTCGCAGTAGAGTTAAAGTCCATGGAGAAGAAATAAAACCTTTGAGGTACGCCGAAGACATTATAATTCTGTCAGAGACAGCAAAGAACCTGGAAGAGGAGCTGAACAGAATGGAAAGTGTCTTGAAAGGAGGATATAAGATGAATATCAACAAGAGTAAAACGAGGATAATGGAATGTAACCGAATTACATTGGGTGATGCTGCGGGAATTAGATTAGGAAGTGAGACGCTTAAAGTAGTAAATGAGTTTTGTTATTTGGGGAGCAAAGTAACTGATGATGGTCGAAGTTGAGAGGATATAAAATGTAGACTGGCAATGGCAGGGAAAGCGGTTCTGATGAAGAGAAATTAGTTAACATCGAGTATAGATTTAAGTGTCAGGAAGTCGTTTCTGAAAGTATTTGTATGGAGTGTAGCCATGTATGGCAGTGAAACGTGGACGATGAATAGTTTGGATAAGAAGAGAATAGAAGCCTTCGAAATGTGGTGCTATAGGAGATTCTGAATATTAGATGGGTAGATCACATAACTATTGAGGAGGTATTGAATAGAAGAGAAATCTGTGGCACAACTTGACTAGAAGAAGGGATCGGTTGGTAGGGCATATTCTGAGGCATCAGGGGATTACCAATTTAGTATTGGAGGGCAGTGTGGAGGGTAAAAATCGTACAGGGAGGCCAAGAGATGAATACACTAAGTAGATTCAGAAGGATGTAGGTTGCAAATGGTTCAAATGGCTCTGAGCACTACGGGACTTAACTTTTGAGATCATCAGTCACGTAGAACTTAGAACTACTTAAACCTAACTAACCTAAGGACATCACACACAGCCATGCCCGAATTAGGATTCGAACCAGCAACCGTAGCGTTCACGCGGTTCCAGACTGTAGCGCCTAGAATCGCTCGGCCACTCCGGCAGGCATGTAGGTTGCAGTAGGTACTGGGAGATGAAGAAGCCTGCACAGGATAGAGTAGCATGGAGAGCTGCATCAAATTAGTCTGTGGACTGAAGACCACAACAACAACATAACATTGCAATCGCTGACTTTCTCCAACGATGTTTTCGAAATTAATTGTGTGAATGACGTCGGTACGATTGTTATTTTGCACAAGTTTATCAAATTTACGCTAGCACCTCCTTTTCACGATTGTCAATTACACAGATAGTGGCATGTTTGACGACAGGAACTAGGGTGAAGAGAGTGATAGCACACAAATAAGATAGGAAACATTTTTACTGACATTGAAGCAAAATTAATCGGTACTGACTATTGACAGGTTTCATAAACACCATAAAATGAAGTTACCGCGTTAGTAAATGCCCATTTTCGTTTTGTTACGTGACTTCACCATTACTTTCATCACAGCTTTGTCACATCATCTTCAGTCATTTGTCATCATCACGATCATCATCATCATCATCAGCCATTTGGCATCCAATTTCCTTTAGACTTACATTATTGTGTTAATCTATACCATTTTATGAGGAACTGTTTTTTCCCGTTGCCTATTGTCTGTCCTTTTTTGTCTTGCACTTTAACAAAGAACTTTCGTGTCTGATTTACCATACACTCCAATGGCTATTTGTCTAG
Organism: Schistocerca cancellata; assembly: GCF_023864275.1. Taxonomy (NCBI): domain Eukaryota; kingdom Metazoa; phylum Arthropoda; class Insecta; order Orthoptera; family Acrididae; genus Schistocerca; species Schistocerca cancellata. The sequence goes on along the minus strand of NC_064628.1, from coordinate 168,295,878 downwards.
TACCTCGAGTTTATTTTCTACACACTCTTCAAGTGTTGATCATATACTGATACATTTGTTTGTTTTCTGTCCCTCTTTGTAATGACCAATCGGTCTCTCGATTTTCAGTAAGCATCCTGTAGCGCTTCACTTACCAAACAGGTGTCTTTAAAAAGACATAGGTTAAAGATGAACCTTAAGAAGGTGTTGCCACTGCGTGAAATGAATTGTTGCAGTATATTGAGTTCGTTCTCGAGAAAAAGTAATTAGAATTATCTTACCTTCCGAGTACCAAATGTCAGTTGGCTAAATTAAAGATAATATATTTAAGTTCGCCGAGCATCTAGCACTTAACTATACCCCATTTCTACTTTAGACACATGAAGTGATATATTGATAGCACATTTAATTGAATAAACCGTAATATTGCAAAAAAGGGCTGGGACGTTGCCTGAAACACCTTGGGATATTAAAAAGGCCGCCAGATTCCGCCTTTGGGCGGAGGGATCTTTACAGTCCCGTCATGGTGCAAGGGCATCGAGCGCAACACACATGTACTGCTTTCGGGACTATATGGCCATGTTTTATCAAACGTGAGAACTCCTCGCGGTTGTCTTTGACATGGAAATGTCCAGCGCTGCTCTTTCTAGGTCATCCGCGCCGCAGTTGGTTATCAAGCGCCAGGTGATGTTGGGGCCTGCCCTGCGGAAAAATTTGGAAGGCGAACCTATAAAGCCGCCATTATCCGTTTCTTAAGGTCTCATTCGCACAATTATGTGCTTACAGTCGTCAGTTCTCATACGTCTGTGATCAGTGCTCAGTCTGTAGACAGTTACGTGAATCCGTTCCGTCATTATCCTCCCATGCCTCATACTGTTTTTTCACTCTGTTTAGGCCCTTCAAAAAGTGAGCCCCGCGGTACCAGCTGTAATAGAGCAATGTGCTGCACAACGTCTTCCGTATAACGTGTAAGTAGGCTGTTTAGGTTTTTATGTTGGTAACGCTACGTAGCGCTCTGTATGAAAATCACTGGCTGTGGTGTGTGCAGTCTGTGGCTGGTTGGCATTGTTGGAATATTGGCTATTGTAGTGTTGGGCAGTTGGAGGTGATCAGCGCGTAGCGTTGCGCAGTTGGAGGTGAGCCGCCAGCAGTAGTGGATGTGGGAAGAGAGATGGTAGAATTTTGAGAGCAGACGATCTGGACGTGTGTCCATCAGAAAGAGTGAATTTGTAATACTGGATATCATGAACTGATATATATATATATATATATATATATATATATATATATATTTCATTTGCTAACTATGCCTGTCAGTAGTTAGTGACTTCAGTAGTTAGAATCTTTTATTTAGTTGGCAGTATTGGCGCTCGCTGTATTGCAGTAGTTCGAGTAACAAAGATTTTTAGGAGGTAAGTGATTCATGAAAGGTATAGGTTATTGCCAGTCAGGGCCATTCTTTTGTAGGGATTACTGAGAGTCACACTGCATTGCGCTAAAAATATAATTAACAACCGTATATGCGTTTAGGATCTTACCTACAAGCTAGTGTGCCCAACTTTAATGGATAACGCAAATTATTAAATGCCCTAGCTATAGATCCTAATGTGAAACACAGATAAATTAATGTGAATGGTAAGCGTTTCACAGAAACAATCTCTCGATTAACATTGTAATTCATCATCATCATCATCATCATTTAAGACTGATTATGCCTTTCAGCGTTCAGTCTGGAGCATAGACCCCCTTATACAGTTCCTCCATGATCCCCTATTCAGTGCTAACATTGGTGCCTCTTCTGATGTTAAACCTATTACTTTAAAATCATTCTTAACCGAATCCAGGTACCTTCTCCTCGGTCTGCCCCGACTCCTCCTACCCTCTACTGCTGAATCCATGAGTCTCTTGGGTAACCTTGCTTCTCCCATGCGTGTAACATGACCCCACCATCTAAGCCTGTTCGCCCTGGCTGCTACATCTATAGTGTTCATTCCAAGTTTTTCTTTGATTTCCTCATTGTGGACTCCCTCCTGCCATTGTTCCGATCTACTAGTACCTGCAATCATCCTAGCTACTTTCATATCCGTAACCTCAACCTTGTTGATAAGATAACCTGAATCCACCCAGCTTTCGCTCCCATACAACAACGTTGGTCGAAAGATTGAACGGTGCACAGATAACTTAGTCTTGGTACTGACTTCCTTCTTGCAGAAGAGAGTAGATCGTAGCTGAGCGCTCACTGCATTAGCTTTGCTACATCTCGCTTCCAGTTCTTTCACTATGTTGCCATCCTGTGAGAATATGCATCCTAAGTACTTGAAACCGTCCACCTGTTCTAACTTTGTTCCTCCTATTTGGCACTCAATCCGTTTATATTTCTTTCCCACCGACATTACTTTCGTTTTGCAGATGCTAAGCTTCATACCATAGTCCTTACATTTCTGATCTAGCTCTGGAATATTACTTTGCAAACTTTCAATCGAATCTGCCATCACAACTAAGTCATCCGCATATGCAAGACTGCTTATTTTGTGTTCACATATCTTAATCTCACCCAGCCAGTCTATTGTTTTCAACTTATGACCCATAAATAATATGAACAACAGTGGAGACAGGTTGCAGCCTTGTCTTACCCCTGAAACTACTCTGAACCATGAACTCAATTTACCGTCAACTCTAACTGCTGCCTGACTATCCATGTAAAGACCTTTAATTGCTTGCAAAAGTTTGCCTCCTATTCCATAATCTTGTACAACAGACAATAACTTCCTCCTAGGAACCCGGTCATATGCCTTTTCTAGATCTATAAAGCATAGATACATTTCCCCGTTCCACTCATAACCCTTCTCCATTATTTGCCGTAAGCTAAAGATCTGGTCCTGACAACCTCTAAGAGGCCTAAACCCACACTGATTTTCATCCAATTGGTCCTCAACTAATACTCGCACTTTCCTTTCAACAATACCTGAGAAGATTTTACCCACAACGCTGATTAAAGAGATACCTCTGTAGTTGTTACAATCTTTTCTGTTTCCATGTTTAAAGATTGGTGTGATTACTGCTTTTGTCCAGTCTGATGGAACCTGTCCCGACTCCCAGGCCATTTCAATTATCCTGTGTAGCCATGTAAGACCTGACATTCCACTGTATTTGATGAGTTCCGACTTAATTTCATCCACCCCAGCCGCTTTATTGCACTGCAATCTATTGACCATTTTTTCCACTTCCTCAAATGTGATCCTATTTCCATCATCATTCCTATCCCATTCTACCTCGAAATCTGAAACATTACTGATCGCATTTTCACCTTCAAAATATTCCCTCCATCTGCCCAAGGCATCCACAGGATTCACCAGCAGTTTTCCTGACCTGTCCAAAATACTTGTCATTTCCTTCTTACCTCCCTTTCGAAGACTGCTAATTACACTCCAGAATGGTCTTCCAGCAGCTTGACCCATAGTCTCCAACCTGTTTCCAAAGTCTTCCCACGATTTCTTCTTGGATGCTGCAATTATCTGTTTGGCTTTGTTTCTTTCTTCAACATAACTTTCTCTGTCTACCTGGGTTCTGGTATGTAGCCATTTTTGATACGCCTTCTTTTTCCTTTTACAGGCTGCCTTTACTGTATCATTCCACCAAGCTGTTTGCTTCATCCTACTTTTACACACTACTGTTCCGAGACATTCTTTAGCCACTTCTAGTACTGTGTCCCTGTACCTTGTCCATTCCTTTTCCAATGACTGTAATTGACTACATTCAACTAACTGGTACCTTTCTGAGATCGCTGTTATGTACTTGTGCCTGATTTCCTTATGCTGAAGTTTCTCCACTCTTATCCTCCTACATATGGACCTGACCTCCTGCACTTTCGGCCTCACAATCCCAATTTCACTGCAGATTAAATAATGATCAGTGTCATCAAAGAATCCCCTGTCACTCTCAACCTTCCTGAATTCCTGATCTGTTATTATATAGTCAATGACAGATCTGGTTCACCTGCCTTCCCAAGTATACCGGTGACTGTTCTTATGTTTAAAAAAGGAGTTTGTGTTTACTAAGCCCATACTGGCACAGAAATCCATTGTAATTTATTCAATAAAAACATAATTATTTACAGTGATCCTGAAAGGAATGTAAAGGGCTTTACTAATTCCTTATGCAAACTCTAACTAATAGAAATATCGATATGCAGCGTTACTTGAACCAGTAAGAAAATACTTCTATAACGCTAACAGCGGTCTGACTTTTGCTCTCGAATCTAGTTAGTCGCAAACGAAAAACAATGAGTGTCTATTAAACAGTTATTGAAAAGCTCATCAACTCACACACGCACCACAGAAATTATGAAACTGAGACGGTTGATTGATTTTTTCATTGTTTATTTCATTTATTTTTTTAATCAATAGTATACTGACTGGTTTTATGTGCGCCTCCACGAATTCCTTTCTTATGTCCCACTTTCATCTCAGAGGACGGTTTGCAACCTAGGTCCTCAATTATTTGATGAATTTATTGCAATCTCTGTGTTTCTCTACAGTTTTTTTCCCTCTACAGCTCCCTCTTGTACCAAGGAAGTTACGCCCTGATGTCTTAACAGATGTTCTTCCATTCTGTCTCTTCTTCTTGGAAGGATTTTCCATACGTTCTTATCCTTGTCGATTATGCAGAGGACCTCCTCATACCTTACGTTATCAGTACACCTAATTTTCAATATTACACTCCTGGAAATTGAAATAAGAACACCGTGAATTCATTGTCCCAGGAAGGGGAAACTTTATTGACACATTCCTGGGGTCAGATACATCACATGATCACACTGACAGAACCACAGGCACATAGACACAGGCAACAGAGCATGCACAATGTCGGCACTAGTACAGTGTATATCCACCTTTCGCAGCAATGCAGGCTGCTATTCTCCCATGGAGACGATCGTAGAGATGCTGGATGTAGTCCTGTGGAACGGCTTGCCATTCCATTTCCACCTGGCGCCTCAGTTGGACCAGCGTTCGTGCTGGACGTGCAGACCGCGTGAGACGACGCTCCATCCAGTCCCAAACATGCTCAATGGGGGACAGATCCGGAGATCTTGCTGGCCAGGGTAGTTGACTTACACCTTCTAGAGCACGTTGGGTGGCACGGGATACATGCGGACGTGCATTGTCCTGTTGGAACAGCGAGTTCCCTTGCCGGTCTAGGAATGGTAGAACGATGGGTTCGATGACGGTTTGGATGTACCGTGCACTATTCAGTGTCCCCTCGACGATCACCAGTGGTGTACGGCCAGTGTAGGAGATCGCTCCCCACACCATGATGCCGGGTGTTGGCCCTGTGTGCCTCGGTCGTATGCAGTCCTGATTGTGGCGCTCACCTGCACGGCGCCAAACACGCATACGACCATCATTGGCACCAAGGCAGAAGCGACTCTCATCGCTGAAGACGACACGTCTCCATTCGTCCCTCCATTCACGCCTGTCGCGACACCACTGGAGGCGGGCTGCACGATGTTGGAGCGTGAGCGGAAGACGGCCTAACGGTGTGCGGGACCGTAGCCCAGCTTCATGGAGACGGTTGCGAATGGTCCTCGCCGATACCCCAGGAGCAACAGTGTCCCTAATTTGCTGGGAAGTGGCGGTGCGGTCCCCTACGGCACTGCGTAGGATCCTACGGTCTTGGCGTGCATCCGTGCGTCGCTGCGGTCCGGTCCCAGGTCGACGGGCACGTGCACCTTCCGCCGACCACTGGCGACAACATCGATGTACTGTGGAGACCTCACGCCCCACGTGTTGAGCAATTCGGCGGTACGTCCACCCGGCCTCCCGCATGCCCACTATACGCCCTCGCTCAAAGTCCGTCAACTGCACATACGGTTCACGTCCACGCTGTCGCGGCATGCTACCAGTGTTAAGGACTGCGATGGAGCTCCGTATGCCACGGCAAACTGGCTGACACTGACGGCGGCGGTGCACAAATGCTGCGCAGCTAGCGCCATTCGACGGCCAACACCGCGGTTCCTGATGTGTCCGCTGTGCCGTGCGTTTGATCATTGCTTGTACAGCCCTCTCGCAGTGTCCGGAGCAAGTATGGTGGGTCTGACACACCGGTGTCAATGTGTTCTTTTTTCCATTTCCAGGAGTGTATTTTACTACAACCCGTGTTGAGGGGCACATATAATGATTTAAACATAATAAATACATACTGTAAATGAACGCAGTGTTTTATACAAAAGATTAGGCCATAGCTTTTAGAGTGGTCATCCATCATTTGTAATTATTTTCAAAGTTAAAAATGCAAGGCAAGCAGATCCGTCGACTTATGGTTTAATAGCTTTTCATATACGAAATGAAATAACAGTTGCGTTAAAGACTATAATGTATCTGTGTCTGGAAGTTTCCTTATTCTTGTTCGCTGAGTGTGCAGACTTCCACATCAGTTCCAAAACTGTACGTACAAGTCCAGTGCTTGTCTATGCTCTGTGATTGGTAACGATTCCAATGACGCTCGATTTCATAACGTTATTGTCTATAGGACGGTCTACATTTACATTTGCAGTTATTAAGCTGGACACTCAGCAAGCAGTAAAGGAAACAAAAGAAAAATTCGGAGTAGGAATTAAAATCCATGGAGAAGAAATAAAAACATTGAGCTTCGCCGATAACATTGTAAATCTATCAGAGAAAGCAAAGGACCTGGAAGAGCAGTTGAACGGAATGGACAGTGCCTTGAAAGGAGGATATAAGATGAACATCAACAAACGCAAAATGGAATATACTCGAATTAAGTCGGGTGATGCTGAGGGAATTAGATTAGGAAATGAGACACTTAAAGTAGTAGATGATTTTCGTTATTTGGGGAACAAAATAACAGATGATGGTCGAAATAGAGAATAATAAAATGTAGACTGTCTATGGCAAGGAAAGCGTTTCTGAAGAAGAGAAATTTGTTAACATCGAGTGTACGAGTATAGATTTACTTGTCGGGCAGTCGTTTCTGCAAGTATTTGTATGCAATGTAGCCATGTATGGAAGCGATTCGTGGACAATAAATAGTTTGGACAAGAAGACAATAAAAGCTTTCGAAATGTGGTGCTACAGAAGAATGCTGAAGGTTAGATGGTTAGATCACGTAACTAATGAGGAGATATTGAATAGAATTAGGGAGAAGAGAAATTTGTGGCACAACTTGACTAGAAGAAGTGATCGGTTGGTAGGACATGTTCTGAGGCATCAGGGGATCACCAATTTAGTATCAGAGGTCAGCGTGGAGGTTAAAAATCGTAGAGGGAGACCAAGAGATGAATACACTGATTCAGAAGGATGTCGGTTGCAGTAGGTACAGGGAGATGAAGAAGCTTGCACAAGATAGAGTAGCATGGAGAGCTGCATCATACCAGTCTCTGGACTGAAGGCCACACCAACAACATGCTGGACACATTGGACGTGACCACTAAACCTTAGTTCACTCATGGACACATGAACAAAGTGTTGGCTTCACAAATACATAAATGGATGCATATAAACACCACAATGAACACAACATACAATGAGCACTAAGGCACAGACACACCACAACTTTTCTGGAAGGCGGAGACGGAATTTCAGAGTGCATATGGGCAGCGATATAGCGCAGGTCAACCTATGGATGTGGAGAGGAAGAATCCATCCATTGACATTAATATTACGCATTAATTATGTGTTATCTGACTTCAGTATGTGACCGCGTGTTCTCACTTGTGTTATCTATGCAGAAAGTGTGAGGCAGTGCACTACCGGGGAAGTATGCTGGACCTACAGCTCGTTGGGCATCCAACCAAGGACCCACAGCATGTACCATGACCCATGGACGATGATCAGGGCCCTCAGAGTATGCAGGAATGTTAGTGGGCACAATGTTCACCTGGCTGTCTCAGTATGGGCTGTGTATTATTCGAGAGAGATCTTGTAGATGTTTAACTTGGAGCTGCATATAGTGTTTAGGCAATTGACAATAGGTGTGATGTTGTTGACCATTCAGTCTCTTCTGTGATGACAAGGGATACGTGCGTACAAGTTTCTAGTCTTCTTTCCTTCATGTTCTTTTGTTCTTCAGACTCTGTTTGTGTACCTACTCTTCTCCATGTAATTAACTTCTTGCTTTCTTAACTATTGTGACTGAAACTGGGGCAAGGGTTTTTTCAGTTTTATTCGACTGTTTTTCGCACAGGATTGTTTTTGGGAAGTGAGCCATTGTGTTTAGCTGCAGTTCCTCAGAGGACGGTCTAGGCTATCAGTGAATGTTAATAAAATTGCGCATTTTCAACTTCTCGCGGCGTAAAGAATAATCGATTAAATTTCGGGCATGCAGCCGCGCAAATAGAATTTCCTCCACTGATATTTCGGCCGCGTATCGTCCCGCCATCCTCAGAGTGAGACACAAGACTGACGACAATACGCCAAGCGCGGCCTTATATGCTCCACCGCGGCGGTACTGCGCATGCGGGTTACAAATGCTGGTCGGCGGCAAAGAAATAAGCTTACACATGCGCCGCCTGTGGCGAAGGCGTACAGACATTCGAGTGGCTTATGGATGTATGTTCGCCGACGGTGATACCATGACGATTTCTCTGCAATTTAATTGCACCAAGAGCCGGATTCTTTGCTTTGTCCAAATTCAAACTATTATCTCTATTTATTAAATTATTAGCTAATCTAATCTCTATAGCTTCCTTGAAGAGATACCCAAAAGAAAGAGGCGGATGTTAAAAAATCTTCACATCACTGTAATTCATGGAATGCCCTGTATCAATACAATGTTCGGCCACAGATGACTTGTCTGGCTGTGATAAGCGTGTGTATCTTCGATGCTCCACACATCTCTCATGAACGGTGCGTGTTGTTTGACCTATGCATGACTTCTCACAATTTCCGCAAGGTATCTGATACACACACGCTTTACGAAGCAGAAAATCGTCCTTTACACAGCCGAGTAAGGCTGCAATCTTCGTGGGGACCGGAAGATAACACAGTGTTTCTCAAGAATACGGCCCAGCTTCGAGGAAACAGCACCAACATCCCTGGGGTTGTGAACCAGCTGAATGGGTTGAAAATAAATAAATCGCCAGGTCCTGATGGGATTCCAATTCGGTTTACAGAGAGTACTCTACGGCATTGGCTCCTTACTTAGCTTGCATTTATCGCGAATCTCTTGCCCAACGTAACATATTCTCAGTTCGAATATAATGAATTTCCTTGAGACAGAGAAGTTGCTGTCCATGCATCAGCACGGCTTTAGAAAGCACTCTCCTGCGAAACGCAACTCGCCCTTTTTTCACACGATATCTTGCGAACCATGGATGAAGGGTATCAGACGGATGCCATATTCCTTGACTTCCGGAAAGCGTTTGACTCTGTGCCCCACTGCAGACTCCTAAGTGAGGTACAAGCATGTGGGAATGGTTCCCAAATATGTGAGGGGCTCGAAGACTTCTTAAGTAATGGAACCCTGTACGTTGTCCTCGATGGTGAGTGTCCATCGGAGGTGAGGGTATCATATGGAGTGCCCCACGTATGTGTGGTAGGTCCGCTGTTGTTTTCTATCTACATAAATGATCTTTTGGATAGGGTGGATAGCAATGTGCGGCTGTTTGTTGATGACGCTGTGGTGTACGGTAAGGTGTCGTCGTTGAGTGACTGTAGGAGGATACAAGATGACTTGGACAGGATTTGTGATTGGTGTAAAGAATGGCAGCTAACTCTAAATATAGATAAATGTAAATTAATACAGATAAATAGGAAAAAGAATCCCGTAATGCTTGAATACTCCATTAGTAGTGTAGCGCTTGACACAGTCCCGCCGATTAAATATTTGGGAGTAACATTGCAGAGCGATATGAATTGGGACAAGCATGTAATGGCAGTTGTGGGAAAGGCGGATAGTCGCCTTCGGTTCATTGGTAGAATTTTGGGAAGATGTGGTTCATCTGTAAAGAAGACCGCTTATAAAACACTAATACGACCTATTCTTGAGTAGTGCTCGAGCGTTTGGGATCCCTCTCAGGTCGGATTGAGGGAGGACATAGAAGCAATTCAGAGGCGGGCTGCTAGATTTGTTACTGGTAGGTTTGATCATGACGCGAGTGTTACGGAAATGCTTCAGGAACTCGGGTGGGAGTCTCTAGAGGAAAGGAGGCGTTCTTTTCGTGAATCGCTACTGAGGAAATTTAGAGAACCAGCATTTGAGCCTGACTGCAGTACAATTTTACTGCCGCCAACTTATATTTCGCGAAAAGACCACAAAGATAAGAGAGATTAGGGCTCGTATAGAGGCATTTAGGCAGTCATTTCTCCCTCGTTCTGTTTGGGAGTGGAACAGGGAGAGAAGATGCTAGTTGTGGTACGCGGTACCCCCCGACACGCACCGTATGGCGGATTGCGGAGTATGTATGTAGATGTAGATGTAGACATAGGGTAAAACCGCACTTGATCTGAAAGAATTGCTATCTTCTGCCCCATCGCATACCTGCATTCTAGGTTTTGCTTGGAATGCTCTACGAATTTGTTGCAGAGAAAATCCATTCACTTTAAAAATGCTCTTGAGGTATGAGAGCTCTTCTTGCAAATTATCTTTATCGGATATACAGTGCGCCCTATGCACTAAAGTCTTAAGGACACCTATGGTCGGTAAAGGGTGATGGCAGCTACTGGCAAGTAGATATAGATTAATGTGTGTTGGTTTCCGATATACGGAATGTCCTGATGTGCCATCAAGTTTACGGCGAACGAAAACATACAAGAAGGGGAAGTAGTCGTCTTTTTCTGTTTCCATAGTAAATTTAATACTAGCATGGATAGAATTCAAATGCTCAAGAAATCGATGTCATTCATCCAGCCCGTGCGGCCATACCAGAAATGTGTCGTCCACGTACCTCCAGAATACCGTTGGTTTAAAATTTTGCTGAGTCCAGTGCCTTGTCTTCGAAGTCTTTCATGAATAAATTGTTCCTGTGATATGATTGTCTATTCTAATAACGAATTTAGATGATGCGAGGTGCTTCTCGCTTTATCGTCTAGGTATGCTCAGCCTAGCCTTCGCTTACCTATTGACTGTCCCCACTAGTGCAGAAAATTTTCCTGTCTCGGGATTACGGTGCAGCTGTTGAGACACGTTTCCTACCTGCAGTCCAGCTTGTTGTCCACATTATCTGACTAGCACATGTCAGGCATGCCAAGTGACCTCCCATTTGCGTCCCATGCGCCGGTCCCACGGACTGCGTAAACCTTTTTCTACCGACCCGCAGAGGACCTGTGACGCAGCTGCGCCGTTCAGTTCCACTTCCCTCACCTGCCGTCTCGCCCAAGGTCGCATTTCGCCTGCTTGTATGTGTGTGTGTCTTTCCGGCATCACATTATTCATGGAATGGAAACTCACAGCAACAGAACGTACCAGCGTGACTTCAAACACTTTGTTACAGGAAATGTTCAAAATGTCATCCATTAGCGAGGATACATGTATCCACCCTCTGTCGCATGGAATCCCTGATGCTCTGATGCAGCCCTGGAGAATGGCGTATTGTATCACAGCCGTCCACAAAACGAGCACGAAGAGCTTCTACATTTGGTACCGGGGTTGCGTAGACAAGAGCTTACAAACGCCCCCATAAATGAAAGTCAAGAAGGTTGAGGTCAGGAGAGCGTGGAGGCCATGGAATTGATCCGCCTCTACCAATCCATAGGTCACCGAATCTGTTGTTGAGAAGCGTATGAACACTTCGACTGAAATGTGCAGGAGCTCCACTGTGCATGAACCACATGTTGTGTCGTACTTGTAAAGGCACATGTTCTAGCAGCACAGGTAGAGTATCCCGCATGAAATCATGGTGGTGAATCGAGGAAGTACAGTACATAGTGACTAAACCAAAATGAGCTCTAACATGGAAATTAAGCGTTTCCGGACACATGTCCACATAACATCTTTTCTTTATTTGTGTGTGAGGAATGTTTCCTGAAAGTTTGCCCGTACCTTTTTGTAACACCCTGTATACATAAATAATGAAACAAAATTAAAATCAATATTTTATGAATTTGTTTAAAAAATTGAGGTTCCCCTTTTTTGGATAATTCTCGGTATGATGTACAACATCTTGCAACATTGCGCATGCTCTCTGCAGTGGCTCCCTCCGTGTGTGAACACACGAAGAGAAGCTTGAGAAGCTTGTACATGAGAGGCCAGTGCGGTGGTAACGATAAATCAGACTGCACAATGATTTGGGATGCAACGTATTGCCTTCATCCCTTTAGTGATAAAACTTTAGTACTGACATGGGGTGCTTAAAGTCAAAGTTTCCTCTCCACTTCTTATCGGTCTTGACATTACGTTTTCTCTTTCTTCAATTTCGACGTTGCGTACGCTATCATATCCACGTTCTGTCATCTGTTCACGGCTACTGTCGGCACTGGTAATGTGTCCAGCAGTTCGCGCAAGCGGCTGCAAATTTTTAACTTCAGACGCGCCATTGCAGTACCGAGCGCTCCTTCCTTGCATCACGTCCCAGTTGTGTGCAGACTCCTGGAACATGCTACTTGCAAGTACCCTGCGTTTTACTCCAAAATTTTGTCGATGAAGCTGTTCTGATACTCTGCTGTAGTAGATCAGGCTTCTGCCAGTGGGAACACGAACTGGTTGCCATCAATTCAAACTTGCTCCCTCAGCGTCCGACGTGTGTACGTTAGTTATCTCTCTTCCTATAGCAGTACTCTGCCTCCTCCTTGATTTTATTTCCGCCGATATTTGCGTGACTTCTGTCTCTATTCGCTCTTTGAAACTGGACAGTTCAGCCGTCAAAGCATCATTACTTCCAGTTTCACTCTTTCGTGACTAAGAATCCTCCATCATCTTTATTCGTGTTTGTAATTTTGACAGAACCCTCTTTCATACTTCCGTGGTGTTGTGTGCCTCTTCCCGCTTTTCGCGAGCAATACATTTATCACCTCTCGCTATCAATTTCGCATTTTTTATTGCTGCAACTTCCCACTCGAATATCGTGCACAGTGCCATTACGTCGTCCTTAACTACACTCATCTTGATGGCTTTATCTCCCCTTGACTTCGTTGTTTGCTTCTTGATCCCGTTTCGTGTTTCGTTACTGACCGTTTTGATTTCGTTCCATGCTTCGGTACGGACTTTTCGATTTCATTCCATATTTTGGTATTGACCTTTTCGGTTCAGTTCCGTGTTTCGGAAGTGACCTTTTCGATTTCGTTCCTTGTTTTGGTACTGAACCTTTTTATTTTGTTCCATTTTTCGGTAATGCTCTTATTAATCTTTGCAGATGTACGTTCAAGATATTCGAGAATGCTCGACATGTCATCTCCGAATCCCTGTCCATCATTTTGTCGTCCGCCGTCTATACTTGCTGAGGATCTCCTTCCCTCTTCCATTCCATAAACTGCGTGTTGTAATGGTCGCCTGGTCGTAGATATTGCTAATTGCTATAATCGCACTATTTCACTCCCATTTACGGAGCTTGTTAGCACTTGATGTTAGGTTGGCGCCATTAAAATGCATTGTAGTAATCTCTGGTGCTTGCTGGATCGCTGCTGTGTCTCGATGTTGATGCTGGCTCTAAATCTGGTTGTCTAGGGTTAAAAACATGAGGTCCCGTGTTTTTTTATGTGCTTTTGACGATAAAGAATGAACGAAACCAACAAATATGTAAACTTCAAATATTTATTTCTCTGGTGGCCATCTTAATTCCACTGCCCACCAAAGACTATGACACAACACAACTTCCTTTACATGTTCTTTGGATTGTTTATCCACCTCAAACAATAACACACAAACACACTGTACCAAAGTGACATTCCGACTGCCTCTCGACCCTTCTTGCTGCTCGTATTTATAACATTGTCAAAGAACTACTAAAAAGAGATATAGTTTACAAGTCACATGTACATCTGTTATCATAACTTGTGCAGAAAAGTTATTAATTTGCATCGAGTGACATAATTTAACATGTTATTAAAATGACAGACAGATTTGTTGACTTGACAGAATAATTCTTTGTTACAAAAAGTCCGTTTTTTAGAAGTTTGTCAATTGACTTCTCTAATTTGCATAAATAAGTAATTAACATGAATTATTAAGAAATACATTGGTTTTCGTCTAAAACAGGATTGATTTCGTGAATACTAAGTGAAACCGCTCCTAGTGAACAAGTAGGTTTCACTGGGTGATTTTTATTTAAGGAGATCCAAAATACCTAAGTTGTACACTATTTTTCGTACTTCATATTAATTATTTAAGATGAATTCAGTGTTTTTACATGATGACATTTGCTGTATCAGTGATCAAGTGATATTAACTTTTGTGTGGGTTAGTAATTCAGTATAATTTAATGGGTTGACTGTTTATGGAGACATGTTACGCAATCATTGTTAACATACACAATAACTTTTCTATAATCATAAATACTCGTTAAACTGGTTGAATTTGGAGGGTATCGCATACTTCGGTACAGTAAAGCCTTTAATATGTTCCGTTACAATACCCCCCTCGGGTAATATCATTTACAGAATGTTAATGATATTAGCCGACTAGGACAAATGTGTCAAATTGTTAAAATTTGGAAAAGTACTGCTTTAATAATTTTTTTGTTTTACTATGCATAATGTGTATGTATGCAATGACCGTTACACCGTTTCAAAATGATTTTTTCCTGCAAATATTTTAGTTGTGTTGTTTCAAATGCACTTTGTGTTATGTCATTCAGTATGACAGCATAATAAAAATAATTAGTAATATATGAAAGTAAAAAAAAATGTTAATCTTTGCTCCCAGTGAGCCACATGGAAAATGATTAAAAACAGACACAAATATATCACATGCGATTTTAAGATATATCAAAAATATATATAAATTATTTCAAAGTCAGTTCTCATTGAGTCACAGATTAATCAAGATAATGGAAGGAACATAAATATATTACATAGATGGACAGGTCATATGTCCATAAGAAAATATTGCAACTGTCTGCTCTTTTTGAGCCACATAAAAGAAAGGAAAACAAGGAACATAAATATAAGTATGGACATGATATATAAACACAAACACTAGAGAAGTCACATGTATGAATATAATATGCACTTGCAAAAAAAGGAAATATTTAAAAAACTTGTCTCCCATTGAGACGCATAGTCAAGACAGTACAAGAACATATTAATACTAAAATTGGACACTTAAATTGGTCACAACATAACACAAACATCAAACTTGGTGAACATCTGATTAACTGTAGAAAATTGTACACAAATCTTATGCCTAAGAACACAATAGTCACAAAATGCTGGGTCTTGCACAACAATTTTTTCATTGTCTTTTATTTGGTGCAAGTATGTCCCATATTCAACAATACAAAAGGAAAGTAATAAATGTTTGTCACCTTCTTGCCCGTTGCAAGTAAAGAAGATGTCTCAAAATTTAATATTCAATAGTGACAATATAAATATAAAAACATTCTCTCAGAGATCTGGAACTTCTCCAGGGTCTGTAGGATGAGTGGTAGTTGCTATTTGACACACCCAGTAAAAAACTTTGCTGATAACATGCTTTATGGAAAATGGGTAAGTAACTGTATTCAAACAGGGAAATGTGCTTAACCATGTTTATATGGTTTCAATTCAGTGATGTTTCTTAATCCAAATAACCTTCTTGATCTGGGAAAGATAAGTCTATACGCATTAGGATGTTGGCTTTCTTTTATTTCAAGTGGACCAATGTCAATGTTTACTTTAACATACGGACAACCTAGCTCAACATCTTTGTCTATTTCAGTATTTTCAAACAATAGATCATTTTCAATTTCTTTAGTTCCTAAGTCTAATGTCTCTTTCCTACACATAGACATATCCCTCTCTGTTTGCAAAGCATTGACATTTAAACATAAACCTTTGTTTTCATCTGTTCCTTTTAACACTGGGTTATCACTTAACAACCTACTGTTTTCACCCCCTTTTTTATAAAGTCCACTACAGATTCTTGTCCACCATGTAGGATACAAGGTTGCACTTACCTTTGCTAACTCTTTCCAAAAGGCATCTTTGTTTATACAGTTTCCATAGTTGTTCCACAAAACTTCTAAAAACTTTTCCCCTTTCTCTTGAAAACACACATTTACATTCCATCCCTTTATATTTTCTTTAATATTATTATTATTACCATTCTCATAGATTAGTGTTTCATAGTTCCCAATAGGCAATAGCTTGTCCTCAGATACACATTCCCTAGTCTGCATTTCACTTACATTAACCTCATTATGACCCATGTTTGTCACATCACTAACCTTTACCTCATCATCACTTTTCAATTCTACAAATACTTTTATTTCTTCCTCCACACTCTCATCAACAACATCACTTGATTTAGGATCATTATTTAAATGTCCCTCTATTACTTCTTCCTCCTCCTCTGCAACAACCCCATCTTCAGTTTCCCCCCTATGTATCTGAATCTCAGCAATTGAGTCTTTGGCTCCATTAAACACTTCGTCATCCCCCTTCTTATCAAATAAACCCCCCAAAATAGATTCTATTTGTGGTGTGTCTGACTTGATATTAACACCAGTATCTTTTTCAGCCCAACTATGGAACTCTGCAATACCTTCAACTTCTGCACTTTCACTAACTACCTGTGCTTGAACACTGTTTTTATTAACTGTATCACTTTTACTCATAGTATCCCAAAACCTTTTTTTAAATTCTAATTTATTCATTCTAACAACATCAGTGTTTTCATGGTACTTACTCTTTGCATTGTATCCTCTCCTTTTCCAGTTTCGGTTATGTGTTGTCCTATCATAATATTGTCTAGCCCCAAAACTACGGACATCTAGTGGGACTGTCCACCGTTTCCCAGCTGGTTCCCTCGGTCTGTCCGTTTGTAGTTGTCGTTTTGTTCACTAGTTTCAGCAAACCCCCTTCTATCTTGTTCTCTTCCCCAATAGCTACATCTATCATTCCTGTTATCTCTCCTCCATCCTCCCTCCTGTGTATTGTTTCTGAAATCATTTTCATATCTCCTATCTCCCCTATTTGGAGCATTATTTCTAGAATTTTCAAAGTCTCTCCTCCCATAATAATCTCTATTTACATTCCTGTTCCACCCCCCCCCCCCCCCCATACTGGTTGTTGCCAGAGCCAAAACTTTGGTTATTTTCTCTTTCCAAGGCCCTATCTAATCTATCTACAAATTTCAGGAACTCTTCCATTGAATCGTCTGGTCCATGGACCAATTCCCACTGCAGTCTCTCTGGTAACCTTCTTTTTAAAACATCAATTTGTGTCATAATATCAAAAGAGTTATTCAAGTGAGCAAGCTTTCTCAATTGATCTCTGCAATTTTTGCATTCCCCCTACTTTCCCTCTATACACTGGTCCATTTAGAAATTCTGACTTTAATCTGGCTTGTATGGATTGTGACCAAAATTTGCAAATAAATTTAGCTTCAAACTCTTCAAAAGTATTTCAAGAATCATTATTCTCATTTGCCCAGGATAGGGCCTCACCTTCTAGAAACCGTTTTACTAACTTGATTTTTATGTTATCTGACATTCCTGCCACAAACATATCTTTACATTGGTGAATAAAGTCAATAGGGTGCAGATTTTCACCAGGAAAGCATTTCACTTGGATGTGCCCATACATTGTATTTTGATTGTAAATCGTTTGTTTGGACATCAATGCGTCCTCCAATTGTGTACATTTAGTGTGTATATTTTCTACTTTTGTATCTACATTAGTGGTATACAGGTTGTATTCTTGTTTAAGGTTTTCTGAAGTTTTGTCTATTCTCTGATCTAATCTTTCAACTTCAGTATCTACTCTGTTGTAGATCACAGCAATGCTGTCTGTGTTAGCTTGTATGTTTTCATTTAAACTTTCAACTTTAACTTGAAATTCTTTTCTGAAGTGTATCAACTGTTCTCTAGTGTCCTTACTGAGGGTAGTTTTAATTTCCTCACACTTCTCATTGAGAACTTCTTTCAGTTTCACACTTATTTCTTCACTGGATTGTTTAAGTTGCGAGCATATTTGAGTTGCAAACCCTGCTAGCCACTCTGTTAAGTTTAATTGTTCACCATCCCCTGGTTCAATTTTTATATTTCCTACGATCTCATCACTCTCAGGTAGAGACATGTTAACTATTAATTATTTTAAATGACAACAACAACAAAATACCTTGCTTTATGCTATGATGTCATAATCGGTGTTCCTGTTGGTTTCTTCACTTCTATTAGGTTTTATTGAAGCTGAGGTATTGATTGATGACTTCTGTTGACATAATCCAGACGTTAATCTTCCGAGCGGTGTGATGATGGTTTTAGGTAGTCGCACAAACACACTTTATTTATTTATTTATTTTTTGACATATTTTCACTGTTGCCACACTGCACAAATAAACTTTTTTTTGGAATGCTAAGCACTTACGAAATTTATCGCTGCACTATTATCATCGATGCACTTAAAGATCATGGACGAGCCCCCACTTTTGTAATGGTCGCCTGGTCGTAGATATTGCTAATTGCTATAATCGCACTATTTCACTCCCATTTATGGAGCTTGTTAGCACTTGATGTTAGGTTGGCGCCATTAAAATGCATTGTAGTAATCTCTGGTGCTTGCTGGATCGCTGCTGTGTCTCGATGTTGATGCTGGCTCTAAATCTGGTTGTCTAGGGTTAAAAACATGAGGTCCCGTGTTTTTTTATGTGCTTTTGACGATAAAGAATGAACGAAACCAACAAATATGTAAACTTCAAATATTTATTTCTCTGGTGGCCATCTTAATTCCACTGCCCACCAAAGACTATGACACAACACAACTTCCTTTACATGTTCTTTGGATTGTTTATCCACCTCAAACAATAACACACAAACACACTGTACCAAAGTGACATTCCGACTGCCTCTCGACCCTTCTTGCTGCTCGTATTTATAACATTGTCAAAGAACTACTAAAAAGAGATATAGTTTACAAGTCACATGTACATCTGTTATCATAACTTGTGCAGAAAAGTTATTAATTTGCATCGAGTGACATAATTTAACATGTTATTAAAATGACAGACAGATTTGTTGACTTGACAGAATAATTCTTTGTTACAAAAAGTCCGTTTTTTAGAAGTTTGTCAATTGACTTCTCTAATTTGCATAAATAAGTAATTAACATGAATTATTAAGAAATACATTGGTTTTCGTCTAAAACAGGATTGATTTCGTGAATACTAAGTGAAACCGCTCCTAGTGAACAAGTAGGTTTCACTGGGTGATTTTTATTTAAGGAGATCCAAAATACCTAAGTTGTACACTATTTTTCGTACTTCATATTAATTATTTAAGATGAATTCAGTGTTTTTACATGATGACATTTGCTGTATCAGTGATCAAGTGATATTAACTTTTGTGTGGGTTAGTAATTCAGTATAATTTAATGGGTTGACTGTTTATGGAGACATGTTACGCAATCATTGTTAACATACACAATAACTTTTCTATAATCATAAATACTCGTTAAACTGGTTGAATTTGGAGGGTATCGCATACTTCGGTACAGTAAAGCCTTTAATATGTTCCGTTACAGTGTGCATAAAATTCATCCCTGCGTATGTCGATCAGACAGTTGGGTGCCAATGAACACGATGGTGGTCCACTTTAGTGTGAATAATAGCTTTTTGTCCGATTGGGTTCCTGACATCATATTTTCATATTTTAACAGTTGCCTCTATGTGCCTTTGCTCTTCATCTTCACGGGCCAAATGACCACCCAATGTACGTCCAAGCTGCTCGTCTTCACAGAATTTCATATGATCAACATCCACGTCAAAAGTCCTAAGAACTGTTTGGAATTCTGCCTCGCGGTCGTCCCATAAACTTTTCTCACGAGCACGTATGTCTTCCATTTCGGGACTGTTGTTAAAACATTTCTGCTGAGCTGCCATGCTATCTCTATAGCTAGTTAACATATGAAAGCTAACACGACCCTTGCAAAGAAACCCCAAAATAACCATTAATAATACTACTGTGTGACATTACAAGTGTTTTTAAGTAAAGTGCACCAACATGAAACTACGCAAGCAAGCTTGGTTGTCACTTAGAACAAAATTACACACCAAAATACTTTAAAATAAGATATCCATCAGTCACTTCTGTTGCCTATCTGAGATGCCTGGGAGATAACCCTGGCAGCGTCATCATTTCTGACACTCCTCCTCTCGTTTATTTTTTGATACATGCGTGATTTTTACAAATACTTCTCTACCTCTCAACTGTGCAGTTTCGAGATAAGCGGGTAGGGAGACCTGTCAGTGTTAATATGCGCAACGGAAAATTTAATTTAACGCGAACTTGAAATATGACGTTACATTCATAAATATTCCTGTGGCAATCTTAGAGCACCAATTGAAACAATAATGACATCAGTAAACGATGGAACATGAATAAACTATAATGCTACTCGAAGGACAAATGCTACTGTTCACTATACAATTTATTTTAAATAAAAGTCCAACAATTTACCGACACAGTATGAAGCAATACATGTCTTGTGGACTCAAACGATTGTGAAATAAATGGACTTAACTAATAATACAAAACTTCTGCCTGATTCTGCCCAAAGTGGACAACGCGGTCTGAGAAATACTACACAATATGACTGACTTAGTAAGTCATACCAAAGTCTAGAAGTAGCTCCTGTAATAGATTGATTGGCATCTAACCTCAATGGAGTAACCTTTACACATCATCTTAACAATTTAATCTCTAGCCGTTGGCTGAATCACCGTAGTGAAATGGTTCTGGCTGAACACAATGATGATATTGGATGTCACTGCCACTGGCGACAAAGATCTACACCCGCAAATGTGGGAATGCTGAAACCTAAGACCTTAGACAGAAGACTGCTATCAATGACTGCTAAAGCAAAGCTGCATCTAGCCATTTTATTGCCAGCAACAAACGCAAGACACGAACTCCCAGCACAAGGCGGAATTCAGCAATGGCTAAGACGCAAGTGAATAACAGCAAACTGCTCCCAGCAACTGTATGGCAGATGCTAGACGAGGACAACCAACACGAGATGGAACAGAATGTCGTCTTTAAATGTGTAACAAAATACAGTCCCCTAACTGATCTCTGAGATAGAAGTTTTGCGTCGTACTGACGCTAAAACAGAATTCTTCTGTGCGCTTGGGAATAAAGACAAGTAAATGTTCCTGCTCTTTCGAGAGCAGAGACATAGTCAAGTGCCCCTTCCAGAGTTCAAACAAGACTTCAGTAGCTAAAACTGCCGGTTCACCATCTCACCTCTCTTTTCTTCCTCTCTAGGTACGAGCGAGGGACTCATAGCATAGAAGCCACAGTGCGTAGTCCCTCTCTCCTCATACTAAACGGCTCCGGCCAATCACATTCAAGTTTTCGTCGAATTTTCCAGAAAGCACCCCTCCTAACGACGCTTCAAGCAAATATGCCAATCCGTTGTATACAACTCAAAATTTGATGGGAAAAGTATTGTGTACGTACCAAAACAAAAGAGCTAACGGCTCGAGGAGCGAGCCTGTCGGCTGAACGCTTCAAATTCGCCATAGTATTGTAAGAGAGAATTTGCGTCCGTTACATGGCACTACTCAGTCTGCATCTGTCTTTATGGAACAGTTCTTGCCATTCATAAAACGGCCGCACCCCTCGTAAAACTTGGCGCATCGGCCCTCAGCCGTGTCGGTGACCGCATTCGTACATTGTCTGAGTTTCGGCAACCGCCCAAGGCTAGCTAGCTTCCATCCAAAAACCAGATACTGCCGCCTTGTCAACCCCCGACCGTGGGGCCTTGGGCTGACAGCTGCTCTGGGCTTATGCACCCATTCTGTATAAAGGCCCATGACCCAACAAAGAAGTGAAGTGCAAGAATTAGTACACAGGGTACTTGACGATGTTCGATACCCTTTACCTTCAATAAACGAATCCAGATGTCAGTTCACTGTATAATCACATGTATATGAAAGGGACGGATTATTTGTATTTACTGCCACCGTACAAAACGTATATTCTCAGAAAATCATTCTTCAAATTAAGGGCTATGTTTGGTACTAGCCGACTTCTCTTGGCCAGGAATATGCCCTTTTCGCCAGTGCTGGTCTGGTTTTTATGTCTCCCTTACTCTATCTGTCGTGGGTTAGTTTGCTGTCTGATCTGCTTTGATCCCCAAATCTGATTTTAAGTTTCTCGCTGTTCTCACTTCTGCTACGTCTCATCATATTCACCTTTCTTCGGTTTATTATTAACCCACATTCTGTACTCATGAGACTATCCATTCCGTTCACAGATCCCCTAATTTTCCTTAACATTCACTGAGGATAACAATGTCATTAGTGAATCTTATTATTGTTATCGTTTTACCTTGACTTCTAATCCCATTCTTGGACCTTTCTTTTAGTTCTATCATTGCTTCGTTGGTGTATACATCGAACAGTGGGGGCGACAAACTACATCCTTACCTTATGCTTGTTTTAATCCGACAACTTTGTTCTTGGTTCTAGTAAATATTTCATACCACCCGTCTTTCCCTATAGCTTACACCTATTTGTCTTAGAATTTCGAACAACTTGCACCAGTTTACATTGTCGAACGCTTTCTCCAGGTCGACAAATCACGTGACGTGTGTTGGTTTTTCTTTAGTCTTGCTTCCTTTATCAACAGCAAAGTGAGAAATGCCTGTCTGGGGCCTTTACATTTCCTAAAGTCAAACTGATCGTCATCTAACATATCCTCACTTTCCTTTTCCATTCTTCTGTGCATCATTCCTGTCAGCAACTTGTATGCATCAACGGTTAAGCTGTTTGTGCGATAAACCTCGCATTTGTGGGTTCTTGCTATCTTCGGAATTGTGTGGTTGATGGTATAGCAAGTCTCGAATAGTCGTTTTACGGTCAATTTCCCCAATTATTCTAGAAACTCCGATAGAGTGTTATCTATCCGTTCTGTCTTATTTGGGTTTAAGTCCTCCAAAGATCTTTTAAATTCTGATTCTAATAATGGATCCCATATGCTTGTTCTGTCGACTCTTGCTTCTTTTCCTATCACATCTTCAGATAAGCCTTCCCCTGTTAGAGACCTTCAATGCACCCTTTTCAACTATTCTCTTTCTCCTCTGCATTTAAAAGTTGAATTCCCATTGCGTACTAAATGCTACCGCCATTGCTTTTGAGTTCACGGAAGATCATTTTCATTTTTCTATATTCAGAGTCCATCCTTGGGACAATCATTTCCCTTTAGATCTCTTCACATTTCTGTATTCCTGAATTTCCCTGAACTGTTTTGTACTTCCTTCTTTCTTCAATCAACAGAAATATTTCTCATGTTATCCATGGCCTCTTTGCACTTACCTACATTTTCTTTCCAGCTTCTGTGATTGCCCATTCCAGAGATGTCCATTCCTCTTCAGCTGAACTGCCTGCTGAGCTGTTCATCGTCGCAGTATCTATATCCTCAGACAACTTCATGCGTATGTTATCAATTCTTAGTACTTTCGTACCCCACTTCGTTGCTCATTGATTCTTCCTACCTATTCGCTTGAATTTCAGCGTTTTTTTCATCATTACTATATTGTCATCTGACTCTATATCTGCTCCGGGGTATCCCTTACAGTCTAGTGTCTGTTTCCGGAATCTCTGCCTGAGCATGATGTACTCGACAGTAACTGAAATCTTTCCGTGTCTCCCGGCCGTTTCCAAGAATACGTCCTCCTTTTGCTATTGTTGGACACATTTAGTGCCCCTCGACTCTTATAACTATCGTCACATTTCTGTACAAGTTGTAAACAGCTTTTATACTTTACGTGTTGCGATATCAAAGTTACATTGACAAACCACTGGACAGATTAACCTCTTACATTTGAAATAAGTCTACCATTAAATCATAACATAAAGAACACGTAGAACTGAAGACTCAAATATTTCATGGTGAGATTTTCAGTATGCTCGCTTGTGCTTTCCTTGAACTTCACAGTTTGATGGCTACATGCTGATAATATTAGTAGGTTATCGTGACCACTTAGAATCGTACGAAAATTAGAAATAATCCCCTCACTGTCGTGCTGTTACTTTGCACAGAACAGTCACTTCCACGTGATTATAAGTCGAGATTTCACATTTTTATAATGGACTTCTGGGAAATTAAGACTGTTACTTGCTGTAACTCAGGTAAATCCTGATCTGATTCAGGGAACTCACGATTTCTATTCGCACTTTCATTCAGATTTTGAATGCACCTATTTACCATGCACACTTTCAGTTATATCAACCTACCTATCTCTTTGCATTTGACGGATATACCTTCCAACCGGCAGGTTGCTGAATATTAATTCCATTATCATGCCTTCTCTCGCCAGGCATTGCAGTCGTGCATACCAATATTATATTACGTAAAAACTAATCGCGAAATTTGCAGAACTCTTTTTCCGAATAAAACCCCCTGTAATCAATACATTCCAATAAGACTTAATTTGGACAAACTTGTTACTCTACCAGCATACTCCGTTGCCTTTTTCTTGTATTGACACTTCCCAGTTTTCTGCCATTCAGTTTATTCCTGTCGATAAATGGGTCCTACATCCAATCGTTTACGATAAAATTTTACAACAGTAATACTTCTTATTTCTAAACTTCAAGGACACTTACTCTTGTTACACTCTTAACTTTAAAATAAGTGAATAATCATATAAGAACTTTTTTAATTAATGTTTTTTCTGATAACTATAATCTGTACTAATTAAATTCCCTCCCACAACTACAATTCCATTTATATCTTCGATATCTGTGTGAAAAGGAGCTTCGTGAAGGCTGTGGAACTGAGACAGCCGTTTATTAGTGAGCCATTCACATTTCGTCACAGCAGACAACAAATTCCAGTCTCTAGAACGGGAAGAGGTAGTATGTCATTGCAGTGATAGTGGAAGTGTTTTGATTTAGCGATCAGCTATTAGAGAATCAAACACTCCTTTAGTCTGCTTGGGGGGTGGTGTGCCTTCGTGTCATGAGTATTAGTCTTGGTATTAGTGAAAGAGATGTTAAAGCTTGAGAAAGTTAACGGGCAGTTAGCAAACATGGGTGCTTCAGCTCAACGACAAGGCAAAAACGTTGTAATAAAAGAAAGAAAATTCGGTGGTACCAAAACATGGAAAGCTAGTGAGTATGATACCATTCGTGTTTACGAACGTCATTTTGTACAATAATGTCATAGTTGACGGCAGTACTATACACTACTTTCAGGTGAACCTCTTCTGGCTATCCGGTGTTACTCCTACCTGGTTTCTACAAGTTACTTGGCGTCCTACTGGGAGGGTGCCATAGATATTCAAAATGTTCAAATGTGTGTGAAATCTTATGGGACTTAACTGCAACGGTCATCAGTCCCTAAACTTACACACTATTTAACTTAAACTATCAAAAGGACAAACACACCCGCCCATGCCCGAGGGAGGACTCGAACCTCCGCCGGGACCAGCTGCTCAGTCCATGACTGTAGCGCCTAAGACCGCTCGGTTAATCCCTCGCGGCCCATAGATATTGCTATTATTTTTGTTTCTTCTGAACATTTAGTTTGTCATTAATAATGTAGGTGAAATTAAGAAGGTTCCCCATGTCACTGTCCCTTCCGTCAAAATATATCCGGTAGAACATGCAAATTTATGGAGCTGTCAGTTATAGGAAGCAATAGTGTTTTATCTTCCGCAGAGCACTACAGGTGATATTGCCCTCTGGTTTATATGGATATCGCTTTATCATTTACGGTAATCGCTTTATATATGTCTTCTATTAAGTGAATTTTCAAGGGGCTGAAATTTACTGCCCATTTTATTATTATTCAAACTACGACTAACCGATTGACGAGCTGAAAAATAAGTTACATGTGTTTGTCACGGAGATGAGCTGCTTTAGTTATTTTCACACCCTACTTTCTCGTCAATAACCAGTGAACTGCCACAGAAACATAAAAAGATGGTGAGATTAATGACCATACTGTGGACAAACTTCACAGAAACTGGGTAAGCTTCGTAATTATTCTTAAAAAAGTGAAAATTGTTTTGCAGACGTATCACGAATCTGCAAGCCTTCAGGACGTTGGATTGTCCTTACGCTATGTAGTACATGTTGGACTGTTATACGGAACTGCGACTGTCTGTGAGAATAAAAGTTCAAATGATACAAGTATCTGCTGCAGACACTCTTTTTGTTTCATCCCACAACGCGTTTAGAGAGTTTAACACTCTCATCTTCAGGTGGAACAATGATATGTTGAATTTTTAGACTGTTGTTTTTTGTGGTTTCATTTTGCTATAAATTCGTATAATAGGCACTTGTTAGTATAATGTAGCACTGGTATTATAAACTTTAAAGTCACTTGTTGTAGGTTCCAGTGAATAGAACTCTGTGGTTATCATAAATATACATTTTTAACTTACTTTGTCTCGTAGTTGGCAAAAATGTAGCATAATATCGTTGTTCCACCTGAAGATAAGAGTATAAACTCTCGAAAAGAGTCGTGGAATGACATAAAAAGAGGTAATTATTTTATCTGACCTTGTATTACTCAGCATTGCGTCACTGTAGTGGAACATACTCTTTCTTGTTCAGTATTTACTCGAACAGAGAAAATGTGGAAAACTTCCGTGAATAACAAACAGTGTACAGTACGAGCAGGTAATAGTTCAAATCGTGAATGTAATGTAGTTTAGTGGGTCTACATCCATAACGGTTTGTAAAAGATATGTAACATTGCTACTTTCTGTTCGTCTACTTCAAACATTTCGTCCAGGACGGAAAAATATACTTCATTATAAACTGAAATATTGTGTAAATTTTGTTATAGACAGGTCGTGTCTTGTAACTGCTGTATGTGATGAAACAAAGAAAACAAAATCGTTACCACATACACATGATAAAATTAAATTTTGTCCTGAATATGAACAGTGATGTATATTTCACACAGTAACTGATAGGAATCCGGTAAACCGTTGCAGTGGCCAAGAGCAACTTCGGATCGAAAGCTGCAATACCTTCACATCGGCGAGACAGTGTAGCTTAAGGAAGGCCTTTTCCAGCAGCGAGTGGACTTCTGGAGGTCGTTGCCTCTGAGGGAGATGGCATACGTGAGCGCAGTGAAGGATGAGCTATGAAAAGAAGTGTGTGTATGTGTATGTATGCGTATGTGTGTTTGTGTGTAGGGGGGGGTGTCATTTTGAAGTAATAAATCGAAGAGATTCCTCTGTGATACAAATAATGTGCATAGAATTTTGTATCTCTATACGGTTAAATAATCTCTTGGAATTGAAATCGATTTCTGATATAATATTGGAAAATGAAGTACTGTATTTGTTTCATAGAGCTCCACACTCTCAGAAGCCAAAAAAATTTGGCGTCGTAAGGACGAATGAACGTTCATAATTTTAACTTTATTGGAACTGCCTAAAAGCAGCGCTGCGGAATATTACAGTGAGTAGGAATCTGGTTCCAGTGGGTAGAAGCACGCAAGTTCTGAAAGAGTATCTTGCTTGGAACTGAGTACGTACGGGAACCTCAAGTGTTCTGGCACGAAACTCAGAATATTAGTTATTTAAGTCCACTTTTGACATAGCAAGTACTAGGCGGAGCCCATGGGTCATCAGGAATTTAATACCATAATATCGCTGGGAAGTAGGACAGTTAATTCAGTAGAAATATATTGTTAAATTATGGACGATGTACAAAGAGGTACGAAGTTTTACGATGCAAGCAAGAGATGTAGACCACGCGCCAATTTCGCCATTCGGCGAAAGGAAGTATCCGGATAGTGATAGTCGGCTGTATCATGCTCTCGAAATTTATTAATTATTTTGAAATTAATTGGTTTAGACTATTAAATCTACATCTACATCTACATATACATCTATACTCCGCGAGCCACCTTACGGTGCGTGGCGGAGGGTACTTATTGTACCACTATCTGATCCCCCCTTCCCTGTTACATTCACGAATTGTGCGTGGGAAGAACGACTGCTTGTAAGTCTCCGTATTTGCTCTAATTTCTCGGATCTTTTCGTTGTGATCATTACGCGAGATATATGTGGGCGGTAGTAATATGTTGCCCATCTCTTCCCGGAATGTGCTCTCTCGTAATTTCGATAATAAACCTCTCCGTATTGCGTAACGCCTTTCTTGAAGTGTCCGCCACTGGAGCTTGTTCAGCATCTCCGTAACGCTCTCGCGCTGACTAAATGTCCCCATGACGAATCGCGCTGCTTTTCGCTGGATCATGTCTATCTCTTCTATTAATCCAACCTGGTAAGGGTCCCATACTGATGAGCAATACTCAAGAATCGGACGAACAAGCGTTTTGTAAGCTACTTCTTTCGTCGATGAGTCACATTTTCTTAGAATTCTTCCTATGAATCTCAACCTGGCGCCTGCTTTTCCCACTATTTGTTTTATGTGATCATTCCACTTCAGATCGCTCCGGATAGTAACTCCTAAGTATTTTACGGTCGTTACCGCTTCCAATGATTTACCACCTATGGCATAATCGTACTGGAATGGATTTCTGCCCCTATGTATGCGCATTATATTACATTTATCTACGTTTAGGGAAAGCTGCCAGCTGTCGCACCATGCATTAATCCTCTGCAGGTCTTCCTGGAGTACGTACGAGTCTTCTGATGTTGCTACTTTCTTGTAGACAACCGTGTCATCTGCAAATAGCCTCACGGAGCTACCGATGTTGTCAACTAAATCATTTATGTATATTGTAAACAATAAAGGTCCTATCACGCTTTCTTGCGGTACTCCCGAAATTACCTCTACATCTGCAGATTTTGAACCGTTAAGAATGACATGTTGTGTTCTTTCTTCTAGGAAATCCTGAATCCAATCACAAACCTGGTCCGATATTCCGTAAGCTCGTATTTTTTTTCATTAAACGTAAGTGCGGAACCGTATCAAATGCCTTCCTGAAGTCCAGGAATACGGCATCAATCTGCTCGCCAGTGTCTACGGCACTGTGAATTTCTTGGGCAAATAGGGCGAGCTGAGTTTCACATGATCTCTGTTTGCGGAATCCATGTTGGTTATGATGAAGGAGATTTGTATTATCTAAGAACGTCATAATACGAGAACACAAAACATGTTCCATTATTCTACAACAGATTGACGTAAGCGAAATAGGCCTATAATTATTCGCATCTGATTTATGACCCTTCTTGAAAATGGGAACGACCTGCGCTTTCTTCCAATCGCTAGGTACTTTACGTTCTTCCAGCGATCTACGATAAATTGCTGATAGAAAGGGGGCAAGTTCTTTAGCATAATCACTGTAGAATCTTAAGGGTATCTCGTCTGGTCCGGATGCTTTTCCGCTACTAAGTGATAGCAGTTGTTTTTCAATTCCGATATCGTTTATTTCAATATTTTCCATTTTGGCGTCCGTGCGACGGCTGAAGT
Organism: Schistocerca cancellata; assembly: GCF_023864275.1. NCBI lineage: Eukaryota > Metazoa > Arthropoda > Insecta > Orthoptera > Acrididae > Schistocerca > Schistocerca cancellata. Next base: position 168,266,406 of record NC_064628.1, on the reverse strand, counting down.
CAGGGACCGTGTTACGATTTTCCGCAGTGAAACAGTTTCGGAACACTGAATTCAGTATTTCTGCCTTTCTTCGGTCGTCCTCTGTTTCGGTGCCATCGTGGTCAACGAGTGACTGAATAGGGGATTTAGATCCGCTTACAGATTTTACATATGACCAAAACTTTTTAGGGTTCTTGTTTAGATTGTTTGCCAATGTTTTATGTTCGAATTCGTTGAATGCTTCTCTCATTGCTCTCTTTACGCTCTTTTTCGCTTCGTTCAGCTTTTCCTTATCAGCTATGACTCGACTACTCTTAAACCTATGATGAAGCTTTCTTTGTTTCCGTAGTACCTTTCGTACATGATTGTTATACCACGGTGGATCTTTCCCCTCGCTTTGGACCTTAGTCGGTACGAACTTATCTAAGGCGTACTGGACGATGTTTCTGAATTTTTTCCATTTTTGTTCCACATCCTCTTCCTCAGAAATGAACGTTTGATGGTGGTCACTCAGATATTCTGCGATTTGTGCCCTATCACTCTTGTTAAGCAAATATATTTTCCTTCCTTTCTTGGCATTTCTTATTACACTTGTAGTCATTGATGCAACCACTGACTTATGATCACTGATACCCTCTTCTACATTCACGGAGTCGAAAAGTTCCGGTCTATTTGTTGCTATGAGGTCTAAAACGTTAGCTTCACGAGTTGGTTCTCTAACTATCTGCTCGAAGTAATTCTCGGACAAGGCAGTCAGGATAATGTCACAAGAGTCTCTGTCCCTGGCTCCAGTTCTGATTGTGTGACTATCCCATTCTATACCTGGTAGATTGAAGTCTCCCCCTATTACAATAGTATGATCACGAAACTTCTTCACGACGTTCTGCAGGTTCTCTCTGAGGCGCTCAACTACTACGGTTGCTGATGCAGGTGGTCTATAGAAGCATCCGACTATCATATCTGACCCACCTTTGATACTTAGCTTAACCCAGATTATTTCACATTCGCATTCGCTAATAACTTCACTGGATATTATTGAATTCTTTACTGCTATAAATACTCCTCCACCATTGGCGTTTATCCTATCCTTGCGGTATATATTCCATTCTGTGTCTAGGATTTCGTTACTGTTCACTTCCGGTTTTAACCAACTTTCCGTTCCTAATACTATATGCGCACTATTTCCTTCAATAAGAGATACTAATTCAGGAACCTTGCCCTGGATACTCCTGCAGTTTACCAATATTACGTTAACTTTTCCTGTTTTTGGTCTCTGAGGACGGACGTTCTTTATCAACGATGATAATGTTCTCTCTGGTAAGCCGTCAGGTATTTTATCGTTTCGCCCAAGGGGGGGTCCCTCTAACCTAAAAAACCCCCGTGTGCACGCCACACGTACTCTGCTACCCTAGTAGCTGCTTCCGGTGTGTAGTGCACGCCTGACCTGTCTAGGGGGGCCCTACAGTTCTCCACCCAATAACGGAGGTCGATGAATTTGCAACCATTATAGTCGCAGAGTCGTCTGAGCCTCTGGTTTAGACCCTCCACACGGCTCCAAACAGAGGACCGCGATCGACTCTGGGCACTATGCTGCAGATATTAAGCTCAGCTTGCACTCCGCGTGCGATGCTGGTTGTCTTCACCAAATCAGCCAGCCGCCGGAAGGAACCAAGGATGGCCTCAGAACCCAAGCGGCAGGCGTCATTCGTTCCGACATGTGCTACTATCTGCAGCCGGTCACACCCAGTGCGTTCAATAGCTGCCGGAAGGGCCTCCTCCACATTACGGACGAGACCCCCCGGCAAGCACACCGAGTGCACACTGGCATTCTTCCCCGACCTACCCGCTATTTTCCTGAGGGGCTCCATAACCCGCCTAACGTTGGAGCTCCCTATAACTAATAGGCCCGCCCTCTGTGACTGTCGGGACCTTGCCGGAGAATCGGCCACTGGCCCAACAGGCGAGGCATCCTGTGGTGGCTCGGAAACGATGTCATCACCACTAGGAAGCACCCCGTACCTGTTGGAAAGGGGTAAGGCAGCTGCCACGCGGCCAGATCCCACCTTCGCCTTTCGGCCAGGCACGCGAGAGCCCACCACTGTCCGCCATTCACCCTGGAGTGATGGCTGACCGGTAAGATGCTCACTGCCGGAAGACGCAGCGACATCAGGGGTTCCATGTGATTCCAAGGCCACCGAAGTAGGCATAGGTCTCACCACAGTTGCCCCAACGCCACTACGAGCCGACGCCTGCGCCTCGAGCTCGATGAGCCTAACAGACAAAGCCTCCACCTGCCCCCGAAGAGTGGCCAATTCTCCTTGCGTCCGCTCACAACAACCACAGCCCCTACTCATGACTATGTTTACCCTACCCTATACGGTGACAAATTCCCAAGATAATCTTCTGATGAGCTACTCTGATAATCAAGAAACACTCACTGAAATACGAGACGCGAAAACTACGCTAGGTTTTCCCAGAAAAACTATTTAAAAGCTAAGCGCAGCAAATAAGTACAAAAACGCTTTATACAAACAGTACTCGCTGCTGCTGGTGCTCTCGCTCTGGCTGTCACAAGACAACTGCTGATTCAAGTGACTAGTGGCTAACGGCCGCGAAACAAACAAAGACGGTTTTAGGGCGCTTTCTGTTCTAAACGATCAAGAAAACACTAAGAAATCTAACACGAAAACTACGTAAAGTTTTATCAAGAACTGTTAGTTACTATGCAGAGCAGATAAACACAAACAGAATCCCTTCCTTAGTGGAAGGTCGTAAACAAAATGCAAAATAAACGCTTTATACAAACAGTACTGTGCTGCTGCTGGTGCTCTCGCTCTCGCTGTCACAAGACAACTTGTTACTGTTTTACGGTGTCTGCTAATCAACGCATCGTAATGGCATCCCAGGACTCATTTCAATTAAATTAGCTACCTGCGTGTGCCCACTTCTAATCACTGGCATCCTGTTTGCACCTTCTTACGGAACCAGTGCTCTAAAAGACCAGCTTCGAGGGACAAAGTCTGCGAGTGATTTGCAGGAAACAGATAGGAGGAAATTCCACGCACTGATTCATTAAGATAATCGACGAAAGGGTCAGCTTAACTTCTACAGGCATAATTAGTTGTAATGTACGGCACCTATTCCAGTTTCTATGGAATCGTTGCTAAACCGAGAAACTTAACGGTTTGGTATAACGAGGGGATCTTACACATGGCATCCCCTGTGCTGGGAAAATGCTGTTAGAAACTCTGTGTTGTGAGCAGGGGATACAAATTGCAGATTTTGCACGTCACATCCCTATGCTACTTTTGCAAGCCGAATGTTTAAGAAATGCTTTCGGATTGGTGCCGTGCCATTCCGATAGCATTTCTTTGACATTCGGCTTGCAAAAGTAGTATGTCTAACTTCTCACTGGTGTACATATCTGCATGAGAAAAATGCTGAAGAAGAAATGACCTGCAGACAGACGACACTGTTTCTGCTTGATCTGCAGTGCAGACAAGTAAAGAGTCGAAAGGCTTTATACAGCGGCGTGCACCAGCATGAGCGTGTTTACAACGCAATAGCCGATTCGGGCTGCCTTGCCATCCAGTTTTAGAGCATTTCTCGGATTCCTTTCCTCTACACAAACAAGCATTATATCAGTGTACTCGACTTTTTAAGCCCTTTCAGACACCGTCAAAACGCTGTACCATTCCATTTTAAAATATACTTGCTTCAGTATCTCGACAGATACATGAGTTCATAATCTTTAAGAGGCTGAAAGGTGCATGCCCCTTAACATGCTATCATTTGCCGAAACCATGGTTTCTACATAAGGAACCGTTCACGAAACAAAAGGGACGTTACGTCTTACGTGACTGATCCTGTACAATCGACTCCAAAGGTCCAAGATGTAGATGGTAAAAGGAATGACACTACATAAGCACGCTCCGTGGATCTGTTGACGGCTATCAGGAGCCAAGGTCTACTCTCTTGGCACAGCGTTTGTGTGACACTGCAGCGAGTCAGCATGTAAACAACCGATCGACGGAGCAGGCCACCGAAACAGGCGCGCAGCGGGCCACCTCGTCAAGGTAAACTGGCGTCTGTGGCGGGTAAGATACTTCGCGTCTCCCCACCCTCCCGTCAGTTAACCCATTCTGTTGAAATAAAACCTCAAAATTCTAATATTATTTGCTTTAAATAATAACAGTTACAAATTTTGATAGTTGTATTAGTAGCAATCATGAGGTTTAATCAAAAAATTGAGAGCTAAGAAGGAAACTAGCGGAGTCTCAGAATTATGAGAAGTCAAGAAACAACATCTACATCTATATGATACTGCGCAAGCCATCTAATGGTGTGTTCCAGATGGTACTTCTGGTACCACTAGTGCAACCCCTTGGGAATTATGATTCTCGGTAAGCCTCTGTATTAGCTTTAGTTTTTCGAATTTTCTCGTCTTGATCTTTTCGCGAGGTGTATATGGGAAGAAGTAATATGTTTTCCGATTCTTCCACTAAAGTGTGCTCTCGAAATTTCTGTAGTTAACCATTCCGTTATGCACAACGCGTCTCTTGTAACGTCTGGAGTTCGTTGAGCATCTCTGTAAATCTCTCGCGCCGTGTAAACGATCCCGTGACGAAACGCACTGCTCTTTGTTGTATCTTGTCTATCTCTTCTATCAGTTCTACCTGGTAGGGACCCCAGACAGATGAACAATACTCAAGTGTTGGCCGAAGAATCGTCTTGTCCTATGATCTTTATGTGCTTATTCCACTTAACTCATTGAGGATAGCCACTCCAAGATATATTGTAGTATACAGTGTTCCCGGCAGTTTGTTGTAAATATTTTAGCTGTATAGCCTAAAGTAGTTCCTAAGACAAAGAACACGGAATTACTCTGAGCGCCGTTGTCTACAGCGCTATGGAGGAAAAGAGTGAGCTTAGTTCGCAAGATTTCTCTTTGCTGAATCCATTTCGATTTTTATAGAGATCTTCGTTCTTCAAAAACGTCATAACTCTTGAGTATAATACATGTTCTGTAATTCTACAACAGATTGACGCCAACGATATAGGACTATAATTGGGCGCAACCATCCTACGACCCTTGTCGAAAACTGCAATTCCCTGTTTTTTTTTTTTTTTTCAGTCACCACATACCTTTCCCTGTTCAGTGTTCGGCAGTTTGTTATCTCAGTATTTCTAATTAGACGTTCGTACGATGAAAGGTGGGACCGTGTTCCGCGATGCAACAATTTCGAAAGTCCGAAACCATTATTTCGGCCGTCTGTCTGTTATCTTCCGTTTCGGTGGGAGTATGGTCGCTGTGTGGATGAGTAGGGGATTTCGAAGCTTACTGATCTTACGTAGTACCAAAAGCTCTTTTGGTTTTACTCAGACCGGTTGACAAAATTTTACTTTCAAAGTCAGAGGAAGCTTCTACCATTGCTGTCTTTACGTTCATTTTCACTTCGTTGAAATTTTTTTTATCAGCTATGTTTCGACTTCTCTTGAATCTGAGATGAAGCTTCCTTTGCTCACAAAGCACTTTTCTAACACGGCTATTAAACCAAGCGGGTCTCTCCCATCCCTTACGACATTGCTCGGAAGATACTTGTCTAAGGCTTGCTGAACTACGTTTTTGAATTTGGGTCCACTTCTGCTCCACATCTTCTTCCTCAGCACTAAGTATCTGATGCTGACTACTGAGATGTTCTTCAGCTTGTATCCTGTCAGCTTTGTTAAGCAGAATTATCTTCCTACCTTCCTCAACATTCCTTTAAAACCGTAGACACTGTTGCTATCACAGCCTAATGATCACTCATACCTTCTTCTAGGTCACCTGAATCCGTAAGTTCAGGTCTGTTTGTTGACAGGAAGTGTAAGCGTTGCCTTCACGAGTTGGTTCTCCATTCATCACCTTGAAGCAATTTTTGGAAGACACATTAAGAATAACGTCGTACGAATCTCTGTCTCCGGCACATGTTTTTATGGTATGAATCTTCCAATCTATACAAGGCAAATTGAAGTCACCCCCTATTACAACGGCATGATCAGGAAAATTACTAACAATATTCTGAAAGTTCTCTCAGGAGTGCTTTACCACTACAACGGTCTGTAAAGGCATCCGATTATCAGTTTTGATCGTTAGTTGATGTTTAGCTTCGCCCAGGTAAATTTGAATTCGGAATCCGTGATAAGCTAGCTGGCTATTATCGAATTCTTTATTGCCGTAAATACGCGGCCACCAGTGGCGTCAAACCTATTCTTGCAATGATACAAAACTGTAGGGTCTTTCGTGGCCACGTGCTGACGTATTGCGTATTTGTTTTCGTTTAGAGATATTCCACCTACGTTCTTTTAATGATGTCTCTGTTTCTTCCGCACATATAGCTGGCGTTGTCCTTCACATTCCCTGTCTGCCACCAGGATTAGAGGACAAATCTTTGACAGTGTCAATATCTTGTGGTGGCGCAACTCCAGAAAAATCATTAAACAAACGTTGTATGGAAATCCCGAAACGAAAGCGAACAGGCAAAACGCCAATAAAATTACAGTAATCACTGATCCTCAGCTGCAACATGGAGCCGTATCAATACTACTCTTGTATCTACGATGGTAGTAACAATTTACAATTAAAACTCGATAGTTAAATTTACTCGGGAGTGCACTCAAAGTGCTGCAACGTTCTTGTGCTGAGATTTAGTAGATATGATTCAATAAGAGTAGGGGTTACACTTGACAACCGGAATAAATTCTTAATTGGTTCCTTTTACAGACACCCATCAAGACTCAGATGATACAGTCATTGAACAGTTTAAAGAAATCTTGAGGATCATTTCAAATAGATATCCCACTCACATGCGAGGCAATATTGACCCTGCGACTTATCTTAGGAGATAGTATCTGCAGACTTACAGAAAGCCTTTGACAAAGTTGGCTGTAATAGTCTCTTGAAAATCCTGGAGGGAACAGGGGTGAAAAACAGGAAGAGAAAGGCTGTTTACATCTTCTACAGAAACAGACGGCAGTTATAACAGTCGAAGGGCATGAAAGGAAAGCGTTGATTAAGAAGGGAGTGAGGCAAGGTTATACCCTCTCCCAAGGTTATTCAATATGTACATTGAGCAAGCAATCAAGAAAAATTGGGAATAAGAATTTATGGAGAGGAAATAAAATCTTTATGGTATTCCGATGATACTGTAATTCCGTCAGAGACAGCAAAGGACTTGGAAGAGCAGTTCTTCGGAATGGACAGTATCCTGAAAGGAGGATATAAGATGAAAATCAACAAAAGTAAAACAACGACAATGGAATGTAGTCGAATTAAATCAGGTGACACTGAGAAAATTGGATTACGAAACGAGACACTTAAGTAGTAGGCGAGTTTTGCTTTTTGGGCAGCAAAATAATTGATGATGGTCGAAGTAGATAAGCTGTAAAATGTAGACTAGCAAAGGCAAGAAGAACAGTTCTGAAGTAGAGAAATATGTTAACATCGAATGTAAATTTAAGTGTTTGGAAGTCTTTCCTGAAAGTATTGGTCTGAAGTGTAACCGTATATGGAAGTGGAACATTGATGATGAACAGTTTAGACAAGAAGAGAATAGCGGCTTTTGAAATGTGATACTAGAGAAGAACACTGAAAATTAGAGGTGTAGATAACTTAACTAATGAGGAGATACTGAATGGAACTAGAAAGACAAAAAAATTGTGGCACAACTTGACTAAAAGAAAGGATCGATTAATAGGGCGCATTCTGAGACATCAGGAGATTAGCAGTTTATTACTGGAGAGAAGTGTGTGGGATAAAAATCGTAGATGGAGACTGAGAGATGACTACAGTAAGCAGGTTCAGAAGAGTGTGGGTTGTAGTATTCACAGTTATTTTGATATGAAGCGGCTTGCACAGGATAGAGAAGCATGCAGAGCTGCATGAAACCCGTTCTCGAATTGAACACCACAACATTAACAGCAACCCGACTCATAGAATTACAGTTGATGTCTTCAATCTACCCTAGATATGTTGGCGAAAATACATGTTTAAGGACGGCTTTAGGAATAACTCGTACTGAACGCTTTCTCCGAAAATTATTTTGAACAATTAATTCAGGAGCCCATAGGAAGTGTAAATGGTTGCAGAACTATACTGAACTTCTTAGTAACAAATAATCCTTAGCAAATATGGAGCATAATGACGCTTATGACGATTAGTGACCACAAGGTCGTTGTAGCGAGCCTGAAAACTGTAACACCCAAATCCATCAAAAGTAAACGAAACTATGTCTATTTAAAAAAGCAAATAATAATCCGCTGGACCCCTTCCTATCTATGTAAGCGTACATCATGTGTGGTTTCAATTCGAAGAAATAATATCTGCGGCAATTGAGAGATATATTCTGTATAACAAATGAAGCAATAAGGGATGGTGCAGGTCTCTGATGGTTGCGCAAAACAGATCAACACACTATTGTAGAAGCAACGATAAACGTATGCCAAAGTAAAAAGAACACAAAATCCCTGACGAAACGCGAATGTAATGAGAATTAGCAGAAATGAGAACAGCGAGAAAATTAACATCAGGATTGATGGTCACGAAGTAGATGAAGTTAACGAATTCTGCTACAAAGGCAGCAGAATAACCAATAGCGGACGGAGCAAGGAGGGCATCAAAAGTAGACTAGCACTGGTTAAAAGGGCATTATTGGCCAATAGAAGTCCACTAGTATCGAACATAGGCCTTAATTTGAGGAAGAAATTTCTGAGATGTACTTTTGGAGCGCAGCATTATATTGTAGCGAATCATGGAGTGTGACCGAGCGAGGTAGCGCAGTGGTTAGCAAACTGGACTCGCGTTCGGGAGGACGACGGTTCAATCCCGCGTCCGGAAATCCTGATTTAGGTTTTCCGTGATTTCCCTAAATCGCTCCAGGCAAATGCCGGGATGGTTCCTTTGAAAGGGCACGGCCGACTACCTTCCCCGTCCTTCCCTAATCCAATGAGACCGATGACCTCGCTGTCTGGTCTCCTTCCCCAAACAACCCAACCCAAACCATGGAGTGTGGAAAACCAGAAAAGAGTTGCAGTATTTGTGGCCTGGTGCCACAGAAGTATTCTGAAAATTAGTTTGATTAATAAGGAATGAGGAGATTCTCCAGAGAATATGTTCAAATGACTCTCAGCACTATGGGACTTAACATCTGAGGTCATCAGTCCCATAGAACATAGAACTACTTAAACGTAAGTAACCTAAGGAGATCACACACATCCATGCCAGAGGCAGAATTCGAATCTGCGACCGTAGAGGTCATTTGGTTTCGTACTGAAGCGCCTAGAACCGCTCGCTCATACAGGACGGCAGAGAATACGTAAAACACTCAGAAGAAGAAGGGACGGGAGGAAAGTACGACTGTAAGACATCGAGGAATGACTTCCATGCTACTAGAGGGAGCTCTAGAGGGGAAAAACTGTAGCAGAAGACAGAGATTGAAATACACCCAGCAAATAATTGAGGACATAAGTTGCAAGTGCTACTCTGAGATGAAATGGCTGGCGCAGGATGGGAATTCGTGGCGTACCGCTCAAACTGTTCAGGATGACAAAAATAGAAAAAAAAGGAGAAAAGTTTGGACTGCGAAACAAACTATACGAGAGAACACTAAATGAATCGTTCCTTGCTTCAGGCGGCAGATTTCCCTGTCTATTTTCTTTATATAACATGAAAAGGGAAATCAGTCGTTAACATCTAGCTCATGAGTGTACGCAGGTTGCTCCACACGCCGTGCACTTCAGCAGCGTGAAGAAGTTGGCACGGTGGGAGGTACCTAGTTACCGGCTCAGCGCCACGACACAGTGGCGCTGGCTACCGTTTTATCAGACGAAAGATGGCCGCGCGCCTGTACGCTTCGATGACGTCACTGCTGCTGCTGCTGCTGCTGCTGCTGGCAGCCTCGCTGAGCAAGGCGGGCGTGGGCGAGCGCGTGGTGAGGACCCGGCTCGGGGCCGTGCGCGGCGTCCACAAAGAGTCCAGCAGTGGTCGCCGCTTCCTGGCCTTCTACAACCTGCCATACGCCAGGCCGCCCGTGGGACCTCTGCGATTCAGGGTGAGTACTCGATGATGAGTCTTAAGAAAACCGCAACAGCTGTTATTTCAGGTGCATTAATTAAGAAGCGACCGGTGTCATTGTATAGCAGGACCGGCCAAACGCTGCACAGTGTGCAGACGTGCGGAAGTGCTGCACATGTGCGCACGTGTGCGACAGCGAGCGACAGCGATATCTGTTATTAGACATGTGTCCAAAATGAACGGCGGCGGCTTCAATTCCCTGTGGTACAAGCAAGAGCGCAACATATCCAGTCTCGTTTACCCCTGGTGACCGTAACCTTAACAGAGAAATACTGAGAAATGGCAAATACTGTTTAAAAATGACTGGGAACTGCAATTCTTTTTTGTAGCCTTTGGTGAAAACTCACAGTGTTTGCTGTGCCGCCGAATAATAGGCGTCCAGCGTAAGTTTTCAATTGAAAGACATTACAATACATATCACAAAGACAAGTGTAGTGTACTCAACAGTGAAGAACGGCAAGCAAAATTAAATGTCCTTCAGAAAATGGATGAGACACATCAACTCGATTTTACTGTACGTCAAAGTAACTGATACTTCTTGAACTCTTAGTTTCTTGTGTTACATTTATGTCTGTTTTACTGTACGCTGTACAATGTACTGTTTTCGGTTTTCCAGAGTGACAACCACACTAAATCTTCACTGCGAGCAAGTTTTAAAATCGCATTATGAATTTCACAATCTGGGAAACCACTTTCCGAAGGGGAGTTTGTGAAAGGGTGTCTGATTGATGCTGCAGAACTCGTGTGTCCCACGAACGTTAGCAGGTTTCAAGAAATCAGTCTATCCAAACAAACAGTGACAAGACGTATCAGTGCTATGGCCGGCGATCTGCACAGGCAGCTAATAAATAAGGCTAAATACTTTGTTTTTTCTCTGTTGCGCTCGATACAGCAACAGATCTTACAGATACAGCCCAGGTTGTGATATACATACGAGGTGTCGATAACGCACTTTGTGTAACAGAGGAGCGACATCTGTGCATAGAAACATGCACTACGTGAACGCTGACGGCTACGGCGTGCACGCTGTGACCCGGAAGTTGCACATGCGCAGGAGCACCACACGCATGCAGAATTTCTGGCCGGCCCTGCTGTATAATAACGTTGTCTGTTGACCAAGTGGGAGCTGTCACCTGAGGCTGTTGGTATAGAATGAAAACAGCAGTGCGTTAATATGTGCACCTAAAATAACAGCTGTGGTAGTTTTTTTGCATTCGTATTAATCAGCTGTGGAAGTACAACGTCAGTATTACTCAAAGGTGTCACTGTGCTCGCGCATTGAGCCGTAAAGAGCAGTAAGTAAGGCGACCCACTATATTCATAAGAGTGCTATGCAGTTTGTTGAGTAGGCTACTGCGCCAGCTGATGTGCAGAGTGTAAAGAAAGCTTCAAGTTTGTTTTATAGCCTTAATCGCATTTAGGTGCACTTGATTACTAGTTCCGGCATGGATAAGCTGCCATCTTCAGAATCTCAGTGTACAGTGTATGAAATCATGCTGTACGATAAACCGCACGTTTGTCTTTGTACCATGGTAAAGGACTCACAGAGAGTAAAACATTAAGCCCTTTAAGAAAAATAAATGTCCTCGTAGCAGCACAGTCATACATGTGTGACACATCAGGAAGTGCCACATGTGTCTGAATTGACTGCCAGCGCACGTGTATGACTCTGTTGCGATGTTAATGTTTTACTCTCTTTCCAGCATGATTTCACAATCTAAACCGAAGATCTGAAGACGGCAGCTTAGCCCTGCCGAAACTACTAATCCAGTATACCTACATGCGATCAAGGCAATAAAAACTTCATATCTGGTTTTTTTCTCAATGAATTCATGATCGCTCTCCAGCTGACAATGTGTTAAAAAGACAACAAAAGGGAAAACAAAAAATAAAACCGGACGAGTGCGAGTAGGATTTGCGCTCTGAGGGTTCCATAAAAATTTAATTATGAATATAAAGGGCAGTCTGAAAACCTTGTAAGGGTGTTGGAACGTAGGCTGTGCTGAGATATAATTGTCAAGAGAACAATTCTATGCTTTGCGCAGTTTCCGAGTTAATTGGTATTGAAGTTAGCCACTCAAGTCCCTCCACTCGTGTATTCAAGCGAACCGCCAGATAGTATCAGCTGTTCTTATGTTGTAGGAGTTAGTGTACGAGCCTGCTCAGACTTTGGCTTACTACCGTCCCACGTCTAGATTTTTGTTTCGCGCTCTCGTTCGGCTCTAAGAAACCAACAAAGTACATGTTTGGCGACATCGTCTCTGCCGGGCCGCCTCAATTTGAGCGAGCAACAACCTTATTGCCTAACTTCAATGTTAATTAACTCTGAAACAATGTAACATATCCAATTACTTTCTTCACAGTTATTCCCCAACAAAGCTTATCCTAAAACACCCTTACAGACTCTTTCTGGCCTCTCTCTATAAGACGGAAGACAAATCAGAATGAGACAGATGGCGAAAAAGTAAGTAAATTGTTTATTACTTTTTCTAGTTTTTTTCCCAATACTACGTACTATAGGGATATATGACACTTTTCCTATACATCCTATATAATAATTCTTTGATGGTGTCCTTCGAATCTCACTACAAGAACGACGGCTGCTTTGTCAATTAAAAAAGCGTATTGAGAATACAGAAGGTCTTGGAACTGAGAACAACACGAAATAAAATATCCGCATTTGAAAACTAAGTGAATTATATTACTACCAACACTAACGGCGCAATTTACGGTAAAAACGTTGGTGTGACAGCACGGAAAGGTTATTCGTACGACAGGCCTACTTCTCCAGAAATTTCAACTTCTTTTCGGAACTCCAAGTTTCTAAACGTTAATTGCTCTAGATATTCATGCTTTTACTTTATGTGTGTGACGATATTTTCGATGGTGCGTACATTACTTTTCATCGGTGAAAGGACAATCATAATAAATATTTGATGTTCAATAACAAGGGCACGTTTTCTGTTGTACCGTTTTTTGTTTATTTCTATTTAGTTTTCGGCTTACTGGGCCATCTTCAGGAAACAATTGACTAGCGTTTCAGAAAGGGTCATAGAACAGATATACATAATTACAGGCCTATATCGCAAACGTCAATTTTTGTACACTTATATAACATGTTTAGTGCTAGACAGTTACGAATCTCTAAGACAACTAAAATCTCCTCCATAAAGTGACCTCTTATGAAACTCCTCTTTTTCTGTTCATCAGTGAGATGCAGAGCACCGTATACGAAAGCAACCAGTTACATACGGTGCTCCCTGACTTCAGGAAAAAAGTGGTTCAAATGGCTCGGAGCACTATGGGACTTAACATCTGCGGTCATCAGTCCCCTAGAACTTAGAGCTACTTAAACCTAGCTAACCTAAGGACATCACACAAATCCATGCCCGAGGCAGGATTCGAACCTGCGACCGTAGCAGTCGCGCGGTTCCGGACTGAAGCGCCTAGAACCGATCGACCACCGTGGCCGGCCTTCAGGAAAGGAATTGTGAGTTCACAGAGTGTTGAACTAGGTTATGGGTTTCAGAATTTCCTTGCATATAGAAATGAACACAGACAAAGTCTCACGTATACGTTAAATAATGCTAAAAAATTGTCATAATAATTATTTCCAACTGTAGCTCATCCCAGCAGACTGTGAAACTACAAAGAAATACAGTTTTGATAATTACTGTGGGATATTAAGGGTTGTCCTTGCCTTACTCATTTCGTTTGGTGCGAAACAGACAGAATAAAATAAAACAGCCTGCATGGGCAATGTTTTCATTCAGAAAATAATAACATAGAACATGAGTTAAAGCTGTTACCAACACACTCGGTACTGCTGAGCTCAAAAGGCATGATTTTCTACAGCATTTTTAGTTGCGCTGGGAGATAAGTGAACTCATACTACGGAATAGGTAACGTAATAGTTCCATATAACGAATCGTGATCAATGACTGGACTTTCAGCGTACGCCACTCTGTCCTCAGTCCGAATCCGTGTACGAATATACCCTGTGTTCACGTACTGGATAAGCATTTTAGCGAGGGGTAAGGGGTTATATAGTGCTAGCTATATTTGCCAAATGCTCTTTTGACACACTGTGAACCGGTAAAATTACTCACACAGAGGAGCAAAATAGTGATTACATTGTAGTCAGATCGCCCCGAAAGACAAATCACGATACCAAGAAGGTATTTTTGAAATCGGTATCATGACAACATTTTATTGCAACTGTTTTGCGAAAGAAGCCTATGGTTAAAGTATTGGGATCTGTGATGAAGATTGAACATTAAAAATACCGTAAGCCACTTACGAACAAGGAATGTATCTCTTCATCTTCAGCCTGTGACGTCGGTATGTATACCTGAACTATCTCTGTCGGTTTTGTTAACCATGTTAAACCATTTTATGCTACTGTTGATATTACTACACATTCGTCCGACCAAAAATTCTTATCATCTTTCCAGTTCACTTCACTGGCCCTCACTACACGTGTACTGAACCTTTGGAGTTCGTTTCTCAGATCTTCCTCCTTTCCTACTACTTTAAGACTTCTCGCATTCCATTCTCAGACTCGTAGAATGTTATTCCATTGTCGGCTATTCCATCTTTCCCTCATAGTCACATTCTCTTCGGCAGCGCTTCCCCTCCCCCAGGGGACTGATCCGGATCTTTTGCCAATGGAGAGATGATCTTGATGATGATCATTACACGTCACGCGTCCTATGGATTTCTACAGAGGAGATATTCGGTCTCCAGGAGTGTCGTAACATTCTAGCAAGGAATGTGTTATAGAATTCTACAGCAGACCGACATCAAGAGATTTAGACCACAGACAACGGGAAATACCTGTGCTTTTTTTCAGTCATTAGGAACGCTTCGCTCTGCCTTTGAATTTCGGTACACTACTGATAAAAGAGGGACAAGTTATTTTGCATATGCTTTGTAGAATGGTGTCTCATCAGAACTAATGGACTTTCCTGTATGGATTGATTTCAGTTTTTTTTATCCCAAGGTCACTTATTTCTACGTTCTTGCAACGATTTAAAGGGGGAACAACAGTGTAATCAGTTTTGACACAAGATGTTTAGTATTTTGGCCTTCACTGAGTCATTTTCGTTTTCGATGCCGTTATTGTGACAGTGTTTGGAGAGATGACTTAGATTCGTTAGCTGGTTTAACATAACACGAAAACTTCTTAAGATTTTCTATCAGGTTCGTAGATGGAATTTACACACATCAAAAAAGGTTTTGCATCACCCTGGTTACCAGAACTCCTGAAGATAGACGTGGACTGTGAATATTTTATCACAGACATAGTCCCTTTGACTGTTCATAGATGTCACTAAACCTGCCAAGAGATGTAAACAACCATGCATGAGCAGTGCTTATTAGACACAGGGCGTCTGACAACTGATCAGTTCCAGTCATTCCACCAGGAAGGAGGTACATGGCTCGTGTTGTCTGTAGTTCAACCATGCCTAGACAGTCAATACCGCGGTTCGATCGCGTCCGCATTGTTTCTTTCTACTAGGAAGGGCTCTCAATAAGGAAGGTGTCCAGACGTCTCGGAGTGAACCAAAGCGATGTTCTTCGGATATGGAGGAGATACAGAGAGACAGGAACTGTCCATGAGACACCTTGCTCAGGCCGCCCAAGGGCTACTACTGCAGTGGATGACCGCTACCTACGGATTATGGAAAGGAGGAACCCTGACAGCACGCCACCATGTTGAATAATGCTTTTTGTGCAGCCACAGGACGCTGTGATATGACTCAAACTGTGCACAATAGGCTGGATGATGCGCAACTTCACTCCTGTCGTCAGTGTGTAAGGTGCCAGCTTGAATGATTATCAATTTCGCACCTTACATGAGATTTTATACATAATAACAAGTAGATGAAAATTTCACCTGACATACTTTGGCAATAATGGGCAGATTTGCCTGTCAAAATCTACAGTACGTAATGCAAAGGAATGACATTCGATTTGGCGGTTTTAACACACCGAACCCAAATCCTGCATGTTAAAGAGCAAAAGCTGAATAAAGCTGCTGGAAGAAACGTTTTTGTTTGGGAACAGACACGAATAGCGCCGTCACGGCCCCAGTACAATGGAACTCTTCTAAAAGGGTTTGGTGACCTGCGGCGAGAGGGACAAGGAACTCACTAGGCGGTACATCGAGGGGAGCAGGTAGCGGCGCAGCACTGCTTGCGATGGAGAAATCCTATAGAAAACTCTGTTGTGGAATTTCCCGATTGATGAAAATAGTCTAGCGATGCAGTTGATCATGTGAAATTCTCGTGGTACACTCATGATGTACAACGTTTAGGTGTCAGGAGTGGGCACAAAATGTCCGATTGTCTGAAATAAACTCGGAAGGAGTAGAAAGGGGTGATATTTCGACGAAGTTTAAAGGTAGACCCTTTGCGATTGGCAGAGGTAGTTTCCACAGGATGAAAGGAATGCTCCCATTGGTTTAAAAAAGCCGTGACGTGAAGCATGAAAGGACACAGGTGGAGAATAGTTTGCTTCGAAAGACATAAGACCGACAACTTAGGGAACTCTCCTCTGAACCAGCGTCAAGTGTAGAACAGGGCCCATCACACTCTATATGACGCCAAAAGAGGAAATTTGTGTGAATCCTATGTTCACTTTGGTTGAAATTCAGCTATAAATAAGCTGAAGAGTCGTTGGCTCCAATAGCAGAGAAACGAAACAGCCACATAGTTAATTGTTCTTGCAAGACCTGGGAGGGCATTGAAGTAAAAACGCTGCACCATCTATGCATGTGTATATCGCCATATTTTACAGACTAGGGATGAGAACATGTTTTCTCGCCTAACTAGAAACATAGGAGAGTTTCAGCTGATAAAATCAGAAAAGATTTTGATTAGCTTTCTATAGGATTTTCAGATGGCGAGAGCAGCAATGCAGCCGACAGCACATTGCAGCTAAAAGATAAATGCCGTTGGCAGAGGCATAAACTTGTTGCTTCACGAGTTGGCGTCCACTGTGAACTCTAGCGACCTTGGGTAATCTTTTGCTCATCTTGTCACAAAAACTAACCATCCTCCGTAGACTTAATTGTCATCCTAAATAATACCGAACTTAGAACCGGAATTGGATGATTTGTCATAATATTGGCAAACTTCAAGGTGTATAAGTAAGAAAAATCTTGTAGAGATCATTCTTCAGAAATTTGATATTGTTGTGTTCAGTGTTATTTCTACTAAACAGGAGGTAAAGTGTTATCTTGACAACTGTCGTGAAAGTGTCATGTCACAATCTATGTAAACTCATGTACTTCTTTGACAGTAATTCAGGAATTAAACAGATTGTGTACAGCTAAACACCGATGTGCTCTGTCATAGAATAAGGTTTCACTCCTAACCCCAGTTCATTTATTCTGGTGCCACTAACGCACTCACAGGGTGTTTTTGCTGATGTCTGACAAATGTGAAAAAGAGTGAAGTGTCAGACATGGCTAAGTCCATCTTTGCAACCACGACACCATGCAGCTCGGTACAGATTTGCCCAACAACATGCCGTTGCTAAAGATTGGCATTACGTTCTATTCACCGATAAGGTCGAATGTGCTTTCAACCAGACAATTGTCGGAGACGTGTTTGGATGCAACCCGGTCAGGCTAAACGCCTTAGACACACTGTCCAGCGAATGTAGCAAGGTGGAGGTTCTCTGGTGTTTTGGGGTAGCATTATGTGGGGCCGACGTACGCCGCTGGTGGTCATGCAAAGTATCGCAACGGCTGTACGATATGTGAATGCCATATCAGCAAACTATATCGGCAGCATATTGGCGAGGCATTCGTTTTCTTGGACGAGATTTCGCGCCTCTATCGTGCACATATTGTGAATGACTTCTTTCAGAATAGTGACATCGCTCGACTAGAGAGGACAGCATGTTCTCCAGTCATGAACCCTATCTAACATGCTTGGCATAGATTGAAAAGGATTGTTTATGCACTATGTGACCCACCAACCACTCTGAGGGATCTACGCCGAATCGCCGTTGAGGAGTGGGACAATCTGGACCAACAGTGCCTTGATGAACTTGTGGATAGTATGGCACGACGAATACAGGCATGAATCAATGCAAGAGGATGTGCTACTGGGAGTTATAGGTACCAGTGTGTACAGAAATTTTTATGTTGATGTCTTCTCCAATTTTCTGTGCAGATTCCTGAAATCTCGGAACCGAGGTGATGCAAAACTTTTTTCGATTTGCGTATTTTCGAATTCGTTTGAACGCTTCACGCATTTCGATCCTTAAGACCGTTTTGATTTCGTTCATTGACTGTGAAGCTTTCGCTGCGATTAAATGTGCAGTTTCCCAACACAGCTGTCGGTCCCTCAAAACTTTTGTCGGTAATTATATATCTCTATAGAGTGTTATACAAAATTCTTGAACTTCGTCTATTGACGCTCAACACTGTCAGCGCTGGAGACGAAATTTTCTTTTTGACCCTACAGATAATCAGAAAGCTGCATTCGTTTGGAAAGAATTAACCTAAATTTTTCACTACCACGGTAGTACCACGTAAATTTTTGAAAAAATAAGGATGGGCAATGTAAAACATGGAAGGGACAACGTACCAAGGCATTCTGTCTAGATCTCTGACTTTTGCTGCATTAAAACAGTAGAATAGCACAAAGCGCGGTTGCGTAGCAGACATCAGATAAATCGCGAATGACGTCTAAGTTCTTCCCAGTAGGCAAATATCAGTGTGACGGACATCAGACAAGCCGCGAATGACGTTTAACCTATACGTAACAGAGAAATACCACAAAAATTCACAAAATACACAGTTGTGACATTTACCTAGCGATTACTACATACCCACGAAAGAGTGGCTTGGTACGTTAAAACATTTCTAAACTCAGAACACCATTGAACATTTTCCTCTTCTTTTCTCATCTGTGCTAAGAGTCTGCTGGGCATTATTGTACAAGAATGGACATGGCTAAGACTGCCTTAACCACAGCTTATGGAACTGCAGTCAGAATAAAGGTTTTCCTTTTCTAGGAAAGTTAGACTGTCAGTCTATCAGGTTTCTCTGTTGATATTTACCTCGCGCTGTATAGGGCCAGCTATAATTTATCCTGTACTGAGTTGCAGTACTTATTATTGCTCAGTGCTAGGGGAAAGACAACTAGATACACACTATGTAATGTGATAAACCACAGTAGAGGTCAGAGCTGAAGGAGAGCACCAAGACAAAGGGGCAACCCAGAGTAACTACATTTCAACCACTCCTCCTCCCCCTCCCCCTCCACCCTACCCCTCCCCACCCCTCCCCTCTCCCCTCCCCCCCCCTCTCCCCCATGGGCGGATAAGCACGTCGTTATCGAACAGCTGTGCACTAGTATGACGTTCAGCCTGCGCTAGTCGGTACCGTACTGCTACTGCTGCTGCTGCAAAATTGCTGTTGGCGACCGATCGTCTGCGAGATCAGGCAGCCCAACATCCTGACCCCTGCACGGGTCTATGACGTGGATGTTCCAGTCAGCTCTGCATCTGGTAATGTATCTCTGGACTACTTCCTCTCCATGGATCGGACATCGCAGCCTGACGTGTTCACAGTGACAACAGTGTTCGCCAGGCCAACCATGTTGCAAATGGTTCAAATGGCTCTGAGCACTATGGGACTTAACTTCTGAGGTCATCAGTCCCCTAGACCTTAGAACTACTTAAAAGCTAACTAACCTAAGGACATCACACACATCCATGCCTGAAGCAGGATTCGAACCTGCGACCTTAGCAGCCGCATCGTTCCGGACTGAATGGCCTAGATCCGCTCGGCCTCAGCGGCCGGCGAATCCAACAAACCGCAGTAAAGAGGTATCGACCAACGCCCTTCTTCTGCCACACCTATATCCATCTTCAACAAAGAATTGCCTAACAAACAGCAGTAAAGGGGTATCGACGAATCCCCTTCTTCTGCCGCATCTATATCCATCTTCGACAGAGAATTGCCGCCCACACGCAGCCATTTGAGAAACCACATTACAGTTGGTGTCAGAAGTTCTGCTGAACACGGACGACAACTAGAAGAAAGCAGCTAATGCCATGGTTCGGCAACAGGAAAATCGTACCCGGCAGTTTCAGTATGTGCCTATTTTAGGGTTCTTTTGGGCATGTACGGTTGTGTTCCGTATTCTTTCTTCTTTTTTATGTTCTGAATATTCTGTTCAGTTATGGAGGTAGTAAGCAGCAATATGGCTAAAAACGTACTAGGTCAGAGTGCGATTCAGCATGTGATAGATCAAGCACGAGAGACGTTCAATAAGTGACGCGATACTTTTTCTCGGCCAATTTCGGTTGAAACAAAGCGTAATTTGTTGTGGGACATCATCGAATATTCCTGCTTTAACGCCTGTTGTTTCATGAACTTCTGATAGTTGGCGATGCTATACGTAGCTTTCAAAATGGCGTCCTTAACGGAGGTGCGGTCCAAGCTGTGAGCTGTCATTGAGTTTCTTTTGCCGTGTAACCAGTGCATCACACATATTCAGAGGTACTTGCAGAATGTCTACAGAGACCTGACAGTGAAAAAAAGCACGATGAGTATGACTAGTCGTCTCTCATCATCTCTACGACGCCGTCCGCCCCCGTTAGCTGAGTGGTCAGCGCGGCGGAATGCCACGCCAAGGGGCCCGGGTTCGATTCCCGGCTGAGGCAGGAGATTTTCTCCGCTCAGGCACTGGGTGTTGTGTTGTCCTCATCATAATTTCATCCCCATCTCCGACGCTCAAGTCACCCAATGTGGCATCGAATGCAATAAGTACTTGCCCTCGGCGGCCAAGCTTCTCCGAATGGGTACTCCCAGCCCAAAATGCCATACGGTCATTTCCATTTCTATGAGGCCGCACAAATCTGTCCCATCTCCCGTGTGCCAGCCTCCCGCACACAGCTATAACTCCTGCAATGTTGGAACGTCTGGACACTCTCATTCGAGGTAATCGACGGATTACAATCAAATACCTCTCTTGTCAACCAGACGTCTCTGTTGGTCGTGGTGACACACTCGTCTAACAATTGAGGTACTCAAAGGTGTATGCCTCCTGTTTTACTAGCTGCTTAACAGAAGAAAATAAAGAGGAATGCACGAGCATCTGTGCGGGATTGCTTGCGCGTTCCGAGGCTGATCGCAACAATTATTTGTTGAACATCATCAGAAGCGATGAAACATGGGTTCATCATTTCGAATCTGAAACAAAACGGCAATCCGTGGAGTGGCATCATACCACCTATGCTCCACAGAAAAAGTTGGTAGCCACACCCTCAACTGGTAAAACCACGGCCACGGTCTTTTGGGATTCTGAAGGGATATTCTGTTTGCTACAGCATGATGCTCTCTCAGGGAACTGATAAAACGACATCAGCATGTTCATCGCCACAAAAATGCAAACGAACTTCTTCTTCTTCCCCAAGGCAACGCTAAACCTCACACAATTCTGTGCCCCCGAGAGGAGCTCGCAAGACTTCATTGGACCGTTATTCCTCATCCACGCTACAGCCGGGATCTCGCACCTTCCGCCTGTTTGGCCCAATGAAGGAAGCACCCATGGGGAGGAGTACGTGAATGATGGGGATTTTATTGATGGAGCTCCGACGCCAACTTTCTAGAGTGGTACCATGTGGACATACAGGCCCTGTCAGTAAGGAGGCATTAGGTCATCTCACTTGACGGAAACTATGTTGAAGAACAGGATCTTGTAACCGAAATAGATGGGAAGAATATGGTGTATTGGAATTCTGAATAAATCCAACCTGTCATCTGAATACAAATGTGTTCTATTCCTCATTGAACAGCTAGAGTAGCTCAGTTGCAGGCAGATTTACGCCAGCTAAGGAAGGAAAGGAGGGAATGGTCATATCTTAATGAACCTATGATACTAGCAGCGCTTTATTGTCACTCTATTATCTGGGGAATCAGGGGAAGATTGCTTCGTGTTTCTCGGTATATAATATAGGTACATCTACCAGTTTGAGAAACTGGAATAATGAGCTATTATTTACACTTGCTTAACTAAAGTTTGTTGGAGACGCTACGGCATATTTAACGTGCACTGGAAATTAAGAGAAACACAGTCATTTGATGATTCGAGCGAAGGGTTAGTGGAGAAATAGAGGGAAAAATACAAGAAGATGTTACTGTGTGCAATTTAACGGGATACTTGAGAAACACAGGGTTTGGTCGAGAATTTTGCAGACCGAATTCATGAAATTAATATCATTAGATATCACCTCACTCAGGACGAGAACACTTACACACGCATATTACAGAAAGCCAAACTGAGAGCACTTGATGCTTTTCTAAGGGGTTAGCACATGAAATGTCATGTATTGTTCGTATGGATTTACAAAGGCTGTGAATGAAGCAATAGAAAGCGCGACAGCACTGGGTGAAGCTGATGTCATAAAAATACGGGAAGATAAAGTGACATTTAATACAGATACAAAAGTTTTAGATGTAGTCATGCAGGGCATATGACGCATAAGTGCAAGGGACAACAGTGACAAATATGTACACATTTAAGACATTGTGAACGTAACCGCAGTAATAATAGTTTACAGAGACAGGAAAAGTGGCGACAAAGTTGTACTCCCTGCTGAGTGAGTCAGGGTGCGGTGTGTCCATCGTACAACGTTTCCAGTGAAGGTTATCACATGTCACCTCTGTGTGGAAACAGCGACAGGAAATGTACAAATAAACCCACTTCACTGGAGATTAAGCATCATAGGGGTGGGTATCATGTTGGTGCACTCTGTTCAGTGGATTCACAGAGGGCGGGGGTGCGTTGAGGGTTGGGGGGGGGGGGGGTGGACGGGGGAACAAATGTCTGGGTTAATGCAGAAGTCCTCCCTATGATTGGCAGAGGCTACGAAATCATACCCGATTTAGATTTCCTTGTTGTGCATCGAGCTAGAGATGACAGAGCGGCATATAGTAGAACTGGACGCAACACCATTTCATTTCGTTTTCGCGGGCAGAAAACCATTACTGTCAATAGCATCATTCCAGGCTAGGGTTGGCCACCTAAACTGTGTACAAAATCCCTTAAAGTCAATTCGCGGAGTATAATACCGAAACCACTGCAAAATGAATCTGGCGTGACGTAATGCCTGATCTGCTTGTTCTTATCTGTACTGAACCTTTGCTTGAGATTGAAAAGTCAGAAAAAGCACAATATTTTACATGTAGTTGTTCTACATACAGGAAATTAATGGAAGCATTGTTGTGTCTGTCACCAATGATAATTTTAATTCTAAAGAGGGGAAACAAACATTTGGCACTCTGATAGCCAACCTGGAAGCACTGGATCAGGGTGAGTTAAACAGGAATTTCAAACTAGTCCATGCAACGCTAGGACAGTCTGTCAAATAACCATACTCATTAAGAAAGTATCAATTGAAGACAGATAGGAGAAGGTGTAAATGGAGAGACTATTGGAAGAATACATGGTGTTACTTGATCCTCCTGGACCATTACCTGCCAAACCACTCGCTTTCTATCTTACTCCAAATGAGAGTGGGTTGACTGTCTACAGAGAAGTACGCAGACTCCACACCATTTGTAAACAGTCGTAGGAGAGTTTATAAATCAAGAAATTTACGATGTTATCATAGAAGAGAACAATAGTCTGTGGTCTGCATGGGTTATCATTGCTCCAAAGACATTATCAGATGGCATGTTGACTGCAAATGACAAATGAATAATACAACAACGCCTAAGGTGTAAGTTTGACTTTAAACAAACTGTTCTACTCAGGATGCACGGGTGTACAGGTGTGATACTGTTAGTTACGTAAGCCCGTAAGCCCATTCGCCAAGGCAAGGTCATATCACATACGATGGGAAAAATCGGTTTTTAACTATCCTGAGGCCGAAAACCGCATAAAAATCATCAATGAAAATCAAATCGGATTATTAATTTAGGAGTGACTGGCGCAAAACATTTACACGTTGTAGTGACTATATACAGTGTGATTATAATTAAAGTTAAACTTTCAAACCGGTGTAGAAGTAACATGACTAATCAAAATGACGTCAAATTGCAACGGAATATTATCGGAGAAGGTGGAAAACGTATGGCAGAAGAAAAATAAATAGTTACAAAATCTAGCAATAGATGGCATGTTGACTGCAAATGACAAATGAATAATACAACAACGCCTAAGGTGTAAGTTTGACGTTAAACAAACTGTTCTACTCAGGATGCACGGGTGTACAGGTGCGATATTGTTAGTTACGTAAGCCCGTAAGCCCATTCGCCAAGGCAAGATCATATTACATACGATGGGAAAAATCGGTTTTTAACTATCCTGAGGCCGAAAACCGCATAAAAATCATCAATGAAAATCAAATCGGATTATTAATTTCGGTGTGGCTGGCGCAAAACGTGTTCAATATGCTGTCCACCGTTTTCTGCAACAAGCTGAAATCGGGAAATAGCATCCACAACTGATCCAAGTGCTTCCGGGGTCACGTTCAGAATGTGTTGCGCAATGCGTGCCTTCAATGCAGCTAAGTTTGCAGTCGGAACACTGAACACAACATCTTTCAGATGCCCCACAACCAGAAGTCACACGGATTAAGATCTGGTGATCGGGACGGCCAGGCTGTAGGGAAATGGCGGCTGATAATTCTAGCATTTCTGAAACAGCGCTTCAGCAGTTGCTTAACTGGATTTGCAATGTGCGGACGTGCGCCATCTTGCATTAAAATGATCCTATCCACACATCCACACTGTTGGAGAGCTGGAATGACATGGATACGCAAAAGACACTCATAGCTCTTACCAGTGACGGTACAGGTAACAGGACAGGAACTACCTGTGTCTTCGAAAAATATGTCCCTATTGTAAATGATGCCGTAAACCCGCACCACACAGTGACCTTTCCATAATGAAGTGGTGTTGGTTGATTTGCGTGTGGATTTTCCGTTGCCTGTGTTCGACAATTCTGTGTATTGACCTATCCTGTCAGATGGAAGTGGGCTTCGTTTGTCCACAAAATCCTCCAAGGCCAATCATTGTCCACTTCCATGTGAGCAACAAATTCTAAAACAAAGGTCTCTTTTGCTGGCAGGTCAACAGGAAGCAACTCGTGCACATGGGTAATTTTGAATAGATAGCAAAGAAGGATGTTCCGTAGGATTTTACGCACTATGCTCACGGGTATGTCCAATGTTCGGGCAATTCTCCGTGCACTACACGTTTGCACACCACTCGTCTCCTCCTGCATTGCTGTGGCTTGCACACTAAAAGAACGCGTCTTCTGGAATTTCCGAATCATTTTCTCCAACCCCTCGGTAGTCATCGGACCAACATCTTTTTTCAAACCCTTCAGTGTCCGGAACTTCTGCAGAGCGACACACAGTCATCATTCTTGTAATAGAGCCTTACATGTACCTGCGTGTTTATTCCAACTTCAGTGGGTCGTACGCATGACAGGTGTTTTCATTTACATATTCTGACACATACGGCCCCACCTAGTGATCTATTTTTCACGCTGTTCTTTTTCTTCTGCCGTACGTTTTCCCCCTTCTCCGATAATATTCCGTTGCAATTTGATGTCATTCTGATCAGTGGTTTAATTCTACAGCGTTTTGAAAGTTTAACTTTAATTACAAGGGTTGACTGAAAAATAATGCCTCAACCTTCGTAACTCTTCAACAGTTGGAAGCATTGGTATGCGGCAGGTTCTGGCTTGTTCCGTAGACTCTTCTCTGCAGCTCCTTTTGGCGGGAAGCCTTATCATTAAATAGCTCTGAGCACTATGGGACTTAACATCGATGGTCATCAGTCCCCTAGAACTTAGAACTACTTAAACCTAACTAACCTAAGGACAGCACACAACACCCAGCCATCA
The DNA here is from genome assembly GCF_023864275.1 of Schistocerca cancellata. NCBI lineage: Eukaryota > Metazoa > Arthropoda > Insecta > Orthoptera > Acrididae > Schistocerca > Schistocerca cancellata. The sequence continues at coordinate 168,240,432 of NC_064628.1, read as the reverse complement.
CGAGGCAGAGAAAATCCCTGACCCCGCCGGGAATCGAACCCGGGAACCCGGGCGTGGAAAGCGAGAACGCTACCGCACGACCACGAGATGCGGGCAAGCCTTATCATTGTGTTGTAACAGTGTAAAGTATGGAACCATGCACAAACGGTCAGTCAATTAGATTTAAGCAACGTGCAGTCATTGAATTGTTGACAGCAGAAGGTGTCACCCCAAAGGCGGTTCACCAGAGAATGAAAGCTGTTTATGATGGTTGTGTTAACGTGAGTACCGTCAGAAAGGAAAAGGAAAAAGTATTCCTGCAACATGACGATGCCAAACCACACACTTCATTTGCCACCACAGCAGAACTTCAGAGACTGAATCCCACCACCATATGGCATCCTCCATACAGTCCAGATTTAGCACTGTTTGACTTCCATCTGTTCCCGATAATGAAAGACGATCTGTGGGAATATCATTACGCTTCTGATGAAGATGTTGAGAGAACTGTGAGACTGTGGTTCATAGTTGGCAGAAATGTATCCATTTGGCTGGCGGTTACGTGGATAAGTGAATATTGGCAATTAAAGATCACATTCTAAGGATTATTTCTGCGTTTGATTTATTAATATATTCCCATCCAAACCCAGTTAACGAAGGTGGAGGCATTACTTTTCATTCAACCCTCGTATGATCACCCTGTATATTTGAACCAGAAAACAGTTACACATGCTAACCCTATGCCTAACATGAAAGAGATTTTTGATAATCCAGCCCATTGATGTTATTTTACAACTGTGGATCTGCGAAGTGGGTACGGTCAATTAGAGGTAACACATGAAGATCGTCTGAAAACCATATTCTCAACTCCGTCCGGTAATTATCAATGTCATCACAAGGCTTTTGGGCTAAAACACTCTCGAGAAACCTTCCAACACCTGTTAGATGGTGTATTACGAGGATGAAAACCAAAGCAGTATATGGTCTAGACGATACAGTTGTGCCCTCCAAGGACGCCCAGGTGCCTATATTGTGTTAAGGCGCAATATTTGACCATTTACGTGCAGCACCATTAACATAGCTCGTAAAAATGCAATTTTGTATTACGAAAGTCTTTTAACTGAGCCATATTTTTGGCCAGAATGGTACACGCTTCGATCTACAACTTGGCGACGCGATAAAAAATTTCCCAGTACCAACTACAGAGAAGGAGCTGCAGTAATATCAAAGTATAGCCAACTTTTATAGAAAATATATTCCAAAATTCTCTGAAATTGCAATAACCCTCACATAGTCCTTGAAGAAAGGAATAAAATTCCAATGGTCTTCTGATTGTGAAAGAGCATTTCTGAAACTACAAGATTTAGTGACTAGTACTCCAGTTCTCACTTTTCTAGGTTACCAAAAGCGGTCTGTGCTGCAGTGTAACAGCAGCAGTTTTCCCTTGTTCTGCATTTTAAGACAGGAGATAAACGGAAAACCCCATTTAATAGCAAGTGCATTGCGATGACTTGTTAAGGTGGAGAAAAATAGTTTAAACTACTGAAACGGAAGTGCTAGTTCTAATATACAAAAAACTTCTATATGCTGTTATTTGTTGATAATGCAGCATTTAAATGGTTACTAGTTATTTAATTCGATGGCGTTAGCACTGAGTGAATTCGATTTTCAGGTAAACACCGACCAGGTAAATCACGAATAGTCTCAGTCACAAAATGCAAACCGTGGATAGTGTTGGGATGGAAAAATGGAGAGAAGCACAAATTGCTGCCGAGATGGTCAGTGGTGCGGTAGGCAGCTGCAGTTCAGCACAAAAGGTGGGGTTGCTGTAAACGAAGACTAGATATGGGTTATGAATAGTGGTACCAACAATATTGCGAAACGAATTGTTGAGTCACGCTCATGATTCAATTGTCGTCCGACACGGTTGGTACTCTGCTATGGAATGCAGAATTGTTCAAATTTACTGGTGGATAACAGACAAATAAGATGTCGACGATTACACCAAAAGTTGTCCCTTGCTATTCAAGAGCAGAACTCATTCACCTAAAGATTACAAGGCAGTGGTTACCAGAGGCAGATAAACCGCTTCAGGTGTTAGCTATCTACAAACTCGGACCATTCGCTTATACATCAGCAGGAAACTGTTATATGCTCAAAATAATTCATAATTTCTCACGTTTGGTGTCTATGATAGCAATACACAATCAACAAACAGAAACAGTGCCACAAGTGATGGTTAACCAACACTGGAGACAGTGATAACAGACATAGGAATGAATATTATGGTGGGATTTAATTAAACAGTTCTGCCAGTTATTACGCCTTAAGATATTCAGGACCAGTGCATTACACTCAAAGACGAGCAGACAAGATCAGAGTCCACCGTAAGATAGGAAAAATGGCGAGTTGCTATGTCAAGTGATCACAACGATTGGGAAGCGCTATTTCCTTATATATTAGAAGCATATAACTAAGAAATACATAAGAATACAGGCTTATATCTTAATGAGGATGTTTTCAGTGAGAATATTCTGTCACCTTTTGATGATGATGATGTTTAGTTTGTGAGGCGCTCAAGTGCGAGGTCATCAGAGCCCGTACAGAGTCCCACTACTTTCACCGTCCAATATTTTTCACAGTCCTATCTAGCCCCAGTCACTAATGATGAGCTTGATGATGAAATAATGGCGACAACGCAAACACTCAGCCCCAGGCAGTGAAAACCCCCAACCTGGCCAGGAATCGAACCTGGGACCCTGTGATTGTCTCCTTTTGAGCTTTGTAGGGCCCCTCCAGGAAAAGATACATCATCGGTAATAAACATGGCAAATTTAAAAAAATGTTCGGGACCAGGTTAAAAAGTTAAACACTAAATTCTTACAATGACATGAAACCACCCATAATATCTGAGACCAGTGCACACAAGCAATCTCAGTAAAATGGAATTGACACTTACTTCACCCAAAGAAATAGAATCCATCATAAAGTCCTTGAAATCAAAGCATTCTAGTGGTTATGATAACATATCAACAAAGTTAATAAAAGAGTATTCATGTGCGCTTAGTCATATCTTAAGTTATCTGTGTAATCAATCACTGATCACAGGAACATTCCCAGACTCGCTTAAATATGCTGAAGTTATACCTCTTCACAAGAAAGGGGACAAAGAAATTCCATCAAATTACCGACCTATCTCACTTTTGCCAGCTGAAACGTCCCCTTTAGAACATTTATACAAGACTGTTCTTAAACTGACACACAATGTTTTTAGCGCAACGCAATCTGACTATCAAAGATCCCTGCAAAGGAATGGCCCTGAGTAACATTAAAATATACCTTTCACAAATAACTTACCTCACAAAAATCTTCATTACTGGAACTACTGCAATACAGTGAGCGCCACTACTGCCAGCTAAATAAAAGATTCAAACTACTGAAGGCACTAACTACTAATAGGGATAGTTAGCAAATGAAAGATTTTAATAGAGAACAAACACTGTATTTACCTTAATATCATCAAAAGTCATAATATATGTAATTTCAAAACTCCGCCATCTCTCTCCTCACATCCACCACTGCTGGCGGCTCACCTCTAACTGCCCAACGCTACGCGCTATCCAGCTGCCGCTGCCCAACACTACAATGGCAGACAACAATGCAAACTAGCCACAGGCTGCACACAGCACAGCCAGTGATTTTCATACAGAGAGCGCTACGTGGCGGCGGCGTTACCAATATAAGAACCTAAACAGCCTACTTACATAAAGAAAACATAAACAGCCTACTTACATAAAGAAAACATAAACAGCCTACTTACATAGCCCCCATGCTCCCCACAAAAAAATTTTACAAAATATTTTTGGGCAGTGGCCAATAATGATTTGAAAAAAATTTTCATAATTACAATAACAAAGATATCAAATGCACACACTTATTTATACAATGTTGGTCAAAAGCTAAAATTTTCTCACAGTCCATAAAGACAGTCCTGATCATTCATCATAATAGTAATTACAGTTTTTTCTTTCTTCACAAAGTCTCATTAGTAAAAAAAATTGCACGCAGAAGTAGTGGATTTCCATGCAGTCTTGAAGAAGTAGTGTTGTCCTTCCAACGGAAAGACAGTGCTGACTCTTGACATGCTGACAGGTAATGGGCCACAACAGAGCAAACCCACAGCAGAGTCAGTCGAAGTTGATGAATATTGGTAGGTAGGTCATCACAGAGCAGACCCACTGTAGTCCTGGTAGAGAGTATTGGCAAGCCACCAGAGGCGCAGACCCACTGTAGTCCTTGTAGAAATAATTGTATTGGTGAGTCAGCAAAGGTGTAGACCCACTGTAGTCCTTGTAGAAATAATGGTATTGGTGGGTCATCAAAGACGCAGACCCACTGTAGTCCTTGTAGAAATAATGGTATTGGTGAGTCATCATAGGTGTAGACCCACTGTAGTCCTTGTAGAGACGGTCAGCAGCCATCTGTTGCGACTGTGCAGGTGCACATTCACCATCGAAGAGTCTTGCGGAGAATATAGCAAGTCCATAAACCACCACTTGTACACTCACAATTTTTTTGGAATTGTCCTTAGAACCAGCAATGCTGTTATCCAGTCCCTTGCTGAATTATCAACACACGTGCAAACACTAACAGCCTCTGCTTCTCACATATTGTCCATATACTATGACCAACAGAAACGTGTGCAGTGAAATGGAACTTACAAGTTACTTAATTTGATGAACTGCTGTCAATTACAATTTTATAACATGAGAATACAATTACAAAGGTACAAAATACATCATTAAAACATAACAATACAGATAACATTTGTAGCACAGGCTTTACAAAAGGATAGAAATAACATATACATCAGTGTTACAGGAATTATGACATGAGTACATCCATAAAAGATCAGAATAACTTTTGAAACATCAACTTTACACATGAGCATTAAAACAAAACAGAATACATAATGTCTAAACATCTTTACAAAGAAAATACCATATTATTAATGCAAAGTATATTTGAGGATAACAGTATTCCTCATCATAGTGAATGTAGCTGAGTATTAGAAAAATTCTACAACATAATTCTTATCAGATAAACATATAAAGACAGGAAGAACACAAATACACAAGGGTACACAAACATATAGAGGGATGACACAAAAGGAAAGGACAGGGTTTGTTTTACTGCAGTATTTTGCATGGAGATCTCCCTTCGTTCATCATTATTCCCAAAAAGTCCTATCTAAGTCTGCTTTCTGTATTCTGTTCACATCCTCTGTCAAAAATAGTTTTTTTCCACTGTACAGTATCCTTTTTTTTTTTTTGCCAGACCATTTTCTGATAGCTTCTCAATGCATTTCTTATAAATTCATCATAGTTAGTTTCTTATATAGTCTACTCCTCTTAAGCTAACTTAAATCTACTGAGCTCAGATGCTAAACTAAGGGACGAGGCAATGCAGCAGCACATAACAAATTAACACCAACAGCAATGCAAGAAAAATGGAAAATTGCAAAGCAAGCTACAGTAAATCTAAATTACCAAGCAATGCAGCATTACAATTAATATGTGCCAATGTGCAGCAACAATAAAAATAAATCAATAGTAAAACTAGCTTAACAGAGTAACACAATTTAAAATTCAGTAGCACTATGCCTGGCAAACAGCAGCAGCAGAAGTATTAACTTATATCTATACATGACAAACCTCAAGCAGAAAAAATATTACAGTAAAAATCGCCATGTTTAATACCTATGTCACATCTTAACACTAAAGTGATGCATCACGAGAACTTACACTAACAGATAAGTTACCAAATGGTAAAGAAATTATTTATGCAATTCCTGTGAAGGGAACTGTCTATTTATGTGCCCTCATTTTCTTGGAAGTAGATCATAAATTTCTTATTAACTGGATCTGTAGGCATAAAATAACGATATTAGTACATATATTAAATTTTATTTTAACCAATGCTGCAGTGCAGCTAGAAACTAGGTATTAAAGAAAATGAGCAAATATGTACAAAGGACGGCATGAAACATCATTCATTAGCCATATGGCATTTCATAACGCAGTAAAAATTCCCTCAATTCTAGAGAAAGACGCTTGTCATAATCAGGTGTGCAGATGTAAAAATATTTCTCGTCATTTCATTATGCATTTCAGTAAATATCATAAATTACGAGCTCCACAGTATGCTTTCAACAAGGAAATGTCAATAGCGAGGATAATGGCCTCCCCTTTTCTTTTTCTACCTGTGCTTCTGGAAAGGCACACCCTAATGGCTTGTTCTCCAGGTGTCTGTGTGCCGCCGACGCACGTGCAGGTGGTCACTTAACTTTCTTACGGAAATATTTACGACAGCAGTTTCTGCTACAGTGACAGTCTCATAAAAATATTTCACAGGTCGAGAATTTACGTTGCCAATGTGTAGAAACAAAATCCTATGAATATAACAGTGACCAAAAAATTTTCGCCGGCATTGCGATACATTCACGCATTTACACACATTTCATAACTCTTAAAGTACGACTCTCAGCTTATTAATCATAAACATACCTCAACACCATAATACACATCGTCGTCGTAAAAATAACATCATAACACCTCAGTCAAATCCCAAAAACGTCGTAGCTTTCTGCAATAATGTCAAAACCTAAAAAAATTCTCTGCTCATGTCAAAAGTGTCATCTTCCTCAAATATACCTTAAATATCATGATCTCATACCAAATACATCATTCAAAGCTCTCATAGTATCACAATGGTTCTGAAAAAAATATGAACAGTTCACAAAGTACAGACAAAATACAATTTCTTAAGTGTGAAGTAATCCAACGGTGTAATTACATAAACATCTGTCCCTGCCGTAGTAAAAAAGTTTGTCTCTCTCAGTTAAATGATCAGATAGCTGTGTAATTTATGTGTTAGAGAAATATGGTACCCATGTGTACAGTTGTATAAGCAAATACCATATTAGCTAGGGCTCCTTGTGCTTGCCAAACACATGGTACACAAAGCAGGCGTGTACCCCCCTGAGGTTTAATGTAATTATACCCTCAGGTGTTACAGATTACAGCAATGGAATGAAATGTATCACGTAAAATTTTCTTTGTAATTCAAAAATCTTTAAAAATAAATGTTTTAAGTACAAAATTAATCACTCAAATACATGTCCTGTAGCGCTAAATGTGCATCTTGCTGTAAGATAATCTCTGTGGGAGTGTCGTAGTTATCGTCCTCCGAAAGCTAAGTTCAGCAGAAGCCAATGTACTTACCTCATGATAAACAAAAGTGAAATGCTTTGCGTATAGATTTCTTAGTTATTACGCTTATTGCCGTGATGAAGAAAGTACTGTGCTGTAACGTATTGTTGTGCTACAGAAAAGGCTGTCACATTGTAGCTATACCACAAAAGTTACTACTAAAACATGTTTTGTTTTCCAGAATAATACAGAAAAACTGTGCAGATATAAAACAGATACCCCGCAAAAGCAACAATGTAAATTGTGTCACACATTAGTAACGTCGTGATATAATCGTGTAGCTGTCACATTAACTAACCACTGTGTCATTTGTTCGCAATAACAATGCATTCGTAATTTCTGTTTGAATACGTTCTCTTGATTCTTGACTGGATATTTAACTTCAAACATTGTTGCATGTTAACAGTTTCTCAGTGTGACAAATTGTACAAGTAGCGTGAAGTGAAAATTGCAAAGACTAAGTTAAAAAGCAGATTATCTTTCAATAAACGGTTTTACATGTGAAATGTGGTGTAAACCTTTACTCTTCCTAGTACACAGAGTTTCAACTTGAATGCAATTATCATGCGGTATTCGTCCGTAAAGAATACGGGAATTTTGCTCAAGGTTAGCGTCTATGTTATTTTTCCCTGAGCCAGCCGGCGCACGCGGCTGCCTGCGGTGTGAGTCATTGTCTGTTTCTTTGTTGGCGCATGTAGTTACTGGGATTAGGAGGCCTAACTTCCACAAATTCGCCTTGCCGAGAGGGCCCAGCGCTGTTTAAAGCTCGCCAGTTCTGATGGAATTCAGGTCTGTCGTTTTGTCGGTAGTTTACATAGTTTCTTTCTTGTCTGTCACGTGGTGGAGAATTTCTCCCTGAATCATAACTGCGCGCTGGACCGTTGCGTCTAAAGTTATTCTGTCTCCCTTGATAATAATTATTTTGGTTTCCATATTGTCTGTTTCTCTGATTGTCTCTGTGATAGTCATTACTGCGGAGAGGTGATCTTTCCCTGTAATTATGACTACTCTGCCAATGGTTGTCATACGGGTGGTGTCTATTTTGGTCACGATTTGTGTGGTGAGAATAGCCTTGTCATGTCCAGTTATCGTTTCTGTCGTCACGGAATTGTGACGGATGTGACCTGTAGTGATTGTTTTCCCGTTTTCGCATCCCGCGACTGTCTGTGTCAATTTCTAATTCTTGTAACAGTCCCTGAAAAGCTTCAATGTCGTCTTTGCAACGTCCTGCTAAAATAATATGTCGTAAATGTTCAGGCAGTTTGATTAAGCAAATGCGGATGAGTTCTGAGGGGCTGTATGGGTTTGACAGGTATTGATTCTTGTGCAACATGTCTTCAAAATATTTCACAAGACTGGAAAATTCAGATTGTTCGAAGTGTTTCATCATTATGATGCTATGTTTTACTCAGTCTTGTGTAGCTTGAGACCAATATGCTGAGAGGAAGGCATGATAAAAATCTCCTTCACTGTGACAATCGTGAATGACCGATCGCATTCTTACACCTGGTTCATTCTCTAAGTAGCCACACATAAATTCTAACCTGTGCTCCAATGACCAGTTGGGAGGGAAACAATGGGAGAATTGATGGAGCCACGCTTGTGGATGAATGTCGTTGGCAGAATTATTAAACGTTTTGAATTTACGTGTAGTAATGAACAGCTTATAGTCAAAATCATCATGTCGGCGAGTCGCATGTCGGTCATTGTTACGTCGTTTCGGCGGTTCCATCTCAAAATTCGGTGTACCTTGCCAATTTCTTTCATAATTTCCGAAGTGCCTTGTGTTATTAATTTGTGCCTGTTCCGTATTTCTATGTCCCTCTTCCCGTATTGGAGCGCGAGTGTCCTCTGAAATACATAATTCTTGTATTACCTGTGTCAGCTGATCTTGGACTTCCCGGATTTCTCTTTGGTGTTGCGTATCAATTTGATTCAGATTTTGTTTCAGTTTCCTAATTTGTTCGCTCTCTTCTGTGTCATTAAAGACTACCGGTTTTGCGTCATACAGATTATCATCTACCTTCGTAGATAAATTATTTAGCTGATCCGAAAGTTCAACTACTTTCTCTGATAATGAACACATTTCCTCAGTGTGTTTTTCTGAACCAAGCTTCAGAGTGTCCATTTGTGTTGAAATCGAATCTACTGTGTCCTTTAAGTTTTCCTGAGTTTTTGCAAGTTGCGTAACCGAATCGGTAGATGCAACTGTGTCAAATTTAGCCCACAAGGTCTCATGATTTTCATGAACAATGGTTTGCAGTTCTGTTATGGCTGCTTCGTGATTCTGTAATGCATTTTCATGCCGCGAAAAAATAGGTTGCAAATGCTCACAAATTTGTGTTTTTACGTCATTACACACTTTCTGACATTTCGATTCAATGTTATGTAACTCAGCAGTTAAATCTTCACGTGTTTGTTCGAGAGTTTGTTCCAATGAGTCTAACTTTTGAAGCTTTTGCTATGTTTGTCTCTGATTTTGTTCCATTGTGTCTAACTTTTGAAGATTCTGTTCCATTGTGTCTAACTTTTGAAGATTTTGTCCCATTGTGTCTAACTGTTGCTGTGTTTGTCTCTGATTTTGTTCCATTTGTTGCATTAGTTGTAATAACAATGCATTAGTGTCTGGAATCTGTTCCTCTACTCTTTTCGGCAGTGCATTTTCACCGGCAACATTCACATTTTGACAAGCAGAAAATGTGTCTTGACTCATTTGAGAAAACGGTGAGGACGTAAAACCTGAATCTACAGTATTTGCAAAATTGTGTCCTATCATTTCGGATTCCTGAGGCGAGCTGTTGCCGACCGATCGATCGATAATGCTTCCCTGTTCACTACCTGTTTGACTGTCTACACCATTATTTGCCGCCCGCTCCATATCCCTATGCACAGTTACCAAATTACTACTTCGAATGTCTGTTAATTCACTACCCAGTGGTGCTGATAAGCTACGCTCGTCGTCACTATTATTTCTCAGTTTACTTTGGAGCCGAGTGTTACGTTTTTCACACGCCATTATTGTCACAATATTTCACACGATAACACAGAAAAGCACAATTTGAATAGCAAAAATAAGAGAACACATTAACATAGCACTGAAAATAATATGTAGTTAACTACAAGCGCAGCTGCGAAATACTTGGTGCAAACCTACATGCATGCCACAACTGTTTTACAGTACAACAATGAAAAACCACAACTACCAAGGAAATTCTCTCTATAATTACGCGCTAGCAATAAACAAAAGCTACACTAAATACACAAACTACAAGAAAAAATCAGTAGATTCCAGTGAGGTATCCTAGGCTAAGGGTCGACATATGAAACGTCCCCTTCGAACAATTTATACAAGACTGTGCTTAAACTGACACACAATGTTTTTAGCGCAACGCAATCTGACTATCAAAGATCCCTGCAAAAGAATGGCCCTGAGTAACTTTAACCTATACCTTTCACAAATCACTTACCTCACAAAAATCTTCGTTACTCGAACTACTGCAATACAGCGAGCGCCACTACTGCCAGCTAAATAAAAGATTCAAACTACGGAAGGCACTAACTACTGATAGAGATAGTTAGCAAATGAAAGATATTAATAGAGAACAAACAATGTATTTACCTTAATATCATCACAAGTCATAATATATGTAATTTCAAAACTCCGCCATCTCTCTCCTCACATCCACCACTGCTGGCGGCTCACCTCTAACTGTGCAACGCTACGCGCTGTTCACATCCAGCTATAGCAGTTCATGACAACAATGGCAGACAACAATGCAAACTAGCCACAGGCTGCACACAGCACAGCCAGTGATTTTCATACAGAGTGCTACGTAACGTTGCCAATAAGAAAATATAAACAGCCTACTTACACTGGTAGTGCTGCAAAGTGGTTTCAGTCATATCTTACTAATAGAAAACAAAGGGTGTCATTACATAACACTTCAGCAGCAGGCAGTCAGACATCATCTGACAGGGAAGAAATTACATGTGGTGTTCCCCAATGTTCCATACTAGGTCCACTGCTGTTTCTTGTGTATATTAATGACCTGTCATCTGTTACATTAACAGATGCCAAGTTTGTCTATTTTCAGATGATAGAAATATTGCGATAAATAGTAAATCAAATATAAATTTAGAAAGGGCAGCTAATCAAATTTTTACTGAAATTAATAAGTGGTTCATAGCCAATTCACTGTCGTTAAACTTTGAAAAGACCCACTATATGCAGTTCAGATCTTCCAAGAGATTTCCTTCTGTTGTGTGTATAAAATATGATGACATGGAAATAGGACAAGTTGAGAGTGTAATCTTCTTGAGATTACAACTTGATAATAAATTCAGTTGGGAGCAGTATACTAACGAACTGCTAAAGCGCCTAAACAAGTTTGTGTTTGCAATGCGAATGATGTCAGACATAGGAATATAAAAAAACTGGCATATTTTGCTTCTTTTCACTCCATTATGTCATATGGTGTCATAAATAGAGAAAAAATTTTTAGAGTACAGAAGCGTATAATAAGAGTAATGAGTAGTGTAAATCCAAGAACATCATGTCGAAACCTATTCAAAGAATTGGGCATATTAACCACAGCTTCTCAGTGTATTTATTCCTTAATGAAGTTTGTTGTAAATAATAGATCTCTTTTTCCAACTAACTGCTTAGTACACAGTTTCAATACTAGGAATAAGAACAATATACATAAAGATTTAAAATCACTTACTCTTGCCCAGAAAGGAGTCCAGTATCAAGCAACGCATATTTTCAATAAGTTACCAGCAAACCATTAAGAGTTTAGTTGCAGACAATGCACAATTCAAACATTATTTAAAAGACTTTTTGGTGGCCAATTCCTTCTATTCCATCCATGACTTTCTCAACAAGTGCAGTAGACCATTTTAATGAAAATTTATTATACTTTAATTTTTGACAATACTTGGTTGTAACAGCCAAGTAACTACCTACTGTGTGAATGATGGATGTATGGAAAGCAGATGTAAATCTTAAGTCTGTAAAGAGTGGAAATTTAATTTTAAATCTTGTACATAATCAGACTGTTCTTAACTGAGGATCACTGAAATGAATAATTTACTTTAATTTTTGACAATACTTGGTTGTAATAGCCAATAAACTAGCAAATTTCTGAATGATGTATTTAATGAAAGCAGATGTAAGTATTAAACCTGTAAGTATTAGAAGTTTAAATTTAATTAAAGTACATAATTTTACTGTTTATTGACTGAGGGTTATTAAAATTAATGAAACAAGGTTTTCTAATTACATTTTTGTAATGTGTTTATCTGACATGTTCAACACCCAGGATTCCCTCTTTTATGGGTCTATGGAATGAATAATTGATCTAATCTAATCTAATCTATTAAAAATCAGTATTACTGAAGTATCATGTTGGCCTTTGGTTTATGCTAACCAAATCGTATGTATGAAAGGGAAAGACTAAAATATCTGTTACGCATTGCCAATGACCCTATCAAGTGATAGAAATGACGTCAGCTGTTTATGTTAAATTACAACTTCCAATGGGTACCACACTGATTCACATTAGTCGTGTCTCACCTTTTAAAGGTGCTTCACAGGTACTGTGCCTCCATTTCTGGCAACAGCGTTTGCCCCTCATAGCCTTTTTAACGGTACCAAAATTGACGTAATTACATGGAGAAAGGTCAGGACTGTATGGAGGGTGGCCGAGAACCTCCCATTTGAATTTCTGCAGGAGTGCCGCAACTGTGTTGACCGTATGGGGCTTTGCATTGTCGTTCGGCGGAATGACCTCACGGGTGAGCTTGCCTGGTCGTTTTGATTTGATCGCTTGGAGAAGGGTGGTCAAGGTTTGCGAGTAACGCTGGGCATTCACTGTTGTCCCGTGCTGAAAGAAGTGAATCAGAAGGAGGTCATCTTGGTCAGAGAAGAACGTGAGCATAGGGGCAAACGATTCACCTCGGACGACGACGAGACAGCCATTCACCGCCTTGTGTCACAGAGAGACAAGTGTCTCAACAACCAGGGTCAGTACTTCTAACATACAGGTACTGGTGTCTGTATTTATGCCTCCGGCTCGTTTCTTTTTGAACGCCCCTTATATACGGCTGTTTACAATAAAATCAGTCAGAACTTTTTATGTAGCAAAGGTCCCAAGTCAATTAATTACTGTCTCCAATAGCATATATTTATCATCATTTCGCGGTAAAGCCAGTTTTTGGTGCTAGACTGTTTCTAGCTAACTGGAATTAAGGAAAACGTGGAAGGCAGGACCCAGCAATATAACTTGCTTTTCACACAATCGCTTTATTTCACGATATATAATAATAAATATTGTCTTTTGTACAAAAAGAACAAATTTGTTAAATGAATAAGCTATTACAAGAGAAATCGAAACAACAACAACATGACAATAATTACAAGACGACCGGACCAGCAGGCCGTCCGTTATCGGGTGAAACAGCAGTGTTTACTACCGCGCTGGACACAGTTTCTCTTGTTAGATGTCCTTCTGCAACACATGGAAACTATATAAGCACCATTGGTGAGAAGAGTGTTTCAATTACTCAAACAGGTGACGTAACTTTTAATTTGAAAGCAGCACTCGAAAGGTTAGGGGTTAAGATGCGCACCTGCACTTAAAGGTTAAACAGATTAGGAAACAATTATGTCAATGATAATGCTTACTCCAAAGAAAGCACTCTCTTACTTTCAATCGGCAACCAAGATGCGACTGGATCCCAGCCCGTCCCTTTTGACAAACTTAATCTGACTAAAGCCCTGGTGACAGTTGGCTGATAATATTTAAAAAGTTAGACTGATTGTTAGTTATGAAGACCGCTCTGAAGGAACGTTTTAAAACATTACTTATGAATACTTGTTACACGAGAACTCACTCAGCGGAATCACAAGATCTACTTAAAAATACATCAATAATGACCTGGCTTTTCAAAGACAGCAACGCACATTTTAGTACAATAGGTTGTTTACATTATAAGTAATGCAATTACAATCAAAGAATTGAACCTGTTAATCATCTAAATCTAACCATAAGACGCCTGTTTGTTTAACGGCAACCTGTGCCGTAGTACAACTGTTCTGACTGGATTTTACGACCAGGAGCTGATTCATTACAACATTAATGATTGGGTATAAACCAGAAAGGAAAAGCAATTTAATATCAGGACAAATTTTCAAAACACAGCTACTGTCTAGTACAGTACTACGGTCTATATTTACGACCAAATAGCCGACCGAGTAAAACTCTGAGGGTCGTGTGTAAACCAGAAAATAATGAAGAGGTCAGATAGACAATGACACAATTCACCCCGAGGATTACGGAATGTTACTCCCCTTTATCACCAAGCAGTTCCATGGATCCACGGTGCATCGCGGCAGTTACTGAGTGGTGCGATGACAGCCAGGTAGAAGGGGGCAGCCAGTCCACGAGCGGTCGTCCGACAAGAATGTTGCCAACCAACCGACGGGATCTCGACCTGCTGCTTGTATTCGACGCTGACCCGTAGAAGTACTCCGGTATCTTTACTCTGCGCAGGCCCTGCTTGCGTAGCTCGTGGCTTCGGTCGCTCTGACGTCGTGACCACTTCTTGTCGCGACGCTACCGCCAGTCCCCGAACGTGGTACCTCCACTCTCGGGCCAGCGAACTTCTATATACATCGGCAAGCAAAAACCTTCTAAGGACACAGCCAACAGATACTAACTCTTCCGCATAGATATTGGCAATTGGGCCGCAAGAGGGATAATCGATACTACTGTAGAACAGTCTACTAACTTAATGGCGCCATGGCTCACACAGCATATTGCTTTGTGCAATTACGAATTGCACAGTGATTTTTACTTCCGAATTTAGCACAAACGACCTATAATCGTCAATGGCTTACCTAGTAACAGAAGATAGTGTTATATTTTTTGATCCGAGGATTATGCACCCAGACTCGGTTTCGAGGGTATACAATTTTGCTCCTAGACGACAAATTCTGTCATGGCTGACTTACTGGGCTGTAAAAGGTGAGTGTGGCGATCGTACTGTGCGACTCGTCTGACCCGTGTAAGCTTTTCTTCACCGGCAAGAGAGCGCACTTGTAATGTAACCATTACGCATACTCCTGCGTGCAACATTCGAAGAGTGCAGGAAACTCGACTGAGATCGCTCATGTGGCTGCCGCCTTTTCGCAGGCGTCTCCGAGCGATGTACACTAGCAATCTCACATCACTATTGCAGGCATCCAGGTGCCATGGTGCCGAGATACTAAATATCTAGCTGTCAGGATGGATAAAAAACTGCTATTCCATCGACATGTGGAATACGACACCCAAAAGGGGCAGAAGGTGATGAAAGTATTGTAGTAGCTCTTCAACAACAGGGAACTGACCTTAGATACCAAGCTCGACTGTACCTATGACACCTCTGGATGGGCCACCATTAGTGCCTCTTGGATAAAGACTATCCAGCGCCTGCAGAATAAGGTGCTTCGGTGGAGACATTGTAAGATAGTAAAACATTACTCCGCCACCAAGACAGTTAGACCGCTCTACACCGGTGACGCTGTACTACAACCAGCCACAAAAGAAGAAAAAGTAATCTTCGGTGCTAAACCCTCCCCTGAAGATGGGCGAATGGTTGACAGCCAAAAAATCGTGGCAAGAAGTCGACGTCATCCGTCTGCATTCCCGAAATTTCATTCATTATTCTTTACAATGGGAAAATTTCAGGGATCACAACAGTGCTTACGTTGCTGCTGTTTGTGTCCAATCCATGCTGATGTTCTCTTTTTAGCTCGGCGCCAAATTTGACCTTTTTCTCTCTCCGCCCCCCCCCCCTCCCCCGGCCTGTGCGTGACAGTGCGTGAGTGGGTGCGCGTGCGTTCTCGTGTGTGTGCGTACATGTGTTTGTGTTTGTGTGTGTGTGTGTGTGTGTGTGTGTCGTTTTGAGTCATCATTTCTGACAGCTCCTTGCACGAAATAGTGTGCCAAAGCGTGGTGTAGTGTAGCGCAGTATTTTATTAATGAATTTCTTTCTGTTAATGCCTCCTGTAGTTGCAAAGTTTTCTTCTGCCCCAACCAGTCACATAAACAATCAGGGGAAGAGCGAAAGTAAACAAAATTCAAATTTGTCGTCAACTTATATGAAAACACGTGAACGTACACAGCGACTGAACACACTGCACCAACATAAACCCTATTTTATGCAAAGTGAAGAAGGTGATAATAACAAATGAAGTTTTGCAAAATCATGTATTGTGTTTGGGTGCGCGTTTCAGCAATACGTGGGAGTGCAGATGAAGAAAGTTATTTCGAAACTGTATCTAAGTATTCGCAAAATATATTCGCGAAATATTTTCGTACAGAAACACTATTCTGACGGATAAAGTGATTTGTTAACTCGCAAACCAAATTTACAGTAACATCATTTAATTGCAGATGACATGCTATTAACACACAGTAGTGTACAGATGATCCTACATTACGCAAGAATGAAGACACATCGTCACTGGTCATCAGGGCTTAGTTCGAAGAGGGGCTCATCACTGAAGACATCCGCGGCACCCTTACAGAGCAGCGGAACGTCGGCGATATTTGACGCAGCATTTTGTCCTCGGCCCCCTCCCCCCGCCCCCCTCCGTGTGCATGTCTTCGTGCTTGCCACACTCTACCTTGGCGAACAAAGTCGCCGGATGTCTTCCCTGTTGAAAATGTTTGGGGCATTAACGGCAGGGCCGTCCAATCACCTCGGGATTTTGAAGATCTAACATGCCGATTGGAAAAAAGTTGGCTCGGTATCCTTCAAGAATCCGACAACTGTATCGATCAATGCCAAAGCTGATGGTTCTTTTTTTTTTAAGTAGATCATCCAACTTTTCTGAAACTGTAATCATTTGCTTGTCTGTTCAATTGCATCACATCTACCGATTTCTTTCGTCAAATATCAGTGATGCCAAGCAATCTCCCAATCATGTTAAACGACTTTGGTTAACTTCCAGGGTTTCGTTTGCAGTAACAACAGACAAAACCCAACGTCAGATACTGACAATACGTTGGAATTAATTTACGATGGGAGGATTTTTGGCACGGTCAGTTATACATCACCTCAGAAGTTAAGTCCCATAGTGCTCAGAGCCATTTGAGCCAGTTATACATCGCCCTTTCGGAAACAGGTAGATCAGAAAACCTGTTCATACTCCTACCAAGCGGTACCCAAAAAATTCTAAAAATGTTGTATAATCTGAAGTTCTGTAATTGCATTGTGTACGAAAAAAATAAAAATCTTGAAAATAGTAACAACCAACAACTAAAAATACAAAGGAGTAAAATTGTAGGATGTAAGGTCCGCCAGTTATGCAAAACACCCTTTTACCCAAGTACCCAAACATGTTTCATCTACATCTACATATACATCCATACTCCGCAAGCCGCCTAACGGTGTGTGGCGGAGGGTACCTTTAGTACCTCTATTGGATCTCCCTTCTATTCCAGTATCGTATTGTTCGTGGAAAGAAAGATTGTCGGTATGCCTCTGTGTGGGCTCTAATCTCTCTGATTTTATCCTCATGGTCTCTTCGCGAGATATACGTAGCAGGGAGCAATATACTTCTTGACTCCTTGGTGAAGATATGTTCTTGAAACTTCAACAAAAGCGCGTACCGAGCTACTGGGCGTCTCTCTTGAAGAGTCTTCCACTGGAGTTTATCTATTATCTCCGTAATGCTTTCACGATTATCAAATGATCCTGTAACGAAGCGCGCTGCCTTCCGTTAGATCTTCTCCATCTCTTCTATCAACCCTATCTGGTACGGATCCCACACCGGTGAGCAGTATTCAAGTAGTGGGTGAACAAGTGTACTGTAACCTACTTCCATTGTTTTCGGACTGCATTTCCTTAGGATTCTTCCAATGAATCTGTCTGTCATCTGCTTTACCGATGATTAATTTTATATGGTCATTCCATTTTAAATCACTCATAATGTCTCCTCCCAGATAATTTATGGAATTAACTGCTTCCAGTTGCTGGCCTGCTATATTGTAGCTAAATGATAAAGGATCTTTGTTTCTTTCTTTCTTTGTATTCGCAGCACATTACACTTGTTTACATCGAAATTCAATTCCCATTACCTGCACCACGCGTCAATTCGTTGCAGAAGCTCCTGCATTTCAGTACAATTTTCCATTGTTACAACCTCTCTATATACTACAGCATCATCCGCTAAAAGCCTCAGTGAACTTCCTATGTTATCCACAAGGTCATTTATATATATTGTGAATAGCACCAGTCCTACAACACTCCCTTGCGGCATATCTGAAGTCACTCTTACTTCGGAAGACTTCCCTCCATTGAGAATGACTGTTCAATCATCAGTGGGTGTCCGTTTTATTTCATCTCTAATGAGAACATTTTTACTAAATGATTACAAAATTATGTCCATATTTAGTTCAAACAATAATTCGTTTATTTTTGTCAATACCTTTACACTTGGTGTGCGTGATTTTTCAGGACCACTTGTGCATTATTTATTACATGTAGTTTGTAATCTGCAACCAAACGATATTGATGAGAAATTGTGTTGGGAGTTAACCTATCATCTAAACGTAATTTGGTTTGGCAAGATATTTCTCCCCTATATTCGTTTTTATTTGCGTTTTCGTTTGGCAAGCCCTTTTATTCTCAGCATCATGGTGAGGTGTCCAGAAGTAAAGAAAAATCAGCTGCAACTGGTTCCCTATTCACTGACACACCCCCATCGATGGAGAGACCATGCGGATTTCTCTCAGCTAGATGCGAATAACGTTTCAGAAAGGACTGGAACGAATCCCAACGTCCCGTTTGATTTTCTTTGGAAGATCTTTGAAAAATTCAATTTTTTACCCAGAAATTGGAATACCAGGCTGCGTAGATTTTCTCCAGCCTCCAATTGGTGGAAATCACACATCTGTAACTTTTTTATGTAGGTGACCAATAGTTTCTCGTTCTCTCCAGAAAGGCTACCTAGAAATAATAATCATATTAACGTAATAGTTATTCGACACTGAGAAATGTTTGTAAAAATTGGAAATGTGTAGTTCGACCCATGTATTTGTCGAATAATTTTGTCTTTGAATCGTTAATTTTTGATTTAATAAAATATTACGATTAGAAACTATATTCGTTTTGCTCCCAAGTCAAGGAAAGCCTCATAATTAATATAACACTGCTTACTCTGTGAGTATATGGCAAGCTTCATTTCATTGTTCTTCATGCGATGTCTTTTCAGTGTCCTGAATGGGGGGCCATATTTTGGGGAAGTTTTAAAACAACTCATTCCACCAGTCCTTACACACTCCATAGCCATTTGTAGGGATTCTTCAAACCGCTGACACCTGTATATTGTTCTTAAACATGATCAACGTATTTCCTGTGAAAATAACGTCTGCATAAGTGAAGAATAAAATTAGTCATCTTAGCATCTCCAGAGGATCGGGGTGAGATGCCACTTCCAGTAACTAGAACAATATATTCGCAGCATGGAAAATGAGGATGGAAACATACACTACAATGTAACCACTATGCTCAACATGTTTAACACCTCCCTCTTCTACTTATTTCGTACGCTCATAAGAACTTGGAAATATCTGTACATTAAGAAGCCGTCTGCTTTAGCTCTTACCTCGTATTTGTTGGTTTAACAGCGGAGAAACAATAAACGCAGCAGTATACGCTGCTGCGTACCCGTCAAATTACAGTTAGAGTGTGCCCTACACTATGGTATCGCCATTTGTCACCACACCCATCAGAAATGGCAGGTTTAGGTATCTTGCCCCGATAGGCATCTTACCCCGATTCATTCTATGCTCGCTGGATTCCTGCACTGAAATCTTACTTCTATATGTATCTGAATTTGCAATGCAATGCACATTCCTAACGGATATTATAGAGCACTACACAGTTTGAATGGCCCCGTTGACAATTATTCCAGTTTAACCACCTTTCTTCTGGGGCTTGAGAAAATTGTGAAGATCGCATTCAGTGCCATTCATCCAGTCATATAAAACCGTCAATCTCCCATCCTTATTTATACTAACGCGCCATTGACTTCCGCTCGTTCTATACCATATCAGCCCATTGAAATCAGCGATCAGGATGCAGTCTGCCTTGCTTTTTGTATCTCTGTACCATATTTCACTCGCATCCTGTACCAGTTCAAGTTCCACAATCTCCTCAAACTACTGGAGCACCTTCATCCCTAATAAACTTCCCGTAAACCGGAGTCTGTAGCGATACACGTATTACAATCGGTACCAGTTTGTCAAAGTCCATTTTCGTTTCATGCATTGACAATCAGTGTCTGTGACGTCGGCATTCTGCCATAGGTACACGCGAGTACGGCTTTTAGTTGTGTGCAAGTCCACTACATCTGGCAGCAGTGGTGAAAATTAACGAAGTGATAAATTTTGCGCTAATATTGTACACCTTGCTGCTACCTAGCGCCGAAGGTTTGAATGAATCAAATGCATTTTTTATCGTATTTTAGACAGTAGTTGTTAATGATGAACGTGTTTAGTACCTAAATTATGTTGTATATTAATCAAACCATTGCATGTCAATTAATGACATAGTAATGTGCATCAAAATACATATTACGTCAGATACTGTATTTAAACCCGGACAAAGAATGCCATACTATCTCGCATTTTCGTTAGTTTTGTGAGACGTTCTGTAACTGCCTCGGTGTAAAAGTTGCCTAAGTCAACGTTTTGTGAGTAGACGCAGTAAGCGTCGGTAAACTGTGCAAAAATGTTACTTTTGGAATCGACGTTTATGTAGCAGTCGTGCATCGTCGTGACGGAGTATTTTGGCTTAATTTCTACAAGTCCTTAAAAAAAGTCACTATAGCAGCAGCGATATTGACTTCGTAATGTACCCTGTAAGCGGTAGCTGGCTATCGGTACAAAGAATTCAGAAGCTTACAGTATGTGGGTTGCACGCTCTTGTACGGAACAAATATTCAATGGATACTGGTGTGTGAAATTGCGTAGCATTCGCTAAGAGGCAAATTAACTGCTCACTAACTCAACTACGTACTTCAGTATTTTTTATTATACCGGTATGTGTTGTTCAACCAATGAAAAAATTCTCAGGAGGCCTTTATGCAAAGTTAAGATTTAGTTTGGTTGACCCAATCACTTTCAAGCGTGGTACTTTATTTTGAATAATTAATATTTTATTCAGAGAAAATGCTTCATTAGGTAACTATGGAGTTCAACCAAACCCTTTGTTCATGTACCGAAAATCTATTTCCATATTCAACAGTTACAACAGAAATCCGATGTAATTTAAAACAAATTTGTTAAAATCAACAAAGCAACGCTATCTGCTAAATAGTAATTCTGCTTCATATAGAAAATGTATCAACTGGCTGGTTGAACAGACAAGTAAGCAGGCTTCAGAAGGTAAAGTGGTAACGTCCTTATTCAGAACTACGGGCACATAGTATCTGAAGTTAATTGAGAACATTAATTTTATTGCGCTGACGAAATTAAAATTTTAATCAGTATCACCAGTATAGTTGTGGCATCACGTTCAGTTCAATATTGTCTTTCACATATGTGCTATACAGTGAAATGCTGTATACTTCATGTATAAGCGAATATCTTCTATGGTCGTAAATGCATATACACTCACGTATGTCTGTAATGTGTCCCATTTCTTGTATCTGAGTCCAGCCATTAGTCATCTGGAAATTGCTTAGCAGCTATCAACTCAATTAGTAACTCTCGCTCTTTTCACATTAAAGTTCTAATTAATTGTGTCACGTGTCGTAGCTTGCTCAGCAGCTGCACGTTATTGGTACTGTTCCAGAGTCCGCTGCTT
The DNA here is from genome assembly GCF_023864275.1 of Schistocerca cancellata. Classification (NCBI taxonomy): domain Eukaryota; kingdom Metazoa; phylum Arthropoda; class Insecta; order Orthoptera; family Acrididae; genus Schistocerca; species Schistocerca cancellata. The sequence goes on along the minus strand of NC_064628.1, from coordinate 168,218,320 downwards.
CACGGTCAGATAAAGGTTATTCGTAATTAGGAAGGGACAGATTAACTGAAACGAGTCGGAAGCATCGCAAATCCCAACGTGTGGTTCGGAAGTGACTAGATGGGAATAGAAAAGGTGGATATGGTCAGTAGTGCTATACCACTAGGACACATTCACCTGTAATTATCATTATCTTCCTACTGTGACGTACATATAGTAAGCCTTATTAAGAGCCAGTTGTTACCTGAACGTATTAATACTCGTCCTGTGTAGTTCAAGTCAAATCACTGCTACATTATTTGTTAAATTGTGCTACTGTCCAGTATCTTATCAGCAAAACAGAAGTTCAGTGTCAAGTAAAGGGAATCCTTGTTGTTAAATTCCTTATGAAACATGATAGTACTGGGTTAAACTTTACCTCATTAGGCTGGTGACCGTTTCCTTTTATGCAACTACAGTTTACTTGATTACTAACAGAACTTTGGTTCGATTGCCGTTTATCTTGCTACTGATTTCTTTCAACAGAAAACTTTAGGGAAACAAAATTAGTCCGATACACACCGTCAAGTTCACAAAATTAAAATCGCTTGACAGGAATAACGTTATCGACAAATTACTAATTTAATAGCAGCCGGTACTGTTATAAGTGGCTTTTCCCAAAGACAGTTATTGGTTTGTAAGGGGAAGAGAGTTATAAGTGGCTTTTCACTTGACAGGGCGGCACTAAGCGGCTCTGTTGTGGGAGGACATTCTTTTGCTCGTTACACACTACAATATAGACCGTAGCATACGTTCTAAGCGCAGAAGTGTATTACAGGCACTGAATGTCCAGCGGCACCAACTAGGAGTAAATTCAATAAAACAAATAGTAGCAAATATTGCGTGAGTTTAGAAAGTAAACTTTAATTAATATTCAGTATTAAATGGATACAAAAACAGTAGTAGATCAAAGAGAACAGAACGAGACAGTACAGGGCGTACCGAGAAACATCAATGGGTCGGATAGCAGCACAGAACGGCAATTGGCTTACGTAGCATACCCTGCGTGCATAAATGACCCGCTTCAGATGAGCCCGTCTCAAAGAACACAGGCACTAAAGGACGGAACCAATGAGAAAGATTACCTGGAAGATAGTGGTTACGCGAATGAATCGGTTGATATGTTCAGTTCTCCAAAAGTAGAGAAAGTACCTTTCGAGAAACACGAGGTAGCATCAGAACATGAAGATAATGTAGAGCAAGAGGGTCAAAACCTTTGCGCATGAGTGATTTGTTAAAATTTTATGTACACAATTTAATGCACAAGGTAGCAGCATTAATAGTCAAATTAGTGGTCTTGACAACCAAGTCAGAGCACAAGTTAGCGGTCTTGAGAATCAACAAAATACACAGGCAAATAGTTTTAATAGCCCCAATAACCAAATGAAAACATAGTGTACAAAGATGAGTAAACAAATCGAAAAGCTAGATGAGAAAGTAGATGTTTTGAGTACTGCAGTGAAAGACATGAAACTTGGAATAAATATCATAAATACCAATATGGCCACTATGCAGTGGCATATCAACGAGAGATTCGATTTACAAGTCATAAAAATCCAAGAAACAGTAGAAATTTTAGAAGTAATGAAAGTGGTCGAAAAAGTTTTCGCCCTGAAAACTCAAGTTGTTGACGAATGTAGAAATTAAATCTCGCATTTGAAGGAGACAGCGGCTGATTCTGAGAAATCAATAAGCAAAGAGTTAAATATTTGTGAACGGGAACGTAGGCAAAACACTTCAGAAATTCAAGGTAAGGTCTGCGACCTTGAAAAGAACATATGAACGAAATTCAATTGTGTCATTGACAGGATACGTCATAACAAACTATGAGAGAGTAAAGAACGCTTTGATCCTGCCAAAAGACATACTGGCTGACACCCATTGGACGTTCTGAAAAACTGCGGAAGGATTTTTTCTAAATGTTTGACAGATCAGGAAAAGATTAAAATAGCTGTCAGTGCATTAGCAGACGATGGGGACTAAATTTGAACACTGACCAGATGACGTTTAACGAATTCAAACAAAAGTTTATCGAGGAATACTGGTCAGAAGCAAAACAAAGTTGTTTATGGCGAGGATTCATTATGGCTGTCCTATATCACAATAGAGGCACATACTCTACAAAGATTTCTGTGAATCCTGGTACCGAAAATTGACGCACTTAAGAATTAAACCATCCGACTTGGAGATTATATGCGAGCTGTGGAAAAGGCTGCCAGAGGATTCGAAGAGGTACTTAGGAAGCAATTTTAAAAGCTTTTCTGCGTTTTTAGAGAGACTAGAGGATGAATATCATTGGCGAAGTCATCGTAATTATTTCCATAATAACAACAATATAGTTGATCACAATGACAATGAACAAACTGACAGCGATAGGTATAGAGTTAATATTGTTGACGGAGGTAGGGGCAGAGATCGAGGTATTCAGCCGCTCAAGAAAGAGGATTTGCACCGCGACATTACCACGACGACAGATTTCCACGGTCCAAACGTAAGAAAATATGCCGGCGTAGACGTAATGAATCTAATGATCGTCAGAGCGACTGTGAAGCGAAGGTCGCTGCAATCAAAGCAACACTGGTGCTCAGGAGTGTGTCACGGCAGATACGCGATGAAACGCGAACCAGCATGCGGACAGAGAGCTCGCCAGCGAGTAATACCTCAGGTCGATCAACTGTTGATATGGAAACTGTAATTATGGCAGTAGAACAGAACGAAGGCTTCGTAGTAGAATGCAATGAACCTGCTTCGGCAGATAACGACACAGGAGGCGAAATGGAAACGTGAACATGTTCGTAAGTGAGGAAGAAAGCGCCTACAACAGTTTGAAAAAGATAAAGTTTGCGAAAATGAGTTGTCAGGGATTACTAGTTGGTGTGAACAGATCGATGACCTGTACCAAGGGCTAAAGCAGTATGAGTGGGAGAATTTCAGAAGGAAGTGTACGACCAAAGGGTTAGGTCGTAGTGACAGGAGAAAAGGGGACGGGGAGAATAGGACGTGGCCCAATACTAAGAAAAGTAATAACATCATAGTGAGGAGAATCGAAGAAGATGAAATCCTCAGCGTTGCTAACGAAGAATTCCTGACTAACGATTCGCCAGAAGAACAAACAGTTATCAGAGAACAGGAAGAAGTAGATACAGTGGCTATTTAAGAATTACTGAATTTTACGAAGACCACACAAAATGCAAAGTAAAGGTAAACTTCATTAGAGAAGATGAGGACGACAATTCAGACAAAGAGCCTGCTGTGGAAAAAGAAAGAACTATTAACATTAGGAGAAAACGGTGACCCTAAGTATTTAACTCCCGACAATAGGTCGCATGTGGAAAATAACATGTGTCTTAGAAAAGCGTTTTTGTTGGAATCGAACACTGACGCAGAATGGTCAGATATAGAAGAAGACAGTTCGGACGACGAAAATATTGTAGTAACAGAAATCGAGGAAGGCGTGACGAAATGTTGTTTTGTGCCACCAGACGAAGCAACTTCAAAAGAAGAACCGAAAGTAAACACAGAACCGGGGTGGCCGAGCGGTTCTAAGCGCTACAGTCTGGAACGGCGTGACCGCTACGGTCGCAGGTTCGAATCTACCTCGGGTATGGATGTGTGTGATGTCCTTAGGTTAGTTAGGTTTCAGTAGTTCTAAGTTCTAGGGGACTGATGATCTCAGAAATTAAGTCCCGTAGTGCTCAGAGCCATTAAACACAGAACCGAGAAAGAAAGAGCCGAGAAAGAAAGAGCCTTCTCCACGGCGAAATGTTATATAAAATGCAACTATTGTTATACCAGATCACTCACACAATGAGGTGAAATGACATTCTTTATCACTGTATTTCTATTTATGTAAAATGACTGCTGTTGTGATGTGCTTGTAATTATTTTTTCTCGCCCAACACTGTCTGAGATGTTGTGGATGTTTCAGTGACGCATCCCCAGCAGGATCACTGAAACATGGGGCATGTGTGACACTATTTCCGAAGTTACCTATAATGCTGTTATCTAACATGTTTGTCTGGTTTTAGTCAGTTTGATTTGTGTGTAACCATGCTCTTTCGTGTAAGATCGATGTAAATGTTTTATTCATTATTTGTGATAAGTTATATAATTGTAATTAATCTTTGGGTGTAATTTCAAAACTAACGTACTGTAAAGTATTGTAAAAGTTAAAACTTTAATTGTGATACTGGTTCATGCATTGCTGAAATAGGTTTGTAATCGAGTAAAACTTGGAGGGAAGTCCCTCCGCAACGGAACTGGCTAGGCGGGAATAGAAAAGGTGGATATGGCGGTGGAACTGCAAGGCTCCTGTGTGGCAGGAGTCAGCCAGTGGCTATCAGGCAAAGAGTACGCGTCTCATGAGGTGAAAGAGGCGAGAAGAACTGCAAGATTGTATAATATAACTTCGGATGCGGAAGTAATTCGGCTTATTATTCATGGCATAATTTGGTAAGCTCTGTACTAGCAGATATCAGTTCTTTCATTTAGTTACAGTCATGAGAAATGTAAGAATGGTCATTGTTAAAACTGTGATTTGTATAATACAGACAATCAGTTGCAACAGGGTTTGACTGGTTTCGACACTGACATTGTGTGTCTTCATCAGGAAAAGCAAAAACAGCTGCATGCAATGACAGATGCTAAAACTCAGACATCAGCCAGCTATACGGTTTTATTAAAACAGGACTTACTGCCCAGAAACTCCACGAAGCAGCCGTTTCCATGTTCTTTCTCACATCTGTAAAACCTATCACAATAGCAGCAATCTTACAACAAAAGAAAAATAATACCCTTCCATGATCAAGACAACCGTTTCACACTACGAGCGAGAAACCAGGTAATCCAAAGTTGTGGCTCCAGGATTCGTCGACTGGTATTGCTTTCAGGACGACCTTATGTATCCAGGGCAGCAGAATGAGCTAATGCAGCTGTACGAATTTCTGTTTCTTTTTGTTGCAGAGTCCGCAGCCTCCAGATGCGTGGGTCCACATTCGTGATGCTACAGTGGCAGGGCCAGTGTGCCCACAAAATTCAGCCTTCTCTCCTTCACCAATTGGGACTGAGGACTGCCTCTACCTTAATGTGTTCACACCAGCGGTAAAGTATACTCTCCATTGAACTTTATTTTTATTGTTGTGTGATAACACAAACTCTGTCCTACTTTCGACCCATTAAAGCCATCCTCCAACGGTATACATCACTTACTGAGTGACCGCTACGGTCGCAGGTTCGAATCCTGCCTCGGGAATGGATGTGAGTGATGTCCTTAGGTTAGTTAGGTTTAATTAGTTCTAAGTTCTAGGTGACTGATGACCTCAGAAGTTAAGTCGCATAGTGCTCAGAGCCATTTGAACCATTTTGAACTTACTGAGTTATTTTCCTTGTTTGGATATTTGTTATAAGGTGTTATGGAACCAAACTGTGGAGGTCATCGGTCCGTAAGTTTACACACTACCTAATCTAACTCAAACTAACTTACGCTAAGGACAACACACACACCCATGTCCGACGGAGGACTCGAACCTCCGACTGGGGGAGCCGCACGGGCCGTGACGAAACGCCCTAGAACGCGCGGCTACCCAGCGCGGCCAGGCAGCCAGAAATACGGCGCTTTTAGTGGTGAAAACATACACAAACTCCCTAAAAATATTTAAAAAGAAATCATTTGAGATTAAAAGTTTTGAAGAAGGCTTCAGTGGAACGAAATCTGTCCCGCAATTATACAGGGTGGTCGGAAATTCCCGTTACAGACTTCTAGGACTTGTAGAGCGGAGTGAGTACATCGTATTTTGAATAGGAACCCATGTCCGGAAACGTCATCCAACGAGACTACAGAGCGTCTAAGTTAATGGCGCGGGCGTCTGTAAATGTACGTATACACGACTTGGTTCCGTGATGATGTTACAGACTTTCTACTATGATGGAGAACGATAAATGTATTAATTTGAAGTAAGGATCCCCGTACAAGAAACGAACGAGTCGAAAGTTATAAACGAAAACCGTTCTGATACCTCTGACAGCTGAATACATGTACCGGTTCTTGTGCTGCGAAGAGTGTAGGGTTGGTAACTTTCAGTGGTGGTAGTGAGGACAAAAACGAGAAAAAAATGTCGGCTCTTGAGGTATGCAATTTAGAGCCCACGTTTACTGGAAATTTTTTCTCGTTTTTGTCCACACTACCACCACTGAAAGTTACCAACCCTACACTCTTCGCAGCACAAGAACCGGTACATGTATTCAGCTGTCAGAGGTATCAGAACGGTTTTCGTTTATAACTTTCGACTCATTCGTTTCCGGTACAGGGATCCTTACTTTAAATTAATACATTTATCGTTCTCCATCATAGTAGAAAGTCTGTAACATCATCACGGAACCAACTCGTGTATACATACATTTACAGACGCCCGCGCCAATAACTTTGGCGCTCTGTAGTCTCGTTGGATGACGTTTCCGGACATGGGTTCCTATTCAAAATACGATGTACTCACTCCCCTCTACAAGTCCTTTAAGTCTGTAACGAGAATTTCCAACCACCCTGTATGTACTAAGATGATACCTTTGCTACCACGTAACAGTAAAATATCGCTGTCTGCCAGGCACAAGGTAACCAAAACTAGCAATAAAACAGCATTTTAATTGCCGACAGAAGTAATGCAGTACTGGAAATTATATAGTGCAGTACTCAAAATGTAGTAAAGTTCTCATGCACTTTCCATAAATTAATACACGCCCATAGATCCACTGCTGGTAGGGACTTATACCAAGCACCGGAATATAGACTGAGGTGACAAAAGTCATGGTATACATCCTGATATCGCGTCGGAGCGCCTTTCTCCAGGCGTGGTGCAACAACTCGACGTGGCACGGAATCCACAAGTCGCTGGAAGTCCTCGGCAGAAACATCGAGCCATGCTGCCTCTACAGCCGTCCAGAGTTGCAAACGTGTTGTCGATATAGGATTTTGTGCACGAACTGACATCTCGATGGTATCCCACAAACGTTTGATCGGTTTCATATCACGGGATCTGGGTGACCAAATCATTCGCTAGAATTGTGCCGATTGTGACCGTGTGAGACGGCGCATTGTCGTACATAAAAACTCCATCACTGCTTGTGAAGTCCATGAACGGCTGCTTCCCAGTCAATGATTGGCTCAGTTGGACCAGAGGACATAGTCCATTCAATGTAAATACAACCCACACCCTTATGGAGCCACCACAAGCTTGCACAGTTCCTTGCAAAAAACTTGAATCCGTGACTTCGTGGGGTCTGCGCCACACACGAACCCTATCATCGGCTCTTACCAATTGATAACGGGACTCATATGACCAGATCATAGTTTTTTTTATTCGTATAGGGTCACACAGATAAAGTAACGAACCCAGGAGAGACACTGCAGGCGATATCACGCTGTTAGCAGACACTCGCACTGGTCGTCTGCTGCATAGCCCATTAATGCAAAACTTTGCAGCATTGTTCTAACGGATATGCTTGTTGTTAAGTCCCACATTGATTTCTGCTGTTATTTCACGCAGTGTTGCTTGTCTGTTGGCACTGACAACTCTACGCAAACGTTCCTGCTCTCGGTGGTTAAGTCGTCGGTGGTGACGGGTAATGCCTGAAGCGTATTTTTGGCATACTCTTGACACTGTGGATTCCAGAATATTGAATTCTCTAACGATTTCCGAAACGGAATGTCCCATGCGTCTGGCTCCAATTACTATTCTGCGTCCAAACTCTTAAATTCCACCGTGCGGCCAAATAACATCGGATACCTTTTAATTTGCATCAGCTGAGTACAAATGACATCTCCGCCAATGCACTATCCTTTTATGACTTGTGTACTTGGTACTGCCGCCTTCTGTATATTTACTTATTGCTATCCCGTGTCTTTTGTCTCCTCAGTGTACATTAACTCTGTTCTGAATTCATCTTAATTACACGGCAAGAAATAATGAATAATATAAAATATAAAATACAGTGTTACTTATGCCCTTACTTTGCACCGAGTCTCCCTACAATAGCGGCGCAATGAAAAAGAACATGTCAAAAGAGATGTTTCCTTTGGGTTTATTTTCTAGCCAGTCTGTCCGTAGTGACTGAATCCCGACATTAAAATATGACTTTCTGTCTCCTATTGCAATATATGATGGGGCGATCAATGAACAGACACTTGTGTTACTGACCCTTCTTTAGCGCGATAATCTGTTATAATCTTGAGCTGAGAACATAGGTGGTATTTAACAGACACAGTTTCACTAAAAAAATACTGAATGAAGTTTCCTGAAGGAATGTACAGGTAATGGTCGTGTTGCTGGGTGAGTGATATTCGGTCAGCTCTCAATTCGCAGAGTCAGTGCGGAAGAAGAGGGAAGACACCCAACAGATCATGCTGCTTCATTCATCCGTCACTACTTGCCAGAACAAATTTACATTTGTAAATGAACAGCGCAGAAGTTTGGATGTTCTGCAGTCCCTTTTCAGCTTACAAGGCCATCATTATGTTTGATAATAAATCTAAATAAAATTAATACTATATAAGATACACAATTTTACGCTGTTTCTTTGTAGAGAAAACTAAACAGAGGAAATGATATGTTATCGACGGTTGCACTGAGCAAATTCTAACTCGAAATAAGAGGAACAATGGAGTATAAAACTCGAAGAGGAAGGCGAAGAATACGAGGATATGTAAAAGTTATTATCGAGGATGTTGAGCGTAGTGGACATGTGTAAGTGGAATAATATACACAACTTTAAGAGTGTTGAAAACAGAATTAAAGTCGTTGAATGGTAGATGACTCTACGTCTGTAAATCGCAAGGCACGTTGTGGTGTGTAACGTGGGAGGGTTGGGGGAAGTAGGGGGAGCGGCGTACTTCCTGACTCCCCATCTTTCCTGTTCGTTCATACGATCTTGAAGTCTAATTGTACCTTCATGGTCTTTATGTGGAATATATGTAGGAGACAGCAATATGTTGACTGTTCCAGAAACGTATGCTGTACAAATTTTAACGCTAAGTCACACCGTTACGCACAACACGTCTCGTTTAGAGTCTGTTTCTGAATTTGAATTAGTAACTCTGTATCGGTTCCGCTCTTGCTAAGACCCAGCTCCGGTCTTGGTTACCGTTCACTGACACAAACTCCCTGTGCTCTAGATAAAATTTGTCCTTTTCCTACTTGAAAATAACTGTTAGAGCGTCCAACTTTTACATGAAGTTCTTAAACTGCGTTGGGGATAGTCTCTTCGATGAGTAAGCGGCGTTCACAGTGATGCTCTCGCAAGAGGATGGTTGCAACACCAGAATTAGAGACATCGGTTTAAGCAGTGAATGAAAGCTCAAAATTGGGAATTGCCAGCATAGCAGGGTTGCTGAGATCCGTTTTAATAGCTTGAAAGGCGGCTTGATGACTTTCATCACAGTTAAAATTCCTCACCCTTTCTATGCAAGTTATTAAGAGGAGCTGCCAACTGGGCGAAGTTGTGCGTGAATTTACGATAAAAACTGGCAGTTCCAGTAGACCTGGGCAACCATCTCTTATTCTTACGAGAGGAAATATTCGAAAATCCCGAATCCCCTCTTGGTCGATCGTACCGTCTTCTGAGAATAGGTGTCCCAGAAAGAAATCTGTGTCCTAGCCAATGTGATTTCAGATAGCATAACAGTGACCCCAGCTTCTATAAGATAAAGCAGGACTTCATCCATATGCTGAAGGTGCTCAACAAGTGTGAAATTATAAAGAACATCATCCAAGTAATTTAAGCGAGACTTAAGCTTCAGATCACCCAGCACAGTATCTAAGATGTGTGACTACAGCTCCGGCTGATAGCGTCTAAGGAACCCCGTTGCACTAATAGAGATTCTAGTTTGCACAATAGGCGGTAACGCGTTTAGAATCTTCGGCCAATGGAATCTGGTAATAAGATTGGTGGAGGTCAAGCGCAGTAAAGAAAAACACACACACACATACACACACACACACACACACACACACACACACACACACACAGACACACACGAAACCACGTAACACTATTATGGAGGTCGAGAAAATGAAAGAATTCCAGAACAACATTTTGATTTAACACGCTATAGCACAAGGCCAGTCGGCAGCCCCTTAGGCACTAGAAATATGGGGGAGCCACATGAGTTGGTTGAAGATCTAATCATCCCATCACGGAGCAAGCCATTCACTAATCCGTAAAAACTCTTCTTCCTGGGAAACGAAAGCCTATACTAAGTTTGCCGCACCAGCATCTCATCCTTTGGAGGATCTTATTAATTTTGTTGGTAGCCCCTAATTTACTAGTAAGAGAATCAGGAAAATGACAAACAATCCCTAAAAGTTGACCAGTTTCCACCAGTCTTTGGTGAGTAACCTTCAGATCCAAGTGCTGAGCTGAATACTATGCACCCCAGAAAACCTTTACAAGAACGTAACATTAGCCTCTCGCTAGGGCGGGCGCAATTTACAAAATAAAACTCTATCAGTCTAATCAAGAACCAGACCAGTCCACTGTATGAAGTAAAACCCCAAAAGAAGATTGCCACACAGATTAACAGGTCATGAGAAATCGTGAATGCTAAGCTTCCTGTACAGTTCACCTAACTGAGGCAACATCTGTCCATTGACAGCCTAACATCTCTGATTTAAGGTCATCTTGCAAATTGCTCTAAACTCGAGACGACAATTGTAATCCAGTACGGAGACGGCGGGAATCAAACACGGCGCACACGGGTTCCTGATTAGGCTCTGCACAAACCTAGGGGAAAATCTGACCTGTTATGACCCTAATGTGAGCTCACGGCCTCGGCGGCGCAGGGGTATACCCTACTGCCTGTTTCTGATGGCGTCCACTGTTACGCCGTGGTCCATACTTTACCGGACACTCGCGCCTAAAACCGAGCGAGGTGGCGCAGTGGTTAGACACTGGACTCGCATTCGGGAGGACGACGGTTCAATCCCGCGTCCGGCCATCCTGATTTAGGTTTTCCGTGATTTCCCTAAATCACTCCAGGCAAATGCCGGGATGGTTCCTCTGAAAGGGCACGGCCGACTTCCTTCCCCATACTTCCCTAATTCGATGAGACCGATGACCACGCTGTCTGGTCTCCTTCCCCAAACAACCAACCAACCAATCGCGCCTAAAATATCGCCCATCGCCACACTAGAAAGAAACCTCCGGCTTAGACTCTCTCGGAATGGTTATCACAGATACCGTCCGGCGTTTACCGCACGTTGATCATCAGCAAGCCACATGCCTTTGATGGATGCAACGAAGGCATCTAAGTCCATAAAGATAGGGGTGTTCCGTGAAAAGATCACTCGTAAACGATCATCTTTCTTCATGCCTTCTAATATATTCTTGTCGACTTAACCCTCTGTGACCTGTGTAAGTAGGCTGTTTATGCTTTCTTATTTAAGTAGGCTGTTTATGCTTTCTTATTGGCAACGTTAAGTAGCGCTCTGTACGAAAATCACTGGCTGTGCTGTGTGCATTCTGTGGCTAGTTTGCATTGTTGTGTGCCATTGTAGTGTTGGGCAGCTGGATGTTAACAGCGCGTATCGTTGCGCAGTTAGAGGTGAGCCGCCAGCAGTGGTGGATGTGTGGAAGGAAATGGCGGAGTTTTGAAATTACATATATTATGACTTTTGATGATATTAAGGTAAGTACATTGTTTGTTCTCTATTAAAATCTTTCATTTGCTAACTATGCCTATCAGTAGTTAGTGCCTTCCGTAGTTTGAATCTTTTATTTAGCTGGCAGTAGTGGCGCTCGCTGTTTAGCAGTAGTTCGAGTAACGAAGATTTTTGGTGAGGTAAGTGATTTGTGAAAGGTATAGGTTAGTGTTAGTCAGGGCTATTCTTTTGTAGGGACTTTTGAAAGTCAGATTGCGTTGCGCTAAAAATATTGTGTGTCAGGTTAAGTACAGTCATGTATAAAATTGTTCTAAGGGGACGTTTCACCTGTAGCTGTAACGCAGAAACCGTCCCGAAAATCTCTTCTATTAGTTGTGTCAGGGTTTCACCAGAGGACTGCACGCTCCAGTAATGTTTGCGCTCAAGTTCACTTTAAATGCGTGAGGATAATTTCAGCTGGATAATCCGTTTCTCAAGTCGCGGAACAACCACTTCCCTGAAAGGGCCTGAAAATGATCTGCTCAACAACCCACGACTTATACAATAGCTGGAGAATAGCACGTGAGGTACCTCAGACATCGGGATGATACTCAAATCACGTACTTAGCCTTAAGGTAAACTCAACCCGCGCAACCTGTTCAACGGAAAGTTTGGCTATTCCATGAAGCAAATGGACAGTTGGAGAAAGATTCGGCGACGGGTCTATTTTCGGCTCCCTCCCCTTCCAGACCCACTAAGTTGTGCTAACTCAATAATAGCCGAAGTGCCCTCTTCACTCGCCCCCACCATATCACCTAAACGCAGAACACTCAAACCGAGCGAGGTGGTGCAGTGGTTAGACACTGGACTCGCATTCGGGAGGACGACGGTTCAATCCCGCGTCCGGCCATCCTGATTTAGGTTTTCCGTGATTTCCCTAAATCACTCCAGGCAAATGCCGGGATGGTTCCTCTGAAAGGGCACGGCCGACTTCCTTCCCCATCCTTCCCTAATCCGATGAGACCGATGACTACGCTGTCTGGTCTCCTTCCCCAAACAACCAACCAACCAACCAGAACACTCAACACACCTACAATTTTGAAGTTGGCTAAGCAACACATGGATTAAGCTGGTGTTTTCCATGCTCGCTTTTAGCTGTCTGAAGTCAGTAACATGATTATCCGAATGAGTAACTTGATCTTGGACCCTACACACATGCAGTTTTGGTCGATTGACTAACTAGAAAAATTTAATGTTTTGACGAAACGCTACCAGAGCTGTCGCATAAGTAGTAAGTGCTACATTTACCTTGCCGATGCATTCAGGAGCGAGACTTAACAGTCGATCCATAACTGTACGCAAACGGACTCCTAAATCAGGTCTGGTCGTGAATCGTCTCCGATAACCGAACTGTTAAGGTGATCGCTCGCTACAAGCGGGAAATCCCGGTTCGTGTCTAGCCGAGCTGAAATTTCCGATGCTGTCATTCTGTGCGACAATCGCATGTTGCCCATATTTCGCAACTGCAAATACAATTCCTGTATTGAATATCGACTGCAGCCGCCGCAGTCTCAGCTACTTTGAAAGTACACGCGTGTCCGAAAGTACACTGCATCATACTTCTTACAAACACAGGCACTACGATATCGTATTTATCCGCCGATTGTAGGCTATCGACTTTTGATCAAATGTACGTGAATCTAAAGTAACTATCCGAATGGAGGTTAATGACACATAGACGATGACATATCGAAGTTAGGGTCGCCGGCCGCTGTGTCCGAGCGGTTCTAGGCGCTTCAGTCCGGAACGGCGCGACCGCTACGGTCGCAGGTTCGAATCCTGCCTCGTGCATCGATGTGTGTGATGTCCTTAGGTTAGTTAGGTTTAAGTAGTACTAACTCTAGGGGACTGATGACCTCAGATGTTAAGTCTCATACCGCTTGGAGCCATTTGTACCATTTCTGAAGTTGGGTCTGTACCTAAGAGTGCACGGGTAGCCTAAATTTTTATGCGACCGCTCGCTTCAAATGCATAATTCGCCAAAAATTATCTCAAGGCACATCGACAGATTTTTCTCCTTTTTTTAACACCTACCGTATTCAGCGCCTTATTTAATGATATCGTCTATGACTAACTTGTACAACAAGACCTTTGTTTTGTTTGTAGTCGTAATTTTGTTTCTCCATAGCAAGGAGTTCAGTTGGTCATTCTTTTTCCCTCGTTCATTTTTATGTGCGTGTACTTTCATTTTTGTAAGAACGACGCCGAAGTTTTTAAACATGCACACAATTTTATTTTGCAGAATCGTACATCCAAGTCGTTTCTTCCATGTTTACCGGTTACCATGTATTCCATCTTTATCTATTTATTTTTAGTCCCCATTTTGAGATCTCTTCTTCTTGTCGTTTCCTGAACATGTAACTTGAGTCGTCTTTGTCTGCGCTTTCAGGACCTGTCATCGGCGATGCGTGATGTTTACCGTACTTGTTGTATTACTCTATTCCTGTTCCACGACATTTCCCCTTCTATTTTTCAAAACTTCTTCTAGGTATACTTTCAACAACGTCGGGGTCTTAGACCCTTAGTTACAATTCTCGGGAATTTTTTTACCTACTGTTACCATACTGTAACAAGCCTCATACAAGTGTCATTGTCTGGACGTAACTGTGGTCGATACCAAAATTTTGAGTTGCTAACCACAACTTTCTTATCGTATTGTATAAATTCTGCAGATCAATAAATCTTAAGCGAATCGTCATTTCCAAATTCATTTTTATATTAATCTAATACACACCATTGAGGGGACCCTAGGCGTGGTCTCTTATTACCGCCTGTCTATCTGGTCGTTGAGTGTTAGCATATACATTCGTGCACGCCTTCTCAGATCACTCACAATGCTGATAGGACCATCTCTATAGAGCTGTATACTCTTCTTCCACGGAGACGCACTGTACTGGGCATAATTTCTCGGGTCGGTCTTTACTGATATGTGATACGACACTTTGGGGTTTCCAAGGACCAACACATCCACACTCAGTAATTTTTCAGGCTTGCAAATCTGTCTCTGTCACTACGGATGAGGCACCCCATTGGAGCTCTGATGTTTCACTAACAGTGGACAGCCCTTCGAACCTGTTGCCAGAATGGTTAAGGATACAACTGTCCATCCAGTTCACACCATCACCTTCCGTTCAGAGATAGGCTAACCTAGAGCTCTCCAGTAGGGGGGAAACCGATCATATATTGCACATTATAAGGCTCCGTGATACAGAAATTTCCAGGAGCCACAGGCCTGTTAGCAGCGCTCAACGCAGCAATTAGCCATTTTCGGTCAATACACTTTCTATACACACATACTAATCTCATCCCCTGTTCATTTTCCACTGCGTTAAACCATATAAAATCACGTAAAAGTTAATTAACCGAAGCATTTAGAAAATAACACACTACCAACAACCCCTAACGAGATATTCAACTGTCTACTGTGCCGATGCACATGACGTAAACATGCGCTAGTACAATTACAGTATACACAAAATACAAAGAAGAAAAACAAAAATTAACTCTGGACATTTTTAGATAGCCCTAAATGTGATACCAATAATAGTATCACAAAAAACCAAATCGCAAATGTCTTAGGAGCAATAACTCACTGACCACAGCTGGACAGCACATAGAAAAATAACTAATGAGGAAAATAGTGTATATGCTATAGTTAAAATGACTTGTAAACATTAACATCGGATTCGAGTTTGTGTTATTAATTTCCACACGAGATAGTGCCAAAAACTTCGTGGTCAAACTGATGCGGACGGTGAAGGCTGCTAATATGTTTTGAGATAAGAGACCAACCGTCGGAAATAAAGCGTGTGAGTCAGAATCGGTGTAAGTGGCAGTACATAAAAACATAAACTACAATCTTCTGTGATGGGTGCATGATGGATATTTTCCATTGGGGTCACATGAGGTTGCTGGTGTACCAAACACCTCCGGAAACTGAAATCGAACACGTTGTAGAATCCTATATGCTTGTCTGATTGAGCAAAATATGTCTACTATATTTGTGACTACAGAAAAATTTAATGTGCCATTGTGATCACTAGATTAAAATTGGTGGTGCCGCTTTGAACAATTGGTACGAACTAAAATTTTGACGCTGTCGATTCCGACATTTTTCTTGCCAAACTTAGCAGCCTAAATTTCTTACCAAGTGCAGTGCAATAATTTCGCTCGTGCCTGACGTCTCACCAGCAATGCGTCGTGTCTGCCACTATAAAGTCACAATGGAGGCAGGTAGTATCAGGAACACCGCAAGATTGGTCCTATACTGCCTTATACCATATGTACGCTGATGATCTCTAGTTGTCACACATGTACGCTGACGACCTCTAACTGTATCTAAGTGAAAAGCCAATAAACCTAAAAAAAGCTAACGAAAATCTCAATACCGATCTCTGATCACTATTAAAATGGGCAGGGGATATAGGGCTACAGTTCGACCCATCCAAAACCCAAGCTGTCTGGTTATTCTGTGATGACTAGCCTGAAATATCGGGAATCCCTACCAACTGTAACCCTAAACGGAAAATACATACCTCTCTCCTTCAGCAAAGAGGCTGGGAGTAATAACAGATGAAAATCTAAATTGGTAATTGGTCTGAGCACGTAACAGCTGATGCCTTTTTGCAAATTGCCTACAGAAATATAAAAAGCTCTTCCTTCTTGACCTGAAAAATAATCTTGTATAATCCCTTACAAGTTTATTTTTCAGGCCAAGAAGGAAGAGCTTCCTAAACTTGTATTAATCACTTACACCCCCGCCCCCCCCCCCCCCCCCCCCCATGAACCGTGGACCTTGCCGTTGGTGGGGTGGCTTGCGTGCCTCAACGGTACAGATAGCCGTACCGTAGGTGCAACCACAACGGAGGGGTATCTGTTGAGAGGCCAGACAAACGGGTGGTTCCTGAAGAGAGGCAGCAGCCTTTTCAGAAGTTGCATAGGCAACAATCTGGATGATTGACTGATCTGGCCCTGTAACACTAACCAAAACGGCCTTGCTGTTTTGGTACTACAAACGGCTGAAAGCAAGGAGAAACTACAGCGTAATTTTTCCCGAGGGCATGCAGCTTTACTGTATGATTAAATGATGATGGCGTCCTCTTGGGTAAAATATTCCGGAGGTAAAATAGAAGTGCGGGTAAGCTACTACAAACAGCATAGTGAACACATTATTGTGGCCAAGATAGACACTAAGCCCACGCCTACTACAGTAGTACAAGTTTATATGCCAACTAGCTCTGCAGATGATGAAGTTGATGAAATGTATGATGAGATAAAGGAAATTATTCAGGTAGTGAAGGGAGATGAAAATTTAATAGCGATGGGTGACAGGAATTCGACAGTAGGAAAAGGAAGAGAAGGAAACGTAGTAGGTGAATATGGATTGGGGCTAAGAAATGAAAGAGGATGCCGCCCGGTAGAATTTTGCACAGAGCATAACTTAATCAGAGCTAACACTTGGTTCAAGAATCATAAAAGAAGGTTGTATACATGGAAGATCCCTGGAGATACTAAAAGGTTTCAGATAGATTATATTATGGTAAGACAGAGATTAAGAACAGGGTTTTAAATTGTAAGACATTTCCAGGGGCAGATGCGGATTAAAACTGAAGAAACTGTAAAAAGGTGGGAATTTAAGGAGATAGGACCTGGAGAAACTGACTAAACCAGAGGTTGTACAGAGTTTCAGGGAGAGCATAAGGGAACAATTGACAAGAATGGGGGAAAGAAATACAGTCGAAGAAGAATGGGTAGCTTTGACAGACGAAGCAGTGAAGGCACCAAAGTAGGTAAAAGGACGAGGGCTAGTAGAAATTCTTGGGTCACAGAAGAGAAAACGAATTTAATAGATCAAAGGAGAAAATATAAAAATGAAGGAAATAAATCAGGCAAAAAGGAATACAGAAGTCTCAAAAATGAGATCACCAGGAAGTGCAAAATGGCTAAGCAGGCATGGCTAGAGGACAAATGTAAGGATGTAGAGGCTTATCTCATGAGGGGTAAGATAGATACTGCCTACAGGAAAATTAAAGAGAGATTTGGAGAAAAGAGAACCACTTGCATGAATATCAAGAGCTCAGATGGATACCCCGTTTTAAGGAAAGAAGGGAAAGCAGAAAGGTGGAAGGAGTATATAGAGGGTCTGTATAGGGGCGATGTTCTTGAGGACAATATTATGGAAATGGAAGAGGAGGTAGATGAAGATGAAATGGGAGATATGATACTGCGTAAAGAGTTTCACAGAGCACTGAAGGACCGAAGTCGAAATAAGGCCCAGGGAGTAGACAACATTCCATTAGAACTACTGACAGCCTTCGGAGAGCCAGGTCTAAGAAAACTCTAGTATCTGGTGAGCAAAATGTATGACAGGCGAAATACCCTCATACTTCAAGAAGAATATAATAATTCCAATCCCAAAGAAAGCAGGTGTTGACAGATGTGAAAATTACCGAACTATCAGTTTAATAAGTCACAGCTGCAAAATACTAACGCGAATTCTTTACAGACGAATGGAAAAACTGGTAGAAGCCGACCTCGGGGAAGATCAGTTTGGATTCCGTAGAAACATTGGAACACGACTTATCTTAGAAAATAGATTAAGGAAATGCAAACCTACGTTTCTAGCATTTGTAGACTTAGAGAAAGCATTTGACAATGTTGACTGGAATACTCTCTTTCAAATTCTGAAGGTGGCAGGGGTAAAATACAGGGAGCGAAAGGCTATTTACAATTTGTACAGAAACCAGATGGCAGTTATAAGAGTCGAGGGACATGAATGGGAAGCAGTTGTTGGGAAGGGAGTGAGACAGGGTTGTAGCCTCTCTCCGATGCTATTCAATCTGTATATTGAGCAAGCAGTAAAGAAAACGAAAGAAAAGTTCGGAGTAGGCATTAAAATCCATGGAGAAGACGTAAAAACTTTGAGGTTCGCTGATGACATTCTAATTCTGTCAGAGACAGCAAAGGACTTGGAAGAGCAGTTGAACGGAATGGACAGTGTCTTGAAAGGAGGGTATAAGATGAACATCAACAAAAGCAAAACGAGGATAATGGAATGTAGTCGAATTAAGCCGGGCGATGCTGCGGGAATTAGATTAGGAAAGGAAACACTTAAAGTTGTAAAGGAGTTTTGCTATTTGGGGAGCGAAATAACTAATGATGGTCGAAGTAGAGAGGATATAAAATGTAGACTGGCAATGGTAAGGAAAGCGTTTCTGAAGAAGAGAAATTTGTTAACATCGAGTATTGATTTAAGGGTCAGGAAGTCGTTTCTCAAAGTATTTGTATGGAGTGTAGCCATGTATGGAAGTGAAACATGGTCGGTAAATAGTTTAGACAAGAAGAGAACAGAAGCTTTCGAAATGTGGTGCTACAGAAGAATGCTGAAGATTAGATAGGTAGATCACATAACTAATGAGGAGGTATTGAATAGAATTGGGGAGAAGAGGAATTTGTGGCACAACTTGACTAGACGAAGGAATCGGTTGGTAGGACATGTTCTGAGGCATCAAGGGATTACCAATTTAGTACTGGAGGGCAGCGTGGAGGGTAAAAATCGTAGAGGGAGACCAAGAGATGAATATACCAAGTAGATTCAGAAGGATGTAGGCTGCAGCAGGTACTGGGAGATGAAGAGGCTTGCACAGGGTAGAATAGCATGGAGAGCTGCATCAAACCAGTCTCTGGACTGAAGACCACAATAACAACAACAACAACAATCACTTACACTTCCAATTATTGACTACAGCAAGTTATCCTGCAAGTCATTTCAAAGGAAAGCTCAAGGCACCTGGAACTGTTGAGAATGGCTGTGTTCGTTATATCTGTGATGTTCGATTCTTTGGTCATATTTCACCGTCATATGCACAGCTATCCTGGCTGTGAGCAGACAAGAGCAGAGATTTCCACACCCTCTGGCTTCTCCATTGTCTTATCAACGTACTCTGTTCCCCATATCTGGTCGAGCTTAACCCTCTTGTGTAAACAATGATGGCGGAAACACCCATTCCCATCAGAGCAAAATCGTTTCTGTCGCACTGCATCGTTCGCCCATTTTCTGAAAGCCCTTTTCAGTAGCAGGAACCCGACTCTGGAGATAACTGTTAGCGAACTGTGTAATAGTTAATAACATATCTATTAAAACAACAATAATGTTCGCCATTGTCCCTGTACGCGCTCATTACCCTTGTACTTCCTTCTTTCCAAGCAGATCTTCCTCATTTCCCGGTATTCTAAGCTTGTGCAGTCTCCTTAAATTTCATTTCCAACATCTGTTTTGTTCACCCGCAAAGTCTTTTTATATCTGCCACAATCATTATTTACGTTATTGCCATTATTATTCTTATTATTATTACTATTAAGACTATTAGTAGCAGTAACAGCAATAGTACCAAGTACTGCCACTATTAACTTTATTAGTTCATAGTTAGTATTATTTACTCTCGTCGTCACTAAAAAGACTTATAGTAAAATTTATATTTATAAGGTAACTATGATATGAAACAGATACTATATGTGAAAAACCCAGGTTCAGTGTAAGAGTGGTCCTGGCGGCCATAAACAGATGTGGTTACATAAATAAATAAAATAAATCAAACTGTTATTGTTGTTGTGAGTTTCAGTGGGAAGGCTGGTTTGTTGCAACTCTCCACGCTAATTTATCCTGTGCAAGCGTCTTCATCCCCGATTTACAATTGCATCTTACATCCTTTAGAACCTGCTTACTGTATTTATGTCTTGTTCTCCCTCTACAGGTTTCAACCCCTCCAGCCTCTTCACGCTTCTCTCCAGCACTAAATTGGTTATGTCTCAGAATGTGTCCTACCAACCGATCATTTCTTTGAGTCAAGTTACGCCACAAATTTCTTTTATCCTCAAAGCTACTCAGTACGAGTTGTACATAATCTTTCGCTCTCTTTTTTTACCCCTGCATAGTCGGAATATCAAAGAGTGTATTCCTGGACTGTTGCTAAAGGGTACATATTACTGTTGTCAACAGAAACATTAATACTTATATCGGACAATCTTAAAGTTCTAAGTGAAGGATTTCTTACATGTCGGCCTTCCAAATACAAATAGCCCCCCTATCCGGGAAGAGAGGTTAGAAGAATTAGATTTCCGTATCGCGAAGAGGACACTTGCTTTTCAAACCTGAATACGTTCGTCTATTATCAGTGTCATATTATTTGCGCAAAGTCTGTTGGGTGTTACATGAAGTTTTCTGGAATCTTTCGGCAAATTAATGATATTACAGATGCTAACGTTTTACTTCCACAGCTGAATCCAGAGCAGCCGCTACCTGTGATGTTCTGGATCCACGGAGGTGGCTGGTTCGCCGGTTCCGCCGTATGGTATGAGCCCAACTACCTAATGGACCACGACGTGGTCCTCGTTACTATCAACTACCGCCTCGGCCCTCTGGGTAAGTAAACTCAAAGAAAAATGGAATACCAAATGACCGAAGTAGCAGTACTCAGTCACAAGTCTTCATGTGGGCGTTTGACCTGATAAAGCGATTTAATGTGTTATTGTTTAAAAGTACACATTAATTTTTGTGATGTCTACCAGAGTAAATTGCAAAAATGTCCTCAGCTGTGGGCGTCGTCATATTGTATGAAGAAAATATGAGATTTGTTGAAAGGATGTTCGACAGAACAA
The DNA here is from genome assembly GCF_023864275.1 of Schistocerca cancellata. Lineage (NCBI taxonomy): Eukaryota > Metazoa > Arthropoda > Insecta > Orthoptera > Acrididae > Schistocerca > Schistocerca cancellata. The sequence goes on along the minus strand of NC_064628.1, from coordinate 168,196,958 downwards.
AACGATCGGAGTGTATGTACTGAGATACATAAATAACATATTTGATGTCCACTGACCAAAGAGAAAGCATCATTCAAGTCATAGTTGTTATGGTATCCGAAATTTGTGTGAAAGGTAGGAATAAGATTAGTTTGGTAACACCGAATTCTTCGCTGGGTGCTTGCATAGGTTGCTTTTGACTAATTAGTTATCTAGTGATTTCTTCAATGCGCGGTAGAGCTTTGGCAGAACGTTCAATCGTGTGCGGTGGGCTGTTAAGAAAAATCCTAAACCTATCACGTACGTAGACGCGAGGAAACAGGTAGGCCGTAGGTATAGTAAAAGATTGAATAAATTGTTGTTTTAATATGAAGATAAATGCCCGTGTACCCAGAGATCCAAATGATTGAGTTATGGAGAGCAATTGTTTCATGAAGAAACGAGCACGAGCCTGAAGTAAGTAGTATATTTTGTTACGTGCCCAAAGTACAGACAGTTTTAAACGTCGTTTTGTAAGACTGAGACTAGAGCTATAATTACATTTTGTGTGGTATGACTGAAAATAGAGGTATGATGGAAATTAAATTTCGCGAGATCTTAACTGTATTGAGCGTTGACTTGAAGAGTGGATGAAGCAAATGCAGTGTTCATACCGCATGCTTTTACTTTCGCATTGTACAGTGTACGGTGGCGCTGCCATTTGATGTAAACTATACTGCCCTACAATCAGCTAAGCTCTACTTTCCTCATAGTCCGATGCCTGTTTTGGGGGGGGGGGGGCGTGTGTTCGCGAAGCGGGCTGAAGCCTCCACAGAGTACTTGGTAGCGCACAGTTTATACATTGAAAGTTCTGATTTGGATAATGTTTACGAATAATTTACATGACACATACAGCACATGTGTACACATATCGTTGAGAATGAGTAGTGTTTGTGTGTCATGCCGTACAGGGGGACAATTATTGAACTGTATGAAATAAAATCGCCATAATTTCTGAACAATTTGCGTTAGGTCGTCTAAACTGCACAGTTGGCCGCAGGGCATGATGGGAATTAATATGCGCATGCATGGTTTGGTTTATCGTCTAAGCCCACTTTCATGGGTTCGTCAATAAACAAAACTGGCGCACTGTGGCGATTGAAAATCCACATTTCATGATCGAGAAATATAATTACTCTCAACTGTGTGGTGTGCAATCTCCAGTCGCAAAATAATTGGTGCGATATTCCTCGACGTCACGGTGAGTACCGAACGGTACATGAAGGTTTTGGAAGATGATTTCATCTCCATTATCCAAAGTGAACCTGATTTCAACAAGATGTGGTTCATGCAAGACTGAGTTCGACGCCATCAAAGTAGGATAGTGTATGATATCCTGGAGGAGCACTTTGGGGACTGCATTCTGGCTCTGGTGTAACCAGAGACCACTGGCATGGGCCTCGATTGGTTGCCATATTCTCTGGATCTGAACACATTCGATTCCTTTTTCTAGGGCTATATTAACAAGGTGTACAGCAATAGCCCCAAAACCACTGTTGAGCTAAAAACAGCATCGATGTTCCGACATTTCAGCGGGTATGTAGAATTTCGTTATTCGGCTGCGCCACATCATCGCCAATGATGTAAGACATATCAAAAATGTCGTAACCTTAATCCGAATATCTGTAGTGACGTTTAAACGTTGAATAAAGTGTGTGCACGCCGTGGTTTATAACTAATTTACGTTTCTTTCACGCAGTTCAGTAATTGTCACCCTGTATATACTCACCCCCACAATTCCTACTAAAACTGGAGAGACAATGTAAAAAAGATACACGGTAAAATGTAATTCACTGTGGAAGAAGAGAAAAATGGTGAACTGCAATTTCTCGACCTAAGTATTAGAAACAAAAACAATGTTTTTAACATATTTAGGAAACCAACCACAACTGATGTGTTGATACAAAATAATTCCTGCCATCTTAATATCCAGAAACTTTCTGCTTTTAGATCTTTAGAGTCCCTATTACTGAAGAAGACAGAATGACTGAGCTGAACATCGTGAAACAACTAGCTAGAGCTAACGGATATCACCAAAATGTTGTTAATAAATTAATACGACAGAAACAGCGCGCGAATGCAAGGAAGAATATCGCAAATAATATTACGAGAGTCACAATACCATACTTCGGTGATATTTCGCAAAAAGTGGCTAACATTTTCAAACCTCTTAAAGTTAATACCTCTTTTCAGACCAATAATACGCTGCGGTTTAAACTAAGAAATAATTTACAGCAGGAAAGCGATAAATATGAGACAGCTGGCGGTCTATAAAATTCAGTGTAACACGTGCAAGGCAAGCTATGTAGGCCAAACTGGTAGGTCCTTTAAAGTACGTTACAAAGAACACAGCGATGCTTTCCGGCTTAATAATTTCGAAAAGTCAGCTGTAGCGACGCATATTTGGGAAACAGGACACCCCAAGTTGGGAATAGATCAGGATCTCGTTATTTTACATAGACAGGACAAAGGCAAAAAGTTGGATCTACTAGACCAGCTGGAAATTACGATACATAGCGTGGATAATCAGAACACACTGAATGAACAGCTAACTGGTAATACAAATACCTTTTTCAAACATTTCACTGGTTTCCTTTAGTAACTACATTTTTAGCAATTGGCAGGATACTATCATTTCATGAGGTCCTTGGAACATGTATACGTTATCTGTTAGTATAGACATCTCTGTGACTTCCTTGTTTACTTGCGCCTGAGCTCACTTGCGTTTCAGTGTCGTGTTTGGCTACGTGGTGTGTGGTATCAACGAAGACGCACGGGCGGTTTACGACGATAGAGGAGAGAGCCATGTGGTTTGATGTTGAACACCATAGGCGACACGATTTTAGAGTTTTTTATATTTTGACGACTATGTGGAAGACATGGCTGCAGCAAGGGAAGCAGCCACGATGTTTTAAGTTTACTATCAATTTTATTGTGCCTGGTGCATGTTATATTTTAGCGAGTTTAAACAGGTTCTTTTACTTTTTATTATTCTGATGATGGCAGCTTGACTTCCGAAACGCGTCAATCTTAGTGTTTTACACTATAAACAAGTGGTTGAACCGATATATTTTTTAACATACGAGGAACCTTTTGCCAATGGCGACTGTTTGTCGCACTGCGCTAAATGGAGACTTTGAAGTTTATGCGCTACCCCACTAAGATTTAGCACATGTAACTTGCAATTGAATAAACGATAATTATTTGAACTTCTTCCCTCTTATTAAGTCACAAATAGCGTTCCCACTTCTCTTGATCTGTAAATCAAATAAATATAGCGGTGGATCCGTTATGCTGGATAGATACTTAGTAGTTATATACTGTAGTATCTGGGATCTGGGAGCGTAGATGTTATTGCACAATACAACTAACACCATACACAAAATGGCGACATGGTCAATCGACTCCTCGCAATTTCTTCCACTTTTTGATTACAATTCTACTAAGAATAAGGGGGAAAACATTAAATTGAAACCCACTACTTGTGTTGCTGGTACGTCAGATACCGACCGCTGCATGGATACATACAGCTGGGTTTGCTGAGCTCGTTTTTGAGTCTGTAGTAGCTTTTTGAGACGTTAAAGCCTCTGATAAAGTCTCCCGCAGTCGAAAAGGAAACGTTAAGCAGAGAATTATGCCTTGGCCCACGGCCTTATGCCCGTAAATCAAGAATTAGCAATATGTTTTCTTGGTTCAGTTTTCCAGCTGTGTTCCCCATCAACGAAGATTTTATTTTTATTATAGGTTTAAGAAATGGACATTATGTCTGATATAAAGTAAAGTAGTTCTTTGCCCGTATTTGTGGGAAATTTCACAGTGAATAAAAAAGAAGAGCTTTTTGTAACATTGGGCAGATTAGCAACTGCAAATTACATTAAGATGTGCTGTAGTTGGTCGTTATTATCATGAATATAAGAAGCCCGTAGCGCGTATCAACTCAACAGAGGCAGGAACATGTTACTGTATTGTATTATCCCCTTCTGCTAGTTTTGTAGTAACAGTTAACAAACTGTTCGAAAAAATAACGAATTTGGCACTCGCAGACTTCGCGAAGAATATAGGACGGCGGGACATCTACAAATACATGGTTATTTCGCTGCTGTATTTTGAGATGTGATGTAGGTCTATACTGTACCTGAAGTGATGTAAACATTACTGAAATATTTTATTTGTAAAGGTTTCCTCAGTACTGAAGATGAAGCTGCTCCAGGGAACTTCGGATTGAAGGATCAGGTGGCGGCCCTAAAATGGGTCAAAGAAAACATTGAATCGTTTGGCGGCGATCCCAACAGCGTGACCATATTTGGGAACAGTGCAGGAGCCGCCAGCGTGCATTACCACATGCTGTCTCCTATGGCGGAAGGTAAGAATGAGCGATTTGTGTTGAACATAGAGAGATTATTGCCAAATGTGTGTTTACAACTGTAACTTTAAGATTCTGTTCAATATTCACAGTGATACGGGTACAGACGCATCCATGTTTATCATTTGTGCGCAACCCAATCTCTTGGAACTGCAATGAACTGTCACTCCAAGCGTCTGTTCTGAAGTAACTCCTGTGAAGGGACACTTATGGAAGCTGTTCCCCCTTATCAGTAGACCTAATTCGTGTCATTCATACAATCGAACTTGTGATGGTACTCAACACATTGTAACCTCCCTCTTACTAATCGGCCTATCCTGCTTGGGATATAAAATATGACCGTGGATCGCGTGTATGCCTAATGGATTTTTTTCTAATTGTATAAGGCTATCTTTCCTAAGGAAGTGATACCGATAAGTAGGAGGACAGTGCACAACCTCGAAAGTCTACTAAAAGTAAAAGTAATTGAACCGAACAGGGCTATAATTTGGAAAATGAAAGTTATTTTGTGCATTCACTCACGAACAACACTGAACAGAAAGGGGTACCACTAATCATGAATCCAAAAGTTACACTAATGAACGAAAAGGAAGTAATTAACGGTGGCCAGCCCACTAGGGCAATTTAAATTCAAAATCCTGTACAAGATTATGGAAAAGAAAAACATGTATTATTAAACACTGACGTGGCAACTGAAGGTTGCCACGATTTTTGTTTTTTTTTTTCACACTAATTTTAAGTGAGTTTCTAACGACAAAGAAAACTGAGAAGTCACTCTTACGTTATGTTTGGCATTAAATTTTGAAAAAGGGCAATCGAGTAATGATTTGAAAATATGCAATTAAAGTGTATGTTAGTACTGAACTTCGTGACGTGAACAGTGACTTTCAGTGACCTCAGCATGACGTCATCAAAGAAATTTAGAAAAAAAGCAAGCACTTTTTACTTTTGCCGTCACTTATTTTGCAAATTGGATTTCATATTATTGTCTGAACAACTGACCCTTTTTTACTGACTTGAACAGAATTAAATACTAGAATACGTACCAAACCAAACAGCCATGTGCTCCAAGCTATATGTAAAATAAATAAAACTTTCGCACTCTTAATTTGTGCATTGCTTTAGATTTGGATTTTTTCCAGTGATTGATTCTCAAACTTGAAAAATGAAATTGCTTTACTTTAGTCATATACTGAAACCTCTGTTGTACAGCAGTTAATTGAAAGTAGACTGAGGCTAAAATTCTTAAGAGAGAAATTATTCATTAATAAAATGACTGTAACTATACAATTTGTTTCTCATGACACTCAGTTAGCATATTAGGAAAAAAAGGAACAAGGATCCTGCTTGGTAACGATGTCTGGGGGCAATGAGGACACAATGGCCCTGAGTTCAACTGATTATTATTTAAATAAATCTTATCAATCAAATCACATTCAGTTGTGCTGCTGGGTTAGCCGTTAATACTTTCTACCAATGAACAGTGTTACTTCAGTGCTGTACATACGACGAAACTCGTAGCCGACGACGAAACTGTGTTGCTGGAACTGCTGCTGTTGTTGAAGGCGGTAGCACACTGTGGAGCCACGGCTAATTATAGGAACGGGCAATCGTAATTAATACAGCCTCTTCCACCCGTCCACTGTCCGTACTCCTGCTCTAGACATCTGGCCGGCGTGCGTACATGATGCGGCTGAAAATCGTACTCTCTACTGCGAAAGTGTTAACACTACACTTCCGCACACTACAAGCGCTGGAACCTGTCTCTCCCTCTCTCCGCGCGCTCTGCGCTACAACTCCCTAGCCAAAGATTTTACAACGCACAAGCATTGCTGTTATCGTTGCTAGTCGATGCAAATAACAACTCCTTTGGCTTTCCCCAGAGCTTATAAGTTTCACAGTGAAACACAGATAAATACAATGAAACGTCACCAGACTTATACCTAAATGTACACATACAGTGAATCAATGTCCTTACTTATTAAAAGAAAGCATTTACGTTAAAAATATTTAAATACAGTTCAAAAAAATTTATATATTGGTAGCAGGTGCCATTCATCCTGCATTTTCGGTGTTACAACATGCCTACGGAAATAATTGCGAAGGCTATTCTGAAAGTAAGGTCCTATTGGACGGGGGGAGTGGAAACTACAGTGAAAAACCGACGAAGCTTAGCACTCATGTGTTTGACAAAGCCTCTAGCAAGCCCGCCGACAACGTCATGTCGCTCTTTTTAGTGCTGAGTGCGCAGTGAACGCGTAAATATGCCTAGAAAATAGCGGCTCCCGCAAAATTTGTGTGCCTGGTTTCATGCAACCCCACATGCATTTCCTTCTTCATGACAATTCTCGGCCGCACACTGCAGGGTAATGAAGACGCTACTGTAGCGTTTTCGGTGAATAGTGTTTGATCACCCACCATACCGCCCGGATGTGTCCCTTCTGATTTACATCTCTGCTCGTATTAACTTCTGGCTATGAAGAAAACAATTTGGCACAGACAACGAGCTAGAGACCAGCATAGAAAATTGGTGGAAAGCACAGGCGGCGTTCTTTGATGGGGTTATTGGAAAGTTGGTACAACGATTATGTAGAGAAGTCGCTGGAAAGTGCACCTAACTGTTGCAAATATTTTGTGCTTTTCGTTTCGCGACAGAACGGACCTTACTTTTTGAATAGCCGTCGTAATTTGTCAGGCGGTGTCGTTAAGTTCAAAGACGATGTGAGGTCGAATGCAGGAATGGCTAGACAGAGAGGGAGGCTAGCCGAAGGTTTCAGGAGACGTCAAAGCTATTTGAGAACGGGCAGGTGGGATGAGGCTGGACGTATGCTGCTGACGGGTTGGCGAGAGGCTCAATCGTTGGTCGTTTGAGTATTGGCGGCCTTGACCTGGTTCCTCCACAAACTGAGTCCTCGTCACACTCCACTATATTTAAATGGTGTTTATCCTATTTAATATTAAAGCTGTCTCTCAAATTCAAGACATAGGCATTGAGAGTTGGTTCCGCAGCACATCATACAAAAAAAAATTGACAAAACAGAAATTCCGAATATTAGCTGGAAGTGGGCGTTGAAATAAATCCAATGTCCCGTACCGGGACCCGAACTCGGATTACTCGCTTATAGTGAGCAGTCACCTTAACAACTTCGCCTATTCGAACGTGCTTCCCTTGTATCCAAATTCTCGTGTGCCGCGTACTATAGACGCTGTACCCCCTGTCCATTATCATCACTGCTCGCACCAACGCCTAATTTCCGCAAGAGATCGAACAAAGAGTGCATGAGCACTGAAGGTATATTTATTTGCCGTCAAGGCGCATATATTTATATGTGTGCTGTCTGTTCGTTCAGAAATAACCGAAAGAACCCACACCACACCGATAAACTCATACAAAAAATTAATTACTGCTACAGAACCGTAGTTACAATAAAATATCAAAAACAAAAGTAGCTTAGAATGGGGTACTTCTACTAATTGTCTACCACAAACAAGCTCGTCTAGTCACTAACAAAAGACACTTATCTACAGCTATATACACTACTGGCCATTAAAATTAGTGCACCAAGAAGAAATGCAGATGATGAACGGGTATTCATTGGACAAATATATTATACTAGAACTGACATGTGATTACATTTTCACGCAATTTGGGTGCATAGATCCTGAGAAATCAGTACCCAGAACAACCACCTCTGGCCGTAATAGCGGACTTGGTACTTCTGGGAATTGAGTCAAACAGAGCTAGGATGGCGTGTACAGGTACAGCAGCCCATGCAGCTTCAACGCGATACCACAGTTCATCAGGAGTAGTGACTGACGTATTGTGACGAGCCAGTTGCTCGGCCACCATTGACCAGACGTCTTCAATTGGTGAGTGATCTGGAGAATGTGGAGGCCAGAGTAGCAGTCGAACATTTTCTGTATCCAGAAAGGCCCGTACAGGACCTGCAACATGCGGTCGTGCATTATCCTGCTGAAATGTAGGGTTTCACAGGGATCGAATGAAGGGTAGAGCCACGGGTCCTAACACATCTGACATGTAACGTCCACTGTTCAAAGTGCCGTCAATGCGACCAAGAGGTGACCCAGACGTTTAACCAATGGCACCGCATACCATCACGCCGGGTGATACGCCAGTACGGCGATGACGAATACACGCTTCCATTGTGCGTTCACCGCGATGTCGCCAAACACGAATGCGACCATAATGATGCTGTAAACAGAACCTGGATTCATCCGAAAAAAAGACGTTTTGCCATTCGTGCACCCAGGTTCGTCGTTGAATACACCATCACAGGCGCTCCTGTCTGTGATGCAGCGTCAAGGGTAACCGCAGCCATGGTCTCCGAGCTGTTAGTCCATGGTGCTGCAAACGTCATCGAACTGTTCGTGCATATGGTTGTTGTCTTGCAAACGTCCCCATCTGTTGACTCAGGGATCGAGACGTGGCTGCACGATCCGTTACAGCCATGCGGATAAGATGAATGTCATCTCGACTGCTAGTGATACGAGGGCGTTGGGATCCAGCATGACGTTCCGTATTACCCTCCTGAACCCACCGATTCCATATTCTGCTACAGTCATTGCATCTCGACCAACGCGAGCAGCAATGTCGCTGTACGATAAACCGCAATCGCGATAGGCTACAATCCGACCTTTATCAAAGTCGGAAACGTGATGGTACGCATTTCTCCTCCATACACGAGGCATCACAACAACGTTTCACCAGGCAACGCCAGTCAACTGCTGTTTGTGTATGAGAAATCGTTTGGAAACTTTCCTCATGTCAGCACGTTGTAGGTGTTGCCACCGGCACCAAACTTGTGTAAATGCTGTGAAAAGCTAATCATTTGCATATCACAGCATCTTCTTCCTGTCGGTTCAATTTCGCGTCTGTAGCACGTCATCTTCGTGGTGTAATTTTAATGGCCAGTAGTGTAAATGCTCCACAAGCCATCGTACAGTACAAGGTGGGAGTACCTCCTACCAGTACTACCCTTTTCCTTTCCTGTTCTACTCACAAATGGACCGTCTGTACGCCTCAATACGAACGTGGTCCTAACTTGAAATTTACGTTGGCGATAGAAGACTCGCAAATGACGTTTCTCTAAGTATTCTCAATGGTGCCTCGCGAATAGGACGTCGTCATCCCTCCAGTGATTCCCATTTTAGTTCCCGTCGACATCGAGGTCCTTAGAGACGCAACACGAGCTCGGATTGTTTGAAGGCTGGGGAAGGGAATCCGCAGTGCCCTTTCAAAGGAACCATACAGGCACTGGCCTGGAGCCATTTAGGTAAATCACGGAAGACCTAAATCTGGCTGGTCGGACGCCAATTTGAACCGTCGTCCTCCCAAATGCGAGTCCTTTGTGCTAACCACTGCGCCACTTGTCTCGATGTCTTCCTTTTAGTTGACTTGGTTGGGTTCCAAAACACTCGATCAACAGTCAAGAAATGGGTACAGTAATGTTCTGTACGCAGTCTCCTTCAAGAGGAGCTACACTTTCATAAAACTCTCCCAATAAACCAAAGTGGACCATTCGCCTTCCCTATGGGCCATGCTGTACTCGAACATTAAGGGATTGTTTCTCCTACTCATCTGCATTAGCCTAAATTCATCTACATTTAGAGCAAGCTGCCATTCATCACACAAACTAGAAATTTTGTCTAAATGATCTTGTATTCTTCTACAGGCACTCAACAACTACACCTTCCAATATACCACAGTATCATCAGCAAACAGCAGCAGATTGTTGCTCGCCCTCTCCGTCATAATATTTACGTAAGTTTGTATAGAGGATAAGAGAGGTTCTATCACATTTCGCAGTGGCATAACTGACTATACCTTTGTCTCAGTTGGACACCCGCCGTGGAGGACTACGTACTGGAGCCAATTACTTAAGAAGTCTTCGTGTCAAACTGTTTTCAGAAATCTAAGGCTATGGAATCTCCTTGTTGCCTTTGATCCTTGGTTCGCAGTATGTCACACGAGAAAAGGGAAGCTGAGTTTCGCAAGAACTGCGGTTTTTAAATGCGCACTGATTTATGTACAGAAGGTTTTCCGTCGCTAGGAACTTTATGATATTCGCACTCTGAATATGTTCAATAAAAAATGACGTCAAGGATATTGATCTGTAATTATGTGGATGCGTTCACTTACCCTTCAAATATATGGGAGTCACCTGCGTTTTTTTTCCTGTCCTTTCGGTTCTTGAGCTGTGCGAGAGACTTGCGGTAAATCGCAATTAAGTAAGGGACGGTGCTACAGCGTTCTAACTGTAACACCGAACTGTTACTCCATCCGGACCTGGCGACCTATTTGTTTCCTTCCTGGTGCTTCTCATTGCCAGGGGTGCCTATTACTATGTCCTCCATTCTGGAGTTTGTGAGGCGGTCAAACGACGGTATGTTTGTACGATCCTCCTGTGTGAATGATTTCTTAAATGCAAAATATAACATTTCAGCTTATCATTTAATATCTTGTATTGCCACACTAACTGGACCTTCGACCCATTTAGCGACTTTACGTAGGACCAGAATTTTCTCAGGTTCTCTGCAAGATTTCCGCTGTGGTTAGACAGAGCAAGCTGTATGTTTTGCTTACAGACGCACGACTACTTACTGTTCCTTACCAACATCTACACTTTGTTTTTTGAACAACACACTGCTTCATCGGTGTTCTACAAATTTTATTATTAAACCACGTAGGATCTTTTCCATCCTTAATCCATTTATTCTGCACATATTGATCAGTGGTGCGATTTATAGTCAGTTTAAACGTTGCCCTTAAGTCCTCTACATCCATCATCCTAGATCTATATGATATCCATTCATTGTCTAAGTGGGATTCTAACAACTCTCTATCTGCTCTTTCTAGCGGAAATACTTTCCTAGCATTCTTGATTGATTTATTAACTTTAGTTAGCAAAGTCGCTATGATGTCATCATGGTCATTAATCCCTGTCTCAGTACTGACGCCGTCAATTAGGTCAGGCCTGCTTGTAGATAAAAAGTCTACAATATTTCCATTGCGTGTGGGCTGTCGAACTAGCTGCTCAAGACAGTTTTCGGAAAAAGTGTTCAAATAATACTTCACAAATCTGTCTGTCCGTTCCACCTGTAAGGAATCCATGTGCATATCATTGCATTGTATTGTACTCCATTGAACTGAGGGCCTAGAAGCGACGGAGATGCTTCTTCGCCGCCGTAGCCCTCAGTGGTTCACAAACCCACAACAGGCTGCAGCACTCCACTCACCCAACCGCTGTCCCACAACGAACCCAGGGTTATTGTGCGGTTCGGCCCCCAGGGGATCCCTCGCCTCTCCCCCCTCCCCGGGAACGTCTCACACTTGACGAGTATAACCCCAAATACACAATTGTTAAGGCTTTCGTGGCCACTTGTTGACAAACTGCCTATTGGCTTCTGTCTCGGGTTCTTCGGCCGACGTTCATCTAATGATTTTTCGGACGTTTCGCCAGCACGAGTGGCTGGCATTGTCAAAGCTTCACCCTCCATTGCCGGTGGTTAACTGGAGGCGAGCTCGCGGCCGCAGACTATATGTACCTGGCGCGCCAACGTCCGAGGGCTTCTCCGCGGTCATTTCCGGTGCGGTTCTCCTCTTGCTACCTGCGACGGTCGTTCGCTGCAGTACGGGAAGCCAGGATCCGTTTACCTTAATGCTTTCCTCTTCCTTGTTGAAACTGTTCGCGTGTTTTTGGATTTCTACAGCTTCTCTGAACAAGCGCGTGTGATAGTGCTTCTCTACAGCCAGAACTTCCGTGTCGGCGAATTTTATTACGTGGTCGGTCTCATTCAGTGCGTGCTCTGCCACGGCCGATTTCTCCACCTGCCCCAACCTGCAATGTCGCTTATGCTCTTTGATCCTGGTGTTAATGGATCGTCCAGTCATTCCGACATAAACTTTTCCGCATGTGCAAGGTATACGGTATATTCCCGACATTGCAAGTGGGTCTCTTTTCTCCTTCGCCGATCTAAGACACTTCCTTACTTCGCCGAGTGTTTGGCTCTGTTACACTTCTAATGTAATTTTTGGAGTACCCATTGCTCCTCAGAACAGTTTCCAGGTGTTGCATTTCTCGTTTGAGGTGTTGAGGCTCACATATTCGTCCTGCTCTCGTTACGAGCGTACTAATCATGCCTCTTTTCTGGCTCGGGTGGTGGTTTGACAGTTTGTGCAGGTATCGGTCCGTGTGTGTCGGTTTTCGAGACACGCTGTGTCCCAGGTTTTCGCCGTCCCTTGTGACCAGCACATCTAGAAATGGCAGTTTCTTGTCCTTTTCTACTTCCATGGTAAATGTTATGTTGGCATGGAGGCTGTTCAAGTGTCTCAGGAATTCACCGAGCTGTTCTTCACCATGGCTCCACACCACGAAAGTATCATCGACGTACCTGTACCACACCTTAGGTTTGCAAGTCGCCGAGTCCAGTGCCTGTGCTTCGAATTGTTCCATGAAGAAGTTGGCCACCACTGGACTGAGAGGACTACCCATGGCGACGCCTTCCAGCTGTTCGTAGAAATCGCCATTCCACGTGAAATAGCTCGTGGAGATACATGCATGGAAGAGATTTTTGATGTCTTGCGGGAATATGGAACCGATGTGCTCCAGAGCGTCGCTGAGTGGCACTTTCGTAAATAACGAAACAACATCAAAACTGACCAGGATGTCGTTTGGCGCAAGTTTCAGTTTCTTCAGCTTCTCAATGAAACGTCCTGAGTCCTTAATGTATGTGTGGCTGGAGCAGAGAGACCAGGTGCTTCGCCAGTTTATACCTTGGTGAGCCAGGAGCGCTAACGATCGGTCTCAGTGGAACGTTGTTCTTACGGATCTTGGGTAATCCATACAGCCAAGGTGGTAGGGCTTCTGTGTTGCGCAGGTTTCTCTGTATGTCCGCCGGCAGAGAAGACGCCTTGATTAATCGATTCGTATTCCGAGTGATACGCTGCGTCGGATCTGCGCTTAGTTTTCGGTACGTCGTCGGATCCAATAGGTCTCGGATCTTTTGCTCATAACCTTCGGTCTTCATTACGACGGTCGCATTCCTGTACTGCAGTGAACGACCGTCGCAGGTAGCAAGAGGAGAACCGCACCGGAAATGACCGCGGAGAAGCCCTCGGACGTTGGCGCGCCAGGTACATATAGTCTGCGGCCGCGAGCTCGCCTCCAGTTAACCACCGGCAATGGAGGGTGAAGCTTTGACAATGCCAGCCACTCGTGCTGGCGAAACGTCCGAAAAATCATTAGATGAACGTCGGCCGAAGAACACGAGACAGAAGCCAATAGGCAGTTTGATAACACGAAATGTTTGCGTGGTAGGGTAATTATGCTATACGCGTACGTGGAGACAGTGTTTGCGCAGCAATCGCCGCCGACATAGTGTAACTGAGGCGGAATAAGGGGAACCAGCCCGCATTCACCGAGGCAGATGGAAAACCGCCTTAAGAACCATCCACAGGCTGGCCAGCACTCCGGACCTCCACACTAATCCGCGAGGCGGATTCGTGGCGGGGAGCGGCACGCCTTCTCGCCCGGAAAGCAGTGAGTTAGACCGCACGGATAACCGGACGGACCATGTACAAAACATACTGGGCGGGCTAAAGTCACCTCCAACTGATAATGAATGATCTGGTTTTTTCCGCACTACTGAGCGTAGACTTCCTTTGAATTATAGTTAAACTGTTACAGGGCCGGCGGAAACAACCAATAGTTAACTTTAGTTCACCTAGGCATGCTACTTCCGTCTAGATAACTTGACAGTCAGACTCAATGGCACTGAAAGCGTATAAATTACTGACTTCAATGAACAGCCACAGCAGAACTGACCTCCTGAACGGAGGGTGTAGTTATTTATACAAACATTCAATACATCGGAATATACGGACGTAAGATGTTTCAAGAACCTTTCAGTGCTGATAATTGCTAAATAAATTGCTGTTGGTAAGGTTTAAACTGATGATCCACAGCACAGCAGCCGGTGACGTTAACTACTACGCTGCACAGCTCGCGTCAGTACAAACAGGGCTTCCGAAAGATGATCAGTGTGTGATGTACACTCCTGGAAATTGAAATAAGAACACCGTGAATTCATTGTCCCAGGAAGGGGAAACTTTATTGACACATTCCTGGGGTCAGATACATCACATGATCACACTGACAGAAACCACAGGCACATAGACACAGGCAACAGAGCGTGCACAATGTCGGCACTAGTACAGTGTATATCCACCTTTCGCAGCAATGCAGGCTCCTATTCTCCCATGGAGACGATCATAGAGATGCTGGATTTAGTCCTGTGGAACGGCTTGCCATGCCATTTCCACCTGGCGCCTCAGTTGGACCAGCGTTCGTGCTGGACGTGCAGACCGCGTGAGACGACGCTTCATCCAGTCCCAAACATGCTCAATGGGGGACAGATCCGGAGATCTTGCTGGCCAGGGTAGTTGACTTACACCTTCTAGAGCACGTTGGGTGGCGCGGGATACATGCGGACGTGCATTGTCCTGTTGGAACAGCAAGTTCCCTTGCCGGTCTAGGAATGGTAGAACGATGGGTTCGATGACGGTTTGGATGTACCGTGCACTGTTCAGTGTCCCCTCGACGATCACCAGTGGTGTACGGCCAGTGTAGGAGATCGCTCCCCACACCATGACGCCGGGTGTTGGCCCTGTGTGCCTCGGTCGTATGCAGTCCTGATTGTGGCGCTCACCTGCACGGCGCCAAACACGCATACGACCATCATTGGCACCAAGGCAGAAGCGACTCTCATCGCTGAAGACGACACGTCTCCATTCGTCCCTCCATTCACGCCTGTCGCGACACCACTGGAGGCGGGCTGCACGATGTTGGGGCGTGAGCGGAAGACGGCCTAACGGTGTGCGGGACCGTAGCCCAGCTTCATGGAGACGGTTGCGAATGGTCCTCGCCGATACCCCAGGAGCAACAGTGTCCCTAATTTGCTTGGAAGTGGCGGTGCGGTCCCCTACGGCACTGCGTAGGATCCTACGGTCTTGGCGTGCATCCGTGCGTCGCTGCGTTCCGGTCCCAGGTCGACGGGCACGTGCACCTTCCGCCGACCACTGGCGACAACATCGATGTACTGTGGAGACCTCACGCCCCACGTGTTGAGCAATTCGGCGGTACGTCCACCCGGCCTCCCGCATGCCCACTATACGCCCTCGCTCAAAGTCCGTCAACTGCACATACGGTTCACGTCCACGCTGTCGCGGCATGCTACCAGTGTTAAAGACTGCGATGGAGCTCCGTATGCCACGGCAAACTGGCTGACACTGACGGCGGCGGTGCACAAATGCTGCGCAGCTAGCGCCATTCGACGGCCAACACCGCGGTTCCTGGTGTGTCCGCTGTGCCGTGCGTGTGATCATTGCTTGTACAGCCCTCTCGCAGTGTCCGGAGCAAGTATGGTGGGTCTGACACACCGGTGTCAATGTGTTCTTTTTTCCATTTCCAGGAGTGTATATGGAGTATGACAACTTCTGTAAAGGACTGTGTCTCTCCATACAGTACGCAGCCACCGCCAGACAGTACTTTGGCCTGTGTGCGTCCATTCCGAATAAGAGCAAAAACCGTACACCCACCACCACCAACTCCTCCACTACCGCCACCATTCCTCAGCATTGTGGAACGCAAAGGAAGTTGACAAGGAACACCTGGGACTGAACTTAGATTAATGTCGTGGTGGTCTCTTTACCAAAAAGAGGAGGTTTTTTCTGATGATCACCGTAGAAGAGTGTGAAGGCGCCCAGATAACAACGAAAGTTTCAGGAATCCAATCTCATCGGATCATCACGGAGATATGTCAGTAATATCGGATATCGGACGCGTCTTGTCGTTATCGAGGGTAATGTTTTCTGTGACACATTTCTCAGTTCCACAGGCTGGTTGTGTGCGAATCCCGGCCGGATTGGAGATTTTATCTGCCCAGGATCTGGGTGTTTGTGTTGTCCTCATCATTTTATCATCACCAACATCATTTGTGACAGTGTCTTGGACTTTGTAAAAATTGGACTGTAAAAATTGGAACTTCGTGTGGGCGCTGATGACCGAGCAGTTGAGCGCCCCACAAACCAAACATCATCGTCATCTTACTTACTCTCGACGATCCCATGATGGAACCCATTGGGACAGGCTTAGGCAGCAACATCTCAGTCACTTTGAGGAAAACATGCTAAGCTAGATGAAAGTAGATTACAGTGAGTGGGGTGGCGCAATTTTAATCCTTGTTACCCCTCACTCGATGCCTGCACGCGTTTCCAGACACACATCTGGTTTATGGGTAGTTTAGCTTTCGAAAGCCGAAAAAATCTTCCATGTACAGTATATACCGGAAGATGGAATCATATTATCCTCAGGTCTATTACATTCCGAACTGAACACGTGAATTCCAGGATCGCTTCAGCCGAGTTCCTTCACTATGCTATCAAATTGCTAATACAGGGTGAACTCCTATTTTCCTTCCTACACTTCTAGAGACAAAACGGATCACAAGTCTCTTAGATGCTCTTCGCATTTACACTACAGTAGCCTCTGAAATTAACAGCAAATATTGGGACTCTCCACAGCCGCTTTCCTATTTACACTCACGACTGCTGGGGTCTTACACTGCAAACCTCTCCTGTGTATAACTGTCAAGAAAAAACGCTGCCACGGTGGATAACAGACTACCTGACTTTCTTCATCCAATAATATAAAAACTTTCGTAAATCTATTAAAGGTATTTGAGACTTTTTGTAAAAGAATTTATAACAGTTTTACCAACTTTATAAAGTTCTATGTTGTGAATTTTTTCAATACCAAGTTTAAATTCATATTAACGTTACACTAACTCTAAGGCAGTGGAATATAAGTTTCCCCAGATACCTTAGAAAATTTTATATCTAGAATAACAATGTAATACGAAGCTTGTTTTGTTAATATTCTACTTGGCTTTTCGACGGCAGGCCTCTTCCATCGAGCGATCTCACAAAGTGGTGTGGCGTTGTCACCGTGGGGGTTGCCAGAACCGGCCGCAGCGGAGAAGGCGCGCAGTTTGGCTACCCTGGTGGGATGTCCTACAGAGCCGAGTGCTGCACAGGTCGAATGTCTCAGGAGTGTCGACGAATACAAAATCATCGCCACTGAAGAGAACTTTCATGTACGTTACCGTTTATTGTGCGGAAATTAGTAAGCGTCTTCTGCTCAGAAACATAAATTACCCGGTTTAGTATAACTCAAATAGTTCAGATGGCTCTGGGCACTATGGAACTTAACTTCTGAGGTCATCAGTCCCCTAGACTTAGAACTACTTAAACTTAACTAACCTAAGGACATCACACACATCCATGCCCGAGGCAAGATTCGAACCTGCGACCGTAGCAGCAGCGCGGTTCCGGACTGAAGTGCCTAGAACCGCTCGGCCACAGCGGCTGGCTTTAGTATAACTGCAACAAAGAAAATAAAAAATAAAATAAAATAAAAATATAAAAATCAAATTTTTTTGAGACGGCGTACATGAAACAGCGCAAATAAAACATAAAATTCACATCTAGAAAATGATATTTTTATAGCAATATAGTTTTATACACAGTGGAAATTAACCACGATTACCTTTAAATTTGACAACTCATGAATTAGTCAGTTTAGTGGTATTACTTTACACTTAATTTAAAATATCTTGCAAATTATTTCCCCCTGTAATTACTTTTCAGTCCTAGGAAGTTTTTTAGCTCATTGCCACTAGTGCTCACTTATCCTTTGTTTACAATAGGAGTACCTGCGAGCACAGTGTACTCAATTAAATATTCCATAATTATTTTCGGTAGTATTTTTAGTGGGCGAAAAAGTACCATCGAGGAAAAGAAAAAAACAAAAGGAAAGTACATACGCTCTAAGTTGATGAAATTAACTTAATACGTTTTAACTGTGAAAGACTTCTGGAACTAATGTGAGTAATAGCTTTTTCTTTAAAAAAATGAGTCATTTCCAGTGGGTAATTTACTTATTTTGCAGGAATGGATGTTCCATCCCTTAATAACTTTCCGACCTGTGGTGGAAGATGAAGGAGAAGATGCATTCCTTTCTCAACATCCAGTTGATATGGAGCCTCATACTGTGGTACCATGGCTGATGGGAGCAACAAAAGAAGAGGGTTGTTTAGTGACAGCAGGTGCTGTTCCCCATGTTATTAAATTATTGTAAGATTAAGAGCAACGAGAAGCAGCGTTTGCCTGCACTACATGCATTACGTGCTACATACTACTGCTTTGGGATTTAAAATCACATATAAACTTTGTTCAGATTGCTGTTCACAACTGTAGTAATCGCTCTGTGCTGCTAGTTCCTCATATTATTATTCACTGGCGTATTCAGGAGTGTTGTCATAGAAATATATTCATTTTTTGTTTGAGATACAGAGCAGCTACAGTACTAGATCGATGTGTTCTTTGATATCACGCATGAATGCCCGCAGGGTCGACGAGCAGATGCGCAAAACTATAGACCTATATCTCTGACGTCGATCTGTTGTAGAATTTTAGAACATGTGTTTTGCTCGAGTATCATGTCGTTTTTGGAAACTCAGAATCTACTATGTAGGAATCAACATGGATTCCGGAAACAGCGATCGTGTGAGACCCAACTCGCTTTATTTGTTCATGAGACCCAGAAAATATTAGATACAGGCTCCCAGGTAGATGCTATTTTTCTTGACTTCCGGAAGGCGTTCGATACAGTTCCGCACTGTCGCCTGATAAACAAAGTAAGAGCCTACGGAATATCAGACCAGCTGTGTGGCTGGATTGAAGAGTGTTTAGCAAACAGAACACAGCATGTTGTTATCAACGGAGAGACGTCTACAGACAATAAAGTAACCTCTGGCGTGCCACAGGGGAGTGTTATGGGACCATTGCTTTTCACAATATATATAAATGACCTAGTAGATAGTGTCGGAAGTTCCATGCGGCTTTTCGCGGATGATGCTGTAGTATACAGAGAAGTTGCAGCATTAGAAAATTGTAGCGAAATGCAGGAAGATCTGCAGCGGATAGGCACTTGGTGCAGGGAGTGGCAACTGACCCTTAACATAGACAAATGTAATGTACTGCGAATACATAGAAAGAAGGATCCTTTATTGTATGATTATATGATAGCGGAACAAACACTGGTAGCAGTTACTTCTGTAAAATATCTGGGAGTATGCGTGCGGAACGATTTGAAGTGGAATGATCATATAAAATTAATTGTTGGTAAGGCGGGCACCAGGTTGAGATTAATTGGGAGAGTCCTTAGAAAATGTAGTCCATCAACAAAGGAGGTGGCTTACAAAACACTCGTTCGACCTATACTTGAGTATTGCTCATCAGTGTGGGATCCGTACCAGATCGGGTTGACGGAGGAGATAGAGAAGATCCAAAGAATAGCGGCGCGTTTCGTCACAGGGTTATTTGGTAACCGTGATAGCGTTACGGAGATGTTTAACAAACTCAAGTGGCAGACTCTGCAAGAGAGGCGCTCTGCATCGCGGTGTAGCTTGCTCGCCAGGTTTCGAGAGCGTGCGTTTCTGGATGAGGTATCGAATATATTGCTTCCCCCTACTTATACCTCCCGAGGAGATCACGAATGTAAAATTAGAGAGATTAGAGCGCGCACAGAGGCTTTCAGACAGTCGTTCCTCCCGCGAACCATACGCGACTGGAACAGGAAAGGGAGGTAATGACAGTGGCACGTAAAGTGCCCTCCGCCACACACCGTTGGGTGGCTTGCGGAGTATAAATGTAGATGTAGATGTAGATACCGTCTCCTGCATATTTACTCTTATTTCTGACGGCAATTGTCTCACCAAACTACAATTCGACTTCCAACAAAACAAAACAGAACACGAAAATGAGCTCTCTTTGAGTAGACTGACATTATTACACTAACTTAATGAGTACGTCAATATGTCAAACAGTACAACAGATATTTGTACAGCTACACCATACCAGACGAAACCTACACCACCTTAAATTTGAGTTATTGGCCAGGAACTTTTACTAGATTCTTCTACTTCTGAACTCTGAAGTCTTGAAATATCCATTTAACTGGATAATTTCGGTCTTTTCTGCTATTCCTAAGAGATCTGTTTAGTCTTATGTATGTATATGAAAGTTGATAATTCTGACGATTAACATGATGTCAGTCCTACCTGTGCATATACAGAAAAGTTCATAGAGTTATGCCATTGTGTTGCATGACATTTGATTGGATTTGATATTAGAAAAAGTCTGATACGATTCTTGTTGTATAAATTAAATTTATATGACATTCAGTAAAATCTTAAAAGTACGAGGGTCAGTCAAAAAGTAATGCCTCCTATTTTTTTTCTACGTTTAATTGTCAGGAAATTTAAATGCAATTACATAGGTTGAAAACCACAACATTGAGGATCATTTTGTCATTTTTCAATGTAATCTCCGCCCATCTCTACAGTTTTGGTCCATCTTTGAACAAGGGCATGTATCCCAGCACGGTAAAAATCACAGCTCTGCTTCCTAAGCCATTGACGCACGGATGTTTTGACGGCCTCCTCATCCTCAAAATGAATCCCACGATGAGCATCTTTTAGTGGCCCGAACAGATGGAAGTCTGATGGTGCCAGGTCAGGGCTGTATGGGGGATGAGGCAAAACTTCCCATCCAATTTTGACAATCTCATCAGAGGTGTGACGACTGGTGTGTGGTCTTGCATTGTCATGCAAAAGAAGAACATCTGCCATTGATTTTGTTGGGCGAACTCGCTGAAGACGTGCTTTAAGTTTGTTGAGGGTTGTGACGTATTGAACAGAATTTATTGTGCATCCCTGCTCCAAAAAATCAACCAGAATCACACCCTCTGTATCCCAGAAAACTGTTGCCATAACTTTCCCTGCCGATCGCACAGTTTTGAATTTTTTCTTCCTCGGCGAGCTTGTGTGACGCCACTCCATTGACTGCCTCTTTGATTCGGGTTCAAAAAGATGCACCCATGTTTCGTCCCCGGTCACAATTTTTTTCAGAAACTCATCTCCCTCCAAACGGAAGCGCTGCAACTGTTGGGAGGCTATTGTTTTCCTTGCCTCTTTATTCTGATCGGTTAACATTCTTGGAACCCACCGTGCACAAACTTTTGAGTACCCCAATTGTTTAATAATCGTGATCACACTGCCTTTACTAAGAGAAATAATGCGACACACTTCATCTGCAGTCACCCGACGGTCACCACGAATGATGTCATCAACTTGCTGAATGTTGTGTGGAGTCACTGCACTCACCGGCCTGCCGCTCCGCTTTTCGTCAGTCAACGGTGTTTGCCCTTCAGCTTCCTTACAACGACGAACCCATCGTCTAACAGTGCTGACATCCACTGTCACAACACCATACACCTTCTTCAGTCTTTCATGAATGCGTATGGGCGTTTCACCTTCTGCATTCAAGAATTCAATCACACAACGCTGTCTCAAACGAACATCGATGTCGGCCATCTTACAAACTTCTGCTGTGCTGCCACCTGTTGACACAGAAAGTTACTACTGCAGTGGATTGCAGAAGAAGGTTTGAGGAATGGCGCCAAATTCAAATTTTTCACTTAACTTAATTTCTTTAAGTAGAAAAAAAATGGGAGGCATTACTTTTTGACCGACCCTCGTATTAATCATCTGCTTTCATGGCGCTGTGTTGCAGAACTAAAACTGCTTTGTATAGTATGGATGTTGCTCACTTTGTTAGGTGTTAGTTACAAGAGTAATATTAACGATACCACAAAAGTAAGATGCAACTAGGGTGCCTTCATGATTTTTTTTCCTTTTTGCTGCATGGAATATTGAGTAAAAGTAGGTGCAATAATTTATCGACTAACCCTGAGTAATACTGTTCTCGATCTACAAATGGTTTTCCTAAAGGCAAAGTGAGCAGGTGACATTATTCAACTGAAACAAACTCAGACTAGTAGTTGAGAAATTTAGTAGTGAAGAAATTCGAAGATATTCAAGAAGATAGAACTATAGAAAAAAATAAGGTGAAATAGTCGGATGAGAAGAAAAGAGCTCATTCTGAGAAAATAAAAGAGCTTAGAGAATTGAGAGAGAAAAGGGAACTATTTACCTTGATATGTTCACATGATCCTTAGTTGGCCTGAAACGAAATAAAAAGATTGAAAACATTCCTTTTCCATACAGTCAGCTTTAAAATGAAAGTACGAAAAATAATCTCATTGGCTAACTGGCTGACTCGCGTACTTCATGATAATGAAGCTATGTACACATAATACATCCATAATATATGTGCCTTAAAGCGACAGTTTAAATACTGAATGTAGCCAAATCACTGAGCTTGTTTTTAAGCATGAAGGTCCAAAGTCTGTTTTTAATCAGCTCCACTTTCGGAAACGATCATAAGTGAGAGTGTTTTGCTACCATAAGTGATATATATGTTCTCAGAGCGACCTCCATATTTGAAAATCGATATTTTTTTGCTTAATAGTTCCTAGTCTGGACTAAATGAGGTCTGAAAGATGTCAAGCTTTTTTAATAAGTGCTACCTACTTTGCCAATTGAAGTGCCACAAGTTTTACTGAGCGTCTCTGAACTTTTCATGTGTCAGAACGCAGAGTTTGGGAGGCGATTGCTTACTTAATTGACATCAGCTGTCCACCAAAATTCAACCGAATAAACTTACATAAAAATTACTTTTCAGAGTATAAGAGGGGAGACACTATAACATTAATATAAAGAAGGTATTTTAAATTTTTGTGGTGCAAGTGCCTTCATGATGTGGGACCTTTGAGTGCAGTGTAGATACTACACCCGTAAATGCAGCTACTAACTACATCCATAGCTTTCCAGAAGCTAGAAGCTCTCTCTCTCTCGCAACCCCACCCCCTCCTTCTCATGCGCACGCACACACACACACACACACACACACACACACACACACACACACACACTAAAACATGTTTCGTCTCGTATTACTAGTTGCTGCTGCAGAAAGTATTACCTCTACCATCTCCAATACGAGGAAAATGGCCGAGCTCATGTCCCACATGCATGCTCAGGCTTCCAAGGCTTTTCGAGGGACTACTTTCACTGACTTCTCCTTTTATCTTCATTAACATGTGCTTGAGTTAATTTAACGCCGTAGGCTATCCAGTAGAAGTGTTATTCTTTGACTCATTCCGAAGAATATTTATACCTCCACTGCTTCACTCGTATGAAGTTGTTTCTCACATCAGTTTCACAGAGCAAACCGAAGTTTAAATATGGAACGTTACATGTGCTCGTCCTCTCTAAGACAATACTACATTTACTAAAATGTTACTATTGAAACTTTTATTCAGAAGTGTTACATAATTAATGTGATGATATTTTACTGTTGCCTCTAACTTTTTCTGCAGCTTTCTTTTCAAATGAGACCTTGCTACGGGAGTTTGAACGCGACAGCGACAGATTGTTCCCATTGACTTTACTATACCGTTCGTCTCCAGAAGCGAAGGTCATCACAAAGAAAATATATGACTTTTACTTCCCATCTGGCACTCTCTCTCTTACTGCTCTAACACAAGTAAGTATTAAATCAGTATACCGAATTCACCGTTTGCGGAGGTTAGAAAAATGTTAAAAATAAGATTTTTGGTTTTTTGTGTATGAAACTTTCTTATCATAGTTAGTCAACAGGATCATAAAATAATTTAGAAAAACCAACATCACCTTTTATACAGCCGAGTTCTACCTGATGAGGATAGAGGCCTTCACATTAATGGCACTTCAAACCAACAACCAGGATATGCAACGTGTGATAATTCGGAGACACAAATTTCATCAAAACGTTATTGGCCTGACGGTCCTCTGGCAGCCAAGGGACTTGCTCCATACGGAATACTTTAAACATTTTGAACAATCCAGAGACGGTCTACTGAAGTTGCAGCTCCTTCAAACAGTATATTATTTTCGATCTTCTCGTTGGTGAACAAAATCCGCCAGACGATCTAAATACGTGCTACGCAGTGATCAGGGCGCCCATCGACTAGAAGAGGGGAGAATACATTAACCCAAACAGATCTCCCTCTTTAGGTCTATGGCAGGTCACTACATTTCCTCTTGTAACATATTTCTGCCCCACTTAATTCATGCCCCATTTTTGCACTATAGTAAAGACTTCGTGTGATGAAGATTGAGAAAAATGAGTCGAATATAATTTATCTTTCTGTCTCTGGGGTGAATGAAACAGTAGACGCTAGGTGACTAGGGCATTAACAAAACGCAGTGTGAATGAAAGTTATGCTAAACGAGTCTCTCTAGATACGGAAGACCCAAGATCGAAGTGACAGTGGATAATTTAATTAAGAAATCAGCAACTAAATATTAAAAATGCCAAGAAGGAAATGGACAAGTTAGCGTTGTAAATCGCTTACTAATGAAATAGTACATGCGAAGACGGAAAATCAAAATGGAAGAGACAGAGATGGAAATACATTTACAAATGGAAATTGTGGCAGAAATCATGTTGTGTAGTGGAAGAATGAGCATACTGTCGTAGGGCTATTGTAAATACAAGAAATGTATTCTCATTTGTGAATACCTGGAGATTCCATCTATACAATTTATTGGCTACGTACGAAAGCTTGTGCCGGACTGGACTCGAACCCGGATTCGCAGCTGTAGGCGAGGGGTCGCCTTAACCACTTCGGCTGTCTCAGCACGCTTTCAGGGCCGATCCAAACCTCCATGTGTCACCGCGTGTCTACATCCTGCACCCGCACAGTCACTTTGATTATCAGACAGATAGACTTTTTTATTACTATCGCAGCCTTTGCCTAGGCATGTAAATACTACACGCACTGCTGCAATCTACAGCTGTACGAAATACAAGAAATGTATCCACGATTGGAAATACTATAAGACTCCAGCTGTACAATTTATTGGCGACATATGAAAATCTGTGACAGAGAGGGATTCGAAACTGGTTTTTTACTTTACACCAGCAGTCGCCTTAACCACTTCGGCACATATTGCATAGCATAAATTTAAAAACAAATACTGCGAATAGTGTTTACAATGACAGGCAAATCCGCGACGACGACAAGTAAGTCTTTTCCTGTGTGAGAGTCACAGTGATTGTGCGAGAGCAGAACTTGGACACACGCTAACATATGGAAGTTTGGGACAGTCTTAGAAGCGCACTCAGATATCCGAAGTTGTTAAGATGACCGCTCGCGTAAAGTTGGAAATAGAGTTTCGAATCCTGATCTGACAAAAATCTTCGTGTGTCACCGATAAATTGTACAGCTGGAGTCTTATCGTATTCGAAATTGCAAATACATTTAATGTATTTCATACAGTTGTAGATTGCAGCATTCCCTACACACATAAAAGCATGTCTCAGTAACATTGCATAATAGATTGGTAAACACTCACGGCAAATAGTAAAATAAATAAATGTCGTGCAGCTATCAGCCTGCTGGTACACTTTCGTATTTGACGCCACTTGGACTTGCGTGTGTGTTTGGCTGCCTGTTATATCAAGTGGCGACTTATTTGCCTTCAACAGCCGGGCTTAATCAATCTCCAGACTTTTCCCCCACCAAACAATGTGAAATGGTTGTCGAGATTCGAACCTGCGGTATCCGCATCAGCAGACGGTGACGCTAGCCACTAGAGAACCGAAACGTTTCGTCCACGTGAAAGATATGAATTCATTGGCTAATATGTTTTAAATGTAGGAAAAAGTGCAGATAATATCGCAGGTAAAGTTGTACAGTTAAGTGAGCAAGTAATGACTGACATAGCACTGTATGGTAGAGGAAGTAGGTGAACTCGATTATGATTTATAAAGTAAGTTGGATGCATACAAAACAGGAGGCATTTGAGCTTGTGTGTAAAATCTGGGCAACTGACGACATACGATCAGATAATTATCCAAAGAAAATCACTGCACAAAAAAAGGCACGAAAGGAATATGTGAAAACTGTTTGACGATAACAACCTACACTTATAGATTCCTTACTGCAGTAATAAGACAAGAATGGGAAGGTACTAAAAGGAATTCTGCATACTTTAACGAAAGGTAAAGAATGTGCAGAAACAATTATGTGCCCCAAGTAACTAAAAAATGGATTAAGAAAATAAGCCACGTTCATAATACACCCCACCATACTTGCTCCGGACACTGCGAGAGGGCTGTACAAGCAATGATCACACGCACGGCACAGCGGACACACCAGGAACCGCGGTGTTGGCCGTCGAATGGCGCTAGCTGCGCAGCATTTGTGCACCGCCGCCGTCAGTGTCAGCCAGTTTGCCGTGGCATACGGAGCTCCATCGCAGTCTTTAACACTGGTAGCATGCCGCGACAGCGTAGACGTGAACCGTATGTGCAGTTGACGGACTTTGAGCGAGGGCGTATAGTGGGCATGCGGGAGGCCGGGTGGACGTACCGCCGAATTGCTCAACACGTGGGGCGTGAGGTCTCCACAGTACATCGATGTTGTCGCCAGTGGTCGGCGGAAGGTGCACGTGCCCGTCGACCTGGGACCGGACCGCAGCGACGCACGGATGCACGCCAAGACCGTAGGATCCTACGCAGTGCCGTAGGGGACCGCACCGCCACTTCCCAGCAAATTAGGGACACTGTTGCTCCTGGGGTATCGGCGAGGACCATTCGCAACCGTCTCCATGAAGCTGGGCTACGGTCCCGCACACCGTTAGGCCGTCTTCCGCTCACGCCCCAACATCGTGCAGCCCGCCTCCAGTGGTGTCGCGACAGGCGTAAATGGAGGGACGAATGGAAACGTGTCGTCTTCAGCGATGAGAGTCGCTTCTGCCTTGGTGCCAATGATGGTCGTATGCGTGTTTGGCGCCGTGCAGGTGAGCGCCACAATCAGGACTGCATACGACCGAGGCACACAGGGCCAACACCCGGCGTCATGGTGTGGGGAGCGATCTCCTACACTGGCCGTACACCACTGGTGATCGTCGAGGGGACACTGAATAGTGCACGGTACATCCAAACCGTCATCGAACCCATCGTTCTACCATTCCTAGACCGGCAAGGGAACTTGCTGTTCCAACAGGACAATGCACGTCCGCATGTATCCCGTGCCACCCAACGTGCTCTAGAAGGTGTAAGTCAACTACCCTGGCCAGCAAGATCTCCGGATCTGTCCCCCATTGAGCATGTTTGGGACTGGATGAAGCGTCGTCTCACGCGGTCTGCACGTCCAGCACGAACGCTGGTCCAACTGAGGCGCCAGGTGGAAATGGCATGGCAAGCCGTTCCACAGGACTAAATCCAGCATCTCTACGATCGTCTCCATGGGAGAATAGCAGCCTGCATTGCTGCGAAAGGTGGATATACACTGTACTAGTGCCGACATTGTGCATGCTCTGTTGCCTGTGTCTATGTGCCTGTGGTTCTGTCAGTGTGATCATGTTATGTATCTGACCCCAGGAATGTGTCAGTAAAGTTTCCCCTTCCTGGGACAATGAATTCACGGTGTTCTTATTTCAATTTCCAGGAGTGTATTATGCTCCTAGAGAAGCATTTAACACTGTAAAGCTGAGCAGCCATGCGAAATCTTGAAGGTAAAGAACAGGCAATACGAGGAATGCCCAGAAAGTAAGATCCGATCGGTAGCAAAATGGAAACCACAGCGAAAATTCGAGGTGTTTTATTTGGCATGAGTTAGCTACACCTTCCAGCTACTCCCCTACATACTCACTTCTCCGACTTTGACATATACGTATCATAGTGTTGTACCAACATTCTAATAGCCTCGTCATAAAAAGCAGCAGCCTGTGCCTTCCACAAAGTCTAGACGCTGGCCTTCACGGTGCCAGAATATTGTATTCATAGCCAGCGGTTCACGTGAGCAGAGGTGAAAATTAGAGGGCGGCACGTCCGGACTGTAAGGCGGGTAATCAATCACTTTCCATCGGAAACGCTACAAGAGAGTCTTCATAGCTTCTGCAGTGTGCGGCTGAGAATTGTCGTGACGAAGGAAATGCGTGAGAGTTACGTTCAGTGGGGTTGTACGAAGTCAGGCGAAATCTCTCTTCAGGCACACATACGTGGCGGGAGACAATATTTTCTAGGCATCTTTACATCCTCGACGCGATCGACTGATATACTATAGACACTGCCCAACAATCTGAGCAAAGGGTCATCGGATTTTCTCTCGGTGGTTTTCATTTCATGACTGATCGCAACTTACTTTCTGGATACCCGTTGTACATAGACAGATGAACAATCTAGTATGTCAGTAAATCTCAAATGTCTAAGTGATTTAAGAGAATGTACTCATACAAAGTAACTTTACATCCAATTATTGATATTATGGAGCTCAAGTGATTACACTGAAATGCTAAACATTATTCTTCATTTAGTTCAAGAATAATACAACCGCATTTCTAATTTAAATGTGAATTCTAAAGACATGTATCACTTACGAAACAGTTTATTTCTCTATTTCCAGTTGTACACGGATCGCTATGTTACCTGGAATACAGATGACTTGGCAAGAAAGTACAAGGACAGGGCTCCCGTGTACCTGTACCTGTTTTCGTACAACGGCAAGTTCAGTCTGTCGGTATCGTATGGAGCTCAGGACAAGGACATAGGTAAGACTACGCTGAATGCTGCTCTTCTCTGCAGCAGTCTCAGTGACGCTATTAAAAACCTGTCGTGCTAAGGACCCTTTAAAGTTACTCTAACATATTTCATTCTCCTAGTAATACAACACAGATTAATGAATAAGTGTAAATTAATGCAACGGAAGACACAGTATTCTGATACGCAACACTATAGGCAAAGCTGTTACGCCTCAAGAACTTACATTTCCTATGTTAGGGTTCTAGTAAAATAAGGTACTATTAATTGTTATGGAATATTTGGGGAAATATAACATTTTTACTTCAGCTACTTCAACTTACAAGCGCAACCTTCACCACCATCATTATGACTACCATCATTTGACCTATTCTCCTGGATAGGCTTCCGCCAGTCTGCCACTCTGCTTCCCCCAGATTTCCCATTGTCCGACACTGTTCGCCCTAAGAATCCATTTTATTCCTACATTGCTTACCAGGGTGAGTCAATAAGTTACCAGTTTTGATAATTTGATACAACAAGAGAACACAATTTCTGTTGATACATTCCAACAAAGTCAGCCTGATTTTCAGTGCACTTGGCCCCAGTTGCACAAGCTTTCCAATGCTTTCTTGAAAAGTGGCCTTCGGAGCGCAGCAAGCCACGTAGACTCAGGTTCCTCCACATATTGACACGAGGTGAACCGATGGCCTCTTGAAGCATCTTTAACTGGACCACACAGATGGTAATCTGACGGTCATAGACAGAGACTGCATGTCTCGCAGCGGTCTGCGCTGAAAAAGGTGTTATTCAGGATTTTGTCACACTATTGGGACAGGGCGGTGTATACCCCTCCAAGGCTCTCTGAGCAACCCTTATTTTGTGATTGGTTTTCACACGTAAGGTCTACAAATTATACGTCTATAGGTCTATATCAAAAATGTTAATACACTCTGTTTGCAAGGCTTCCTTTTCAGATTCGTCGGAAGGACAAAAAATTCTGTTTAGCTTAACAAAATTACTGCAGGTCTTTAATATTCTCCTGTTTGTTTCGTTGACTGCCTGAACAGTTGTCTTCCGTTCTCCATACTACAAAAAGCTAACCAGGAAGTTCTAAGATTCTATAGCTAATGTGAATTATTTACTATTTGATGTCTTGGTTTATAATTATATCTCAGTATAATTGATTTGCATACACACTTTCATACTCGATCTACTATGTTCTTCCATTCGTTTTTGACGCTGCTGCTGTTGTTGTGGTCTTCGGGCCTGAGACTGGTTTGATGCAGCTCTCCATGCTACTCTATCCTGGGCAAGCTGCTTCATCTCCCAGTACGTACTGCAGCCTACATCATTCTGAATCATCTCTTGGTCTCCCTCTATGATTTTTGCCCTCCACGCTGCCCTCCAATACAAAATTGGTGATCCCATGATGCCTCAGAACATGTCCTACCAACCAATCCCTTCTTCTAGTCAAGTTGTGCCACAAACTCCTCTTCTCCCCAATTCTATTCAATACCTCCTCATTAGTTATGTGATCTACCCATCTAATCTTCAGCATTCTTCTGTAGCACCACATTGCGAAAGCTTCTATTCTCTTCATGTCCGAACTATTTATTGTCAATGTTTCACTTCCATACATGACTACACTCCATACAAATACTTTCAGAAATGACTTCCTGACACTTAAATCTATACTCGATGTTAACAAATTTCTCTTCTTCAGAAACGCTTTCCTTGCCATTGCCAGTCTGCATTTTATATCCTCTCTACTTCGAACATCATCAGTTATTTTGCTCCCCAAATAGCAAAACTCCTTTACTACTTTCAGTGTCTCCTTTCCTAATCTATTTCCCGCAGCATCGCCCGACTTAATTCGACTACATTCCATTATCCTCGTTTTGCTTTTTTTGATGTTCATCTTATATCCTCCTTTGAAGACACTATTCATTCCGTTCAGCTGCTCTTCCAAGTCCTTTTCTGTCTCTGACAGAATTACAATGTCATCGGGAAACCTCAAAGTTTTTATTTCTCCTCCATGGATTTAAATGCCTACTCCGAATTTTTCTTTTGTTTCCTTTACTTCTTGCTCATTATACAGATTGAATAACACCGGGGAGAGGCTACTACAACCCTGTCTCGCTCCCTTCCCAACCACTGCTACCCTTTCATGTCCCTCTACACTTATAACTGCCACCTGGTCTCTGTATAAATTATGAATAGCCTTTCGCTCTCTGTATTTTACCCCTGCCACCTTCAGAATTTGAAAGAGAGTATTCCAGTCAACATTGCCAAAACTTTCTCAAAGTCTACAAATGCTAGAAACATAGGTTTGCCTTTCCTTAATGTAGCTTCTAAGATAAGTCGTAGTGTCAGTATTGCCTCAAATGTTCGAATATTTCTAAGGAATCCAAACTGACCTTCCTCGAGGTAGGCTTCTACCAGTTTTTCCATTCGTCTGTAAAGAATTCGCGTTAGTATTTTGCAGCCGTGACTTATTAAACTGATAGTTCGTCAATTTTCACATTCGTCAACACCTACTTTCTTTGGGATTGGACTTATTATATTCTTCTTGTAGTATGAGGGTATTTCGCCAGCCTCATACATTTTGCTCATCAGATACTAGAGTTTTCTTAGACCTGGCTCTCCCAAGGCTGTCAGTAGCTCTAATGAATGTTGTCTACTCCTGG
The DNA here is from genome assembly GCF_023864275.1 of Schistocerca cancellata. NCBI lineage: Eukaryota > Metazoa > Arthropoda > Insecta > Orthoptera > Acrididae > Schistocerca > Schistocerca cancellata. The sequence continues at coordinate 168,165,277 of NC_064628.1, read as the reverse complement.
AGCCTTGTTTCGACTTAGGTCTTTCAGTGCTCTGTCAAACTTTTCACGCAGTATCGTATCTCCCATTTCATCTTCATCTGCATCCTCTCCAATTCCATAATATTGCCCTCAAGTACCTCGCCCTTGTTTAGACCCTCTATATACTCCTTCCACCTTTCTGCTTTCCCTTCTTTGCTTTAAATTGGGTTTCCATCTAATCTCTTGATATTCATAAAAGTGGTTCTCTTTAGTCCAAAGGTCTCTTTAATTTTCCTGTAGGCAGTATCTATCTTACCCCTCATGAGATAAGACTCTACATCCTTACATTTGTCCTCTAGCCATGCCTGCTTAGCCATTTTGCACTTCCTGGCGATCTCATATTTGAGACGTTTGTATTCCTTTTTGCCTAATTTATTTCCTGCATTTTTATATTTTCTTCTTTGATCTATTAAATTCGTTTTCTCTTCTGTGACCCAAGAATTTCTACTAGCCCTCGTCTTTTTACCTACTTTGGTGCCTTCACTGCTTCGTCTGTCAAAGCTACCCATTCTTCTTCTACTGTATTTCTTTCCCCCATTCTTGTCAATTGTTCCCTTATGCTCTCCCTGAAACTCTGTACAACCTCTGGTTTAGTCAGTTTCTCCAGGTCCTATCTCCTTAAATTCCCACCTTTTTATAGTTTCTTCAGTTTTAATCTACAGTTCATAACCAATAGATTGTGGTCAGAATCCGCATCTGCCCCTGGAAATGTCTTAAAATTTAAAACCTTGTTCTTAATCTCTGTCTTACCATTATATAATCTATCTGAAACCTTTTAGTATCTCCAGGCTTCTTCCATGTATACAATCTTCTTTTATGATTCTTGAGCCAAGTGTTGGCTATGATTAAGTTATGCTCTGTGCAAAATTCTACCAGGCGGCTTCCTCTTTCATTTCTTACCCCCAATCCGTATTCACCTACTACGTTTCCTTCTCTTTCTTTTCCTATTATTGAATTGCAGTCACCCATGACAATTAAATTTTCGTCTCCCTTCTCTATCTGAATAATTTCTTTTATCTCATTACACATCTCTTGAATTTCTTCATCTGCAGAGCTATATATACCTGTACTACTGTAGTAGGCGTGGGCTTAGTGTCTATCTTGGCCACAATAATGCGTTCACTATGTTGTTTGTAGTAGCTTACCCTCACTCCAATTTTTAATTCATTATTAAACTTACTCCTGCATTACCCCTATTTGATTTTGTATTTATAACCCTGTATTCACCTGACCAAAAGTCTTGTTCCTAGTGCCATCGAACTTCGCTTATTCTCACTATATCTAACTTTAACCTATCCATTTCCCTTTTTAAATTTTCTAACCCACCTGCCCGATTAAGCGATCTGACATTCCACGCTCCGATCCGTAGAACGCCAGTTTTATTTCTCCTGATAACGACGTCCTCTGGAGTAGTCCCCGCCCGGTAATCCGAATGGGTGACTGTTACACCTCCGGAATATTTTACCCAAGAGGATGCCATCATCATTTAAGCATGCCTTAAAACTGCCTGCCCTCGGGAAAAATTACGGCTGTAGTTTCCCCTTGCTTTCAGCCGTTCGCAGTACCAGCACAGAAAGGCCGTTTTAGTTAGTGTTGCAAGGCCAGATCAGTCAATCATCTAGACTGTTGCCCCTGCAACTACTGAAAAGGCTGCTGCCTCTCTTCAGGAACCACACGTTTGTCTTGCCTCTCAACAGATACCCCTCCGTTGTGGTTGCACCTACGGTACGGCTATCTGTATCGCTGAGGCATGCAAGCCTCCCCACCAACGGCATGGTCTATGGCTGACGATAATCGCCAAATGAGACAATCTGTTCGTCACTAGCAAAATGAAAGTTGTCTACGTTATTTTACATTAAGGTGATTTTCTTCTACTTTTCCCAGTTTGTGAGTACTGAAAATACTTTTACGATTGCTAAGAATAGTTGTGGTGAGACGGATTATACTTTACTGTCTCTTCTATTAGTTCTCAATTACATTGCTCACTACACAGCTAAAACATATGAGAAACTCTAGAACTGACGTATACACTGTGAGTTACTAACTATTGCCACCAAGAACAACTCCGAAAGTGTGATAGGAACTGAAAAGTTTGTGGGACAAAAGTTGCATGGTACAACGGGGGCCACAATATGACGTTGGTTTTTTGTTGCTGGATGGGGTCGTGTCAGGAATATGAAGGTCAAAATTGCTTTTCTTTAATGGAATGCTATAGTTTGGTACTTATTTTCTGATAGCGGCTATCGAGACGAATCCAATGATGTCACAGTAAGGTCTTTTAAGGTCAACGAAGGTCACATAGGTAGCATGAACGTCCATTTACAGATGATGTCCGAAGTGATGACCATTGGTATCAATGCAGTGCTGCAGTCTTCTTATCATGGATTGAGTGGTATTCCTTATAACTTCGGCATTTATCGAAGTACATGCTATGACAGTTCTCTCTCGCATATCTTCAGGTGTAGTTGGAACGTATTTATAAACAATGTCTTTTACGAATCCCCACATGAAAAAAAAAATAAAGAGGCGTCAAGTCTGGCGAACGAGCAGGCCACGACACATCTCCGCGTCCAATCCAACGATTTGGGCATTGTCTCAGCAACTCATTTCTAGCCATCAGCGAAAAATGTGCCAGATATCCATTGTGTTGATACCACATTCTGCTCCTTGTTCCTATAGGTATTTCTTCCAATAAGAAACCTAATATTTCTTGCAGGAATGTTGTGTACTTTCCACACCGTTCATTCATCGACAACGGTTTTTGGTGTGCAACTTGCCGCAGCCAACATGGATTTTCAGTTGCCCAATAACGCATGTTATGCAAATTATGATTTCCATGGTTCGTGAATGTAGTCTCGTCATTAATTAACATCAAATTAATAAGTGTGTCATCCCTGTGAGTCTGAAGTTGAACCCATGACTCATACAATCCGTACCAGTTAGTTCTTGGTGGAGACTGATATGGTAAGGATGATATTTATGGCGATGCAGAACACGAGCAATACACCTCTGGCTCTTGCCAGATTCCCTTGCGATTTGACACGAACTAACACGAGGATCTCAAACCACCGTGGCAAGAGTACCAATTTCCGTTTACTTGTTAGTAACTTTCCTTTGCCGGATATATTTCCTATGCGTCAAAGGCTCAGTTGTTCGCAGTTTATCATACACGTGTTTAAATATACGACGTGTAGTTTGAGTTCGTGATTACGTTGAGGATATCTTTCAGCGTACAGGTATCTAGCTCTCACTGAATTTCGTTGCCATTCTCCGTAAATGAGAAGCAGATAGACTTGTTTTCCGAACGAAAACATTATTCACATTCGCTTGATTAGACGATACTAGTCTTACCGTTCCTACCAGTGTCGTATCGCAAAAACCGTCGAATAGTGTTTACATGTCAATGGCACGTTAGATGGATTCGTCGTATTCGGCGAATATTTACTATTGCACGATATACGAAAGAAAATTGTCAGAGCATGTGCTTCGATAAGTGCTGAAGTGATAAGGAATACCACTCAATCCGTGATAAAAAGATTGCAGCACTACATTGATACCAATCGTCACCACTTCTTAACATCTTATATAAATGGACGTTCATCTTTGTGATCTTCGTTGACCTTCAAAGACCTTATTGTTACACATCTTTGGATTCATCTCGCTAGCCGCTTTCAGAAAAAAAAGTACAAACTATAGCAGCTCATTAAAAAAAAGTTGACCTTCACATCTCTAACGCGACCCCACCTAGCAACAAAAAACCAGCGTCATATTGTAGCCCCCGTTGTCCCATTCAACAACTGTCCCAGAAACTTTCCAGCTACTATCATACTTTCGGAGTTATTCTAGGTGGCAATAGTTAGTGACTCACCCTGTATATTCTTCAGTTACTAAAGTACCTCGCTTTCCAACTTTTTTTAAACTCGGATCTTGATAAAAATTGCACAAAAACTTTTTTGAGGTCCATGAATCCATGGCAGAAGTATACGTGATACGCATTGCTCCAACTATGACTCGACAGTGGCCCATTGTTCCGTATCAACTTCAAAAGTCATCCCTTTAGTCATGAATCTGAAAGGTCTTGTCAACTGAGTTCGAACACTGGAATGCATTAGTACGGTAAAATCAAAACTCCAGCTCTACGGAACACTGGACAGTCGTCATCCAAGTTGAGTGTGGTCTTGTCACAGCACACTGTGAACTTGATACAATAATGCCAAGACATCATTTACTAGGTCTACAGTGAGGAATTCTACGGAAGAGACAGATCAACCACGGACAATGTTAGTCGTAGCAGTGCTCAACTCCATATCTAGTTCACGGATCTTGAGAAACATTCTCGTCATTGTCTGGTATCCACAAGCTTCATCCAAGGTCGGCGATCAGTATTACTTTTTTCAACTCTAGTAGATGTTATGACCAACTCAAATGAACTACGGTGTGAACTCTTCATTGGGTGATGACACGATTCCATCTGCAGTAAGCTTCGTGAATGTCACATGTGTTAAGAGGCGATCAGACTGGAGCTTAGCTCTCAACATTCGTTAAAAGATGATCGTCCATTGACGCACTCATAAAAGTGCACACTGGACTACTGTGTAAGGTGGAGGACGATTTCCGTCGCAGATGGGTCTGAAATTCACATACAGAGTGAAAGTAGATTCTATGTGACACTAAACTATAGCATGCTTCGTGAGTAAAAAAGTCTTGTAAATAATTGATTTCAGCTATCAGTCGCCCTTTTTAAATTTTATTGGCAGATCTAGATTTCAGCTAGAAACTAGCCATTCTCAATGCACTATCATTTTTTATCAATGCATGTTGATCAAAAATGGTAGTGCATTGAGAATGGCTGGTTTCTTGCTGAAATCTAGATCTGACAATAAAATTTAAAAAGGACGACTGATAGCGGAAATCTATTATTTACAAGTCAATATAACAGTCGCTGCGTGCAACAGCCTTCTGAATGGAAGGTAACCTGATAAAATAGTCTTCTGAAGAATGCCTGCGAAAGAGACAGAACTTTTAACAGCAGTTACATACATGGTGTATACTCGATGAGACGAAGTTTCCAGGAAAAAGATAAATTTATCGGCTTGAGATAAGTAATACTGGTCTAAAATTTTCTATGGGATAGCTTTACCAGCGGGTTACGAGGACTTACGAATGATGAGCCTGTTCCTTCTCTTTCACCTGATCTGAGGCTACTTGATTTTTCTTTCGGTTATATACTTCGTATCAGTCATTTTCTGATCGTTGCTCTCGACGTCAAGGAAATGTACTCCTATTAACCCTTCAACATCATCACCCCTAATAAAGTCTGTATTTTTAGGAGGAAACGGAGACCGCCAAAACTTTACTTGTGGAAGGCCTATAGAGATGATGTCTTTGATGTTTGTACAAATCCATATGCAAATTAAGTACGTAATGATGTCATCTGGTCTCATCGACGAATATTTTCAACGGTAAATAATTCAGCGCGTGCGATAGACAGCACAGTCCTTCGAGGTATGAGTGGGATACTTCAGCGTGTTGCTGGAATAAGTCTTGTTTCTCATGCCCTATTCGCTAAAAGAATGGCACATAGATCTCTTATACCATTTTTATACAGGCGCTATGACCCACATGACCACAACAATATGGCACAGGCATCTTATTGTAGAGACTCGCATATAACGTGATATTTATAACGTTCTGAATAGGGTACTAAGTGCCTGAAACTGGTTAAGTAATTTAACCTTCTTTTATGGACCTGGTTGCTTATTATTTCAATATATACAACTTCAGTTGCTGAAAATGGATAAAATACTAATATTATACATCATTAATGGTATCACACATCGTTGTATGTACACTACGAATTGACGTAATTAATGCTATGTGATGCGAGGTATTTCATTCCATTTTGAGTGATTTTTAAGAGCATCCACAACTACCCCGTGAAAAAAATGACGGATATTCTACTATATAAAGCTGCGTTAGGTTAAATTACTTACATTGCATACCTCCAAAGTACTCGCGATGTGTGTTTATTACCTTTTCCAGCGATAAAGTGAAATATAATTAGTGAATGGTTCCCTGCAATAGAACAGACAATTTAGAAAAAAGGTAGCATATAGAGTTCCGTAAAACACTAAGACAAATGTCAACCATTACTGTACCACATGAATAAAATGGTTCAAATGGCTCTGAGCACTATGCGACGTAACTTCTGAGGTCATCAGTCACCTAGAACTTAGAACTAATTAAACCTAACTAACCTAAGGACATCACACACATCCAGGCCCGAGGCAGGATTCGAACCTGCGACCGTAGTGGTCGCTCGGCTCCAAACTGCAGCGCCTAGAACCGCACGGCCACTCCCGCCGGCCCACATGAATAGATGTCACATTTCTGGATACGTATTGATGAAGAAGTGAGCTAATAGGAAAATGTTTTTGAACTTCTCAGACAGCAAATTTCAGCGGTTTTTCTCTTCCAATAGTTGTTAATTTGAGGATCAAACAAATCATCATATTACTGTTCTGCACTTATATAATTTTATAAGATAATTAGTAGCTTAGGAAGGCAGCACTGATTGAACAAAAGCGAGCAGAAAGACACTATGTTATTTTCATACAGTTATCTCACGGGCATCTCTTAAAGGAGTTGGGCATTCCACATCCACAAGACACATGTTCAGTGAGGAAGCGCACAATTAAAAAAAAACTGCTTGAGGAGAATAATTATGTCCATAGCTGCAACACTAAAAGGAAAAAAGACCTCTTTTAATCTTGAACTGGAGTTGTCATCGGCAAAGAAGGTAGTTCAGTACGAACCGACGAAGACCTTTCATCATTTTTCTTAATAACATGAAATGTCCGACAGGTAGTAAATCAAATTTTATATCTGATCTGAAATAATTTCTTTGTACACGTCCCATACCACACACTTATATCTAAATGAACACTCTCAGCATGGTAGTCAGCAGAATAGTGTATTTACTCTGGTGTAAAATCTATGTTTCATTTGTAACATGTGCAAGGAGAAAGGCTGATGTATTCCTTTTGTATTTAAAGCACTGTGATAATATTCGCTGGCATAAGAGATATCCACAGACAAAACAAGTATACACTGTCTCCAAACTGGTTGCTTTCGTATTTCAATAGAAATAGTGCAGGTGATTATATGCGTCATGTAAGTAACGGATTATGCAATGATTGTACTTCATCGTTTGTAGCTGCAAAAAATATTGCAGGTGCATGCCACGGAGACGACTTATATTATTTATTTTCAAACCTCACTTTCTGCCCAGTAACCAGTGAAGTTCCTGAGAAAGACCAGGAGATTGTAAGATTAATGACCAAACTATGGACAAACTTTGCAACAACTGGGTAAGTAGCATAATAATTTAAAATATATGAAAATAAATGTAAATTTTCTTGCATGTGAACAACAGCTAAGGGATCTTGCTTTTTGGTACATATTTGTCCCTGTGCCAGTTAGAAAAGTATGACCTTTTGCCTTCTTGGTTATTGATTCCACTAAAACTGCCATGATGAAGGAAATATTGACTTAGTAGAGTAAATGAATCATTACATGTTTCTGATGAAGATATATAATACAGTTTTATGGAACTATTTACCACTGAGACTTGATGTTTATACTTCCTTGTCAGTTTTTTAAACGTTTATATAGCTGCAAATCACCCTAAAAATTAAATTGAAATAACGTGTACAATAAAACTGTGTGCAAGAATTTAATGACAATTAATGATAATACCTGTTTTCATTGTTGTACATAATAAAAGTGGCAGAAAATCTTAGCATGAAAGCTTTGACTGTTTTTCCATGTGTTAGTTAACCCATGTTATTCTCCGAAAAGTTTGTAAACATCTCCAGCAAGCTCGTAAATATGGATAGTAACATAAAATTGACGCAATAATTTGTAGGAATCCAACACCCAACGAAGAACCACTACATTGGCCAAGAGTCACGTCGGAGGCAGACTTGGAATATCTGGACATAGGTCAGAAGCTGGAAGTCAAGACCGATCTGATGCAGCAGCGAGGGGACTTTTGGAGGTCGCTGCCTCTTATACACCATCACAATGCAGTGAAGGAGGAGCTATAAGCAAATCTGTAACGTCTCTCGGCAATGATTTTACAGTGACAGGTGTGCCACAATTCTGAATGAAAAAATGTAAAATATGACAAATGAGTGGTATGTTTGATTGTGCCTGCGCTACTGCTCCGAATGTCGTCAAATTTTCCATTAAAAATTGAAAAAGTAAAAAAGTGTTTTGCACCTATCTTCAATTCCCCATAGCCACTGATGTTAACTGCAATAGCGATTAGGTTTTGAAATTTATGAACACGGTTTGACATTAATGTGGTTACTAAATTTTATAGTAGACAGCCACCGCGTGTCAGTCCCCGTTGAAATACTACTACCCTTAGTACTGCCAGAGTAGTTACAATTTTTGCACACGAATTTCAGCAACAGATTTTTAAAGGAATAAATCCGTTGTTCCTGTACTTATCGGCAGTTTCTGTGCTATTGTGCTACCAGGAAATGACCGATTCTCGACATCTGCAGCACTCATAAATCGCAGTTGTCGGCGATACCTTGTTTTCTTGCATTTAATTTGCGGTTATACACAGTGTCCCATGTTTTATGCTGAAGGAAGTGGTACATTCCACTGATTCAGAGTCTCTCAGCATGTAGTTTGGTAACATATTCTCAGGAATGCTGTAACAGCATGTGATTAAAACTTCACAAACTTTCGCCAAATTAATACGCTATCACTGTCAAGTGCAAAATGCTGATAGCTACCGCCTGACAATGGGTTGGACACAATCGCCTGAGAACTTGTATTTTTGTGTCTAATTGATGCAAATGGAAACTTGAAGGGATTTAATGAAATGGGACATTAATTTAACAGATATTGTGTAATCAGTAGCATAGACATCCCTATTATATAGTGAAATATGTTTACATCCAATAAAGCAGTACACAAATGTGCATATGTTCATTTCTACAAAAAATATTTGTTTCATTTTTATCTGTAGAGATACTGAAAGGATTATGGCTCTTAAAAATGATATTCACTTATATTTAACATCGTATTTATCGAATGGGAGAAGTGTAACGTTTATTTGGGATGTTTTCTGTTACATTATTTCGTAACATGGGCCATACAAATGCATTAAAATGTTACATGCAAAGGATCAGTCTGTGTCTGGTTATGTAATGTTGTAGGTATGAATTATACTGTGATGTTGGAGCGTGGAGCGACAGATAAAATTATTTGGTTTGTTATTTTTTGTTTACTTTTTGAACATTTTAATGTTTGGTAGCACTTTGTGATTTTTGGATATAATTGCCTTTCACAAGGGTCTGTGAATTATTTGTGCGAATAGACAGAAAGCCGTACTGTTCCTTGAGTCCACAGACCCACCATTCAGCTCACCGAAAGTGTAATGAAATGTTCTAGCTCTCTAAGAATGAAGCAGAGGAATCAAGAGCCACTACGGTAAATAAAACTCTACTATCTTTTAACTGAGGAGTATATTCTCACAAAGGTTCACATGCACAAGAATTAGTTCGGAATATTATTAGGGCTTGTTCTATCATTCTGAGCACTTGACGCAGTCCAGAAGGAGTTCTACTCTTAGTTCGTGATTAAATAAAGCAATTAAAATGGAGAATAACCTCAGACGCCATGCGTTTTGCAGCGGGCTGCACACAAAACGGAACATCGAAAATGGAAGACGGGCTTTCCAAGTAAATTATTAATCCTAATAAGTTCACTTATTTACAGTTTTACAAGATGTAACCAATATCTCGTTGGATCGAAAAAAAGTCACGTTAGTCGCCATTAGTGCCATCCGAGGCTTATGCGGACACCACAGTCGACAGAGTAACGACATATTCTGTAGCAGAGCGTAACTCACTCCTTATGACTGACGGCGACCGAATAACGTGCTAGGTGCTGACACTTTGGTATTTATATATACGTGGTGCGGACGGTGAAAGTACCGCTCGCTCTAGCCTTGCTTCAGGATCGGCAGCAGCGCTTTTCTACTAAAACCTGGCTATGTAGTTGTCAGTTGAGGACCTAAAACGATCCCAATGTTTTTCTAGATACGTAGGTCTATTCTCCATTTATACTATATAAAATTCTCTCCTCTATAACTTTAAATTTTAATCTCCACGGTTGTCACATCTGACGCACCTGACCTAGCCCTCTCGGACTTCCACTTGTTTGGGCCATTAAAGGATCCCATTCGTGAAAGACATTTTGAGGACGACAAGGAGGTGATTCACACAGTGAAGGACTGTCTCCGCCACCAGGACAAGGACTGCTACCGACAGGGCATACACACCCTCGTTTCGCGCTGGAGAAAGGTCATAGAACGGAATGAAGATTACGTGGAAGAGTGGGGTGTGTAGATAAAACATCATTCTTTCGTGTGTGTAATTCTCATTATATTCAAAAAAGAATTGTTGAAAAATAAAAACTGTGGTGCATTATTTTCCGGGCAACCCTCGTACTTACGCGAAATGCAGTTCTGTCATTTTAGCTTTGTATCTAACATACTAAAGTAAGTGAAACAATACGTTTTCTAATTTTTGGCACAAAATTTGATTTTTGATTAATAGTTCAAAAATCAAAGGAGGTAACTTCACTGAAACTTCTACCACATGTTTTTATGATAAACTGAATTTAATTCCAAAGACGGAACTCCCGAACTTCATTGTAATGCCTTTTAAGATTTCGAAAATAATGGAATAATTCAAAAGTGAAAGAGGTAACTTTCCAAAAACCTCTACAGAATGTTTTTACAGCCAAATGAACCTAATTCCAAACTTAATGCTTTCTAACTACGAGGGCTATCCACAATGTACATTAAGTTTTCGTTTGTGTCCGTTAGGGGCGGAGCTAGCGCGGCCATCTTGGTGTCATGGCATTCCGCCGCTCAGTCGGCATCCTGCCATGCTAGTGAGAGGTTCGTGCTGTACTCCGTTGAGTTACTGTGACAGTTTGAAATGACAGCGTTAATTGAAAATGCCGCGAAGTGTGAAGTGCGTGCTGTAATAAGGTTTCTGACTGCAAAAAACTTGACACCGATAGAAATCTATCGGCAGCTTTGTGAAGTGTATGGGGACAACATAATCACTGAAGGTCGAGTGCGTCAATGGGTCATAAAATTTAAAAATGGCCGAAGTAAAGTTCACGACGAAGAGCGAAGTGGAAGACCCAGCATAGTGACTGCCGAACGTTTCGAAAAAGTCGATGCCGCGGTCCGTGAAAACCGTAATTTCACAATAACAGAACTCTCTGAGCTTTTCACAAATTTCACGAAGTTTGTTGCACGAAATCATTACCGAAAAGCTTTGTTACCACAAGTTTTGTGCAAGATGGATATCAAAAATCTTGATAGAGATTCACAAAAATCAGCGAATGGCTGCAGCGTTAACGTTTATGGACGCTTACGAGAAAGATAGCGACTCATTACTCGATCGCATCGTTACTGGTGACGAAGCATGAGTTAAGCATGTGAACTGCGAGACAAAATTGCCGTCAATGCAGTGAGGGCACACAAATTCCCCCCAAAAACCCAAGAAATGCATGCAAACAATGTCGGCAAGGAAGGTGATGGCGACTGTCTTTTGGGACAGAAAAGGTGTGATTTTTGTGGATTTCCTGGAAAGAGGCACTACAATAAACTCTCAAAGGTATTGCCAAACTCTGCACAACCTCAGAAGAGCAATACAAAACAAGCGCAGGGGAAAGTTGGGCTCAAAGATCTTGCTGATTCACGACAACGCCCGGGGCCACACGGCAAATGCAACTCGTGAAGTTCTCGAATCTTTTAAGTGGGAGTTGTTTCCCCATCCGCCGTACAGTCCCGACCTGGCACCGAGCGACTTACACTTATTCCCAGCAGTGAAGAAGTGGTTGGCTATGCAGCGTTTTGATGACGACGCACAGCTTCGAGAAGAGGTTACCACGTGGTTGAAGGCGCTGGCGGCCGAATTTTACGATGACGGATATCCCAAGCTCGCCCATCGCTACGATAAGTGCCTTAATTTAAAAGGCAACTATGTAAAGTAGTATTTAAGTGTGACATTCATCTGTATGTAATAAAAAACTTTTCCAATACTTTATTTATTTTTAATTCCAAAACGTAATGTACTTCGTGGGTAGCCCTCGTACAATGATAAGCGCTTTTAAAATTTCGAAAAAACTGGATATTTGATTAAACTGATTATCGGATCAGGCTGAGATTTGAAACGGTTGACATTGGCTTAGTTTTACATAAGTTGTCCAAGTTTTGGAACAATATTTTAGTATTTAATTCTACTTACGGTTATTTTTCGGCCTGTTTGCGGCGTGCGTTAGGCTCTGCCAACCTGACCTTGGCTTAGCGATACGGAAAAATCAATATGTCGCTCGCCACAGCAGAGAGCAACACCTCACGTACCTATAAGTTCTTGCTTCTCAACGAGAGGTATAAACTATACTGTGGCGGCAGCGTTATCACACCTCCTGACAGTAAGGAGACTTGGAGACATTGTTCATATGTCCTCAGCAACCTTCCCAAAATATCGTTGCATTAATAAAAAAAGAGTACTTATGATTATTTGTCACATAGGAAAACATCCCTTAGGATACTACTACTTATCTGGAACACTGTTTAGAAATTGTGAACCATTTATTTAATATCAGGTACATCCGATAAGTACCAATTCGTAAGCTGTAAATTGTCGATGAAGAAATAAAGATTTTATTTCGGTAATGGATGCGGCATTCAACTTTACTGTGTGCTGAAGACAACCTGAACTCTTGAACCAGCAGCAGCTCTGTCACGGGAGATAGTGAAGAATGTGTGAAAGTCTTCTCCAAAGATCGACTGGTTTAACGGATTCCCTGACCTGTACACTCGGTTGACGTGACGCAGACGGAACGTGTCGGGGATCCGGTCGGTTGGTCATGACTCCGTAGCCACTGCTGATGCTTTGCGGAGTCGCTCTCGCACGGAATGGAGAATGGTTCCCCAATAACATATCGTGGTTGTCTGTGGCCCAAGGCTATGATGTCTAGAGTTCATGGTTGAATGACGTGAGACTGCACGCAACACTGAAATCTACAAGTCAGGGATCACTATACTATTCTGTAAATAAGATCTTATGTGATTGTAGTGTATCTAATTCATTACATAAAGCTCTTTTCAGTGACAGATACCTTTTCTAAATTCATAAGACTCAACTCAAAATGGCGTGTTAGGGACATGAGAAAGTTACAGAATCTTGGGGAAATTTCGCTTTTATAAAACGGTGGAACCTATAGGACTGCACGACTCTCTATGATTTGGTTCACAATTATAGGAAGGATTTGATGTCCAGTGATCCTATGTAAATCTCCTAAAGCAGTAAAGCGCACTTCTGAGAAACACACGGAAACTAAGCTTTAAACATTTCCGAGCACTATTTAACGATAAAAATTTCGAAAATTGTATCGAAATGCGTGTACCTCTGTAATTTTCATGAATGTAAAATTATTTTATGACAACATACATATTTTTCTCAATGCTACTGTTTCATTTCTCTAATTTACATTTGAAACCAATTCAAAGTATATATAAACATAACACAGAGGAAACGTCCTGCAGTAAGACTATGAGATTAATTTGTGTTGACAGAAAAGAAAGGAATTATTCTTGTCGGTATAATGTGTACACTGCTATAGTCACTTTAGTTTCTGTATTTGATAGACTGAAGGAAATAATTTGAAGGGCGGTTTGATGGTGGTAAAACTTTACATCGACATTTGTTGTTACTGAATTTCAGCACAATATTACACTTTTATTAAATTAAAAAAAATATATGATTCTTTCAATTTTTCCTCTTTATCAAATCCAAATATTAAGTAAAAAATGCTGAATCAGAATCACTCCGTTTACATGGAGCTCCCAAAACGAGATTTCGTAATTCGATTTCACAATGCCGCGTCTGGGTGGTCATACAAACACTTCAGAATCTACTCTGGAAATCCGTTCCTACTTGAGGGTTTCCCAATCCCGCAATTGACTTTCGCTCTCCTGTAAACGCATCCGGTTTTGAAACGTGCTTGGGCTGTCAGGTTTCGTCCTGGTTTTAAGAATTTTCAGCTATTAATGGACAGAAAGGCTTTTTGTGCAGTGTAGGATAAGTAGAAATATTAGGCTGAAGCTGTTTACGACTCGTCTAATTAAAGAGATATAGTGATTGTGCTGACTAAATCAGAAATTGTAACAGCTGTTTTATTGGTGCCATAATTAAATGGGCTAGCAAATCAGCAACATACCTTAACAAAAAAACGCGAAAGCGTATAACGGTTACGAAATTCCGTCCTTGCCTTTCGGAAGGTGTGCCGCATGGAAACGTAGTGAATTACTACTAAAATATTATATTTCAATTTTTAATTGCTAATCACTAAACTTTTTATGGTTGGAAATGCAAGGACAATTCAATAAAAAACCTCAAAAGCTGTATGAGAAGTAAAAAAAAAACTTCTACAAAGTTTGTGTTCTTTTTTATTTTGTCGTAGTGTCCTAGAACTATTATGAGATGCGGATGGCACGCCTGCCTCGCGAACGGGATGCTGGGAAACAGTGACACAAAACGGCGACACCCTTGCAGGTTTGAACCAATGCGGAGCAGCGGAGTGTCGTTAGACTTCCACTAGATGAGGGGTTGAAAAAAACAGAAATTCACCATCGGATGGCCCTGCATTATGGTGGCGGATGTTCGAGTCGAACACTAGTGTATATGAGTGGGCGGGTAAGTTCAAACAGAGTATAACAAGTGTTAACGATGCACCATACCCAGGAGGCTTTGTATGTGAAGTCACGGATAACAGTAACTGATTGCCAGAAATGATGAGCTGATACGCATTAACATACTTATTAGGGTGAATGATATTGTAACAACGATGAAAATTAGAGTCGAAGCAGTCCATTATTTCTTCTTCACACTCAGAGGCAAGTGTGAGGCTCTGCTTGTTCCTCTCTATATTGTGACACAGAAAATGTACAACGTTACTCGTTGCTACTTCACAGCGCTTATTGTTCACAGGCACAGACCTCAAGATAATAATTGTTGCTGGATACTTTGTTGAAACTAAGTTGTTATCCCTCGAATGTGTACAGACATCTGGTAGTTTTACTGCAGGAACGTCAAAGTGTCACTCTATACTGACTTCGATGCTCGGCTGTGGCATTCTTCTTTATGACACGGCTGTGATGCTGCTGCTAGCTGCTTTCTGGTAATAAATGTCTTGACTCTATGGACTAGCCACTGAAGTGGTTCTACGCACTAGCCGCTGAAGTACTAAATTTCAGGGCTCTCGGGCGAGTTTTTCTCGTAGCATTCCTTTCCCTGATTCTTCCAGTCGTCTTTCTAGAGCGTTCTGGCTGGTATTACTTCTGAATGTGTTTAGTCACTTTCAAGCTGCCGTTGGGTTTGTCATCGCTTGCACTTGACAGCACAACCATTTCCTCGGCTGGCTGTCAACACGTCTTACTTCACACGAACTCTGGCCCCCTTTCTCTTGGCGTCTTAATATTATCGAAACATTATTAACATTATCTTAACGATGTTTTCCACGTAGGCTTTCACGGCCGGCGTCTTCATCAGTAAACACTTCCGGGCTAAGTTGCCGTGGTCGATCTGTAGAACTTCTTCTCCCTGACGTTTCGTTCTCAACTACGGAGAACATCTTCCGAGGTGAGTCGACGACTTGACTCAGTCGTTGACTCACCTCGGAAGATGTTCTCCGTAGTTGAGAACGAAACGTCAGTGAGAAGTAGTTCTACAGATCGACCACGGCAACTTAGCCTGGAAGTGTTTACTGATGATTAACGATGTTTGTTTCTTTTCGTGATTAGCATGACCATTTAAGTATGCTGATTCGGAGATAAGTCCAGCTGAAATTTTCACAAAAGACCAAACAGTGTTCAGAAAGAATAGATTAAACACAGCTGGTGGTGGACAGTTAATTGTTCAATACAGTTTACCTTCTAGTTCAATTGAAGTAGATAATTCCTGTGTTTAAGTTTAGGGATAGGTTATACTTGACAACCAGAATAAATTAGTTGGTTCCTTTTACCAAATCTACAACTTGCATGATGCATTTGCTGAACTGTTCAAAGAAAACTTGAATCTCATTTCAAACAGATACCCATGCCCTTCCTCCGCACCACAGATGTAGTTGGTGGCGACTTCTGTCTACGCACTATATGTTGTCGAAAGTACTTGTTTGAATTTGGTGGTAAGCATGAAACTTCATCCGAAACTGTATTGAATGCTTTCCCCGGAAATTGTTATGAAAAAGTGGTTTAGGAGACAGTCTCAACTGCAAATGTTTGCTAAAACTTACGTGACCTCTTCATAATAAATAGTCCTAAACAAATGAGAAGCATCATGATGGGTACAGAGATTATTGACCATAATGTCGTTGTATCAAGACTCAATACCATAACATTCAAATCCATCGAAAAGAAGTGCAAAATGTATCTTCTGAAAGAAAGCAGAAATGAATCCGCTTGACGCCTTTCTAAGAGACAGACCACACTCCATCCCATTTGACAACGTAAGCACAGACCAGATGCGATTTACATGGAAAGAAATAGTATTGATGGCTGTCAAGAGATATTTAACAAATAAATTAGTAAGGAACTGTACTGATCCCCCATGGTACACAGAACAGGTCCGAATAGTGTTGCAGAGATTCTGAGCATGGGTAAAGTACAGCAGTGGAGAGGTGCAATCAATACCTTCACTGCAGAGTAGCAGTGGTAATGTTACCGATGTCAGTGCCACTAAAGCAGAGTTACTAAACACGGTTTTCCCAAATTCCAACACAAACAGGACGTAGTAAATATCCAGAATTCAAGTTAAGAAAAACTGGCAGTGCGAGTAACGAAGGTATCCTCGGTGTAGCAAAGCTGCTTAAATCACTTAATACGAGTAGAAGCAAGGCCTGCGGTCCAGGTTGCATACCAATTAGGTCCCTTTCATAATATTCTGATACAGACGATTTATTGACAAATAGCCGGCACAGATTCAGAAAAGAACGTTCTAGTGAAACACAACGGCCTCGTTATGCTATCGACGGGGGATGTCAAATTGATTCCATATTTTTAGATTTGCAGAAGATTTTTGACACGATTTTTCACAAGCGACTTCTAATGAAATTGCGTGCCTACGGAGTATCGTCTCAGTTTTTCAACTGGATTCATGATTTCTTGTCAGAAGACCCACAGTTCGTAGTAACTGACGGAAAGTCATCGAGTTAACAGAGGTAATACCTGGCGTTTTCCAAGGAAGTGTTAAAGGCCCTCTGCCGTTCCTGATCTACATATACGATTTAGAGACCAATTTGAGCAGCCCTCTTAGATTCTGTGCAGATGAGGCTGTCATTTACCGTCTTGTAGAGTCATCAGTTGATGAAAACCAACTGCGAAACGATTTATACAAGATGTCTGTATGGTGCAAAGAATGGCAATTGATTCTAAATAATGAAAAATGTGAAGTCATCCACATGGCTGCTAAAAGAAATTCGCTAAATTTCGGCTACACGATAAATCACACAAATCTACGCACTTTGGTTCAACTAAATACTCAGTCATTACTATTACGAATAACTGAAATTAGAACGATTACATGGATAATGTTGTGGGGAACAAAAGACTACTACTAATTGCAGAACACCTATAAACTGCAACAGGCCCAATAAACAAACTGCCTACACAACCCTTGTCCGTTTTCATCGTGAGTGCTGCTGCGCTGTCTGGAATCCGCATGAGATAAGACTGACGAAGAGCATCGAAAAAGATCAGAGAAGAGCAACTCGTTTTGTATTATCTCGAAATAGGTGAGAGAGTGCAACGGATATGCGAATAGGGATGGCAATGCTTGAAAAGAAGGCGTTTTCATTGCGGCAGAACCTTCTCACGACGTTTCCACCAGTAACTTTCTCCTCCGAATGCAAAATTATTTTATTGGCGCCCACCTGCATGGGGGACAATGATACTCGTGTAAAATAACCGAAATCAGAGCTCACTCGGAAAAATTTATGTATTAACTTTTCCCGTGAGCTTTTCGAGAATAGAACAGTAGGAAAAATAGGTTGAAAGTTGCTCGATGAACACCCTGTCATGCACTTAATTGTGAATTGCAGAGTAATCATGTGGATGTAGATGTAGATGTGTCCCAAACAATGGAGACACCTCTTGTGAGAAGTAAAAATTGGATTCTCAGTTAAGCCACTACAGATAAGAACACTAATTATAAAATTACTCGTTAAGTACAGACTGATAAGCAGAGGCACTTACTTTTCTATACAAAGCGAAATTACTTGTATTCGTCGTATCTGTAGAGAGACACCGACTACCAACGTTTATGTTGTCAGTCCGCATCATAAAGACACGTACTGCAAAAGTAACAGCATATTTCCGACAACTGGATATTGACAGTTTAGTTATCTGGAACGTAATGTGTTGTGGGTGTTAAATATGGCCTATTTTGACAACGAGAATACGTGTATGACGCGGCAGTTAATGAATTCCGGGAATAGTGTTGCAAATGTTTGCTAATTTCCTGTGGGATGAGTCTAGCAAACGTTCCTTTATAATTCTAATTTAATTTATATGCTTTTTACAATTTGTGCGAAATAAACGCGAGGCAAATTAAAGCATTAATTAGCTTATGTGAAAGGAGGAATTTCGCCGGTTATGTGGAGGTCATGTATTGAAATACTGTTCTGATCTGATAAACCGCTGCCAGAGATGCTACTATAGTTAGTAATTAGCAATATATACATACATAAGCACGCATGGCTGCTAACTACAAAATGTCGTACAAAGTAGATGACAGTAATTTGTAGGCATAAGAATTTACACATCAACCGGTCAAAAGTATCCGGACATTTTTTGTAATTCGGAGACATTTATTAGCTGTCGCAAGAAGCGGACACGCCAATATATAACAGGAGGAGAGTACTGTGCTTTCAATAGAAGTCGTAGGAGGGGATTGACTCGGTCAGGAGAGGTCAGTAACTTCGAAGAAAAGTGGGATTAGGATTTTCTCATCGTGTCGACATTGAGGTCACTCGTGACAAACTACAAGCTCAGAACTTTCAAGGAAAGGGTAGTAAACCACTCGTGCCCTTTCAAAGAACCCATTCTGCATTTGCCTGGAGCAGTCTAGGGAAATAACGGAAAACCTAAAGTGGGATGGCCAGACGCGGATTTCAACTACCGTCCGCCCGAATGTGAAACCACAATGCCAAGCACTGCGCCACCTTTTCTTTTTGGCTTCTTTAGATCTTTCTCTTCGTCGTTTTTACGTCAGTGGTTCTGTGTTGCTGTTGCATAACACCTTTCAGATTCTGTTGATGAGAAACTTCGTTCAGTCCCCTTACAAAACACGTTGAGCTACCGTGCCATCTCATCGCATGGTAGTGACTTAGAACGTGGTATTCCGATGTCACATACACTCCTGGAAATTGAAATAAGAACACCGTGAATTCATTCTCCCAGGAAGGGGAAACTTTATTGACACATTCCTGGGGTCAGATACATCACATGATCACACTGACAGAACCACAGGCATATAGACACAGGCAACAGAGCATGCACAATGTCGGCACTAGTACAGTGTATATCCACCTTTCGCAGCAATGCAGGCTGCTATTCTCCCATGGAGACGATCGTAGAGATGCTGGATGTAGTCCTGTGGAACGGCTTGCCATGCCATTTCCACCTGGCGCCTCAGTTGGACCAGCGTTCGTGCTGGACGTGCAGACCGCGTGAGACGACGCTTCATCCAGTCCCAAACATGCTCAATGGGGGACAGATCCGGAGATCTTGCTGGCCAGGGTAGTTGACTTACACCTTCTAGAGCACGTTGGGTGGCACGGGATACATGCGGACGTGCATTGTCCTGTTGGAACAGCAAGTTCTCTTGCCGGTCTAGGAATGGTAGAACGATGGGTTCGATGACGGTTTGGATGTACCGTGCACTATTCAGTGTCCCCTCGACGATCACCAGTGGTGTACGGCCAGTGTAGGAGATCGCTCCCCACACCATGCTGCCGGGTGTTGGCCCTGTGTGCCTCGGTCGTATGCAGTCCTGATTGTGGCGCTCACCTGCACGGCGCCAAACACGCATACGACCATCATTGGCACCAAGGCAGAAGCGACTCTCATCGCTGAAGACGACACGTCTCCATTCGTCCCTCCATTCACGCCTGTCGCGACACCACTGGAGGCGGGCTGCACGATGTTGGGGCGTGAGCGGATGACGGCCTAACGGTGTGCGGGACCGTAGCCCAGCTTCATGGAGACGGTTGCGAATGGTCCTCGCCGATACCCCAGGAGCAACAGTGTCCCTAATTTTTTGGGAAGTGGCGGTGCGGTCCCCTACGGCACTGCGTAGGATCCTACGGTCTTGGCGTGCATCCGTGCGTCGCTGCGGTCCGGTCCCAGGTCGACGGGCACGTGCACCTTCCGCCGACCACTGGCGACCACATCGATGTACTGTGGAGACCTCACGCCCCACGTGTTGAGCAATTCGGCGGTACGTCCACCCGGCCTCCCGCATGCCCACTATACGCCCTCGCTCAAAGTCCGTCAACTGCACATACGGTTCACGTCCACGCTGTCGCGGCATGCTACCAGTGTTAAAGACTGCGATGGAGCTCCGTATGCCACGGCAAACTGGCTGACACTGACGGCGGCGGTGCACAAATGCTGCGCAGCTAGCGCCATTCGACGGCCAACACCGCGGTTCCTGGTGTGTCCGCTGTGCCGTGCGTGTGATCATTGCTTGTACAGCCCTCTCGCAGTGTCCGGAGCAAGTATGGTGGGTCTGACACACCGGTGTCAATGTGTTCTTTTTTCCATTTCCAGGAGTGTATGTTACGTATCTATCATGGATATTTGAAGCCTAATCGAGCTGCTCAATCGACCGTTGGTGATGCGGCTGTGATGTGGAAACGCGAGAGAACAACCATAGTTGGAAAAAGAAAGAACGGCAGATCTCGTGCATACGCGGACAGTGATCGTTGAACAATGCGGAAGGTGGTTGAAACGAAGCACAAGCAAACAGCGGAAAGAACAAGACACGAGTCTGAAGTACTACCAGCAAACCAGCTAGCACTATAATTGCGCGGACGGAGTTAAAACGAATGGTATGCAATGGTCGAGTAGCTCCTCATACACCACACGTAACTGTAGCCAATACAAAGTGACGCTTGACGTACTGTAGAGAGCAACGCCACTGGGCAGTGAATGACTGGAAACAAGTGATTTGGAGTGATGGATGAAGCTAAGCTCCGTGGCTATCTTATAGATGGGTGTTAGTTGGCCGTTACTTGTACAGTGTTACGTGCCAACATGTGTAAATGCCCTAAGTAGTGTCTGGAGCAGTTGGTGTTACGGAAATGAGTTGTTTTTCGTTTGTTACGGGGTAGTCTCATTGTTGTGCTTAAGGAAACGCTAAATTCCGAATGATACTAACACTTTTTACAGCATTGTGTATAGCGTACACTAGAAGATCAGTTTAGGGACGATGATTGTTTGTGACATTGCACCCTGTCGTAAAGTAGCGTCTGTGAAGCAATAGTATGTGGACAATAACGTTCCTAGCCTGCCCGGAGTTCTGACCTGACCCGAACAGAAAACCTTTGGGATCAGTTACAATGTCGGCTTCGCGCTAGACTCCAGCGTCCAACCCTCCAGCGCCCAGCATCACTACCTTCTCTGACTGCAGCTCTTGGCAAAGAATGGGTTGATCATTGCTCCACAGACATTCAAACACCTCACTGGAAGTGTCCCCAGAAGAGCTGAGGCCACCATGAAGGCGAAAATGTCCTGATGCAGTTAATTACATGTCACATGTTCCAAGATTGGTGTTATTCATCTAACTAATATAGATGTTACTATCCCAAACACA
This sequence comes from Schistocerca cancellata, assembly GCF_023864275.1. NCBI lineage: Eukaryota > Metazoa > Arthropoda > Insecta > Orthoptera > Acrididae > Schistocerca > Schistocerca cancellata. The sequence continues at coordinate 168,143,279 of NC_064628.1, read as the reverse complement.
CACACTGTAAGTGCTCATGGTTAACTTTCTCTGTTGGTGGGCAGAAAATTTCAACATAATCAGTTTCACAGGAATTTCCAGATTCGTTATTTTTTCAATGATATGGCAATATTTTATAAGCATTAGATTCACATTTTCGGTTATCCTTGGCATGTCATGCAGGTACAATGTTATCATCGCAGAAACATAGGTACGTACGTGAGAACACGTCGCTGATTACTGATACCTCTAGCAGACGTACCCTCGGTCTAGGATGACCGTCGCGGTAGCTCAGCGATTTTGATTAGGGAGCTGACTGCCCTCTGTAATAAAAACAAAAATGGTCAAGTTTCCATCGATAAATGTTCAAGAGACCTCATGCAACGTCCGCACAGCTCCGGTCTCCCCGAAGATGAAACACGAACAAAAAATCGAACAAATTGGGGGAAAGAAGAGGAGGGGCGGGGGTTGAGGGTAGAGTCTCTGATTAGTAATCACAACGTCTTCGGTTCCAGGTTCGAACCCCGCCACGACATAAATTTCGAATGAAAATCATCAGCAATGGCAGCCAAAGACTTCCAGCATAAGGAGTCATACATTTTGTCAATGGCCTTGTCAAAGAGGGCGGAGGAGCCACAGAGTTTCAGGGCACTCTCTTGTACTTAGTGTTGGAAACTGCCTCTAAAGGTGGAAGAATCAGCAATGATCAAAGCCTTCAAGCTGCAAAAAGTATGGAAACTACTGCATGAAAGACAGATAACGTGTATCCACAGGACATGTGGTCTGTAATTGAAAAAGTGTCGTGATGATCTCTCCAGTGCCAGAAGGTTCCAAACTAGTCCCCCATTCGGATGTCCGGGAGGCAGTTCCAAAGGGGGACCCATGAAAAAAAAGACTGAATAACCAAGGAATGGATAAAGTTCTACGAGTTGCGTCGTGGATTGTTAGACATTTCAACATGGTAAGGAAGATAAAAAATTTCAAAACGGAAATTCAGTTTATGGCCAGTGAGTATAGGCTACTATCAACAGCAGCAGAAAATGGTATAATGGGAGTAGAATTCGTTATGAATAGAAACGTAGAGCAGAGAGTGAGTTACTGTGAACAGTTTAGTTTTCCCATCAATATCGACAGCAAACCAACGTTGACAACGATAGTTCAGATATACGTGCCGACATTACAATCTGAAGCTGAAGAGATACTGATTTACCCAAGACATTTTGCTGACTACACTTAATAAATTATTACCACCTTTTATATACATTACGTTATCAAACAGCACGTGTTGGGCAACCTTTTGCTGGCGTGGGTGCTTGCTCAGATAATTGTCCTAAAAGGACAAATTATCTCGGCGGGACAGTGACGCCGCCATCGCGACCTTGGGACCCCGGGGGCCCCTTTTTTTTTATCAGTTGCTGACCCTCGAATCATGAAACGACGCGACGCAGTCATGTTTCGATTCATGAGGGTCTGCAACTGATAAAAAAAAGGGGCCCCCGGGGTCCCAAGGTCGCGATGGCGGCGTCACTGTCCCGCCGAGATAATTTGTCCTTTTAGGACAATTATCTGAGCAAGCACCCACGCCAGCAAAAGGTTGCCCAACACGTGCTGTTTGATAACGTAATGTATATAAAAGGTGGTAATAATTTATTAAGTGTAGTCAGCAAAATGTCTTGGGTAAATCAGTATTTAAGCACGGGCAACCATGGCTCTATACAATACGACGGAGGTGTTTTGTATCCGGGACCTGAGGAAGACATTGAAATGGGGGAAAGAATTCCATTAACAAATGTTAATCATTCTCGTAGTACTAATGATATTCGAACAGTGCAAAGAGAGGATGCTGCTAATCGTATACGGTATGGCCATAATGCAGCATACGATGATTTGGATACCAGTGGCGAAACAGTTGAATTTGAACGCGTGCCTGACACAACGCCAGAAGAAAGCAATCTTGGAGTGCGGCGGCGCCGCCCAAATAGACCACGAAATCGTGGTCGAGGTCAACCCAGTGCAGATACAGCAACCTCTAGCGAAACGGTGCCCTTGTTATCTGAAAGTGTCACGGACGGGGCAGCAATTAGCACAGCTGGTATTACAAGTTCAGGACAGATAGCGATAGCGGCTGGCGCGACGACTGCTGCCGCCGCAGGTGCTGCTTACGGCGTTACAAAACTAGTGGAACGTGTACAGAAGAAAGGATATACTTTACCTGGTAGTGATTACGTAGGACCTGGAAATCCTATAAATATAGACGCACCGCGCAGTGGAGCAGATGCCATTGCTAAAGAGCACGACGTTGGATACGATAATTTGCTAAAGGAAGCAAGGGAACGACCGTTTACAGAAGAAGAATTTAGACAACGAGTTCAACAATTGGATGCAAAAGCTATAATTGATTTTGCAATTGACTGGAGTCATACACGAAATTGGCATTCATTTGTTGGAAAGTACGGACTGAAATTGAAGACAGCTGTTGAACAACGTATTGGAAAAACTTTGTACCCGAAACAACCGAATGCCGAAAAAACAGGTGTGTAATTTTAATTTTTGTTGTTTATAATAATTGTTGGTTATATTTTTTAATTGTAACGTTTCTTGCCTTCAGAATTATGAAATTCCACCGTGGGAACGGTCTAATTGGGAGTTTATGCATGAAGGCCAGAAACGGTATGCCTATGAACAATGGCTAATGTCTCGTGTTCGTCGTGGTTTGCCTATAGATCACGACCGCCCATCAACATCTGGTTCAGCCTCTGGAACAAGTTCTGTAGACGAACATCACGACGACGAAGAAGTATCACATAGCGAAGAAGACGAAGACGAAGAAGCACCAGAAGAAATACAACAACATTCTGAACCACAACGTTTAGTACCATACTCTGACAGTGACGAAGGTATGAGTTCGCCAATGCAGGTAGATTCAGGTAAACGACAGGCTGCAGCAGGTCAATCTGGTGGATCTAAGAAGAAAAAAACGTTGACAGGCACCGCAGCACCATCTGCTAATGTATTGGGTGATTCTCCTAATACTCGTGTTGATCCATTACCTGCTCCTTCTATATTAGATACTGGTAACATTACAAGATATCGCAAAGTTCATAGATTTTTCACATACGGTTTAGCATACAAAGTGATTGAACATGAAAAAGCAGTATGTATGATTACTCCTTTAGCAGAAATTCCCGTTGATCGGCCATTTCTGTATATGACGCCTTCTGAATTCGATTTATTGCCTGATGGTAGTAGAATTGTTCATTGTTCTGTAAAAGTGATTGCACGTAATCCTAGAATTGCTTTTCCGACTAATTCAAGTGATACAGAACTTGCAACATTAAATCAAAATAAGAATATGATTACAAGTGTAGGTATTAATTTGAAAATACCTGGTATTAATGTGAAGCCTACAGCATTTACTGCAAATGCACCTATGGAAACAACTGCTATAGATCATAAACGAAAGTTTGATCCCATTTGGAAGTCATGGTACGGTTGTAGAAATGATGAAGCAGACTTCCTTACTAAAGTACCTGCACATCAATTTGGACAACCAGTTAATTTAAAATATTATTATGCTTGTGTTTCTAGCTCAAAAGATAAGGGTTTACATAATTGGGGTTGGACATTTCTTAATTCTGGTGGCAATAAATGGGTCAACCCTAAATCGGCATCTACATCGTCTAGAGGAGTATGTGCAATCGTGGACGAGGTGGATGTGGTCGTCATCATGTTTCCATATGATAATTTCTCCAGGGTAGACTGATGCGATAGAAGCAATTCGTCTACCAAATTCATCAATATCGTTCGGTCCTCTGATGACAATGACATCAGTGTAATACCATCGTTCTGAGATTTCAGATATTCGCAAAAGTTCTGGCAACCAAACGATAATTGTGAAGAGGAATTTTCGAATTTCGTCAAACAATTCAAAATTGTTAATATGTATGTCCCTAAGGGTCCATCGGTTGCTCCCAACTGGCAGTTCAATCTCGTAGCAATCCAAATGAAGATTTTCAGGGTTGGGTTCGTCAGGTGAGCTTGAACCAGCGTGAAGATGGACTGAAAGATCTCGGTCAGCGTCTCCATTAGAACTCTGCAAGTAATAAACCAGGTAAATCATCATCGTCGTCTTCGGAATCAAATACTTGGCCTAATGAGCCACCACAACGTACACTTCTGAATAAAGGACTATTGGCACAGAACATGCACCAATGGCTATATTGCTTAATTTGTGGAGGACATATTACACCATTTGAAAAATATGGTGCCTTGGTAACCATATTAATTTTCATACTAATGAGAAGCGGTTGCAGTAACAAATTTTGCCAAGAATCTGTTAATTTATATAAGCAATTTTCACAAATAGTAAATACGAATTGCTTATAAGTAATTTCGTAAAAAAACATTTTAATTTTAAATCGACTCTGCCAGAATGCAGTAGTGTCGAAGAAAGACATTGTGGTTAAAGCGAGAATGTCCCAAGGAACTGGAATTCCAGCTCTTATTTTTGAAGCTGCTGCTATTGCATCATTTACTATTTCGTTAATCATTGGGACATTTTCGCTTCTATGAAAAATATAGCATTCCGGCAGTCGATACGAATTTAACATAAATTTGAATTTTGAATATCTGAATTGGAGTAAGATGTCTTCGCGTATGGTTTCTGGTACTTCTAATTCATATACATCTAAAGCATTTGTAAGTCTTCCACAAACAGCAATCCGTGCAAGTTTGTACAAACTGTCCATTATTTAGAAATGTACTTACTGTTTCTGGCAGCTCTTCACAGACAATAGATGTATTCGGGGTGTAGTCAGAGGACATACTGTGAAGACAACAATTTTAGGCCCCTTATATACTATGCAATTTCAGTTATCAATGCTTACATTTCTATCACTCGATACAGCACGTGTTGGGCAACCTTTTGCTGGCGTGGGTGCTTGCTCAGATAATTGTCCTAAAAGGACAAATTATCTCGGCGGGACAGTGACGCCGCCATCGCGACCTTGGGACCCCGGGGGCCCCTTTTTTTTTATCAGTTGCTGATGAATCGAAACATGACTGCGTCGCGTCGTTTCATGATTCGAGGGTCAGCAACTGATATAAAAAAAGGGGCCCCCCAAGGTCGCGATGGCGGCGTCACTGTCCCGCCGAGATAATTTGTCCTTTTTTTTTATCAGTTGCTGACCCTCGAATCATGAAACGACGCGCAGTCGTCATGTTTCGATTCGATGATGGTCTGCAACTGATAAAAAAAAAGGGGCCCCCGGGGTCCCAAGGTCGCGATGGCGGCGTCACTGTCCCGCCGAGATAATTTGTCCTTTTAGGACAATTATCTGAGCAAGCACCCACGCCAGCAAAAGGTTGCCCAACACGTGCTGTTTGATAACGTAATGTATTACGTTGATAACAGGAGTTGTTTTAACCGGCTGTACTCGAATTTTAGTACATAAGGGGGGTGATTTGGACCACAGCTCATCATGTCCTCTGAACCGATAACGTCGACATCTACGAACAGCAGCAGCAAGTTTGTGTGTGTAACCTTCTTACAAGATGTATACTGTAATCTTCGACTGTCAAGGCTTCAAGACATGTGCGAATGAATTTGTTCCTAAGGACTTAGCATTCCAAATGCTGTGCGATGATGGAACAGTGTTTGCCTCTGGAAGTTACATTCTTCAATGTACAACACCGTATTACGATCTTGATATCGAATCAGCAAAATGGTTGGCAGAGAACCATCACCACTACAACATTAATTCAGTCAGAGTCTCGCTGGACAGTGCATTAAACTCCATCAAATCAGTGGTACCAACAAACTGCACTGTACTTGTTAAAGGTACTGAAAAAGTGAAATGGGTACGAGAGTTCTTACCTGTCTGCCTAATAACTAATGTGGAGGAGAAAGGCTGCCCTTCGCTACATGCTGTACGTAAGCTGAATAGTATTGGCAGGTACCAACCAGTAACTGCAAAATTGAATACAAATCTGCTGGTGAAATGGTACAAAGAGTACTACTTAAAACATTAAGCCGAACAGTGTGGAGTAAAGAGTGTAATGGCTCCTCACAAAAGCAGGCAAGTGTGAACTGTTAGACAATTGTGAATCATGTGAAAATTGTGAAGCTTATTTTCATTTCCTAGTATTCAGGCCTTTTTCTGTAAATGCTTTAAAATTCCTGATGTGTTGTGTGATGGTGTGCATCTGTGGTATAATTATTGGGAACTTGAAGAAGCAGTTGTTCGTTTGGTGTATCTTTAAAACATAACTGTAATTTTTATATAATTCTTTAAAAATAACTGTAATTTTATATAATAAAATTACATTTTATGTTACTGGAATCCAACTGTTATGTTTTCTATCAAAACCTAACCATTTCACAAATGCCTTATTTCCTTTCCTGTACAATACTTTCTCTACTTGATAGGTATTGGGGTATTTTGTTTTCTGTAATTCATGACCATAAAACGCACCAGCAATATTATTTAGTTCAAAATCTTGCAGAGTGTATGTCCCAGGATTTGTTTCTTGGACTCCAATTATCTTAAATATTTCTGTAGACCAATTAGGTTTGTATCCTTTATCAAAAATGGCTTTGTTTTTACTGATTCTTACGAACTCTCCTACTTTAAATTTCTGCTTTGATTTGTCTATGGTACGTATTTTATTATATACTGTGGATAAAAGGTGATTATCATTAACATCGCAGGGTCGCATCTTGGACTTAATGTAGGCCACATTGGCCGATGCAATAATAAGACGAATCAATTTGCTCCTCAAGACGCCGTAAATAGGCGTATAATCATTGGAAATGAAATTTCATTAGAAGAAGGTGCTGTAGAGGATTTCAAAAACGTTTGTGAAGGAATTGCATGCAACATTCGTGTAAAATATAAAGGAGATGCTATTTTAAGACGTACTCCATTACTGTTAATTTCTAATTCTCAGCCAATTGTATGTAGTCATCCTGATTTCAACAATGTCCGTGTGAGAACAATTAGGTGGAAAAAGTCTATATGAATTCAGCATGAAATTGAATTTTGAATATCGGAATTCCAGTAAAATATCATCTCGTATGGTTTGTGGTACTTCTAACTGATACACATCTAAAGCATTTGTAAGTCTTCCACAAACAGCAATTCGTGCAAGTTTGTACAAAGTGTCCATTATACAGAAATGTACTTACTGTTTCTGGGAGCTCGTCACACACAATAGACTTTTTCGAGGTGTAGTCAGAGGACATACTGTGAAGACAACAATTTTACGCCCCTTATATACTAGATTGGTTGCTAAGCAATTTCAGTTATCAATGCTTACATTTCTATCACTCGATACAGCACGTGTTGGGCAACCTTTTGCTGGCGTGGGTGCTTGCTCAGATAATTGTCCTAAAAGGACAAATTATCTCGGCGGGACAGTGACGCCGCCATCGCGACCTTGCGACCCCTGGGGCCACTTTTTTTTATCAGTTATTACTACCTTTTATATACATTACGTTATCAAACAGCACTTGGCGGGCAACCTTTTGCTGGCGTGGGTGCTTGCTCAGATAATTGTCCTAAAAGGACAAATTATCTCGGCGGGACAGTGACGCCGCCATCGCGACCTTGGGACCCCGGGGGCCACTTTTTTTTATCAGTTATTACTACCTTTTATATACATTACGTTATCAAACAGCACTTGTCGGGCAACCTTTTGCTGGCGTGGGTGCTTGCTCAGATAATTGTCCTAAAAGGACAAATTATCTCGGCGGGACAGTGACGCCGACATCGCGACCTTGGGACCCCGGGGGCCCCTTTTTTTTATCAGTTGCAGACCCTCATGAATCGAAACATGACTGCATCGCGTCGTTTCATGATTCGAGGGTCTGCAACTGATAAAAAAAAGGGGCCCCCGGGGTCCCAAGGTCGCGATGGCGGCGTCACTGTCCCGCCGAGATAATTTGTCCTTTTAGGACAATTATCTGAGCAAGCACCCACGCCAGCAAAAGGTTGCCCGACAAGTGCTGTTTGATAACGCAATGTATATAAAAGGTAGTAATAACTGATAAAAAAAAGTGGCCCCCGGGGTCGCAAGGTCGCGATGGCGGCGTCACTGTCCCGCCGAGATAATTTGTCCTTTTAGGACAATTATCTGAGCAAGCACCCACGCCAGCAAAAGGTTGCCCAACACGTGCTGTATCGAGTGATAGAAATGTAAGCATTGATAACTGAAATTGCTTAGCAACCAATCTAGTATATAAGGGGCGTAAAATTGTTGTCTTCACAGTATGTCCTCTGACTACACCTCGAAAAAGTCTATTGTGTGTGACGAGCTCCCAGAAACAGTAAGTACATTTCTGTATAATGGACACTTTGTACAAACTTGCACGAATTGCTGTTTGTGGAAGACTTACAAATGCTTTAGATGTGTATCAGATGAAAATTTAATAGCCGTGGGTGACTGGAATAAAGTTGTAGGGGAAGAAGTAGAGGAAAGGGTTACGGGAGAATATGGGCTTGGTACTATCAATGAGAGAGGAGAAAGAATAATTGAGTTCTGCGTTAAATTTCAGCAAGTAACAGCAAATACTTTGTTCTAGAATAGCAAAAGGAGTAGGTATACTTGCAAAAGGCCGGGAGACACGATAAAATTTCAGGTACGTTAAATTACGGTCAGGCAAAGATTTCGATATCAGAGACTGGACTAAAGGCGTACCCAAGAGCACATACAGACTCAGATCACAATTTAATAGTGATGAAGTGTAGGCTGAAGAGAGACTAGGCAGAAAGATCAGTGCGCAAACAAATGGGATGCGAAAGTACTAAGGATGAGGAGATACGCTTGAAGTTCTCTAAGACCATAGATATTGCGATAAGAAATGCCTCAACAGGCAGTTAATTTGAATAGGAAGGGATATCTCAAAGAAAGGCAATAACAGAAGTTGGGAAAAAAAACATAGGTAAACACAGTAACTGCGAAGAAAGCGTAGAGAACACAGAAAATACTTCAGTTGATCGATGAAAGAAGGAAGTACAAAAAATTTTCAGGGAAATTGAGGAATACAGAAATATGAGTCGCTTACGACTGAAATAAACAGGGAGTTCAGAGAAACTCAAGCGAAATGGCTGCAGGAGAAATCTAAAGAAAACGAAAAAGAAAAAAATGGTTCAAATGGCTCTGAGCACTATGGGACTTAACATTTGAGATCATCAGTCCCCTAGACTTAGAACTACTTAAAGCTAACTAACCTAAGGATATCACACACATCCATGCGCGAGGCATGATTCGAACCTGCGACAGTAGCAGCAGCGCTGTTCCGGACTGAAGCGCCTAGAACCGCTCGGCCACCGCGGCCGGAAAGTCGTATAAGAAATATTTGTCAAAGGATAGATAGGCCAACAGATAGAAAAGTTAAAGGAACCTCCGGTGGAATAAAAAGCAAGGATACTAACATTAAAAGTACAATGTGAATTCCACTGCTAAGTGCAAAGGAGAGATCGGATAGGTGGAAAGAGTACGCTGAAGGCCTTTATGAGGGGAGGGATTGTCTGATGACGTGATAGAAGAAGAAGCAAGAGTCGGTAGAGAAGAGACAAGAGATCCATTACTGTAATCAGAATATAAAAGAGCTTTGGACGACTTACGATCGAATAAGGCAAAAGGAACGAATAACGTTCCATCAGAATTTATAAAATCATTGAGGGTATTTGGCAACAAAACGACTAGTCACGTTGACGTGTAGAATGTAGGAGTTTGGCGATATATTATCTCATTTTCAGAAAAAAACATCGCCCACGCAATTCCGAAGATTGCAAGAGACGATAAATGCGAGAATTGTCGCACAATTACCGTAACAGCTCATGCATCCAGATTGCTGACAATAATAATATACAGAAAAATGGAAAATGAATATTGAGATTGTCTTACATGAGGATCAGTTTGGCTTTAGGAAAGGCACCAGAAAGGCATTTCTGAGGTTGCGGCTGATAATGGAAGCAAGACTTGATGAAAATCAAGACACGTGCGTAGGATTTGTCCACCTAGGAAAGCGTTCGACAACTTCAAATGGTGCAAGATGTTCGAAATTGAGAGAAAAAAAGGGTAAGCTATAGGGAAAGACGGGTGATGTACAGTATGAACAAGATCCAAGAGGGAACAGTAAGAGTGGAAGACGAAGAGTGAAGTGCTCAGGTTAAATGCAGTTTAATCTATACATTCATAAATAAAAGAAAGCTTCACGGTGGAATTAAAATTCAGGGTGAAAGGATATAAATGATAAAATTCTCTGATGACATTGCTATCCTCAGCGGAATTGAAGAAGAATTACAGGATCTGCTGAACTGGACAGTCTAATGAGAATAGAGTATGGAGCGAGAGTAAACGAAAACAATGAGAATTAGCAGAAATGAGAACAGCGAGAACCTTAATATCAGGATTGGCGACCATGAAATGGATGAAAGTAAGGAATTCTGCAACCTAGGCAGTAAAATAACCCATGATAGTCGGAGCAAGGAGGACATCAAAAGCAGATTAGTACTGGCAAAAAATGTATTCCTGGTCAAGGAATGTAAACTAGTGTCAGACACAGATTTTCTTGAAGAAGAAATACTTGGCAGTGTACGTTTGGAGCACAGCATTGTATCTAACTGAAACATTTACTGCGCGAGAAACGGTACAAAACAGAATCGAAGAACTTGAGATGTGGTGTTAGAGAACGAGGTTGAAAATTAGGTTGACTGGTAAGGTAAGAAATGAGGAAGTTCTCCACAGAATCTGCGAGGAAAGGAATATATGGAAGGCACTGACAAGGGGAAGAGACATGATAGTAGGACAGCTCATAACACATCACAGAACAACTTTCCAAGATAATGGAGGAAGCTGTAGAGGGCAAAAACTGTATAGGAAAACAGAGATTGGATATGCGTATCAAAAGTAAACTAATCTTTCTGTCTTGGAAACAATTTACGTCGTATGATTTACACAATAATCATACATATGCAAAGATGACACATGTGAGATATCTACTCGCGTGAAAAACTGGATGGTAATTAACGAGTTTCTGAAACTATGGGTTCCTAAATCCGAACTATATGAATGTGATACGTAACCAATAGAAAATCAAAAGCGAAAAATTACGAAAAATTATTTTAAATGGAGTTCAGTTGAAGTTAGACTTCTATAATTCGGAATGAAGTTCATTACTGCAGCAGACGACCAAAAACTGGATTGAAAATTTCAGACCAGAAGATGACAAGATGTACAGGCAAGACTAACATCGTAATTAATTAAGTGCGAAACATGACAAAGATAGAAAAATCTACTGGTTGTGTCGATATATACAATGTGACGTAACACAAATAAGAAACAGAAATGTAGGGTAAGGAGCATATATGTAAATATTTAATAACTCTGTTGACGAAACATATAATTTACTAGTAAGAATAGAGCGTTTATTAGCAAGAGTCTTTTAATGTGAGATATCATGTTCAGCATTTCAATTATTATGCATTTCTTCTAGTCCTTCTTCCATTATCATTTCGTATTTTATTGGTAGTCTGGATGTAACTATCTGTTCAGTGTTACGTGCATTGAAGGAGAATGTGGCAAGAAGACGAATGCTGCTTCATTTTAAGGTTATCGAATTGCAAACAGAGTAGCCATAAGTGATAAATCACGTTGAATTGAAAAGGCTGCAATTCATGTCCACTTTTTGCTGTCGATATAAGTACAAATCGATTAAATTAAGATATATGATACACACTCTCAGTGGCTGTCAAGGCTGTACTGACTGTGAAGGAATACAGTTGCCATACAGGGCCATGAAAAGGTAGTATGGTGTGCTGTCACAGTTGATTACGGATTTTGTCATGTGAGAAACGAATTCATCTCTGGAAATGGCGTTATGTCCACAAAACCAATTTATCATTTGTCGTAATGATGTCAGTATTATGAAATTCTTACTCTATCTCGCATTTTACTTTATGTTTAAGAGTTGTGTGTGACAATTTTGAAACCCAGCGCAGTTGTTTTCATAGCGTACGTCTACGTGCACTGACTCTGCAGTCCGGTGTAGGGAAGACAGCTGTGTGTTTCACACTATCCTAGTCACCCATGCTGTAGAAACAACTTTGAAACCATATTATCTGCAGATTATTAAGTGTTGCGTTGTCTCATCTAAGGACTATCAAATGAAAATTACATGAAAAAGACATCATTTATTTCACCCAAATATTCTACACGTAATTTTAGATACCGTCATCTGGAACCTTATGTCTCTATAAAGGTATGCTTTGTTTAGAATTCAAAAATTCAAACCAACCATCGCTGTTTTAGTTCCTAAAGTCACAAATATTTTAAACTACATCATTACTTTATTTGTTTATTGAAGGACATTGAGCTGCACTTGAAATGTTTATTTGCCAAACTGGTATTCGGGTGTACAATCTATCGTCAGTGACATCTGACACAGATTTCTATAACATGGCAACTGTATGTACATAATAGCATAATTTACATACCAGGTAATACGATAGGATATGAAATCCATTCTGTAACATAATACACAGTTTTCTGTGTACATTAATGCTGTCAGGTCTTAGATAGTGACAATTCTTGATCACTTCTGACATACTTGTGATACAGTGAAAACATAAACTGACAGCCAAAGAAGTCTAGATTACCTATCGTTTGTTATTTCTAAGATCATATACATCTGTGATATGCATTCATAAGTGCAAAGTAAAATCTTTAAGACCGTTGGTATATGCATTTAGGCTATACAAATGTATAAAATTGCAAAATAATCCCACATATCACGTAAAAATAGAGAATTTTACATATGGGATATAGAGAGATGCCAAATCGAACTTATTCGGTTAAACGCTGTTGGAATTTTGTATAAACATGTTATTTTGTAACTCTGCTTGTTCATTAAGTTTGTTTCCGATTATTTCGTCATATAGATGTAGATTTCAGTTTCTTCCAGAATATTTAATAGTCTGCCTTTTTCTGCATCATCAAGAATGGTGAGCCGGTATTCTTTTAAATGTGCCCTGAGTGTTGAGGTATTGGCCTCACTAACCTTAACATGTTCTCTAAACCTCGTTTTGAAGTTTCTCCCTGTTTGCCTAACATAAAATTTATCATATTCCATACATGTTATTTTGTATAAACCTGACATATTATACTTTTAGCTCTTATTTATATTCTGCGTGAAGCCAGTTGGCAGCCAAGTTTGGCGAAACAACCGGTTTATTTTGTCAGGAGCGTGAAAGCAGCACGGTAAGGTTGTAAACGTACATTTTCCTACTTGCTTCCTCTTTTCTAATGTGATTTGATTTCTACTCTCAGTGTGTTCTTTCTGTTTTTGTGCATAGTTTCATAAACAGTTTTGGGTAATAGCCATTGATAGATGCTGACTTCTCCAGTGTATGTAATACAACACTAATATTCACCTCGAATGTCTTGCTGACTAAGACGAATTAGCTAAATATAGAGTAGATGGTATTAATACATTGGTGACACAATTCACAGATATCATACTCCTCTCGGTAGAATCGGCTGCCATTTCGCTGTTTTGTTAATAGATTAACGACATCATATTGTTGTCAAATAACCGTCGATGTGGTACAGATTTAAAGCACTATTAAATTACTTTACTATCATTTCGGAAGATACCGTTCACATTTAGTAATTTCTTGAAATAAATCTATTGAAATAATAGGTGGTTTCGTCAACAGGACAGTCAATGCAGTCATAGATTTTGTTCACGCTAAAAGAAGAGTGCTATTTACACGATCGGTCTTCCTCAGTTAGTACATTTCATTTTCAGCTTACAGTACTTATTTACTGGGCATACGACATGAGATGGTATCAAGGCAGTATATTGATGATGCATTCGTTGATCATAATGTCCGGCTGTCTGAAAACGAATGCGAAGTGGATGCCACGCGATGATCGCGAAACACTCGCCAAGTGGGTCGCACGCGTCTACTCCGTGTTGGAGGCGTTGCTCCAGGAGGAACCTGTCTGTCGTGCTGTCTCGGTGACTCCCTCCTTCGTGTCGTCTAACCGACTCTTGGCCTCTCTGCTGCACTCTACAACCGCCAGCCCTACTGGACTGGTGGTTACCGATGGGTGGGACGCTCTTCCAGGAGAAACTTCCACTTGCTTCCTTACTGCAGCAGATACAGCGTCTCAAGAGCACATCACACTGGTAAGTGCAATTCTTGAACGAATAATAAAGAGATTTCAGTAAAATTTTCATACGAGACTGTGTTTTAAACAGAATAATATAATATCTTATGAAATTTTATTAGGTATATAAATATTACCTGGTAGCAAAGTCTGAAAATTTGCGCCAGCCTGGGACTCAAACCCGGATTTCGCGATTATCGCGTGTGATCGCGTTACCCATCTTTTATTTTGTGGACTCGTATGTTCTTCATCTGGTGTAACCAATAGTGAATAGAATCCAAAATAGGATCAACTAATGCCTATTAAAAACATTCGCCCAAAGTGGGAATCGAATCCCGACACTATGTATACCAAGCCCCCACACCACCTGCTTCTTTTTTAGTGGTAGGTTTAACCGCCATTTCTGTCTTTTGCTAAACAACGCTGTTGTGACAGGAACATATATACACTCCTGGAAATTGAAATAAGAACACCGTGAATTCATTGTCCCAGGAAGGGGAAACTTTATTGACACATTCCTGGGGTCAGATACATCACATGATCACACTGACAGAACCACAGGCACATAGACACAGGCAACAGAGCATGCACAATGTCGGCACTAGTACAGTGTATATCCACCTTTCGCAGCAATGCAGGCTGCTATTCTCCCATGGAGACGATCGTAGAGATGCTGGATGTAGTCCTGTGGAACGGCTTGCCATGCCATTTCCACCTGGCGCCTCAGTTGGACCAGCATTCGTGCTGGACGTGCAGACCGCGTGAGACGACGCTTCATCCAGTCCCAAACATGCTCAATGGGGGACAGATCCGGAGATCTTGCTGGCCAGGGTAGTTGACTTACATCTTCTAGAGCACGTTGGGTGGCACGGGATACATGCGGACGTGCATTGTCCTGTTGGAACAGCAAGTTCCCTTGCCGGTCTAGGAATGGTAGAACGATGGGTTCGATGACGGTTTGGATGTACCGTGCACTATTCAGTGTCCCCTCGACGATCACCAGTGGTGTACGGCCAGTGTAGGAGATCGCTCCCCACACCATGATGCCGGGTGTTGGCCCTGTGTGCCTCGGTCGTATGCAGTCCTGATTGTGGCGCTCACCTGCACGGCGCCAAACACGCATACCACCATCATTGGCACCAAGGCAGAAGCGACTCTCATCGCTGAAGACGACACGTCTCCATTCGTCCCTCCATTCACGCCTGTCGCGACACCACTGGAGGCGGGCTGCACGATGTTGGGGCGTGAGCGGAAGACGGCCTAACGGCGTGCGGGACCGTAGCCCAGCTTCATGGAGACGGTTGCGAATGGTCCTCGCCGATAGCCCAGGAGCAACAGTGTCCCTAATTTGCTGGGAAGTGGCGGTGCGGTCCCCTACGGCACTGCGTAGGATCCTACGGTCTTGGCGTGCATCCGTGCGTCGCTGCGGTCCGGTCCCAGGTCGACGGGCACGTGCACCTTCCGCCGACCACTGGCGACAACATCGATGTACTGTGGAGACCTCACGCCCCACGTGTTGAGCAATTCGGCGGTGCGTCCACCCGGCCTCCCGCATGCCCACTATACGCCCTCGCTCAAAGTCCGTCAACTGCACATACGGTTCACGTCCACGTTGTCGCGGCATGCTACCAGTGTTAAAGACTGCGATGGAGCTCCGTATGCCACGGCAAACTGGCTGACACTGACGGCGGCGGTGCACAAATGCTGCGCAGCTAGCGCCATTCGACGGCCAACACCGCGGTTCCTGGTGTGTCCGCTGTGCCGTGCGTGTGATCATTGCTTGTACAGCCCTCTCGCAGTGTCCGGAGCAAGTATGGTGGGTCTGACACACCGGTGTCAATGTGTTCGTTTTTCCATTTCCAGGAGTGTATATATATATATGAACATATAGTGGAGTATGAACCTACCTTCGACACCGTAAACCCTGAAAGTTTCCTTTGTTCCCAAATAACTTCGGAAATCCAACTACAGCCCACGCAAACACAAGTATCCGTTCACTAGACTATCCCTCAAATGAGAAACAACACCGCAAACGGTGAAAAAAATAGAAATAAAAAAATGAAAGAAAGAGCGGGACTCGAACCAGCAAATAAAGGACCAGTAAGCCTCAACACTAACATTTTTTAAGACTAAAACTGCAGCAACAAACAGCTAAAGGCCAAAACACGTGCTTTTTCTTTTGCATACATAAAACAAAAAGCATAATCCGTGAAACATCTTGCCAAAAATAGAAACGAGAAATGATCATGGTAATATACCTCGATAGGGCGTCTCGAAATCTGTACCAGAAAACCGCCACACCCACTGACCACCTTAACCAATACTCTGTGGTCCACTGACCACCTTAACCAATACTCTCTAGTAAACATGAGATTTAGCATGTTAGAAAAATTGTCCCGAAAATGGGACAATTGCTAGGCGTCAACATACAGTAAGTATTTAGCGCTGGAACTTCAAAATGTCTTCCCCCCACAAAAGCAACAACGAAATTGTTCATTAAGCACACCACGGAATTATGCTTAGACTTCGGGAAGAAGGACATTTCCGGCCACAGGATAATGTTGGTGGTGGAAAGTATGACAGCAGTCCCGGTGAGGAAAGCACGTTTGATTCCGTAGCCAGGGCCAGCTCTCCAGATGCACACTGCAGCGTTATATATGCGGAGCCGTGTCTAAAGAACCACATCTTCCGTCGTGTGAATCGGCAGCCTGAGTTTGGTTCATACAACCTTCCAATGAGCACGCGGTGATAACAGTTCAACAGGATTGGGGCAAACCACTCTGTCCACGGGAACAAGCAGGAATTGTATCGTGACTACCTGCCACCTCAAAATGTCTTCTGCCAGATAGCTCACCGCAACATAAAATTCTCGTAAGTGACGCAATTTGAAATGAATGCGACTTACGTCAACAGGCCAGGGAGAAAATTTACTGGCCGTACGAAAGTGAAGAGTCGTGACGTGATTCCATCTGGACTCTCCGTGGGCGCCTCGTGGACCGATCCAAAACTCCATGGCCACTCTGTCTATGCCCCTGCTATTCACGACATTATTTGCAATCCCTAAACAGGATTAACGATACAAACATATTCAACGTTAATATTATTATCGTCGTGTGGCTGTCTAGCCTTGTAAAACTAAGTTGTCGTAATATCATATCTGCTAGCCTTGGACCTTGGGTTTTTCGTTCTTGATGGCTGACACATGTCTTTCCTCCTCAAATATGCTGCTATCCTGTGTGCAGATCTGGTATCACGATTACTTCCATAACTGTGCAATGTTATCTACATATGTTTACATTCTCAGACAGCCGTAGTACACTGCCCAGTGTAGGCGACGCCAAGTGGGAGTAAAATCACATTATACATGGTCCAGCCACTTTAATGCGACCACTGCCAGTGTTCGACGCCAATAACCACTCACAGGCTGTAGGTGGCACAACTGGCAGTGCAGGGTATATAAAGCGTGTTCAGGGGGCGCAGGAAACACTACAGTCGTTGTCGCAATGCGGAAACGTAGTGATTTATCTGACGTCCAAAGGGCATGATCACTGGTTTTCGGGCCAGGGTGGAAAAGCATTTCCGAAACGGCTAAATTTGTAAACTGTCCTCATGCGACAGGAGCTAAAGTATAGCTTGCTTGGTGAAATGGCGCTGTTTAAAACCGGCACCCAGGCAAGTGTGGTGCACCATGGCCATAGGTGCTAGTGGTGAAAGAGGGCAGCAGATAAGTGAATGGGCTAATAGGTGTGCAACTGTTGAGCAGCTGACCGCCGAAATGGACCAAGGGGCTACCAACAGTGTGTCGTCAACGACCGTTTAGCGATCGTTGCAGTGTATATGCCTCAGCAGCAGGTGCCTGGTTCATTAACCACTGCTGACTGCTGTTCATCGGCGACAAATTCTGAAAGTCACACGGCACTACCGGAACTGGACCTCCACATCTACAAGTACTACTCCATTGGTAAGTGCAACACATGTTGAGGAAGTAATAAATAGGGTGGGAACTTGAAAATTCTTCGGTGTTCATATTGATGAGAATTTAAGTTGGAAAAAGCTCATTTGAAACTCGTAAAACAACTTTGTTTAGCCTCATTCCACTTAGGATCATTGTAAATATTGGGAAGGGACAAATCAGTAATTTGACATACGTTGCATATTCTCATTCATATCGTCGTATAGAATAATGTTGTGGCGTAACTCATCTTTAAGAAAGAAAATCTTCATTTCTCAAAAACCTGTTACAAGAATAATACGTAGTGTTCACCCACGATCAACTTGTTCTTGATCTGTTTAAGGAAATACGCATTTTTGTCGCTGTTTATAGTATATTTATTACCCTATGAAATTTGTTGTAAATGTTCCACTGCTATCCAAAAGGAACAATGATAGAGGTAATAACAACACCAGAAGGAAAAAACAGCCACATTAAGTTTGTCTTTGGCGCAAAAGGGATGCACAAAGCTGCAACCAAAATTTTTGATTAATTTTGTAGTCATATAACATGCCTGACAGTCTGAAATACAAAATTTGAAAATAAAATTAAAAAGTTTCTCCCTCACAGCTCCTTCTGTTTCGTATTAGAATTTTTATTATTGTAATTTGTAAAATTTGAGGGGTAGGAATTACGAACTAATAAGTTTCTTTTTTTTTCATTAGCATGTAGACATATTTACAACATAACATATTTACAGAGTAAGTTCCACATACTTCCGACTTGTCTTGCAAATGGCCCATGGAATATGAAATTAACTAACTACTTATACGCATCCGTAGTGAGTATTATTAAGCAGATTTAAAGCGAAATATTATTAATTACACTCCGTGAAGGCAGATTTTCGGCCTTGTAAGTTATCTAGCAATAACTCTTCCAACAGACGAGAAAAGTCATCCGAGATCTATCTAAATGAGCTGCTCAATGTAATAAATCATTGAAGCTCACAGGTTGCCTTAGGACCTCACCAAAGAATGTTATCAACGGTACATATCATACCTAAATTGTTATTTTTTTGTTACGCTAATAAGATCCACTGTGTTTCACTATTTACCGTTGCGAAGGGTGGTGAACGTAAACAGACATCTACAGACTACTAATTTTTACTTTGAAAGATATAACCCCCATTTGATTGTACAACAGGTTTCGTTCCACATTCTATATTTCGGCCTTAGGCCATTCTCAAGTGTTACAAGTAACAAAAATCATTAGACTTGAGAAGAGCACAGGTCATAGTCAAATAATGTATCTTCGGTATTTTGTCAAAATACGACAACATTTGTGCAATAGGCTATTACACAAATGTTCTCGCATTTACTTTTGACAATATAAACGAAGATACATTTTCTACACGTATCTTCGGTTATATAAACCAATTCTGTCAAAATACGAGAACATTTGTGTAATAGGCTATTACACAAATGTTCTCACATTTACTTTTGACAGTACAACGAAATATACATTGTTTGACGATGACTTGTGTTCAAGTCTAATGATTTTCGATACTTGTAACGCCTGAGAAAGGTCTAAGGCTAAAACCTAGATTGCGGAATAAAACCTATTGTACAATCAAATAGTGGTTATATCTTTCCAAACCTTTATATGACTGCGGCTCCGCACCAAAGTAAAATCATTAGACTACTAATTGCTTGCGCTTACTGAAATATTTCTTCCTTATGGTAAGATGATGCTAAATGGCTGATATATTTTCGACGGAAAACTTTCAGGACTCCTCTATATTAACACGAATACGTCTAATTTTGGTATCAAGGTCATTACGTGAGACAAATGTTTCTATTTGGAAACTAGGTTCGATGAACTTTGTAAGGTGCTTCGCGATGCATAGCGACTGCCTTGCAGCGTTTCCCACTGCAGTTTAATCAATGTCCCCGCAATCTTCCCATTCTGACTAAAAAAATTCGCAACGAGTCTTTTGTACGTCATCTGTTAATCTACATTTAGGAGGGGCCCCGACCGTCGAACAGAACCTACTTCGGAACTGTTGGAGGATGTTTTTTGTAAACATCGTCCAT
Source organism: Schistocerca cancellata (assembly GCF_023864275.1). Taxonomy (NCBI): domain Eukaryota; kingdom Metazoa; phylum Arthropoda; class Insecta; order Orthoptera; family Acrididae; genus Schistocerca; species Schistocerca cancellata. The sequence goes on along the minus strand of NC_064628.1, from coordinate 168,123,098 downwards.
GAATTATACTTTCTTACACTTACGTTTTCTGTGTTTGGCATTTTCTTAATGTTACACCTTTGTGGTCGTTCAAAATTAAATACGTAACAGATACTTCACATACTCGACAATTGAGAGATTTCTGATGCAGATTGCTTACGGTGTCGTCAAACGACATTCTACCGTTTCCTCTACTAAAGAGTATTTTCTCTATTATTATTATTATTGTTATTATTATTATTAGTCGGCTGTCAATTTTGCACCCGCCATAAATCATCTCCAAATTTCTCTTCATTTGTTACCAAATTTCTAACAATTTCGCTTTGCTAAACAACAGCTGTTTCGTCTGCGAATACTCTCATAGCTCTACTTAAACGTTTTCAGTTACTTTAGAAACAATTGGGTATTGTAATAAATTAGTGGCAAAACGTAATAATTTATGCCAGACCGAATCGTGAACCCTAATTTCCCACTTAGCGCGAGTGGTCGCCTTAAGCGCATCGGTCAATCGAGCACGTTTCCGATCTGACCCACGCTACCCGCTTGTTGCACACTACTACCGTAGCGCCACCTACCCCTGAACCCGTCCCTTGCCATTTCTTGAGTCGCTCAACAAATCGGGCTTGGTTTGCGTCCTCGCCCAAACAATGGATCATTGGTCGTCGACATACACTCCTGGAAATGGAAAAAAGAACACATTGACACCGGTGTGTCAGACCCACCATACTTGCTCCGGACACTGCGAGAGGGCTGTACAAGCAATGATCACACGCACGGCACAGCGGACACACCAGGAACCGCGGTGTTGGCCGTCGAATGGCGCTAGCTGCGCAGTATTTGTGCACCGCCGCCGTCAGTGTCAGCCAGTTTGCCGTGGCATACGGAGCTCCATCGCAGTCTTTAACACTGGTAGCATGCCGCGACAGCGTGGACATGAACCGTATGTGCAGTTGACGGACTTTGAGCGAGGGCGTATAGTGGGCATGCGGGAGGCCGGGTGGACGTACCGCCGAATTGCTCAACACGTGGGGCGTGAGGTCTCCACAGTACATCGATGTTGTCGCCAGTGGTCGGCGGAAGGTGCACGTGCCCGTCGACCTGGGACAGGACCGCAGCGACGCACGGATGCACGCCAAGACCGTAGGATCCTACGCAGTGCCGTAGGGGACCGCACCGCCACTTCCCAGCAAATTAGGGACACTGTTGCTCCTGGGGTATCGGCGAGGACCATTCGCAACCGTCTCCATGAAGCTGGGCTACGGTCCCGCACACCGTTAGGCCGTCTTCCGCTCACGCCCCAACATCGTGCAGCCCGCCTCCAGTGGTGTCGCGACAGGCGTGAATGGAGGGACGAATGGAGACGTGTCGTCTTCAGCGATGAGAGTCGCTTCTGCCTTGGTGCCAATGATGGTCGTATGCGTGTTTGGCGCCGTGCAGGTGAACGCCACAATCAGGACTGCATACGACCGAGGCACACAGGGCCAATACCCGGCATCATGGTGTGGGGAGCGATCTCCTACACTGGCCGTACACCACTGGTGATCGTCGAGCGGACACTGAATAGTGCACGGTACATCCAAACCGTCATCGAACCCATCGTTCTACCATTCCTAGACCGGCAAGGGAACTTGCTGTTCCAACAGGACAATGCACGTCCGCATGTATCCCGTGCCACCCAACGTGCTCTAGAAGGTGTAAGTCAACTACCCTGGCCAGCAAGATCTCCTGATCTGTCCCCCATTGAGCATGTTTGGGACTGGATGAAGCGTCGTCTCACGCGGTCTGCACGTCCAGCACGAACGCTGGTCCAACTGAGGCGCCAGGTGGAAATGGCATGGCAAGCCGTTCCACAGGACTACATCCAGCATCTCTACGATCGTCTCCATGGGAGAATAGCAGCCTGCATTGCTGCGAAAGGTGGATATACACTGTACTAGTGCTGACATTGTGCATGCTCTGTTGCCTGTGTCTATGTGCCTGTGGTTCTGTCAGTGTGATCATGTGATGTATCTGACCCCAGGAATGTGTCAATAAAGTTTCCCCTTCCTGGGACAATGAATTCACGGTGTTCTTATTTCAATTTCCAGGAGTGTATATAGGAGGGTTGTAACATAAGTAGAGGCAACAATTTATTTACAGCTCGTATAAAATCTATACTTGTTTCAAAGTTTTACTGACCTTCAAAGTAGTCACCATCATTGTGTATAGCCCGTTGCCAGCGACGTGGAAGTCGTAGGATACCATTAGCTACGCCAGTTGTGTTGACAGTTTAAGCGGCGCGGTCTATTGCCCGACGAATTTGTAACAATTCTGAAGCGAATGCCGTGAAGTGTTTCCTTCAGTTTATAAATCGAGTTGAACTCACGAGGGCTTAAGTCAGGGGAGTGCACAGCTTGAGGCTGCTGCCAAGGGGCATCACTGTGGGGGGCGGACGCGGGAACGCGAGGGATGTCCAGCACATCTCACATGTCCTCCAATCGGTCCACTGCTGAGACCACCCTGGGTACTGCCTGCACTAAGGTTGTTCTCTAACCCATGGTTGAGTGGGAGATAATTCTAAAGTTTCGCAGTGAACGTTTTTCTGAGGGGTCGATCATAGGGCCTCCTAGGTTTGTTCGACGAACAGGTTTCGGGCATTACCTGTGGCTGACGAAGTCTCTGATCCGGATGCAGTTGTCCACTCTGTTCCAGAGGAAGCTTCTCGGCTCACAAGGTCTGGGCATTCACACAGGGTGGGTTTTGCTGGTACTTGGGAGCTACAACATTATGTGCGTATTGGGGCCCCTTAGGTACATGGCTGCCAAGGAGGGGAAGAAAGCCAGTGTGCACTCTGTGTTCATACATGGGGCAATCATTCCAGATGTGGAAAGGGTGCTTCCAGATGTCATGAAGAGTACAGGGTGCAGCCTACTGCAGGTGGTGGCACATGTCGGCACCAGTGACGTGTGTCACATTCGATCAGAGGAGATTCTCTCTTTGGTTTTGGGCGGTTAATGGAAATGGTAAAGTCTTGCTTGCTATATTAAGGCGGAGGTCACCATCTGCAGCATCGTGGTCCTTTGGTGCAGAGCCGAGTGGAGGCTCTGAATCAGAGGCTCAGGCGGTTCTGTGACCGTGTAGGCTGTAGATTCCTTGTCTTCCGCCATCGGGTGGTGTGTTTCCTGGTTCCACTAAATAGGTCAGGAGTCCACTACACACAGGAAGCTGCTACACGGGTAGCGGGGACTGTGTGGAAGGGACTGGGCGGTTTTTTAGGTTAGAGGGTCTCAGAAAACCACAGAAAGGGAATCAGTCTAAAAGGGGCAGGTAAAACACGGTAAGGTAGTTGTAGAAACGATCGGTATTGTAGTTGTAAACTGTCGTAGCTGTGTTGGGAAAGAACCAGAGCTCCAAGCCCTAATAGGAAGCACTGAAGCTCAAATAATTATAGGTACGGAAAGCTGGCTAAATCGGGAAATATACCCAGCCGAAATTTTTTCAAACGACCTAACGGTGTTCAGAAAGGATAGATTAAATACAGTTGGTGGTGAAGTATTTATTGCTGTCAGAAGTAGTTTACCTTGTAGTAAAATTGAAGTAGATACGAGTTCCTGCGAAATAGTACGGGTAGAGGTTATACTTGACAATCAGACTAAACTATTAATTGGATCGTTTTATCATGGTACCGACTCAGAAGATATAGTTGCTGTACAGTTCAAAGAAATCTTGAGTATCATTTCAAGTAGGTACCCTACTCATAAAATTACAGCCGACGGTGACTTCAACCTACCCTCGATAAGCTGAAAAAATTGTAAGTTTAAAGCCGGCGGCAGGTATAAAACGTCATCCGAAATTGTACTGAATGCAGTCTCAAAAACTTATTTTGAGCAATTTGTTCATGAGCCCACTCGAAGCGCAAATGGTTGCGAAAGGATGCTTGACCTATTAGCAACAAATAATCCTGGACAAATAAGGAATATCGTGACGAATAGATGGATTAGCGACCACTAGGCTGTTGCTGCTAGGCTGAATACCGAACAAAAAAAAAATGGCTCTGAGCACTATGGGACTTAACATCTGTGGTCATCAGTCCCCTAGAACTTATAACTACTTAAACCTAACTAACCTAAGGACAGCACACAACACCCAGCCATCACGAGGCAGAGAAAATCCCTGACCCCGCCGGGAATCGAACCCGGGAACCCGGGCGTGGGAAGCGAGAACGCTACCGCACGACCACGAGATGCGGGCAATACCGAACACCTACAACCATCAAAAGAAACGCAATTTCAAAAGCTGATAAACATGTTCTTAACGCCTTTTTAAGATACAATCTCCACTTCTTCCGATCTGACCACGTAAGCGTAGAAAAGGTGTGGACTGATTTCAAAGGCAATTTCAACGGCAATTGAGAGGTATATACCACATAAATAAATATGTGACGGTACTGATCCCCCATTGTACACAAAACGGGTCAGATCGCTGTTGCAGAAGCAGCCAAAAAAGTATCCCAAATTTTAAAGAACTCAGGACCCCCAAGATTGCCAAAGTTTTGCAGAAGTTCGAAATATAGTCCATACTTCAATGCGAGATGCTTTTAATAATTTCCACAACCAAACTTTTCCTCGGAATCTGGCAGAAAACCCAAAGAGATTCTGGTCAAACACAAAGCACACCAGTGGCAAAACGCAATCAATACCTTCACTGCGCGATAACAACGGTGAATTCGGTGATGACAGTGCCACTAACGAAAAGCTATTAAACACGGTTTTCCGAAACTCCTTCACCAAAGAAAACGAAGTAAATATTCTTGAATTCCAATCAAGAACAACTGCCAAGATGGGAAACATAGAAGTAGATATTCTCGGTGTAGCAAAACAGCTTAAATCATTTAATAAAGGCAAGACCTCCGGTCCAGATTGTATACCAGTCAGATTCCTTTCGGAGTGTACTGGTACAATAGCTCCATATTTAGCAATTATATTAACCCTTCGCTCACAGAAAGTTCCGCACCTAAAGACTGGAAAATTGCTCAAGTCACACCAATACCCAAAAAGGGAAATAGGAGTAATCCGCTGAATTACAGGCCCATATCACTAACGTCGATTTTCAGTAGGGCTCTGTAACATATGCCTTGTCAAATTGATCCATATTTTTAGATTTCCAGCATGCTTTCAACACCGTTCCTCACAAGTGTCTTCTAATCAACTGCGTGCCTGTGGAATATCGCCTAAGTTGTGCGACTGGATTCGTGATTTACTGTCAGAAACGTCACAGTTCCTAGTAAAAGACGGAAAGTCGTCGAGTAAAGCAGAAGTAATATCCGGCGTTCCCCTAGAAGTGTTATAGGCCCTCTATTGATCCTGATCTATATTAACGACATAAGAGACAATCTGAGGAGCCCTATTAGATTGTTTGCAGATGAAGCTGTCATTTACCGTCTTGTAAAGTCGTAAGATGAGCAAAATGTTTTAGATAAGATATATGTATGGTACGAAAAGTGGCAATTGATCTTGAATAAAGAAAAGTGTAAAGTTATTCATCTGAGTACTAAAAGAAATCCGCTAAATTTCGATTACGCGATAAGTCACACAAATCTGAAGGCTGTAAATTCAACTAAATACTTAGGGATTGCAATAACGAATAACCTAAACTGGAACGATCACATAGATAATGTTGCGGGTAGAGCAAACCAAAGACTGCGATTCATCGGCAGAACACTTAGGAGGTGCAACAGGTCTACCAAAGAGACTGCTTACACCACGCTTGTCCGACCTATTCTGAAGTATTGCTGTGCGGTTTGGGATTCGCATCAGGTGGGACTGACGGATGACATCGAAAAAGTTCAAAGAAGGGCTGCTCGTTTTATACTATCGTGAAATAGAGGAGATAGTGCCACAGACATGATACGTATATTGGAGTGGCACTCATTAGAACAAAGGCGTTTTTCGTTGTGACGAAATATTCTCATGAAATTTCAATCACTAGTTTTCTCCTCCGATTGCGAAACCATTCTGTTGGCACCTACCTACATAGGGATAAATGATCATCACGATAAAATAAGAGAAATCAGGGCTCGCACAGAAAAATTTAAGTGCTCGTTTTTTCCGCACGCCGTTCGAGAGTGAGTCGGTGGACAGGCAACTTGAAGGTGGTTCATTGAACCCCCTGTCAGGCACTTTATTGTGAATAGGAGAGTATTCATGTAGATGTAGATGTAAAATCTTACAAACGTTCCATCGTTTGACCATCGGACATAGTCCAGTGTAGATGACACAGTAATAAGCATCATGGCGAACAGAAACAACTAAAAAGTTGAAAACAAGTAAGTTGCCAGGTAAGAATGGAATCACAGTTCGGGATTACAAAGAGTCCTCCTCTGCATTGGCCACTTACTGTGGCTGTATTTATCGTGAATCTCTAGCCTAGAGCAAAGAACCAAGCGACACGGAAATCTGCACTCCTGTGAAGAAGAAGTGTAAAAGAACGGACCGGAAAAATTACAGTCCAGATCCTTAATACAGGATTCCAGCCGAATTCTATAACATATTCTGAGTTCGGATACAATAAATTTCCTAGGGACCGAAGAGCATATGTACACGAAACAGCTCGGTTTTAGAGAGCACCGCTCGTGTGAAACTCAAAAAAATGGTTCAAATGGCTCGGAGCACTATGGGACTTAACTACTGAGGTCATCAGTCCCCTAGAACTTAGAACTACTTAAACCTAACTAACCTAAGGACATCACACACATCCATGCCCGAGGCAGGATTCTAACCTGCGACCGCAGCGGTCACGCGGTTCCAGACTGTAGCGCCTAGAACCGCTCGGCCACACTGGCCGGCTGTGAAACTCAGCTTGCCCTTTTCTCACATACTCCGGTCTAGGGGAACAGGTAAACTCCATATTCCTAGATTTCCGAAAAGCATTTGACAAGGTATCTCGCTGCATTCTGTTAACAAAAGTAAGGTTATACGGATTGGTTTCCCAGATATGTGAGTGATTCGTAGACTTCTTAAGTAATAGAACTCAGTATATTTCCCTCGACGGGAGAACCCAGTGCGTTGGCCTTGATAGCGAGTGTTCATCAGAGACGAAGGTGTCGTCAGCCCTCCAGGGAAGTTGTGATAGGACAACTATTATTTTTTATGTACATAAATAATGTGGCGGACAGGGTGAGCGGTTGTTTGCTGATGATGGTGCGGTAAACGAGAAGGTGTCGAAGATGAGTGCCTGCAGGAAGATACAAGTCGACTCACACAAAATTCCTAATTGGAGTGATGAATGGCAGCTGGCTCTAAATGTAGAAAAATGTAAGTTAATGAGAATGAGCAGGAAAGAAACCCGTAACATTCGGATACACCATCAGCAGTTCCCTACTTGACACAGTCATGTCGTTTGAATATTAGGGAGTAACGTTGCAAAGCGGTATGAAATGCCACGAGAAGTTGAGAATTGTGATAGGGAAGGTGAATGGTCGACTTCGGTTTATTGGGCGAATCTCAGGAAAGTGTGGATCATCTGTAAGGGAGATTGCATATAGGACACAAGTGGAACCCATTCGTTGGCACTGCTCGACTGTTAGGGATCCGAACCAGGTCCGGTTAAAGGAATACGTCAAAGATATTCAGCGCCGGTCTGCTGCTACCGGTAGGTTCGAACAAGAGGCAAATATTACGGAGATGGTTCGTGAACTCCACGGGAACTCCTGGATGGAAGGTGATATCCTTTCCGACAAGCACTACTGAAAAAATTTAGAGAAATGCCAATTGAAGCTGACTGCTGAAAGATCCTACTACCGTCAACATAGATTTCGCGTAAGGTCCACGGAGATAAGATACGAGAAATTAGGGCTCTATCTGCATGTGGAAGAGGAAAGAAAGCGACTATAGTGGTACAGCGTGCCCTGCGCCACGTACGGTATGTTTGCTAGTGGTAAATACAGGGTGTTTCAAAAATGACCGGTATATTTGAAACGGCAATAAAAACTAAACGAGCAGCGATAGAAATACACCGTTTGTTGCAATATGCTTGGGACAACAGTACATTTTCAGGCGGACAAACTTTCTAAATTACAGTAGTTACAAATTCAACAACAGATGGCGCTGCAAGTGATGTGAAAGATATAGAAGACAACGCAGTCTGTGGGTGCGCCATTCTGTACGTCGTCTTTCTGCTGTAAGCGTGTGCTGTTCACAACGTGCAAGTGTGCTGTAGACAACATGGTTTATTCCTTAGAACAGAGGATTTTTCTGGTGTTGGAATTCCACCGCCTAGAACACAGTGTTGTTGCAACAAGACGAAGTTTTCAACGGAGGTTTAATGTAACCAAAGGACCGAAAAGCGATACAATAAAGGATCTGTTTGAAAAATTTCAACGGACTGGGAAGGTGACGGATGAACGTGCTGGAAAGGTAGGGCGACCGCGTACGGCAACCACAGAGGGCAACGCGCAGCTAGTGCAGCAGGTGATCCAACAGCGGCCTCGGGTTTCCGTTCGCCGTGTTGCAGCTGCGGTCCAAATGACGCCAACGTCCACGTATCGTCTCATGCGCCAGAGTTTACACCTCTATCCATACAAAATTCAAATGCGGCAACCCCTCAGCGCCGCTACCATTGCTGCACGAGAGACATTCGCTAACGATATAGTGCACAGGATTGATGACGGCGATATGCATGTGGGCAGCATTTGGTTTACTGACGAAGCTTATTTTTACCTGGACGGCTTCGTCAATAAACAGAACTGGCGCATATGGGGAACCAAAAAGCCCCATGTTGCAGTTCCATCGTCCCTGCATCCTCAAAAAGTACTGGTCTGGGCCGCCATTTCTTCCAAAGGAATCATTGGCCCATTTTTCAGATCCGAAACGATTACTGCATCACGCTATCTGGACATTCTTCGTGAATTTGTGGCGGTACAAACTGCCTTAGATGACACTGCGAACACCTCGTGGTTTATGCAAGATGGTGCCCGGCCATATCGCACGGCCGACGTCTTTAATTTCCTGAATGAATATTTCGATGATCGTGTGATTGCTTTGGGCTATCCGAAACATACAGGAGGCGGCGTGGATTGGCCTCCCTATTCGCCAGACATGAACCCCTGTGACTTCTTTCTGTGGGGACACTTGAAAGAGCAGGTGTACCGCCAGAATCCAGAAACAATTGAACAGCTGAAGCAGTACATCTCATCTGCATTCCGCCAGACACGTTGTCAAAGGTTTCGGGTAATTTCATTCAGAGACTACGCCATATTATTGCTACGCATGGTGGATATGTGGAAAATATCGTAGTATAGAGTTTCCCTTAATCGGGCAGGTAGGGTAGAAAATTTAAAAAGGGAAATGGATATGTTAAAGTTAGATATAGTGGGAATTAGTGAAGTTCGGTGGCAGGAGGAACAAGACTTTTGGTCAGGTGATTACAGGGTTATAAATACAAAATCAAATAGGAGTAATGCAGGGGTAGGTTTAATAATGAATAAAAAAATAGGAGTGCGGGTTAGCTACTACAAACAGCATAGTGAACGCATTATTGTGGCCAAGATAGACACAAAGCCCATGCCTACTACAGTAGTACAAGTTTATATGCCAACTAGCTCTGCAGATGATGAAGAAATAGATGAAATGTATGACGAGATAAAAGAAATTATTCAGGTAGTGAAGGGAGATGAAAATTTAATAGTCATGGGTGACTGGAATTCGTCAGTAGGAAAAGGGAGATAAGGAAACATAGTAGGTGAATATGGATTGGGGGGAAGGAATGAAAGAGGAAGCCGCCTTGTTGAATTTTGCACAGAGCATAACTTAATCATAGCCAACACTTGGTTCAAGAATCATAAAAGAAGGTTGTATACCTGGAAGAATCCTGGAGATACTAAAAGGTATCAGATAGATTATATAATGGTAAGACAGAGATTTAGGAACCAGGTTTTAAATTGTAAGACATTTCCTGGGGCAGATGTGGATTCTGACCACAATCTATTGGTTATGAACTGCAGATTGAAACTGAAGAAACTGCAAAATGGTGGGAATTTAAGGAGATGGGACCTGGATAAACTGAAAGAACCAGAGGTTGTACAGAGTTTCAGGGAGAGCATAAGGGAACAATTGACAGGAATGGGGGAAAGAAATACAGTAGAAGAAGAATGGGTAGCTCTGAGGGATGAAGTAGTGAAAGCAGCAGAGGATCAAGTAGGTAAAAAGACGAGAGCTAGTAGAAATCCTTGGGTAACAGAAGAAATATTGAATTTAATTGATGAAAGGAGAAAATATAAAAATGCAGTAAATGAAGCAGGCAAAAAGGAATACAAACGTCTCAAAAATGATATCGACAGGAAGTGCAAAATGGCTAAGCAGGGATGGCTAGAGGACAAATGTAAGGATGTAGAGGCTTGTCTCACTAGGGGTAAGATAGATACTGCCTACAGGAAAATTAAAGAGACCTTTGGAGAGAAGAGAACCACTTGTATGAATATCAAGAGCTCAGATGGCAACCCAGTTCTAAGCAAAGAAGGGAAGGCAGAAAGGTGGAAGGAGTATATAGAGGGTTTATGCAAGGGCGATGTACTTGAGGACAATATTATGGAAATGGAAGAGGATGTAGATGATGACGAAATGGGAGATAAGATACTGCGTGAAGAGTTTGACAGAGCACTGAAAGACCTGAGTCGAAACAAGGTCCCGGGAGTAGACAACATTCCATTTGAACTACTGATGGCCTCGGGAGAGCCAGTCATGACAAAACTCTACCATCTGGTGAGCACGATGTATGAGACAGGCGAAATACCCTCAGACTTCAAGAAGAATATAATAATTCCAATCCCAAAGAAAGCAGGTGTTGACAGATGTGAAAATTACCGAACTGTCAGTTTAATAAGTCACAGCTGCAAAATACTAACGCGAATTCTTTACAGACGAATGGAAAAACTGGTAGAAGCCGACCTCGGGGAAGATCAGTTTGGATTCCGTAGAAATGTTGGAACACGTGAGGCAATACTGACCTTACGGCTTATCTTAGAAGAAAGATTAAGAAAAGGCAAACCTACGTTTCTAGCATTTGTAGACTTAGAGAAAGCTTTTGACAATGTTAACTGGAATACTCTCTTTCAAATTCTGAAGGTGGCAGGGGTAAAATACAGGGAGCGAAAGGCTATTTACAGTTTGTACAGAAACCAGATGGCAGTTATAAGAGTCGAGGGGCATGAAAGGGAAGCAATGGTTGGGAAAGGAGTAAGACAGGGTTGTAGCCTCTCCCCGATGTTATTCAATCTGTATATTGTGCAAGCAGTAAAGGAAACAAAAGAAAAATTCGGAGTAGGTATTAAAATTCATGGAGAAGAAGTAAAAACTTTGAGGTTCGCCGATGACATTGTAATTCTGTCACAGACAGCAAAGGACTTGGAAGAGCAGTTGAACGGAATGGACAGTGTCTTGAAAGGAGAATATAAGATGAACATCAACAAAAGCAAAACGAGGATAATGGAATGTAGTCAAATTAAGTCGGGTGATGCTGAGGGAATTAGATTAGGAAATGAGACACTTAAAGTAGTAAAGGAGTTTTGCTACTTAGGGAGTAAAATAACCGATGATGGTCGAAGTAGAGAGGATATAAAATGTAGACTGGCAATGGCAAGGAAAGCGTTTCTCAAGAAGAGGAATTTGTTAACATCGAGTATAAATTTAAGTGTCAGGAAGTCGTTTCTGAAAGTATTTGTATGGAGTGTAGCCATGTATGGAAGTGAAACATGGACGATAACTAGTTTGGACAAGAAGAGAATAGAAGTTTTCGAAATGTGGTGCTACAGAAGAATGCTGAAGATAAGGTGGGTAGATCACGTAACTAATGAAGTGGTATTGAATAGGATTGGGGAGAAGAGAAGTTTGTGGCACAACTTGACTAGAAGAAGGGATCGGTTGGTAGGACATGTTTTGAGGCATCAAGGGATCACAAATTTAGCATTGGAGGGCAGTGAGGGAAACTCAAAGAGTTCTTCCTATGGGGCAGCCGCAACTATACAAGTCCATTTTGAAAAATGAAGAAAACCAGAGCGCAGTTGCTTAATCCACTGTCTTTTACTGGGTGCGCGTTTTGGAACAGTTACAGTTCCATCATCTGATGTAAAACGTAAAATCGCTAGATCTTCGAAGCTCATCTTCACCCTACTGTTGTCATGGAACCAAAGGTTAAAGAGACAACAAATTGAAGGACTTTCGAAATCCCGCTTATTCCTACCGGATGGACTGCCCTTCTTGTATCACATTATCTGGTTATTCCTCTTGCGGACGCGGCTAGAAAAGGGCATGTATCGCGTTACTCCCTCACACCGATGGTGATGTGCTGACGTCCCAACGTGACGTTTCCAGCGCGATCTGTAATTACTTTACCGACCTTTATGATGTCCCTGCTGATGATACGGTGCTTTCTGATGCATTTACTCCTCTCCTCATGAAATAATGGACACAGTCAGCTTCAGTCTGGGTGGAGAAAATCACCGGGACTCGACGGTATTCGTGAGGACTGTCATTTACCATCATGGAAAATCATCAATGAATCCAAACTAATTGTAAAATGATTTAGACAAGGTATCCGGATGGTGCAAAAAGTAGCAATTGTCACTAAATCATGAATAGTGTGAAGTCATCCACATGAGCACTAAAAGGAATCCGCTAAATTTCAGTTACACCAGAAATCACACAAATCTAAAGGCTGTAAATTCAACTAAATACTGAGGGATTACAATTAAAAATAACTTAAATTACAATGATCACATAGATAATATTGTGAGGAAAGCAAACCAAAGATCGATTTACTGGCAGAACACTTTGAAAATATAATATATTTACTAAAGAGACCGCTTACACTACGCTTCTCCGCCCTCTTCTGGTGTACTGCTATGTGGTTTGAGAACAGCATCAAATCGGATTGACGGAGGACATCTAAAAAGTTCAAAGAGGGGCAACTCGTTTTACATGATCGTGAAATAAGGAGAAAGTGCCGCGGATATGACGCACGATTTGGGGTGGAAGTCGTTAAAACAAAGGTGAAACAAACCCGTAATGTGTGGATACAGCATTGGTGGTGTGCTGCTTGACAGTCACTCGTTTAAATATCTGTGCGTAACGTTGCAAAGTGATATGAAATGGAACGAGCATGTGAGAATTGTGATGCGGAAGGCGAATGGTTGACTTCGGTGTATTGGAAAATTTTTTGGGAAAGTGTGCTTCACCTGTAAAAGAGACCGCTAGTGCGACCTGTCCTTGAGTCTTGCTCACGTGATTGGGATCCGCGCCAGGTCGGATAAAGGAAGACATCGAAGCAATCCAGAGACGTGCAGCTATATTTGTTGCCGATTGGTTCGAATAACACGGAGATCCTTCGGGAAATCAAATAGAAATCCTTGGAGGGAAAGCGACGTTCTTTTTGAGGAATACTATTGAGAAAATTTAGAGACACGGCACTTGAGGCTAATTGCAGAACGCTTTTACTGCCGCCAATTTACATTTTGCATATGTGCCACGAAGAGCAGATACGAGAAATTAGGGCATATATGGAGGCATATAGATGGTTGTTTTTCTCTCGCTCTGTTTGCAAGTGGAAATGGCTCTGAGCACTATGGGACTCAACTGCTGTGGTCATAAGTCCCCTAGAACTTAGAACTACTTAAACCTAACTAACCTAAGAACAGCACACAACACCCAGCCATCACGAGGCAGAGAAAATCCCTCACCCCGCCGGGAACCCGGGAACCCGGGCGTGGGAAGCGAGAACGCTACCGCACGACCACGAGATGCGGGCTTGCAAGTGGAACCGGAAAGGAAATGACTAATAGTGGTTAAGAGTACCTTCAGCCATGCACAGTACGGTTGTTTACGGAGTGTGTATGTGTATGTAGCAGATATAGAATTTTATCCTGAAATCAGACCAGACAGGTGCTCTGTTAGATGTACGAGAGTTGTCCCGAAAGTAAGGTTCCCAGTGAGCTACAGCCTCGAGGGAAGGCGCTAGGCTAAACCCGACAACAGTGCCGTGCGCACTAGTTCCCCCACTGTCGAGCCCACCCATCTGCGATTCGCAAAGTGTTGGCGTAGCAGCCGTCAGAGATGGAAGTGTTGATCGCCGCTCCCGCCAAGTGTGAGGCTCGAGCAGTACTTCGGTTTCTCCACGCAAGGAAGTTACCGCCCATGGAGATTCATCAGCAATTGACTGAGGTTTATGGTGAAGAGTGCATGTCCGTTCAGCATGTCCACAAATGGTGCAGGCTTTTACTGAGGGTCGCACGGAAGTTGACGATGAAGAACAGAGTGTAAGACCGCTGGTTTCGGATGCGATTGTCCAGAAGATCAACAGTGAGCTGCTCAAAGATCCGAGGGTCACTGCCTGTGAATTTGTTGAGCGCATTCCTGAAGCTTCCCACGGATCAACTGAAAGAACTTTAACAGAAACGTTGGGCTATAGCAAGGTACGTGCTCGCTGGATCACCCAGATGCTGACTCACAGACACAAGGAGCAACGCATTGACTGTGCTGACAAGTTCCTTCAATAGTGTGAGGGGGGAAACAACAAGGAGAAGTTGTTGGACTCTATCGTCATGGGAGATGAAACGGAGATATTTCATTACACCACAGAAACAAAACAACAATCTCGTCAGTGGCGTCACTCCCGTTCGCCACTGCCAAAGAAATTCAAACAATGCCAGTCGACAGGAAAGGTTACGACGACTGTGTTTTGGGATCGGAAGGGGGGGTACTCCTCATCGATTTCATGCAACCTGGGACTCCCAAACTCTGACAGATATTGTGGAACGTTGACCAAACTCCGGCGAGCAATCCAGAATCGCCGGAGAGTATGACTGATGGACAATGCTCGACCCCACGTCGCTCGTCAAACACAGAAACTTTTGAAGAAATTTGGGTGGACTGTTATGCCTCATCCCCTCGTAGAAATCATACGCTTCAATGGGTTGGCGGGAGACTTCTTCGACTTAGGGATACAAAAGCTAGAGTACCGTCTTCAAAAGTATGTCGAAAAAAATGTTGAAAAACAGACAAAAGTGTGAGCTTATAACAATAAAGAATGTCTTCTGTTTGTAAAAAATACTTTTAGTACAACCCTCGTAAATATAGTAAGCGGCTTTCAACGCTAAAAAATTTCCTTGTTGAAGAAACTCCGAGAGGTTGACAAGATATCTAATAGAAAACGTTTTGGTTTTTGGAAATATTTTCATGTGTTCCTTTTGTTTATTGTCTTTCAAGAATATGTTCAATGCAGACCACTCCGACCTATGAGTCTATTGTTTCAAGTTTAGCCATTAATGACTATGAGAGGGAAAAGAAAGAGTAAATTAAACCCAAACCCAACACTAAACTTACTCTCGAATGGAGGGATGGATCACGTTTACCGCAGTCCCATACCCTCACCTTATGACAAACTGCTGACAGCTTTGGAAATTAATCCTGGGCATGGGTTGTGGGGTTGTGATCATAAACGTTACGATACTACATACCCTCTTCTCCCAGAAAAGGCGAAGCACTGGTGATGAACATATTCTCTTCCAGCAGGATTTGAGCTGCTCACCATTAAGTTGAAGGCTGGTGCACCAGCATGAATTAGTAACCTCGACTACTGAGGGTGGTACGGGAGCTCTACTTTGCTCTTTGCCCTGAGTATGATTCTCTCCCGCAGGTGAGAACAGCGCCCGCAGCAACCCTCGTGGTGGTTGTCGTGTCAGGTGAGATGGCAGCAACCACCGTTGTGTCCCGTCTTCATGAGGCGGTAGTTGCCGTTGACGCTGACATGGAGACGCGGCGCACGGTTGTCATCTCTTGCGATAACACCGCTTGTCACATGCGGGACTGCTGCAACAGCCAGGTACTGTGTGTAGTTCTCTACCCAGGCAGTGTGGCTCACTTGTTGTGTTTCAGATGTATGTAAACAATGGATGTATTTTATGTACACTGTAGTAATTAAATTTTTCCCCAACATTGTAGTTCTCCCTCCAACTTCTAACCTAATTATGTTGGGTCTTAAAATTAGAATTCATTTCACTCGCATAAAAAAAGCACATGTCAAATTTTCTTATCAAAAATAGCATTTTTTTGGCAGCTAAAGACATATTTTATTACCAACTGAAGTCGCGAAAAAAACTGCATAAGTTTCTTATTTGGCAGTTATTTCAGCTCAGAATCTCAGACCAGCGCTTGCACGTTACGTCCTCAGTTATTTGTTGGGTACTTATTTCAGTCTCTGACTTTCTCCACAATTTTACCCTCTGCAGCTCCCTCTGGTACCATGGAACCTTTTCCCTACGTCTAAATACAGTCCTATTATCATGTCCCCTGTTCTTATCATTGTTTTCTTTATGTCACTTTCTTCACTGATTCTGCTTAGAACGTACTCATTCCTTACCTTGCCAGTCCGCCTTATGTTCAATACGTCTGAAATGCTTCGATTCTGTTCATTACCGGTTGTTCAACAGTCCATAATTAACTACCACGCAATGCTGTACTCCATACGTACATCCTCAGAAAATTCTTTCACAGATTATGGCCGATGTTTGATACTAGTAGAATTCTTTTGGCCAGAAATGCTCTCTTTGCCTGTGCTAATCTGCTTTTTGTGTCCACCTTGCTTCGCCCATCATGGCTTACTTTGCTTCCAAGATATCAGAATTACTTTGTTTGCTTACTGGTCTGCTGTTTTGATAAGTTTATCTCTCATTTCATTTTTGCTACTCCTCATTACATTTCTTTTGCTTAGGTTCACTTTCAACCAATATTCTGTACTCATTAGACTCTTCATTCGATTCAGTTGGTTCCGTACCTGTCTTCTTCACTTT
This sequence comes from Schistocerca cancellata, assembly GCF_023864275.1. Classification (NCBI taxonomy): domain Eukaryota; kingdom Metazoa; phylum Arthropoda; class Insecta; order Orthoptera; family Acrididae; genus Schistocerca; species Schistocerca cancellata. Next base: position 168,106,303 of record NC_064628.1, on the reverse strand, counting down.
CACTTGGGATAGTAATGTCATCAGCAAATTTTATCATCAATATTCTTCCACCTCGGAACTTAATCCCTCTCTTCAGCCTTTATTTATTTGTGTCTTAGTATCTTCCATGTACGGACTGTCGTACTCCATTCTTAATCAGAGCATTTCGTTCACGATCTTCCATTCTAATTGTTCCCTCTTGATTCTTGTATGTATTGCATACTATCCGTCTTTGCCTATAGCTTAAGCCTGTCTTTCTCAGAATTTCTACGCTGATCATTCTCAGAATTTCTAACAGCTTGAACCATTTCAAATTGTTAAACGCTTTTTCCAAGTCCACAAATTCCGTGAACTTGCCTTGATTATTTTTAAGTCTTGCTTCCATTATTAATCACAGCGTCACAACTAGTTCACTGATGCGCTTCCCTTTCCGAAAGCCTCACTGATCGTCATCTAAAAGTTTCTCAGTTTTCTTTTCCATTTCTCAGTGTACTGTTCTTGCCCTGAACTTTGATGTATGAGCCGTGAAGCTGAGTGTGGCACAGTTTTTGCACTGGCCTGCCCTAACTATTTTTGGAATTGTGTGGCTGATATTGTTCAGAAAGTCTGATGGTATGCCTCCAGAACCAGGAGCAGTCAGCAAAGTCAAAGGTTGTCGAAAACGGTTGTGAACAACGTCGTTCTGTTGCCCATTACACTCAGAACTGTCGTTTTTGACTGCAAAATGTGCGGAAATCAACGTTCCAAGGAAATTGATGGTCGCATTGGCCCTCTTTATGCCACTCCTGAGACCTTTGCGTCTCGATTTCGAGCGGCGATGTGTCTGAAATATTTTTCCCCGGTCACCCATAAGAAAATTGCATGGCTTCAACTGTCGGTGTCGATGTTCCAACCTCATCGCAGAGACGTCAAAATGATTGAAATGTTGGTAAGAGGGGCTGTGAGATCCCCCAATCGTGTGGCATGTCCATTGTGGCGTTGGGTAGAACTGTGATGAAATTCGGTGCCGATGTGACATCATAAGTACCTCACATGTCACAGGTGACCGAGCAGGACGCAACGCCTTTGCACCGTTACAGAGGAAGTTTGCTGGCACGCACTTCGGAGGGGAACTCAAGTACGGGTTTTTGAAAATATAGTCCTTTAATTACCTTGTGCAGTATATATTACACAAACCTGCCTTTTGAAAATTTTTGCCAAATGATTTCTCAAAAATTGATGTTCTAAAATCATTACAGATTCAGAAAATGACTTACGTTTTGTTATATGACGTCAGGGTTATTCACAAAAATGATCATTTATTTTAAAGACTTAAATAATCGAAACACCGATATTGAAATAAAGATTTCAGTCTATGTGCTAGAAGTACTTCCTCTCGTAATGCCTCACTGTAATGCTAATGGGATAAAGAACTTTACTAACACTACTGGCGCTTTAAAATATTTTTCAAAAAAATCACTGATTTAAATTGGAGCTACCTAACAGAGGCTTTCATCCTTTCTCACTCCGGTTGGTAATGCCACAACCTGCAACGTAAGATGAGTAACAACAATATACACTCCTGGAAATGGAAAAAAGAACACATTGACACCGGTGTGTCAGACCCACCATACTTGCTCCGGACACTGCGAGAGGGCTGTACAAGCAATGATCACACGCACGGCACAGCGGACACACCAGGAACCGCGGTGTTGGCCGTCGAATGGCGCTAGCTGCGCAGCATTTGTGCACCGCCGCCGTCAGTGTCAGCCAGTTTGCCGTGGCATACGGAGCTCCATCGCAGTCTTTAACACTGGTAGCATGCCGCGACAGCGTGGACGTGAACCGTATGTGCAGTTGACGGACTTTGAGCGAGGGCGTATAGTGGGCATGCGGTAGGCCGGGTAGACATACTGCCGAATTGCTCAACACGTGGGGCGTGAGGTCTCCACAGTACATCGATGTTGTCGCCAGTGGTCGGCGGAAGGTGCACGTGCCCGTCGACCTGGGACCGGACCGCAGCGACGCACGGATGCACGCCAAGACTGTAGGATCCTACGCAGTGCCGTAGGGGACCGCACCGCCACTTCCCAGCAAATTAGGGACACTATTGCTCCTGGGGTATCGGCGAGGACCATTCGCAATCGTCTCCATGAAGCTGGGCTACGGTCCCGCACACCGTTAGGCCGTCTTCCGCTCACGCCCCAACATCGTGCAGCCCGCCTCCAGTGGTGTCGCGACAGGCGTGAATGGAGGGACGAATGGAGACGTGTCGTCTTCAGCGATGAGAGTCGCTTCTGCCTTGGTGCCAATGATGGTCGTATGCGTGTTTGGCGCCGTGCAGGTGAGCGCCACAATCAGGACTGCATACGACCGAGGCACACAGGGCCAACACCCGGCATCATGGTGTGGGGAGCGATCTCCTGCAATGGCCGTACACCACTGGTGATCGTCGAGGGGACACTGAATAGTGCACGGTACATCCAAACCGTCATCGAACCCATCGTTCTACCATTCCTAGACCGGCAAGGGAACTTGCTGTTCCAACAGGACAATGCACGTCCGCATGTATCCCGTGCCACCCAACGTGCTCTAGAAGGTGTAAGTCAACTACCCTGGCCAGCAAGATCTCCGGATCTGTCCCCCATTGAGCATGTTTGGGACTGGATGAAGCGTCGTCTCACGCGGTCTGCACGTCCAGCACGAACGCTGGTCCAACTGAGGCGCCAGGTGGAAATGGCATGGCAAGCCGTTCCACAGGACTACATCCAGCATCTCTACGATCGTCTCCATGGGAGAATAGCAGCCTGCATTGCTGCGAAAGGTGGATATACACTGTACTAGTGCCGACATTGTGCAAGCTCTGTTACCTGTGTCTATGTGCCTGTGGTTCTGTCAGTGTGATCATGTGATGTATCTGACCCCAGGAATGTGTCAATAAAGTTTCCCCTTCCTGGGACAATGAATTCACGGTGTCCTTATTTCAATTTCCAGGAGTGTAAATAACAACAGGGTAGGGAGAGGAAGAGGGTGTGGAGGGAGAGAGTGACACAGAGAAAGAGAGAGGGGGAGGGGGAGAGAGAGAGAGAGAGAGAGAGAGAGAGAGAGAGAGAGAGAGGGGGGGACAGAGGGAGGGTGACAAGTAGTCTGTTGCTGATGTTCTTCGCACGATGGATGGATAAGGGAAGGACATAAGCGCCTGTGTGTAGGGAACTGACTCAACTGTGTAGCTGACAGATTTACGTTATCTGTTGGAAAGATTTTTCAGTAAACATCGGTTCATCGGTTTCAAATGATCGTGGTTGTAGAAGTATATCAAAATTACCTGTATTTGGACAATACATCGCTATGTGCAGATACTAGATCCTGATTATTGTGGAATCTAGTTATGTGGTTACACTGTTTTATATAAAGGACAGATACCATAATATGTCATAAACTCTTATAATTTACGAAAAACATAGTGTTAAGGAAGTAGCTTTTGATTTTGAGAGGAGATTTCAGTGTTACTCTCGGACTAATACGTCAGCCAGATGTAATCAGAAGTCGTGAGTGCCTGTGTAAGGGCAACGCATTCTTCTGAACTGAGTTTAAATCGTAAGGGGAGACTTTTGGGCTACTCTCTTATGCACGCACACGAACGGTAATTTGACTATCGCACGATGGTATCGCAGTGTCAGCCGGAAATGATGTGACCCGCAGCACTGTCACTAAGGTGTGTTTCAGTCGCTTGTAAACGACAGAGGTGCTGCATGAATCTCCCGTGCTCAAAGCGGAGAAAAAAAAATACTGCGACTATGAATTTTCTGTGTGGCATCCCAAAGGTGCTCCATTGATATGTAGAGTTATTCTGCATGGTATCTGCATATCTGTTTCAAGTTGGTACAGTAGGTACCACTTGTTATTCCATGAGTCTCATTCAGCGTCACGTCAAGGTCTGTTCGGGGAGCATGGTCATACGTTTCTGTCTCAAGATGAACAGCCCACTTAGCGAGAACGTCGGCCACATCGTTTCATCTGATACCACAGTCCCCCATCACCCACAATATGACAACTCCCTTGCCATGCCGGTGCCATTGTGCAGTACGTTCTAGCAGCCTGTTTTACTGACTACACGATTCTGTGTGAGCTGCGAGTGGAAGATGCAAATGCCTACAGAGGTGTTTCTTCTCGTCGTTGCATCAGCCACCTGAGCTGACAACGCTATCTGGATTACGTGACCTTAAGTACAGAGATAGCACGCAAGTACAGAGACGGCATGCGTGTTCTCATTCACACGATGGTTCGTTGCGATGAAGCAGAACTGTCGATTACGACAGTGTGACATTCGACAAAAGGTCAATGTGGTGCTAGCTTGTACAAAGAGTTACGCGGAAAGGAACTGACTCCTTACGTGGGACAGATATCAGCAAGAATCAGAGGCACTTGTTTATAAGAAACACATATTTTCGAGCAACATTTTGCTTCGTATACTCCTTCAGGGTAGAGCGTTAATTAGTGACACAACTTTAATCTACATATGTAAAAAGATCAATTCATCTGTATGGGCTGTAGGTTTTTAAGAGATTAGAGGAATTCTTTTTGCGTTTCTAGTTCATCTTATGATCTCCAGACTGGTATACGGGGTGAAAAGCATAGTAAACCGGTAAACTCTGAACGCATTTGAAAATAAAAGTAACATGGAATTGAAATAAGTATACTAATTTCTTCCTAATTGCTGCAGCGGTGGTCATATGGACGATATACTGGTTTAAGGCTGATAACTTTCACAAAAATATTTCTTCTCACGATAATAAATACACAGAGGCAGTACAAACAATGTTTTAAGTTGAAATACGGAAACTTCATTTATATCTGAAGTAGACGATTATAAATACATAGAGCCAGTACAAACAATGTTTTAAGTTGAAATACGAAAACTTCATTTCTATCTGAAGTAGAGGGAGAAGCATTTTAAACCGATAAACTCTGGGAGGTTGTAGGGGACATCAAAACAAATATTTTTCCCTAATGTCATTTTTTCCTATGAGGATTATTTAAACCGGCAGAGGAAGATTTCTCTGGTGGCAAATTAATTAAACCAACAAATACTTTTCCATTTTATATGACCAAGAGACAACACATTAACACAACCCAATTTCAATTACAGTAGATTTTCAAAAATGCCTCCATTGAAACGTTAACAAAGCATCGTCGGATCATGTTCTGTCTGACACGGGCAAATACCCCCAGGAGTACTGCTACTATCCGGGCAACCAGATCCTCTTCTGATGCAACAGGAGTTGCGTAAACAAGGTTGCGCATCTCTCCCCACGCAAAAAAGTCCAGAGGGGACATATCTGGTACAGGACCACCTCTGCCAATCCACGTCTCTGGGAACCGTCGGTCCAGGAATCGACGCACACGACGACTGAAATGTGACGGCGCCCCGTCATTTTGGAACCACATGCGTTGTCTTGTAGGAAGCGGGGCGTCTTCCAGCAATTGTGGCAATACTCTGGCGAGAAAATTGTAATAGTGCCTGCCATTTAATGTCCTAGGTAGCAGATACGGCCCAATTAAACAGTCCTCAACAACACCGACCCACACATTAACAAAGAACCGCACTTGATGAGCGCTAGTAACTGTGGCATGTTGGTTATCCTCACTCCAAACATGCCAATTGTGCATGCTCAAGACTGCATCACGCCCGAACGTTTCCTTTCCACAGCTTAACACAACCGAATACCCCTCCAACATTTTCTAAATTAGCATTCGTCTCTTGTGCAATTTATTGGCTACGAGGCTTTAAAAACTAAACTTCCGCACAATTTTGACAATTTGTTATGAAGCTAAACTTCCGGTGAAAGAAGTCACCATCATTCTGCCAAAACCTTTATCAAAGAGGGCGGAGGAGATGAAGTAATTGACGGAGAGTCATCGACTAAAACATATGTGATTTCTGGTGTTCCGTAATGTAGCGTTATAGGCCCTCTGTTGTTCCTTATCTACATAAACGATTTAGGAGAAAATCTGAGCAGCCATCTTCTTTTGTTTGATGATGATGTTGTCGTTTATCGCTTAGTAAAGTCATCAGACGATCAAACCCAATTCCAAAACGATTTAGATAAGATAACTGTATCTTGAAAATTTTGGCAGTTGAATTTAAATAATTAAAAGTGTGAGGCCATCCACGTGAGTGTTAATAGAATCCGTTAAACGTCGGTTACACGATCAATGAATCATGTCAAAAGGTCGTAAGTTCAACTATAGAATTACGAACAACTTAAATTTGAAGGAAATTTGTGGGCAAGGCGAACCAAAGAGAGGGATTTGTTGGCAGAACACTTAGAAGATGGAACAGATCTACGAAAGAGACTGCCTGCACTACGCTTCTCCGTCCTCTTTTGGAGTACTGCCTCACAGTGTGGGATCCTTACCACATAGGATCGACGTAGTACATCTGGAAAGTTCAGCGGAGGGCGGCCATTTTTGTGCTATCGAGAAATAGGGGAAAGAGTGTCACTGACATGATACAGGATTTGAGTTGGACGTGGTCTTGTCATGAAATTTCAATAATCAACTTCCTCTTCCAAATGCGAAAATATGTTGTTGACTCCGACCTACATAGGGGAGAAACGATCATCATAATAAAATAAGGAAAATCAGGGCTCGCACGGAAAGGTATAGGTTTTTTCTGCGCGTTTTTCGAGAGAGGAATAATAGAGAATTGTGTGAAAGTGGTTCGATGAATCCTCTGTCAGGTATTTAAGTGTGATTTGCAGAGTATCCATGTAGATGTAGATGTGAAATAGTTTCATGGAACCTTCTTGTCTTTGCCTTGGGAAACTGTCCTAGATAGGTAGAATAATTACAAATAATCAGCGATATGACGACGCAGGTGACAAGGGAAACCATGGAATTAAAGGTGCGTAATGTGCAGATACAAGGAAAGTGTCTGATTACTGGTGGTGCGTAACACTATGATAGTTATAAAACTGATAATCTCCCCCCCCCCCCCCCACCACCTCAAAAAGGTAATTTTCATCATTTACATATTATGCAACGCATGAGACTGCTAATCGGACAACTCTGGTTTGGTCCGAGTTACAGGGAAACAGTTAAGCGTCGAGTTGACAGGCAGTTGCCGAGCTACGTTGGCTTCTGTGCAGCACTCGATCTAGAGAGTGCTTAAGCAGAGAATGAGGCTGCGGTCGGTCGCTGATCCAGTGAACTGTCGGGCAATACATCTATAGACCACTTTGGTTCAAATGGCTCTGAGCACTATGTGACTTAACATCTTAGGTCATCAGTCCCCTAGAACTTAGAACTACTTAAACCTAACTAACCTAAGGACATCACACACATCAATGCCCGAGGCAGGATTCGAACCTGCGACCGTAGCCGTCCCGCGGTTCCGGACTGCCGGGCCTAGAACCGCACGGTCACCGCGGCCGGCCTATAGACCACTTTATGAAGGTGTCGGTTCCTGTGTTGATTTGTAGAAAACCTTGCGGTTTCAACGCTGGGTGTTACCGTTCTGACCTTCTGACCTCCACCGCATAGGCGTCAAAAGAGGGGGTGAAATGTGGGTAAGAGGGGTTGTGACGACCTTCCTGTCGCCTAACACGACCACGGTTGCATTGGGGAGGGTTGTGGTTAAATTTGGTGCTACCTTACACCTGAAATGAACTTCTGTCCTTTTTTTCGCATGTGTCGACACCTTGATGTTTGAAGCGGACGCCGCAGAGCGTCACGCTTTTGCACCGTCACGGTGGGAGATTGTAGGCACCTTTCAGTCAAATTTCAAATTTATGCGTCGTAATGGGTAAAATAAGAAGAAGTGGTCCTTCACCTGTGTTGCACAGTGTATTTAACAGCTTAGATGACAGCACTTGATTACAGTGAAAGAGCCGAAACACAGAATCAGCAGAAATATCCTTTATGTGAGAAGAATACCATCATTGTGAATTATTTATGTGTTCCTTAAAGCTATAGAAATTGCTGCTATATTTAGGATCAATTTGAACTCTTTCTTAAATGGCCCTAATGACTTTACGTTCTTCTTCTCTTCAGGCAATGGACAGTGTGGTGTCACCCCAGACACCACACTTGCTAGGTGGTAGCCTTTAAATCGGCCGCGGTCCGTTAGTATACGTCGGACCCGCGTGTCGCCACTATCAGTGATTGTAGACCGAGCGCCGCCACACGGCAGGTCTAGAGAGACTTCCTAGCACTCGTCCCAGTTGTACAGCCGACTTTGCTAGCGATGGTTCACTGACAAATTACGGTCTCATTTGCCGAGACGATAGGTAGCATAGCCTTCAGCTACGTCATTTGCTACGACCTAGCAAGGCGCCATTACCAGTTACTATTGATGCTGTAAAACATTTACCATCAAGAGCGACGTTCACCAATTATGGATTAAAGTTAAGTATTCCAGCAGCTACGTACGTTATTTGCTATTATAATTACCTTGTCCTGTTCCAGACCTCACGCCAGCCTGCGTGAGCTTAAACGCGTGCCTTTCGGCTTCCTCCTAGTGGATTGGCTGTCTTGCCAGTCCACAACAGACAGAATGTTATTTTACGCTGAGACAGCATAATTTTATGACCTTGGTAAATGCTTTACCTGCTCAAAAGTATCCAGAGAACTATTATCAGACGTCAGTATGGGGTCTGTCCACATTAAGACATTATGACGACTTGAATTGTGCAGGGGACGCTTTCAGTGAGAATTCTGACTGTCTGTGCAGGAATAGCAGCCCAGTCTTACTGAATATCCGAAAACAGAGAAGGTACTGATTTGGAATCATGGATTTGGGGCGAAGTCGACGGTTTGATTCATCCCAACTTCTTTATAACAGTGAGCATTGTCACGCCGATGCAAATAATCATCGTCTTCGAACTGTTCCTCCACTGTTCGCAATACACAACGCTGTAAAATGTGTTCACATCATTCTCCGTTTAGTGATTTCTTATGCTCGATAAGGGAGCACAGCATAACCACGATAAACACCTCAGTAATGTAACACCGCCATTTCGGTGGTAGGTAATGTTCTCCAGGCATCCCACAAACAAAAAACGTCCCATCGGATTGCCATAGGGTATAGCGCGATTCAGCTCTCGAAATCACACGTATCCAGTCATCTACTGTCCAATGTCGTGGCTATTTACACAAACTCAATTATTGCTTAGCACTGGCTACAGAAATTTGCGGCGTATATAGAGCTACTCCACGATTGTAACCGATTCGTTTTAACTCCCTACGCACATCGTTGTGTTGGATGACTGTTGCTGGAGTTTGATATTCACGAGTGACTGAATGCAAATTTTTTTACGTCCATTGTCATCAATGCTCGACCATGCCTGTCTGTCTGTACATTAGTCCCGGCTCGCTTTGTTCAGCTGTGGTTGTTCCTTGAAATTAGCACTTCAGAATCACATGACCAACAGTTAAATTGGAAGACTTTAGAAGTGTCCCTTATGGATTAGTTGCTCAGCTCACACCCAATGACTAGTCCTCGTTCGATGTTACCGACCTCTCCTGACCAACCAATTTCGCCGTTATTGCTTCCCTTCTGACAACATAATACTCCCCGCCACCTTTGATGCTGTCGAATCTCCCTCTCGTGACATCTACCGATCAGTTCCGCATTCCACTGGGGCGTCTGGTAATTTCTGCTGAGATAGTGTACTATTCAGTGGAACTCATTCCTGCTTCTAACCTCATGATTGTGAACTTCCCTGTTAATCTTGGAAGAGTCAGTTCTCTGTTCTTTAAAAATGTGTCCCTGTTGATAAATCATTTTTGTTTCCCTTATTGCTGGACATGAGTTTTAACAAACTTGTATTTCTCTATAACAGCCATGCCATAAAAAGCTATACATATTTGCGAAATAAATACCTAGTACCGATTTACTGATACAGCAGCCCATTACCATTCTCAGGACGTAACAGTATATTTCCCATATTGGTTGATGACCTAACCATTTTCTTAGCCGCGCGGGGTAGCCACGAGGTGTAAGGCGTCTTGCCACAGTCCACGCAGCTCCCTCCGTCGGAATTTCGAGTGCTCCCTCGGGCATGGGTGTGTTTGTGTTGTCCTTAGTGTAAGTTACTTTAAGATAGATTAAGTAGTGTGTAAGTCTAGGGTCCGATAACCTCAGCAGTTCGGTCCCATAGGAACAAATTTCCAAATTTTCCATTTTCTTAATTACTTCGTGTCACCTGTTTTTTCAGCTTTGGACCCTCGTAATACCGGGATTATGTTCATTCTTTTATTTGTTCTTGTACCTCTACAGTTTATCCACAAACTGTTTTTATATCACTTTTCTGTAGTAAAAGGATCCATCTGCAATAAGTCAGTTTCATTGTGCCCTTTAATAAGACTCATTATCTCTACACTCCAACCTGAAAAGACCCTTGGTTGCTACTTTTCCCAGTTGTTACAGGAATCTAGAAGGGATGTTATCTATTTCCTCTGCCTTATTTGATCGCTAGTCTTGAAATTACACTCAGACTTCTAAATCATTTATATTTTCCATATAGAGTCTCACTTCTTCCATAGCCACTGTGTCAGACAAGTTCTCCCATTCGTAGATGCCTTCAATGTACTCTTTATATCTGCTGTCTCCTCTGCGCTTAGTAGTTTAATTCACATTGCAGTCTCTAAGTTGACATCCTTGCATTTAATTTCTCCGTGGGTTCTTTTGACTTTTCCATATACTGAATCAACCCATTCGACAATAAAAACGTGCTGGTACACGAAGAAATAGAAGAAAGTGTTACGGGAGAATATATGATTCAAGGAGTGAGAGAGGAGAAGGACTGCGTTGTTCAACAGATTTCATTTGATGAAAGCAAATACATTGTTCGATAATCAAAAGAGGAGGAGGTATACCTGATAAAAGTCACGAGATACTGGAAAATTCCACATGGATTACATCGTGGCCAGGCAGAGCTTCCAAAATCAGACACTGGATTGTTAGCTGTTTCCAAGAGCACGTATACAGGGTGACTCTGTGACGTTAAAAACTTTCAGGGTTAATGAAGAAATGTAAATGTATCAGTTAGAGTTCAGGGACCCCGTTCCGGGAACGCACAGTCTGAAGTTATAGGAGATACTCGTTCTAATACCTCTGACTGTGGGCTCTTCTAACGCAAGCTCTTTGCTATACATGTTTTGGAAGAAAACAGTGTGAACCAAAACAAGAAAAACTGTCTAGAAAATATGAGCTCTAAAATGCGTACCTTAAGAGTTATGAGCACTTGTTCAGTAGAAGGGATGGATTTCACAAGAGCAAAGATGAACAAATGGTCATAGCTTTTACGGTACGCACTTTAGAGCCCATATTTCCTGGACATTGTTGTAGGAAGTACATTTAAGATGAATGGATATCTCTCAAATGGGTAATCACACGAATAGGAAAACAAGTATAGGCACAAGGAAGGTAACAGCGAAAAACCTTGGGTAAATGAAAAAATACTTCAACTGATCGACAGAAGGAGAAGCTTCAAAAGTCTTCATGAAATTCAGACGTATTGCAGACCGTACAGCTCAGTAATATCCGTAAATACAATAAATAAATGTCGTGTGAGTAGGGCCTCCCGCCGGGTAGACCGTTCATCTGGTTCAACTGGCTCTGAGCGCTATGGGACTTAACAGCTAAGGTCATCAGTCCCCTAGAACTTAGAACTACTTAAACCTAACTAACCTAAGGACGTTGTAACAACACCCAGAGCTGAACTTGGGAGTTAACTGTTATATTATTAATCTTGATAGAAGGCTGCGAAATTAAAGTTAGCTGCTAGACCTATTACCCTGTGAGGAAAAACACTTTTGTTGAATTATAAATAACCGTTTGCTTTTGCTTTACTGTCTCACGTCAGCTCCCATACGCGTTTTCTTAGTGATTAGTGCGAAACAGCTAAATCACGGCCCAATGAAACGGTAATCTAATTTCACACAACAAAATGACAACCTAAGAGCAAGCAGGTTTTGGGGAGCGACTTGGTGGAGCGCATGCAGCATTCGAATTGCTCAAGACTTGAAGGGGTTACTGTAAGGGACAGTCGAATGATAAAGAGACAGATTTAATAAAAGTAAGTAAAGTGTTTGATATTTCAAAAATAATCACCACATCTGTCAATACATTTTTGCCACTATGAGGCAATGCGACCAATGGCTTCATGGAAAAATGTTTGCGGACTCTTACGCAACCATAACTGTATCCAGGCGTGCACCTGTTTGATCAAAGCAAACCGACGGCCACGAATGTCGTTCTTCAAGAATACAAAAATATGAAAACCGAAAAGGCAGAGCTCAGGACTGAATGGAGAATATGTAGGGGGTTCCCAGTGAAACTTCTGCAGTTTACACGAAACAACATTAGAAACACGTGTGCTAGTAGTGAACTGCAAACATTTTTCCACGAAGGGATTGACCGTCTTGTCTCACAGTGAGATAAATATATTTACAGTCAGAGTGATCAATTCTGAATTAATAAACAGTGTAATTACTTTTTTGCATCCGTCTCTTTCTCTTTGACTGTCGCTTGTATAAAAGCTGTTCTACTCTTTCTCATAATTCAAGTTGCGGTGTGGGAAAAGTCCTTGTGACGCTCGGGATCCTTTGGTACAAGCGGTGAAACGCCCCAATCAACTTCGATGATAGACTTTTATTTCTTAAGACAAAGTCAAATGGTTCAACATGCATTTGATAATTATAATCAGAACATGTACAACAAAAACGAAACGTCCCCCTGACACCTAATAGTTAAAGATCCTGTTAAAATTATAAAATTACTCTCGTTTAGGAGAACAGAGGTGATTGTTTGTGTCAAGAAAAATGATACTCTTTCACATTCATCATAGTTATACATGGAAAACATAGTTTCCTGTTAATTACTGTTAAGGTTGTGTGACACTGTCAGGAGGAAAGTGATCTCTGAAGTTCAATAACTTCTTTATTTGCCCAGGTCGTAATAATATATACGTTATTCACATAAATCGCAATAAATACATATTTATAAAGAACTAGTTTCGGCAAGTAAAATTACCATCTTCTGAGCATCTACATACGTAGATAATTCTACCGCTCGATGTCGTCGTCGGCTGATACTTGCATCCGAGTTTTCATTTCTTTCCTGAGATTTCCTTTGTCACGGTTCAGGAGTGGAAGTGTCGTTGATGGCTTAGCAATCCAATCGTAGCGTGGAACAGGCGGCCACAGACATTACAGCTGATGGAAGGTGGGGGACGTGGCTGAGCCTGGAGGAGTTTACGTCTCCGGCGTTTGTCATCCTCCATTGTTCGACGTTCCAGCTCAAAGTTTTGAAGAGCATTTGAGGTAACTGAGCGCCAGCGACTTCGGTCTTCTGCTATTGTGGACCAGTTACTCGGATCGATGTTCAAGTTTTTCAGATTTTTCTTGTACTGATCCTTATAACGTTTGAGGGGGGCACCTCGTGGCCTTTTACCTGTGCTCACTTCGCTGTACAGAATTTGGCGTGGAAGTCTGTCATTTTTCATCCGCTGGACATGTCCGACCCATCTGAGTTGATGCCCAATGATAAGAGCTTCCATGCTATACATTTCTGCTTTCTCAAGAACAGCCGTGTTGGATATGAAGTCATCCCATTTCAGGTTCATGATATATCTTAGCTTCTGTTGGTTGAAGCGTTCTAGTTTCTTCAGATCACAGCGATATAACGTCCAGGTTTCGCAACCATATAACAGGGTGGAAATGACTACAGCTTTGTACACCATAAGTTTGGTGTACAGTGTTAGGTCTTTATTCAGGAAGACACGCTTTGTAAGACGTCCAAATGCTACATGGGCAGCACGTAATCTATTCTCCACATCTTTTCCAGATGAGCAGTTAGATGACAGTATGCTTCCCAGGTAGAGGAAATGGTCCACTTGCTCCAAGGGTGTATCATAAATGGATACGCTGAAGGCAGGAACGGAGGAGCCAGGAGTTGGCTGCGCCATCACCTTTGTCTTTGGAATATTGATGGAGAGACCAAATCGTTCGTACGCCCTGCTGAAGGAATCAACTGACAGCTACAACTCTGCAGGCGAATGAGCTGGAGAAGCATTGTCATCAGCATACTGCAGCTCTGTCACACGAGTGGTACTGGTGAACCTTTTTGAATGGAGGCTGGACTGGTTGAATAATCCTCCATCAAACCTGTACTTTAGTTCTATTCCTGCATTGTTTACGGTTGTCTCGTAAAGCATAGCTGCCAGATACAATGCAAATAATGTTGGTGCAAGAACGCATCCTTGTTTAAGCCCACTTGTTACTGGGAATTCACCAGTCGTTTCATTCTGGCAGAGGATCTGTCCAGTCATATCATCGTGGAGAGCTTCAATCAGGTCAACAAAATGAAACCGCTCGATGTAGTGCATTGTCATTTAGTCAGAGGCATATTTGGGAACAAAAGAAGACGCTCCTGTCTAACGATATACAAGGTACCCCATTTATCTTGACCACCCTAAATAACCGTTTGTCCAGATGCAAATTACAAAATGTTTCATGCAAATGTTTTTTAGTCATCAGGGGGACATCAATCAGCATGATTCCCTTCGTTGTAGCTTTGTTTCTTTTTAGAAAGGTATGAACTGCTGTATAACTTTTTTTATATGCCACCCCGTATTTTTTATTCGGTAATTCGTTTCCTCTCCTAAAGACCTGTTCAAAAATGTATCACAGTGTGCCATTCACTGAAACACAACGTTATTGGTTAAGTAACACAACATTGACGTTGACGCTCCCAGCCCTTAGTGCAGGTTCTCGGGGTAATGGAACCCTCGTTGGATGAAATAATTATTTACTGCTTCCAGTGTTGCCTGCTGAAGAGCATTACAAGCAAGCACGATACGTTCCTGATTGTCCTTTGGAGTTGTTAGAATATCGCGATAGACAACGTCTTTAATGCATCCCCAAAGAAAAAGTCCAGAGGACTTAAATCAGGAGACCTAGCACGCCAAGTAACCGTTGCCCCTCGACCAGCCCATCTAGCAGGATACCTTCGGTTCAGAATACGACGTGCACGGAAGGCATTATGTGCTGGACATCCATCGCGTTAATACCACAGAAGAGGAGGAAGAATTCGTATGAGGAAGTTGGCATACGCTGCGCCGTTTAGACTACCATTGATAAACAAGGGCCAATAATTGTAGTACCATGCATCCCACACCAGACGTTAACTCTCCGTTGACGCCGATGTTCCACCTGCCTAAGCCATCGTGGGTTGTCACTGGACCAATAATGCAAGCTCTTTGTATTTACCTCTCCTTTGTTTGAAAATGAACACTCATCGGTAAATAGAACATTGGAGAAGAAGTTCGGGTTGGCGAGGATTTGCTGCTGTTACCACTGACAGAACTGTACACGCTTCTGGAAATAATTCTCATGCAATTCTTGATGTAGCTGTACGTGGTAAGGATGGAACCGGTGACGTGTAAGAGTACGATTTACACTGGTTTTAGGAATGCGAATCTCGTGTTCAAGTTGACGTGTGCTCATATGTGGATTCATGGCAAAGGAAGCGAGAACAGTAATTTCAGCAGCTTCGTCCATGCGAGTGCTACGACGATTACGTTGTCCTGGATTGAAACTTCCCGTTTCCTGAAGCGTCCCAACAGGACGAGAGAGCATCCGTCGGGAATGTGGGCTCTTGTCAGGATATCGCTCTCTGTACAGTTCAGCTGCCTGCGTAGCATTTCGCATGCCTTCAACAACAACAACAATAAAAGAAACATTATGTCGATGCAGGCTGTAGGAATGACAAGCATCTAGTGTATACCTACTCTACACAACAGTATTTAAAAAGACTAAACTATTGTACTAAATGTACCCGTACATAAGAAAACAGTATTGCAATTACTGTTCTGCTAACTTACCTTCTCCATAGATGAGTAGCATTTGTACCTTCTCTTCGTTGGTGTTCATTCTACTCACACAACTCTTCAACTGACGATAGTTGACGGAATGACGGGTATGCATTCTATTTATGTTTACATTTGTCCTCTGCCAACGTCAGAAAGTGGATGTGTTCCATTACCCCGAGTACCAGCATTAAGCGCTGGGAGCGTCAACGTCAATGTTGTGTTATGTAATTAATAAAGTTGTGCTTTAGTGAATGGTGCTCTGTGATACATTTTTGAATAGGTCTTTAGGAGAGGAAATGAATTATCGAATGAAAAATACAGGGCGCTATTTAAAAAACCATACCGCTGTTCATATCTTTGTAAAAAGCAAAGCTACATCGAAGCAAATCATGCTGATTGATGTCCCCCTGGCGGCTAAATAACATGAGATTGAACCATTTTGTAATTTGCATCTGGACAAACAGTTATTTAGGGTGGTCAAGATAAATGGGACACCCTCTATAATAAAACCACGACTGTGTCAAGCTCGCTCAAAAGATTCTGACGAAATATGTTTGTCTCATATGATGTGACCTACTGTGTCCGTGTTGACAATTGTTTGGCACAATCATGGTTGTATTGTGTAATGTATAACGTTATACCGGAGCAGCTTCTTCAACGACTTGTTCCCAAATGTACCTATGACTAAATGACAGTGCCCTGAATAGAGTGAGACTATGTGACTGACCTAGTTCGAGTCTCATTCATGTGTTCGTGAATGTTAGATCAACATGGTTGAGTATGTGTTTGCAGAATACAAATGGCGAAGTTCCCAATAATGAAGGAGTTGCTCGTCGCCTTTATCGAGATCCTTCTCCACAACGTCCTACTCCATCGCATATCCTTTTCGCAACAATTACGGAAGGGCTTCAAGAATGGGAAGGGGTAACTTCACCGTCAGCAGGCGTGGCTGTGGTGCTGCAAGGAGACGAAGCGCACCTGGACTGGAAGAAGCTGTGCTGCATCACGTTGATGTGAATGCATCAGCGAGTATAAGAGCAAATTCTTTGGCTGTTAATGAGTTAAAACGTAAAACAAGTGATGTACGAGGTGCATTCAAGTTCTAAGGCCTTCGATTTTTTTTTCTCCGGATTGGAAAGAGATAGAAACATGCGCATTGTTTTAAAATGAGGCCGCGTTCATTGTCAATACGTCCCAGAGATGGCACCACCGTACGACTGATGGAATTTTACCGCCAGCGGCGAGAATGAATTTTACCGCCAGCGGCGAAAATTGTTTTAAAGACTTAAAATGGCGACGTTTTCCTTACTTGAACAGCGTGCAATCATTCGTTTTCTGAATTTGCGTGGTGTGAAACCAATTGAAATTCATCGACAGTTGAAGGAGACATGTGGTGATGTGGTGGATGTGTCGAAAGTGCGTTCATGGGTGCGACAGTTTAATGAAGGCAGAACATCGTGTGACAACAAACCGAAACAACCTCGGGTTCGCACAAGCCGGTCTGACGACATGATCGAGAAAGTGGAGAGAATTGTTTTGGGGGATCGCCGAATGACTGTTGAACAGATCGCCTCCAGAGTTGGTACTTCTGTGGGTTCTGTGCACACAATCCTGCATGACGACCTGAAAATCCGAAAAGTGTCATCCAGGTGGGTGCCACGAATGCTGACGGACGACCACATGGCTGCCCGTGTGGCATGTTGCCAAGCAATGTTGACGCGCAACAACAGCATGAATGGGACTTTCTTTTCGTCGGTTGTAACAATGGATGAGACGTGGATGCCATTTTTCAATCCAGAAACAAAGCGCCAGTCAGCTCAATGGAAGCACACAGATTCACCGCCACCAAAAAAATTTTGGGTAACCGCCAGTGCTGAAAAAAATGATGGTGTCCATGTTCTGGGACAGCGAGGGCGTAATCCTTACCCATTGCGTTCCAAAGGGCACCATGGTAACAGGTGCATCCTACGAAAATGTTTTGAAGAACAAATTCCTTCCTGCACTGAAACAAAAACGTCCAGGAAGGGCTGCGCGTGTGCTGTTTCACCAAGACAACGCACTCGCACATCGAGCTAACGTTACGCAACAGTTTCTTCGTGATAACAACTTTGAAGTGATTCCTCATGCTCCCTACGCACCTGACCTGGCTCCTAGTGACTTTTGGGTTTTTCCAACAATGAAAGACACTCTCCGTGGCCGCACATTCGCCAGCCATGCTACTATTGCCTCAGCGATTTTCCAGTGGTCAAAACAGACTCCTAAAGAAGCCTTCGCCGCTGCCATGTAATCATGGCGTCAGCGTTGTGAAAAATGTGTACGTCTGCAGGGCAATTACGTCGAGAAGTAACGTCAGTTTCATCGATTTCGGGTGAGTAGTTAATTAGAAAAAAAATCGGAGGCCTTAGAACTTGAGTGCACCTCGTACTGCGTCACACCTTATTTCTAAAAGTGGTCGTGTTATCTACGTGCTTTCAAATGGTTGTAGCACAGAAATGGTAAGTTTGTGGACACGGACTCTAACTCAAAACATTACCTACTTACTCCCCTGTAAAAGTCCTAGAAGAGTGTACTGGAATTTCCGAACACCCTGCTTATACTCCGATCCGGGCACAGTTCTTTAGTAAGAAGATTACATTATTCAGTGACTGTTAACTGCGGCAGAGCAACGATGACATAGCGGAGAATAAGCACTGCTTAACATGGAACGAAAAATACTACTACAGGTAATTACCTTACCTTCTGATGAAGTCACCCTTAGAGGTGACGAAACCTGGTCAAAGTATATAGAAAACCTATGCAACCAGTTAGCTGATTTTTACATATTTTTTGAAATTTGTGTATACGGTTGCTGGAAACGTCAGCCATGTTCAAAGTTGTACTACGAATCCCTTATTTAACCCAGAATCACTCTGAAATGGGCTAAACACAGGTCGTTTTACTAACTGAGCTAAAGCAAACAATGACGACCAAGACCAAGCAGAAGTTCTCCGATGAGCAAATCAGCACTCTCACCTGGTTCAGCCAGAAGCGACTGGAAAACAACCCCACTTGTAAAACGATTCATCTGTCCTTAAAAGGGATGGGGGGGGGGGGGCGGGAGGGGTGGAGGGCCTAGTATTTTTAAGTTTTAAGTTACCAACGAATATATTCGCTTCCATCACAGGTTTTTTATCCTTGTCCAAGCCTATCTCCTTCTCTATCGCAACATAGAGAACGGTTCCTCTGTTGAAAAGGTAGAGGGGAGAGATTAACTGGATTCGAAACGTCCAACCACTTTTTCACGCCAGACTTCTCGTTTTCCATTCTTCTCCTTCTCTGTTCCTTTCTCTGGCTTGTTCTACACGAATTTTGCTAGATAAACGAACTTTGTTTCAAAAGTAAAATGGAGGAAGAGATTCGTTAGGTTTGAAGCGCTCAATCAACTCTCTCGACTTGTGCGTGTCATGCCCCGTTTCCCTTCTCTGCCTCCATGCTACGTTAATTTTAAAACACCCACACAATTATTCAAATTTAGTATAAAGGAAATTAAACGTGTCATTCATAAGATAGATAGAGTAAATGACCTACCTTGGTACGTCTTTTCCCCCTCTTTTTTGTGCGGTCTGGCCAGAGTAAGAATTTAGCATGGCATACTCGATAACGGCGCAACAATATGATTCTCACGTGACAAATTTAGTCAAGCCATAGGATACGAATCGACGGGCGCATTTCAGACTTTTTCCAAACTTGTTTCCAGACGCAGAGTTGCCTTCTTATCACGTCGTTATGGGGTTCGGTACGTGACTGAGTGCACCTGAATGTTACGCAGTTAGTAGAGGATGCCTCTTCAATCTCTGTTTTGTGATACTTACGTTTCAACAACAAAATTGAAACCATGACTGTTTTACAAAAATTCTAATTCTACGTTCCTAGTGTAATTAATCAAACCGACGGAAACTTCTGATCTGGTTTCGACAGAGGTAGTACAAATGGTTCATAATGCCCTAAACTCTCGGAGGGACAGTAGGGGTAACACAGACGCTATGGAATTGTACGCTCTTTCCCTATTTGAAAGTGGCCGCAGTTTAGAAACTATGGGTAGCATTGCTGCTACTTCCGCATGGCTTCCTAGTGGATTCACAGTGAAACAGCTGGATTCATTTACACATGCAAGATTGACAACGTGATCTGTATTGCCATTTTTTACGTTCAGAATCCTAGTACGGAGAAATGGCCATCTTTACGACAGACAAACGAAGAATTATCTATAGTCTCTTGCGATGCAATCTCGTGAAGATAAGCGCTCTTTTCCTACTTTTTTAGCAGATTTTTGCACATATTTTTGCTTGATGAGTGCGTATTTTACATTTCTGGTGCACAAATTCATTGATGACATAATGTAAAATCAGAGAATTTGAAGGTAGACGACATATAACTCATAAAAAATATACCTCACGGTGAAAAATGAAAAATTTAATCATAGAATTTTAGTTTCAAGGCAAAATACGTTATTTTTAACCTCAGATAGAAACCTCTAACAAAATTTAAGATAAATAAGAAAACGCGACCACTACAGTTGACACAGCACAATCAAAACTTATTCACGGTATAGAAAGCACAATATTTTTTACACGGGCTGACGCTTGAGGTAACTGCAAAAGAATAATCTGTATTCGGTGAAAGTAACACGTCTCCAAAGTTAACTTTTCTATGTCTGATCAGTTACGCGACCAATATAAGATTATGTGAGAAATAAATTAACGTGATGTATTTCCGCCTCTTGAGAGAACTGCATGAGCACCACCGTGTCACATGGATTCTACAAGTGAGTAAATTATATTCAATGTGAAGTCAGTATCTGCTGAAGCTCTATTCTAGATAAAACACAATTGCTCCATAAAACACGAATCAGGATGTTCAGCTGCTGAATGTTCCTTGAGCCGACATTCACAGATGGATCCTTTTACTACAGAAAAGTGATATAAAAACTAAAGAGGTATAAGAAAAAATAAAAGAACATTTAAGACCCTACGATTTCGATCATTAACGTAGAACGGATGTGTTTCTAATTGTATGCATAAGTCAGATGATAGGCACAGCTCAGCACCGTGTGCTCCAAATCATGAGTATATCGGTAATGCAGTCACCAGTAAAACGAACGATCAGTACATGAAAAAGAAGGCGGAAACGCTCTCCGCAACGAAAGATGCAGCAATCTGCGCTACATATTTCTTGTCGTCTTCGATGAGCACCTTAACCCACGGCACTACCATATACAGGATGTCTCTCCAGAGAGTCGTCAGGCCAATTTTCTCTTGTATATCGGCACATATCGGCAATTTCGTGTTTGCAACTTGTAGCTTGAATCAGCCAAACAAATACTGCTCTTTCATGCGACATCCTGCGTCGATGGAAAGCGTCGCTTTGTTTCCTATTACAAACAAAATGATTTTTAAAGCACGATTCTACATGCCCATTCGACAGTGCATTCTGAAATTAGTCTAGTGCGATATTCATTTTGTCAACGTGTATTAACAGAGACAGCGAAACACGAATAATAAACAGCACTCCAGCGCCGACGACACCGCCATGGTCGGCACTGACTGCTACCGCGGGCAGAAGATCTGCCCTGTCAGTGCCGGATTGCTGTTTATCCTTCGTGCTTTACTGCCCCTGTTAATACACATCGAGGAAACGTATACCGCCTTAGACTACTCTGAGACCACTCTACCGAATGAGGTCATGAAATTTCACTTTAAAAATCATTTTCTCTGAAATGGGAAACGAACTGAAGCTTTCCGCCGACGCTGGACGTCCCACGAAAGATCTGATGACCAGGATTAGTTCACGTTTACTCCAGCTGTACCTTCCAAAACTGAAATTGCAAACATGAGAAAATGTGCCTGACGACCCTTGGTAGAGACACGCCTCTGTAGCAGCGGTCACTAAGGTACAGTGGCGTCGATTCGGAGATAAGCCGATTTGAATCCTGTTGGTGGAAGAAATTTTCTCCTCCAGAATTTGGTTAGCATGGGGCGAGAGGTCCCTGATCAGCAGACTTCACACCAGTATTCTCGAATAAACACCAAACATGTGCGTACTATCTCATGTATCTGGATCGGTACGCTAAGCCCTGCTGTCCCCGCATAGACTACGAACCGGCACTAGGCTTCACCATCATTAGGTGACACAAATATAGCAAAAATAGTTCAAATGGCTCTGAGCACTATGGGACTCAACTTCTGAGGTCATCAGTCCCCTGTCCGCAGCTCGTGGACGTGCGGTAGCGTTCTCGCTTCCCGCGCCCGGGTTCCGGGTTCGATTCCCGGCGGGGTCAGAGATTTTCTCTGCCTCGTGATGACTTGGTGTTGTGTGATGTTCTTAGGTTAGTTGGGTTCTAGGGAACTGATGACCATAGATGTTAAGTCCCATAGTGCTCAGAGCCATTTGAGCCATTTTTTTTCATCAGTCCCATAGAACTCAGAACTACTTAAACCTAACTTATCTAAGGACATCACACACATCCCTGCCAGAGGCAGGATTCGAACCGGCGACCGTAGCGGTCTCGCGGTTCTAGACTGTAGCGCCTAGGACCGCACGGCCACTCCGGCCGGCACAAATATAGCATCCCATTATATGCACCATTAGAGTTACCCACATTCAAGAGATACACTTAACACACAACTCTCAAACTGTATGAAGGAAAGGTGCAATTATGTGCCATGGAAAAAAAATCTTCCCAATTTTGCTGCTGAACGTTGCCCTATGGGTCACCCAGCCAACCAAGGCATACGATAATCAACTTGTGATGGGGAACATACTCATCAAATCATAGGATGTACTACTGCTAGTGGGCGCTACCCTATGATAAAACTGCTTTCTTCTCCGCTATCAACAATGGCTTCAAGTACGCAACTACAGCTGTAAGGATTCATAAAAATCTATTCTTACCGTACATTCAGAAATTAATCATTAAGCTCGTCTTCACTACTGGCCATTAAAACTGCTACACCAAGAATAAATGCAAATGATAAACGGGTATTCATTGGACAAATATATTATACCAGAACTGACATGTGATTACATTTTCAGGCAATTTGGATGCATAGATCCTGAGAAATCAGTACTCAGAACAATCACCTCTGGCCGTAATAACGGCCTTGATACGCCTGGGCATTTAGTCAAACAGAGCTTGGATGGCGTGTACAGGTACAGCTGCTCATGCAGCTTCAACAAGATACCACAATTCATCAAGAGTAGTGACTGGCGTATTGTGACGAACCAGTTGCTCGGCCACCATTGACCAGACGTTTACAATTGGTGAAAGATGTCGAGAATGTGCTGGCCAGGGCAGAAGTCGAACATTTTCTGTATCCAGAATGGCCTGTACAGGACCTGCAACATGCGGTCGTGCATTATCCTGCTGAAATTTAGGCTTTCGCAGGGATCGAACGAAGGGTGGAGCCACGGGTCGTAACACATCTGAATTGTAACGTCCACTGTTCAAAGTGCCATCAATGCGAACAAGAGGTGACCGAGACGTGTAACAACCAATGACACCCCATACCATCACGCTCGGAGATACGCCAGTACGGCGATGACAAATACACGCTTCCAATGTGCGTTCACCGCAATGTTGCCAAACACGGATGCGACCATCATGATGCTGTAAACAGAACTTGAATTTATCTGAAAAATGACGTTTTGCCATTCGTGCACCCAGGTTCGTCGTTGAGTACACCATTGCAGACGCTCTTGTCAGTGATGCAGCGTCAAGGGTAACCCCAGCCATGGTCTCGGAGCTGATAGTCCATGCTGCTGCTAACGTCGTCGAACTGTCCGTGCATATGGTTGTTGTCTAACAAATGTCCTCCATCTGTTGACTCAGGGATCGAGTCGTGGCTGCACGATCCGTTACAGCCATGCGGATAAGATGCCGGTCATCTCGACTGCTAGTGATACGAGGCTGTTGGGATCCAGCACGGCGTTCCGTATTACCGTCCTGAACACATCGATTCCATATTCTGCTAACAGTCATTGGATCTCGACCAACGCGAGTAGGAATGTCGCGATACGATAAACCTCACTCGCGATGGGCTACAATCCGACCTCTAGCGAAGTCGGAAACATGATGGTACGCATTTCTCCTGCTTACACGAGGCATCACAACAACGTTTCACCGGGCAACGCCGGTCAACTGCTGTTTGTGTACGAAAAATCGGTTGGAAACTTTCCTCATGTCAGCACGTTGTAGGTGTCGTCACCGGTGCCAACCTTGTGTGAATGCTCTAAAAAGCGAATCATTTGCATATCACAGCATCTTCTTCCTATCGGTTAAATTTCGCGTCTCTAGCACGTCATCTTCGTGGTGTAGCAATTTTAATAGCCAGTAACGTATTTATGGTATGCTACATAAGGTTACTTCCGCTCGTTGCGAATAATAGAGTGGTAGAATCTCACTTACGTTATATTAGAATGTATAGAACACATTGTCTAAGCTGTGGATGTTGGCACAGTTCAATGAGGGCACCTTTTATAGTTGGACAGATATCGAAACGTTCTCGACTTTACACCACATGTTCATAAGCATGACAGGTTTATGGCCACTACTGTGGCGTGCATACGTTGCCTCATGTCTACTGGATCTCGAACCCACGTCGTGTAAACAAGTCCTTGATAAGGCCCCATCCACCGAAGTCCAATGGAGACATATAGGGAGACTGAGGGGTCCGGGAAATGGAAACCCTCACTCTGAGCACTATGGGACTTGACATCTGAGATTAACAGTCCTCTAGACTTAGAACTGGGTACTTAAACCTAACTAAGCTAACGACATCACACACATCCATGCCCGAGGCAGGATTCGAACCTGCGACCGTAGCAGCAGCGCGGTTCCGGACTGTAGCACCTAGAACCGCTTGGCCACAACGGCCGGCTACATGGAAACCCTTCCCCAAATCCAACTCTCAGGAAACGTCTCATGGAGAAATGTGATAGCGTTCCCATGATAGTGAGGGAGGGATGGGGGGACCATCGCGCTGGCGGCATCTGCCGGAACTGCAAGTTCGGCAGCATGTGGAGATAGGTGTGCACTGTTACTGGCGCGCATGCACCATGCCGCTAGGCACTCTTCATGAAATGGTGGGGATTACATGTTGGATGCTGCTACGGTCGCAGGTTCGAATCCTCTGTACATACAGTCTGAGATACTGGAATGATGTCCAAACAAGAAAAAAAACATGAGTTCGTGGTCAGTCACCGGGTGGAATCTGCTGCGATAGAAACTCACACGAGCCGGCCGATGTGGCCGAGCGGTGCTAGGCACTTCAGTCCGGAACCGCACGACCGCTACGGGCGCAGGTTCGAATGCTGCCTCGGACATTGCTGTGTGTGATGTCCTTAGGTTAGTAAGGTGTAAGTAGTTCTAAGTCTAGGGGACTGATGACCTCCGATGTTAAGTCCCATAGTGCTTAGAGCCATTTGAACCATTTTGAACGTATCGGAGAGTATCTATTGATTGCGGGTATACCGAACAACATGAAATGTCAAGCTGTTTCATTACTGTGATGTCGTCAGTCATACGACTACAGCTCCACCTGGGAGATCGATCCGCAGGATGCAATTCTCTCGATAAACGGAACGGAAGAACGCCTATGTTAGCCAAAGAGTACACAGCCAGTCGCAGCACTTATGCTCGCCGCGAGGCGCCGTTAGGCCACTTCATGTGCAGCAGGAGAGTACTGTAGTTGTGCCCGTCTACAGTTCGTAGCCGCACTCATTGGTCAGCCAGCGCCGATGTTAGTCATCGTCTGCAGCTCAGTCATTGCTGCCATCAAGTCTTTGTAGCTCCGTTCCAAGTTTGTCTTCAAATTCACCGGATTCGACATTCAAGATTACGAGAGATTATTTCGTCACTGCATGTTTTGTGACCTGTAAATAGTGTAATTCTACAGGCGCTTAGTCTAGTCGCGTCTTCTATAATTGTCAACCAACTGATCATGGACTACAGCAAAGTTAAGTAATAAATACTTTCTTACTTTGCACTCTTACTAATTAATTGTGTTTTCCTGTTGTAGCTACTAAGCAGTCTTGGCATAGTAGAGCCCACCTTTCCACCTTCTTGGTTACCTCATATTTACCATCTCATGTTGATGCACTCGATTATGGTGGAAGATCGAGAGCCATCAGTTACAAGGATTTCTTTGTGCATACCGGTAGCCGGGACACCCTGTAGTAAAATAGGTTAGTGACAAATTTATGACCATTCAGCTACGACGTCGCGTCGCATTGGTCAAAGAAGTAAATTATGTATCCTGATGTTACGTTCCCAACATAAAGAGGCAATCAAGAATCGTCTATATCTTTAAAAGTGTCAATTCTGAAAGTGAGACTAACTTCAAAAATAATTTCAAATGAGACGCTGAAATCCGGTGAGTGAACCCTAGTTGTTTATTCAATGTCATGTACATGTCAGGTTGTGGCTGAGGTGTAAGTGGGGTCTAGAACAGAACAAGTTAATTTTTCAACTCCGGTCGGCAAACTGCCTCCCGTTTATTGAAAAAAAACATTTACTGATGACCTAGCCGGGGTACATTAATGTGAGTTTAGCGGCCTTAAGGCGCAAACAGATTGAGCAGGGGCTCGAAGAGTGCACGGCGGCAACCGGCCAATGCGTCTGATCTCGTCGGGGGCCCGTCAGTAAAAGAGAGCGATCCGCACGCCTCGTCCACGCAGCTCGGCGCGGTGGATGCTCACACGTGATCTCCTGGACCTTTCTGATTGGCTGCTGTAGGAGCTCTGCCTAGGCAGAGCGTCACCCCGTCAGCAGAAAGGTTGTTTGTTCGTCGAGCACGTGAACAAGCCGTGGGATAGCGGCACATACTGGAAAAATCTGATGTGTCGCCAACCCAGGGCCCGTGCACGGCTTTGTGAAGATCCATTGCCATCCATAGCTCACGCATTTAGGAAAAAGATTCCCTTTTCTTTTATTGAAAATAAAGGACTCCCGTACTCAATCTGCCAGCACCTGTATGGTCAATATCTCCCAGATGCGACTGACTGGCTTGAAATGAACACTTAATAACTTTATTCAGTAGGACCAAAACATTTTCAGTGGAAAATGTCCAGGAATGGTAGAGCATCTGTAAACTCATTAAAAGTTCATGAATGTTACATTAATAGCTCGGCATACAGTGTTCCACTTTAATATCTCTGCCAGCGGAGCGTATCGACAGTGGATCAGGGGCGTTGCACCGCACGAGTGAAGAGCGTCGATACATACGTGAAGCGCAGCACACGTGGGCTGAGCCCCACAGACAGCCACGGTCTAAGCAAGCGGTCGCGTGTTAGTCTCATGTAGCACGCCTCATTGTCGTTTCCAACCACGCCTAGTTTCCGTACTGATGCCCTCCTTGCTCTGGATTTTCACTGACTGGCTATCACATACAGTGCCAGGTTTATTCCCCTGGTGGAGCAGATAGCACACCCTCTCAACCAGATGCGCAAGAAGGACGTCATGTCTGTGTGGTCGGCCGCTTGTCAACATGTTTTTCAGCAATTTAAGGACCGTCTCAAGGCGGATTTACGTCTGACACCATATCTGCGCAGCCTGCCATTGGCACTGGCGACCGATGCGTGCCATTAAAGCATTACAGCGGTTTTGTTCCAGTCAGCAGACGGTTCTAAGCTCCCAGAACGAGGCTTTAATAATCATATACGAGACGAAAAAATTCCGTGTGAGTTTCTATGGCAGAAAATTCCACCCGGTGACAGACCACGAAATCACGTTTTTTTTTTTTTCTCTTGTTTGGACATCATTCCAGTCTCTCAGACACGACT
The DNA here is from genome assembly GCF_023864275.1 of Schistocerca cancellata. Classification (NCBI taxonomy): domain Eukaryota; kingdom Metazoa; phylum Arthropoda; class Insecta; order Orthoptera; family Acrididae; genus Schistocerca; species Schistocerca cancellata. The sequence goes on along the minus strand of NC_064628.1, from coordinate 168,078,650 downwards.
CTGAAGAGTATCTTGTGCTGAAGATTGTTCTTGAGTGGATACAACCACATCGCCCTACAGCCCAACCCAGACATCCTGTTCCGCCCCCTATTAGACTGCGGAACTATTGGTTTTTCTCTGGATCGACACCTCCAATCGACCCTCGACGAATTTTGATTCGTTGAAGGGCCTAAATCTTTAGCAATGTCGTGGAGCTGCTTGGAGTTCGGCGAAATGGAGGAGACGGCCACCTGCACTCGTGGGGTTGAAGCGTTAAGCCGTGGGCGCCTGGGATGGAGTTTGTGTTTTAAAGTGATTATCTTTTCGAATGTTTAGAGTTCGTGGTCCGTTATGTTCAACGAGGTTACTTTAACGGTATGGAAGACCTAAAAGCATTCGAAAGCGCATTCCCACGCACACATTTAGAACTCTTCTTAGGCACTTGCTGTTTACCTCGGCGAGTGCTGTTCGATTATCGAGCGTGGCTCTGAGCACTATGACTAACCTAAGGACATAACACACGTCCATGCCCGAGGCAGGAATCGAACCTGCGACCGTAGCAGCAGCGCAGTTCCGGACTGAAGTGCCTAGAACCGCTCGACCACAGCGGCCGGCTATCGAGCGTGGACTTTCCGTTAGAAATAGGCCTCGGAGCAGAGCATGGAGCCATTACTTCGCTGGCGTTGAATTGAACTACAGACATGGCTAGTGTATTTAACACAAATACACTTCCGTGCAAATTTCAGTGCATTATTTTTATGTGATTTTTTCGTGATGAATTTGGACTGTTCTTTATGCTGGTGACTGTCGTCGGGGTTTGCTAGGAAATAGTAGGAGGTAGAGAGTTGAGCTGTTACCAGTGAACATATTCCACGGTAGTGGTCAGATCTCAGAATCTTACCTAAACGTAGCTCAACAACGAGAAAACTTTGAATTGTATGTTTTGGAGATGTGAGAAATTTGACCCTGTCTCACGGTTCGTAGGAAGACTGACGGGCCATATTAAGCTGGTTTCATAGTTTGACAGAGCAGAGAATTAATCCCTGTTTGCTAATTATCGTTTCCTGCTAAATTTGCGTTTCGTAATTTGTTTCGCCCGCCGTACACCGCCAAGAGCGCTTGGATTCTGGCGGCGACCGCGCGTGTAACTTCGCACAGCACTACTGATGCTGGTGAAGAAACGACGAAAGGAACGTATCGCTATAACGACTTAGAAATTTGCTTTATAGTATTATACCTCTGCTGGTCGGTGCATTTTCACGATTATGTTACCTCGCCAGACTTCGCCTTACGCCTTCTTTACACTGATGGAACGTGGCACTGCGAATTTTTTATGTTCACACTACGAGGTGCATTCAAGTTCTAAGGCCTCCGATTTTTTTTTTCTCCGTACTGGGAAGAGATAGAAACATGTGCATTGTTTTAAAATGAGGCCGCGTTCATTGTCAATACGTTCCAGAGATGGCAGCACCGTACGGCAGATGGAATTTTACCGCCAGCGGCGAGAATGTGAACTGTTTTAAATACTTAAAATGGCGAAATTTTCCTTAATTGAACAGCGTGCAATCAGTCGTTGCCTGAATTTGCGTAATGTGAAACCAATTGAAATTCATCGACAGTTGAAGGAGACATGGGTGATGGAGCTATGGATGTGTCGAAAGTGCGTTCGTGGGTGCGACAGTTTAATGAAGGCAGAACATCGTGTGACAACAAACCGAAACAACCTCGGGCTCGCACAAGCCGGTCTGACGACATGATCGAGAAAGTGGAGATAATTGTTTTGGGGGATCGCCGAATGACTGTTGAACAGATTGCCTCCAGAGTTGGCATTTCTGTGGGTTCTGTGCACGCAATCCTGCATGACGGCCTGAAAATGCGAAAAGTGTCATCCAGGTGGGTGCCACGAATGCTGACGGACGACCACATGGTTCCCCGTGTGGCATGTTGCCAAGCAATGTTGACGCGCAACGACAGCATGAATGGGACTTTCTTTTTGTCGGTTGTGACAATGGATGAGACGTGGATACCATTTTTCAATCCAGAAACAAAGCGCCAGTCAGCTCAATCGAAGCACACAGATTCACTGCCACCAAAAAAATTTCGGGTAGCCGCCAGTGCTGAAAAAATGAAGGTTTCCATGTTCTGGGACAGCGAGGGCGTAATCCTTACCCATTGCGTTCCAAAGGGCACTACGGTAACAGGTGCATCCTACGAAAATGTTTTGAAGAACAAATTCCTTCCTGCACTGCAACAAAAACGTCCGGGAAGTGCTGTGCGTGTGCTGTTTCACCAAGACAACGCCCCCGCACATCGAGCTAACGTTACGCAACAGTTTCTTCGTGATAACAACTTTGAAGTGATTCCTCATGCTCCGTACTCACCTGACCTGGCTCCTAGTGACTTTTGGCTTTTTCCAACAATGAAATACACTCTCCGTGGCCGCACATTCACCATCCATGCTGCTATTGCCTCAGCGATTTTCCAGTGGTCAAAACAGACTCCTAAAGAAGCCTTCGGTTGTGAAAAATGTGTACGTCTGCAGGGCGATTACGTCGAGAAGTAACGCCAGTTTCATCGATTTCGGGTGAGTAGTTAATTAGAAAAAAAATCGGAGGCCTTAGATCTTGAATGCACCTCGTATTACGGAATTATAGAATACGCAGAATTTCAGATCCATATCACTAACGTCGGTTTGCAGTAGGGTTTTGGAACATATTCTGTGTTCGAACATAATGAATTATGCCGAAGAAAATGATTTATTGAGTAATACTCAGCATGATACAGGTAAAATCGGTCTTGTGAAACACAACCAGCTAGCTATTGTCACGGAGCAATGAGTGCTATCGACAGGGGTTGTCAACTTGACTCGGTATTTTAAATTTCCGGGAGGCTTTTAACACCGTTCGTCAAAAGCGTCTTCTAACTGTAAGGTGCAATATTTTTTTGTTTACTTATCCTAGGATTGAAGACAACTGTGTAAGTGTGGCGATATACACGCTATTGGTTGGAGCAGTATGCATATTATAATGCTTCACAGTTCTTACAAGAAGAAATAAATAATTGGCGGGTTCGTTTCTTTACAGTTGGAGCTAAACGATGCTACTGCTAATTTCTAGCTGGATATCAGCCGCTGTAAACACAGTGTTCACACAAATTACTTCTCTGCGTCGTACAGAGCGTTATGCACTCCGTTCTGCACTTGATGCCAGTTCAAAGAAGAGTACTCAAAATTTCCGTCTTGTCTTTCTCATAGCCTAACTGTCTCCCCATCTGGGTTGGTCTCGTCTTCACGTCACAGCTTTTTTTCGACGGATAGGAGCGCTCCTCTTATTTTATGGAAACTCTCTCTACCAGTCGCAAGGTCCATACCATGAAATTGCGCCGAAACTTTGGCTATTTTCTCCTTCCTAGCGCGTTTCCGCCAATCGGACGTCTTGTGCCTGTTCCAGACGCTAAATGCGTACATTGACCCTCACATGTGTACCACTCACTGGACATGTGATCGAAAATTTGTCACTAGTCTTGCTTTGTATCCATTTGGAATTCCGAAATGCAGTTTTCTAAAAGCTTTGTTTCCTGTCCTCCCTCAGATGGGCCGTTATACTCGCTTTTCCCATCTGAGTCACCTGGTTGGTCGTTGACTTTCCGCCTGGGACACACCTTCAAGTGATTTCTTGTTACCCCCTGTAGCGCGGCCTTGCCTCTGCGTCGTCCCTCTGAATTCTAAATTAAAACCCCTCTCTCTGCTTGATTCACCTTCCGCTCAAACATGCATTATAGGAACAGTGTTCACAAAAATTACTTCTGTAAGTCGTACAGAGCGTTATGCGCTCCTTTCTGCACTTGACGCCAGTTCAAAGAAGAGTACTCAAAATTTCCGTCTTGTCTTACTCATAGGCGAACTGTCTCCCCATCATCCCTTTTTGCATTACATACTACTGGGCAAATTTGCTCATTACCGCAGAATTAAGTTAGGTGCCATATTCACCTTCCCATTGCTGTGTATAAAGCTCTCATGTAAGGTGCGAATCTGACCTTCATTTTATCTGACACATTACATAACCAAATTGTTTGTTGATGGAGTACCGTCAGAGTTGTGCGACTGGATTCGTGAGTTCCTGTCAGGTAGCTCACAGTTCGTAGCAACTGACGGAAAATCATCGATTAAAACCGAATTAATGTCTGGCATTACCACAGAAATGTTACAGACCCTCTGCTGTTCCTGATCTACAAAAACGACATAGGTGACAATCTGAGCAGCTCTCTTCTGCAGATGATTCTGTCATTTACCGCTTGTAAAGTCATCAAAATATCAAAACCAACTAAAAATCATTTAGACAAGACATCTGTAAGGTGCAAAAGTGGCAATTGACTATAAATAATGAAAAGTTTGAAGTTATCCTCATGAAATCCGCTAAATTTCGGTTACACGATACTTCACACAGATCTAAAGGTCGTAAATTCAGCTAAATACTTAGGGATTACAATTACGAACAACTTCAATTGGAGCGATCGCATAGATAATGTTGCGGGTAAATCAAACCAAATACTGCGATTCATTGGTAGAACACTTAGAAAACGCAACAGATCGACTAACGAGAATGCGTACATCACGCTTGTTGGCCCTCTTCTGGATTATAGATGTGCAGTGTTGGATAGGCATCAGATGGGACTGACGAGAAAGGTCATGGTACGTGAATTAGGGTGGCAATCATTTAAAAAATGGCGTTTTCCGTTGCCGTAGAATCTTCTCGAGATATTTCAATCACCAGCTTTCTTCTCTGAATGCGGAAACATTCTGTTGAATCTTACATAGCGAGAAATGATCATCATGATAAAGTAAGAGAAATCAGAGCTCGCACAGAAAGATTTACTTTCTAAATTTTCCCGCACTCTGTTAGAGAGTGGAACCGTATCGAAATAGCTTGAAGGTGGTTGGATGAACCCTCTGCCACGGACGTAATTGTGAATTGCAGAGTAATCACGTAAATGTAGATGTAGATGTATGTTCGGTGTTTCGAAACTGTTCAACTTCTGTGGACAACTTCGATTGAAAGTCGAGTCGTTCCTCTCTGATGACGGCGTTTTTCGTTAGTCGTTGTTTTAATTTTGCAGCTGTGATTATTTTTAAAATATTGTCGAGTGTTGACAATAAGGTTTTTAGGTTGTATTCGGGTCGTTGAGGTAGAGCTCGACCTTGGTTCGGTAGGAACGCAACTTTGATAGTCTTCCAGGTGAATGGAAAGTATTTGGTGGGGCAGTATTCCTTGATCAGGGAACTACTGGTGTTGTGAGTGAGCAGCTGTAGCTGTGTGTTGCCTTCAGTTTCATGTACAGCTTGTTTACAAACAGAAGAGCGAGGAAAACTTCCTTGCTGATTAAAACTGTGTGCCGGACCGAGACTCGAACTCAGGACCTTTGCCTTTCGCGGGCAAGTGCTCTACCAACTGAGCTACCCAAGCACGACTCACGCCTCGTCCTCACAGCTTTACTTCTGCCAGTACCTCGTCTCCTACCTTCCAAACTTTACAGAAGCTCTCCTGCGAACCTTGCAGAACCAGCACTATTGAAAGAAAGGATATTGTCTTAACCACAGCCTGGGGGATGTTTCCAGAATGAGATTTAACTCTGCAGCGGAGTGTGCGCTGATATGAAACTTCCTGGCAGATTATAACTGTGTGCCGGACCGAGACTTCCAGTGTTCGAGTCTCTGTCTGGCACACAGTTTTAATCTGCCAGGAAATTTCATATCAGCGCACACTCCGCTGCAGAGTGAAAATCTCATTCTAGAAGAGCGAGGGTTCCCTAGTTCTTAATCGACAGAAGTCGGTATGAGTCACCGAGCGGGTTAGCGCAGTGGCTATGCGGGTGAGCGCAGCTGCTAACACACTGGACTCGCATTCTAATGGACGACGGTCCCAACCTGCGTCCGGCCATCCTGATTTAGGTTTTCCGTGATTTCCCTAAATCGCTTACGGCAAATGCCGTGATGCCTCATTCCAAAAGACATGGCCGCTTTCCTTCTTCATTCATCCTTAATCTGAACTTGTGCTCCGTCTACAATAACCTCGTTGTCCATGGAACGTTAAACACTAATCTTTTCCTCCTCCTCGATAGCAGTCGGTCGACTTTGGTCCTCTCGCGTTTTTCGTCCAGCCGCTGCAAACCTCAGCAGTTCAGTACGGAACACTGTATATATAGCCATTTTGAAGTGACTGTTGTGCTCTGTTGAATTCCGTTGTAAAATAAAACATCTATTGAGAGTGACGACGAAGGGGTTCCTGCCCCAGAGCGGGGAACGCCAGATACTCCTTCTACTCCTCACACAAGTGGAAGGAATAGCTCGTTACGGAGTGACGAAATTAATAATGTCGATGAATGTTGCGAGCAGGAGAGCAACAATAAAAGAGTTGCTCCATCCTCTCTCTGAGCTGACAAGGCGTACCGCGGTATACACAGGGATAAGCTACAGATCTGTGAAAAGGATTCCCAGAATTTGCAAAGAGAATCGAGGTAAATCACCTGAAACTCGAGAAGAAAAGACGTAAATTTCAATTGAAATTTTCGACAGCGTCTGAAACTGCCTCCAGCTTTGACAGCATTAAATTAAACCGATCATTTTATTTTGCGTATAAAGGAATTTCTTGTCATCCAGTATGTGTCTCAATATGGAATAACAAAGCAGATTCATCAGTAACCATCATGAAGTCTAGTGGCTGCTGGCAAGATAGCTCAGCGACTTCATTCAAAGAGCTGGCTGCCCTTTATAATAAAAATAACTGAGTGTAATATGTAACGATAAACTTGAGGTGGTGTCGTGACATCCGCCCACACTAAATACCGAGGGCAAAAATGGTGGGAAAAGTGGGTAAGGTTCTGGGTTGGTATGCGAAAGCTAATAGGCACGAGTTCTGTGAGTTTTCGGTATTAATTCTGTTTCATTGTACTATAAATGCATGTATGGAAATAGAAAACTGCTTCAGCTGCAAGTAAATCCTTTTTTATTCGGAATTTTATTGTGGCTACAACAATAAAAGACTTCCATACAGGTGAAACGGGTATCTATTTTCCAAGATACATATTCACAGTTATGGTTATCCTGACTATAGTCTACTGCAATAGAAATTACTGCCATCATTATTTTTATTCAGTTAGTTGTGGCTGCATCGTGTGAAACCTGGGGCCATAACTCTCACTGTTCTGTAAGTGGTTCAGAAAGTCGATCGTTTCCTTTCGGATTCACCTTGTTACTTGTGACTATACACTCTGCATAAAACTGAATTCTTTTTCCAGGAATTTTTTAATTCCCCTTAACTTAGGCCAAGATCTACTGCGAAAATCCTCTTGGATAATTTCGACAGTGGTGCCTAGAGAAAAATAACAACGCGAGAAATTCTACTGATATGGAAGATTACTCCTGGTCTGCGGAAACTTCGATCGGTACTCGAGGGAAAGATCGGTTGGACTGCCGGTATTAATTCTCTCTGGACTATTTTGTTGTCCTTGGGATTCACATGGAAAAGAGCTCAGAATAAGACATCTTTACTTCTAGAACATAGAGAACTTTCGCGTTTCATTGCAGAAATGAAACATATCAGGGAAGTACCCACAGAAATATTCCATCTAGAGGAAACCTGGTTAGACAGTAATATGACGGTAACTGTTAGTGGAAGGATGATTTAGTCAGCTTTATGGGCTTGGGAAACTGCTCTAAATGTCCTATTAATGGAAATTTTTGATCGAGGAAGGGGCTTGTCAGGGAAGCCCTACTACAACTTTGGGCTATATCCACATAAGATGGTTATTATGGTCCAATGAACACTGTAAACCTCGAAAGGGGGTTTGAAAATATCGTTCTGCCAAATCTTCCTCCAAAAGCGTTCATTGTGATGGACAGCGCTCCATACTATATCTAACAGGTGCGCAAAATACCCACTCGCTATAATACCAAAGCAGAAGGTACAAAGGTTGGGAAGGTGCAAAAGAGGGGTGTTGCCTCTAAAGAAAGCATGAGGAAGCAGCTCTCTTCCCTTACATTCAAGAACATAGACCTGTTAAAAGATTGTGTGATCGACGAATAGTAAAAGAGAAAGGTCACACGGTTGTGTGCTTACACCCTATAATTGTGAAAATGGTTCAAATGGTTCTGAGCAATATGTGACTTAACATCTGTGGTCATCAGTCCCCTAGAACTTAGAACTACTTAAACCTAACTAACCTAAGGACATCACACACATTCATGACCGAGGCAGGATTCGAACCTGCGACCGTAGCGGTCACGCGGTTCCAGACTGAAGCGCCTAGAACCGCAGGGCTATAATTGTGACTTCAGTGCGGTAGACATGGGATGGCAAAAGTAAAGCACTTACTTAAGGAGCGCAGCAATTCAGGGGACATTTATGTAGACAATCAGTATAAGATTGCAAGCGAACCCCGTCTGTCAGTAACTGCTGACGACTGGGAAGGCTACTGCAGGTCCGCAACTGGAAGAGATTGCTGGAGCTATGACAGTACCATCAAACCTGCAGAAGACGAAATCATTGTCAACGTTGGTACCGCTGAATTGGATTGTAGCAATAGTAATGCATCATGCGCAGTAAAATAACTTAATGAAACTGAGTCACAATGATTTATTTGTAAAAGCCTTTCGTATGCGAATCACTGAAAATTGTACACATTCTCTTTTCGTGCCACAATGTAAGTTTTACTACTGGTTATTTTTAATTTCGAAATGTTTCTTATGCTCTGGATGCCAAAGGACGCTAAAACTTCGCCCAAGTACTACCTCGGCAGTTCCTGGAAGGCGAATCGCTTGTGTCAATGTTCAGTAGACTTCCAGAAAGAGGGAAATGTTGAGCGAGTTGCGGCAAACACGGAAGCTATCGTAACGTGAGGGAATGACCGAACGCTGAAGTCTACAAGCGAAAGTTAATGATATCACGGAAGCCGAAAGATACCGTTATGCTAGTGACAAAGCAAAGTTTCGTAAGGAAGGGTAGGCCGACTCAAAACTAAGTGTTAAGGTGTCGAGCCAGCAGAAAAGAGCCACTCACAGGTGAAGTTGCTGAAGTCTCAAGTCACTAGGAGAGCGGACAGCGAGGGAAAACCAGGAAACCTCATAGCCATCACCAGTACCACAGGGCCCACAGGAAGCACCAATATAATAACCCACCATTCTTAACAAATGTCTGATTGCTGAGTGCTCCGTGCATAGTCTCAGCCCTTCAGCCAGTTGCAACCATCCTGTGAGAGGGGTGGCTATGGAGGTCGACTCTCGATCGTCTATGGAACGACGAGGCCAGCTGAGAGGACGCTGCCGCTACCAGTTGCACTGAAAACTTCCGAGGCAACACTGATCGCGCGCGGAAGCTGCCATCTTCTTGCAGTCCTGCTGGAGGCTTGGTCTGCATGACCTGGTCGTGGTCCATCATCCTTCTCCGACAGGGTGAGCACGGCCGCGGCTCATTCCATTCCGGAAGCTGCTGGCTCCTGTGTACTAAATGGGGGCTGAGGGCCGATCCTGTGAACCAGCGAGTACCTGGGGCGAGGTTCCTGAGCGCAAATGTACGACGTCAACGAGAGCAGTTTGGAGATCGATATGCAGAGTTGGTTATTGCCAGAGTCTGTGGGTCGACATCAACCCCTTGACATAGCAGTCGAGTGCATGTTGACTTTCTGCTGCTGACAAGCCGCTGCTCTGCCACCCCAGATGTGGTGCAGTACTTAGGAAGGCAGCATTGGTTCTTTCTTGTTTGAGTCATCAGTCCTGACTGGTTTAATGTGGGCCATCATAAATTCCTCTGTGCCAGCCTCTTCACCTCAGAGTAGCACTTGCAACCTACGTCCTAAGTTATCTGCTGGATGTATTTGAGTCTCTGTCTTCCTCTACAGTTCTAATCCCATACAGCTCCCTCTAGTACCTTGCAAGTCATTCCCTCATGTCTTAACAGATGTCCTATCATCCTGTCCCTTCTCATTGGCAGCTTTTTCCTCACATTTCTTTCCTCTCCGCTTCTGTTCAGAACCTCCTCATTCGTTACCTTATTTCCACCAAATTTTCAACATCCGTCTATAGCACCATATCTCAAATACCTCGATTCTCTTCTGTTCTGGTTTTCTCACAGTCCATGTTTCAGTACCCTACAATGCTGTGCTCAAAAAGTACATTCGCCGATCAAATTAAAGCCTATGATTGATACTATCACACTTCTCATGGCCATGAATGTCCTTTTTTCAGGTGCTTGTCTGCTTCTTATGTCCTTCTTGCACCATACATCATTGGTTATTTTGCAGCCTAGATAGTAGGGTTGCCTAACGTCATCTGCTTCTTGACCATCAGTCCTGTGCTAAGTTTCTTGCGGTTTTCATTTCTGCTACTTCTCATTATTTTCGTCTTTCTTCGATTTACTCTCAATGCATATTCTGTAGTAATTAGACTGTTCCATTTAGCAGAACCTGTAATTCTTCTTCACTTTTACTGAGGATAGGAATGTCATCAGCATATTTATTATTGATATTCTTTCATCTTGAATTTTAATTCCACTCCTGCTGTCCCGAAACTTTCTTTTATTTCCATCATTGCTTCTTTGATGTATGGACTGAATAGGAGGGGCAAAAGATTACATCCCCATCTTACACAGTTTTTAGTCCGCGAATTTCATTCTTGGTCTTGCATTACTGCCTAATAAATGCGTTACTGTCAATGGTGTTTTCTCGACGCTCTCGAGCGTAGCTAGAACCTCATCACCGTATCCTGTCCAGCTCTCTCCTGAGGACTGTAGGGTGAGAGGGCTCTGAGCACTATGGGACTTAACATCTGAGGTCATCAGGCCCCTAGAACTTAGAACTACTTAAACGTAACTGACCTAAGGACATCACACACATCCACGCCCGAGGCAGGATTCGAACCTGCGACCGTAGCGCTCGCGCGGTTCCAGACTGACGCGCCTAGAACCACTCGGCCACAACGGACGGCTGTGGACTGTAGGAGTTTAGTATTGGAATCATATATGCCTGTCAGCTCTGATATGGAATTAGTAGCCACAAGATCATTCAAGGGAAACTAACAATTTCGATTTAACGAATCCTGTAAGCTTTTGTTACGCCTCTGTTTTAATTTTTCAGGTGATAGACGCGCAATATGCTGCAATGGAAAGCTGTGCGGTGGCGGGTAATAGATGGCACGGTCATCGCCCCTTGTAGCACAAACTGTACGGAAACGCAAGTGTGTTGCCAGCACTGCTTGACATAACAGTGGCCTGTTCCTCTCTCACTGCCCCTCACCCCTCCTCAGCCAATATGCTGGCACTCAGTGGGCGGAGCTTGAATATTCCGCTTCGCACACGCACCACAGAATTTGCTCTTCATCTTGTGAACAAACTGTACACACGTTGGAAGAGCCTATGCGGCTGTCCTCCAGGAGCGCCAGGTGGTGGTGTCGGTGGCACCGTACGCGCCGTTCTTCCTGCGCTGCCACCTGCGGTCCGGCGGCGCCGCCTGGGGGTGCGGGCTGGACGCGGCGCTGGTGAGCCGCGCCCTGCAGCCGCTGGGGGCGCGCGTCGCCTTCTCGCTGCCCCCGCCCGGCCGCGGCTACGGCATCGGCGAAAGGCTGGGGTCGTCGCCCTCCAACTTCTCGGGCGCCACCGGGGAGGTGGTGCAGCGCCGCGCACACCTCTCAGCCAGCGCCGTCCACCCCGACGCCTCCTGGTGCGACGCGCTCGACTTCACCTACCCTCACCGAAGGTTGTTAGCACATACGCCCTTGCACAAACAAACTGTACTACTGAACGACTGACCATGAATCGATGTAATTCGGTCGATTTCTTTGCTTCCAATGTCAATTAAGCGTCTATTCCACCGTAGGTAGCGAAGAGATCAGTATCAATCTGCGGCGCGGCATGCTACTTTTTACCGCCCTGCCAGTGTCCAGCAATGTTCATTTGTTTAGCTAAAAGCTGTAGTAGGAAATACTAGACCACTAGTCTCTATTGCAGGTCGCAACATACACAGAATTGTCCGGTAAACGGGATGTGGCTAGCGACTGAAATAAAAGTAAATTTTCAGGTGTATTTTTACGATAAAGATCGTAGTTAATACTGCAAAGTCTGTACTAAGTGGCAACACAATGTAAAGTTCACACGCACACCACAATCACACACGTAGCCAGTTTATGGTATTTACATCTGTTACCAAAGTTAATAGAGTTCACCGGATCGTTTAGTAATGAAAATGCTCGCTCAAATGTTGTGCACTCTGCTCTACATGTAATACCTGTTCCAGTCTTAGATCGCAGAACACGCCACGCGGTTTTAACTAACAGTCAAAAGCAATAATTTTGATATTCCGTCCGAAATTCCACACGACTTCCACTATACCGTTCCCTTAAATAGACTTTGTACTACTTCGCGAACTCGTAATTAGCGTTTTTCCGCGATTTTACAGTACTTTCGTCGGAGCTGCTTTCAATGAGATGTTACTAGTTTGAACCCTCAGCCCCGAGCCCCCTAGATCACACCAAAGGCTTTGTTCCCAGCATAGATTGGCGCGAGCCTGCCTTTTTCTGATTGGCTGATATCACAAACAGCAAATAAGGTTGCAGTATTATCCCGCACTAACCCGCGCTTTACTTCAATGACCAATCATAGTAAAACATTTCTTTCTATGACAATTGATAAATAAACAAAATTTAGAAAAGTATCAAATATAAAATTACTCCTTCTGAAATTACCGATTAATTTGTGTTCTACTCACGATTTATTAGTACCATAAACTGACTGCAAGTTTAATTATAGTAAATAACCTGTATAGTTCAACTGGTACTTCGTGAATAAACAAAACAATTTTCATTTACTTCTGTTCTTCTTCACTCATACAACACTCACACTGCTAGTTACTACACATATAAAACAATTATAATTATGCAAATACATTAAATATTAATCAAACATAACTTTACAACATTGTTTTGACTACGACTGTTAGCACTGTCCGTCAACTGCTGACCTCTGCCGCCTACTCGTACAACTAGGTGCAGCTCTGTAACTCAGGTCCATGTCAGCTGGTGACATCTGTCGATGACTCTTGCCTATAACGATATAGTCCTAACAAGTGACAGGAGCGATGCGAAGGCGCTACGCCTCAACTCTGCACACAGTTGGAACAAATGGTAGTCGTCGTAGCCCTAGAAGGTTAGTCCAGAATGAATACCTAAACGTAGAGAAGTGTTAATTGCCTGTAGCTTGACTGGACTGAAATCCACACTCATTCCTCCGTAATGGTAACTACTGAGTAAGTAATCTCATTACATACATTGAAGAGACAAAGTAACTGGTATAGGCATGCGTATTCAAATACAGAGATAGGGAAACAGGCAAAATACAGCGCTGCGGTCGGCAACGCCTATATAAGACAAGTGTCTGGTGCAGTTGTTAGCTAAGTTACTGCTGCTACAATGGCAGGTTATCAAGATGTGAGTTTGAACGTGGTGTCATAGTTGGCGCTCGAGTGATGGGACACAGCATCTCCGAGGTCGCGAAGACGTGGGGATCTTCCCGAACGAACTTTCCACGAGCGAACCGTGAACATCAGGAGTCTGGCAAAACATCAAATCTCCGACATCGCTGCGGCCGGGAAAAGATCCTGCAAGAACGGGACCAACGCCGACTGAAGAGAATCGTTCAGATGCGCAACCCTTCCGCAAATTGCTACAGATTTCAATGGTGGGCCTTCAATAAGTGTCAGCGTGCGAACCATTCGATGAAACATCATCGATATGGCCTTTCGGAGCCGAAGGCCCACTCGTGTGCCCTTGATGACTGCACGTCCCGAAGGTTTACACCTCTCCTGGGCTCGACAACACCGACATTGGACTGTTGATGACTGGAAACATGTTTCCTGGTCGGACGTATTGAGCGGATGGACGTGTACGGGCATGGAGACAACCTCGTGAAACCATGGACCCTGCATGAGGGTAGTGTTCAGGCTGGTGGAGGCTCTGTAATGATGTGAGGCGTGTGCAGTTTAGAGTGATATGGGACTCCTGATATGTCTAGATATGACTCTGACAGGTGACACATACGTAAGCATCCTGTCTGATCATCTGCATCCATTCATGTCCATTGTGCTTTCCGACGGACTTGCAGAATTCCAGCAGGACAAAGCGACACACCACACGTCCAGAATTGCTACAGAGTGTCTTTCAGGAACACTTTTCTGAGTTTAAACACATCCGCTGACCATCGAACTCTCCAGACATGAACATTATTTAGCATATCTGGGATGCCTTGCAACGTGCCGTTCAGAAGAGATCTCCACCCCCTCGTACTCTTACGGATTTATTGACTGCCCTGCAGGATTCATGGTGTCTATTCCCTCCAGCACTACTTCAGACATTAGTTTGTCCTTGCCATGCCGTTTAGGCAGGTGTGCCAGTTTCTTTGGATCTTCAGTGTACGTTAATTACGGAAATGACGGGTGATGTTCGACAAAATATTTATTTAACAATTCTATATAATTAATAGAATTTACCAGCTGCGGTGAACTCTAATTATGCGCAAAAGTGGTGTTTGGTAACTATAGCAATGAGAGCCACTATGGCCACTTTGCAGCACTCACAGCGGAGAGGTGTAGATGCCGAAGACTCAGGCTGACGTATCAGGGAGAGAGCTGTTGCAGTTAAGAATCCACGTCTCGAGACTACTGGAAAAGTGGCGCTGAATCCTTCGTTATTCCTTGCATGGAGCTTCATTCACTGCAATAGTGGCACTGACCGTTTCCCTCAGGAAGGGGAAGATGCGACGTAGTGTGCGGTGTTTTTATATTTTTCTGATACCTCAGCGAAGGAAAATAAATGGAAAAAAAGTCGTGTAATCGCAAATTTTTGTACAGTTGTAGGATGGAATGTTATGAACAACATACAAACAATTTCTTCCCTTATTGTGGGATTTGGGCGTCGTGGATGGGGGAGGGGGGAGGGACGCGTGAAAAGGCAAATTTTTTATGTTTTTCTTGTATAACTCGTAAACCCCAAATGGTTCAAATGGCTCTGAGCACTATGGGACTTAACATCTGAGGTCATCAGTCCCGTAGAACTTAGAACTACTTAAACCTATCTAACCTAAGGACAGCACACACATCCATGCCCGAGGCAGGATTCGAACCTGCGACCTTACCGGGCGCGCGGGTCCAGACTGAAGCGCCTAGAACCGCTCGGCCACACCGGCCGGCGCACAATCAAAAACACACAACTTTATTTTTCTAAGAACCACTTATTTACACGTTGGCTTAAAAGATCAAACAATACGGCTGAAGGCCTAGTTAAAGAAAAGTTGAGATGCTTCCTAGGCTGAAGGCCCAAGACGATACAGCAAACACAAGAACGGCTGAAGGCCTGGCTTAGAAATCAAAAGAATTAAAAACAGAAGATAATTCAAAATAAAAAAACATGCAATGGAAACAAGTAACGGCTGAAGCCTACACCACACGCCTGAAGGACAACTATAATTAAGGCACATTAATAAACAATTTTTTAAGCAAGAAAATTTCTTTTAAACTTACAGCAGAACGGCCGAAACTTGATTAACTTATTGCACGGCTGAAGGCCACAAACAAATATGAAACAACGGCTGAAGGCCTGAACAAGAAGTCAGATAAATAATTAAGAATAAACCCCTTGCTCCTTATAAAAAATTTTCCTTAGAGAATACTCACGGCTGAAGGCCTTATTAAGGGGATCACGCAAATCCTCGGCTGAAGGGCACGCATAACATATGAAACAACTTAAACGGCTTAGGGCTTGGATTACAAACAACTTCAGGTAGAACAATTCCTAAGATATAATTTTTTTTTAAACAACCAATGTTCAAAATTTTAATTTAACACGGCTGAAGGCCTTTACGAAAAATTTAAGAAAAAACTGAATTAATACATGACCGAAGGCCTCGCACAATACTTCAACTAAAATGAAAGTCACAGTTTAAAACAAACAGAACAAGTGGTGCTCAGAAGTGTTCCAAAGGTCGGCCTAAGAAGGTAGCTCAGATGTAAGGTGAGATGAGACAGGCAGCCAAGAGCTGAAGTTAGGTAATCGGATGGAAACCCAAACTAGGGACGGCCCAAAGACCGAACAGCAATTTAACCAATTCCCGTCCTTCTGACCAACAGCACAACGATGGAGAAGATTGTCCGAGGACGAAAATTCGAGAAACCACTACGCCTCCAGAAATTGGCGCCTAAAAACAGCCAGAGTAACAATAACCACTCTAAGCAAATTCGAACGAAACAACTTAAAAAGCTGTCGAACTACACGCCCTGCTGGACAGCAACAACACGACGAGGAAAAGGCACACTGCCTACAAACTACGCTAACGACCAGGGCAGGTAACTGGAGCATTAACGGCCACAGGGCAGAAAATACCGCTGGTGTACTTCACTGATAAGTAACAGTTAAATTAATAATTAATCGCAACATAGGAAGACGGCTGCAAGATTTCGCCGAATCCAACACAGCATACGATGCTGCTCGCCCGAATGGCCAAGGGGGCAACAACCCACAAATGAACGAAGAGATGTCACAATAGTCGAGGTTTCATAACAGTTTACTGATCACTGAACTTCAGCGTCCAGGTCCGGTGGGCAACGAACTTGTCTCTCTCGCAGTTAGGCCTCACGATCCGACAGCGCGTACACACCGTTCAGCGGCCCCGGCCTGGACTAGCGCCAACGTGACTTGCTTGCTCCTCTGCCCCAACCAACTCACTAGGACAGACACCACCACCCGGAAATACTAGCGGTCACACCAAAGATAGTACGACAGTACTGTAGTTCAATTCTTTTATCCTGGCGGCTCGCGCATGCCCGCCCAGACGCGGGAGATTGCTGCGTTGCTAGTTGCACACGACGCACGCGCCAAGAGAAGCAGCGCCATAGTATAGCATAGTTCGCAAGCTTACGGTTAGGGGGGAGCGCGCAGTTCATGAAGTACAGCCACCACGGCCGCATTAACTCTTTCGCTGCTATAAAGACGTGCTCCCCGCATTCCGCGCGCCTGTACAGACACATGGTGTTCCGACTGCTTTGACACTCTTATCATTAGATTCCACAAAAACTATTTGGCCCAAAAATTTGATTTTTACACATCTTCTTGACTGATACCTTCCCCCCCCCCCATAAATGACTTAATCTTGTTTCAATGTTCAACGCAGTTGTTATGCAGCATTAAATACAGTAAACCATTGCACCAAACTTTGAAGAGTTTGCAGAGGTAAAAGTCCATAGTGTATACTTTCCGTATGGTCGATTTTAGTTGCCACAATGTTGAGAATGAAATGTGGACAAGATACCTAAATTTCATATAAAATTTATTGTATAACAATATCTCATTTAATTTAAGTACCACATAGGTGTCGAATGTAATATTGAGAAATATTCCATCTTTCGCGACTGTAACAAAAGTTTTATTTACACTGGACACGTTTGGCTTTATTTTAAAGCACTTCAATCAATCAAAAGGAAGTAGACAAAATACATTAAACAAGACTGTGGACTCACAAAAACATTAGGACTAGAATATACCGTCTATCAGTGAAGTGCTCTGAGCTATGTCAAATATAATTTTTGTGTGTGGCACACACAAACACCATTTATTTGCTAAAACACTGATGAGCCGACACAAACGTTGAATATTGTGGTACCGCAGCACAAAACTACGAAAGGTGATTTGGTAATGGAGGACACAAAATACTGTCCACTGAAGATGCTTCAAAAGAGAGAAACGCGTCTGGTCGAAATATGTCTGTCATTACAGTTGCAGAAGAGGAATATATTTCAATACCATTGGTAAAACTGCGACTGTGGAACAAAAACAAGAAAGAGAACATGAGTACCATTGTGTATGTGCCATACCTTTCATTGATTGAAGTGCTTTAAAGTAAATCCAAACGCGCCCGGTGTAAATAAAACTTTTATCACAGTCGCGAAAGACGGAACATTTCTCAATATTACATACGACACCTACGTGGTACTTAAATTAAATGAGATATTGTTATACAGTAAATTTTATATGAAATTTAGGTATCTTGTCCACATTTCATTCTCAACATTGTGGCAACTAAAATCGACCATACGGAAAGTATACGCTATGGACTTTTACCTCTGCAAACTCTTCAAAATTTCGTGCAATGGTTTACTACATTTAATGCTGCACAATAACTGTGTTGAACATCGAAACAAAATTAAGTCATTTAGGGGGGAAGGTATCAGTCAAGAAGATGTGTAAAAATCAAATTTTTGGGCCAAATAGTTTTTGTGAAATCGAATGATAAGTGTGTCAAAGCAGTGGGAACACCATGAGTCTGCACAGGCGAGCAGTGCAGTGATGACAAAATCGCGAACCGCGCGGAACGTGGGGAGCACGTGTCTGCAGCAGCGAAAGGGTTAATTAAAAGACAAAGCACTACAAATTTCGAAATAATTGCATTCAAACGAATAAAAATCTTGAAGTAGGACACTTCGATATTGTTTTTAAATAAAGAAAATACTAAGCACTACACAAGGTTTGAACTCATAACCTCTCGCGTATTAACCCAACACCTTCACCGTTACGCTAACGCAATTCGTCTACAAACGTAATATATTGAGGACTCTAACATGTCATGCAAAATACTGATAAACACTGTTGGTATGACTGAATTATTCACATTTCGTCGAAGTACAATAGGAAATAAACAATTACCGCTGTTCTTTATTGCGAAAAAGCGGTTCGTGAGATTGATACAAACACCTTTCCTTGCTATCGCCTGAATTAGGAATCTTATTGCTTATTTGGTTTAATTATTTAATAGAATATGAAGCAATTGGTATAAAGAATGCTTTTTCCAAACTTTGAATAAAAGAAAGTCTGCTATTAAGACATTGCTTTTGTTCTATTACTTTATTTATGACTGAACGTTTCTAAAACTGAAGACACTCGTCCGTGCTCTGCACTGCAGTCGAGATCTGGCAACGTCGTTTTTCTGTTCATTGGCTGACTGTGTTTTGTGACGTCAGATGCGCAGAACGAACCTAAACTCGGCCGCCAACATAAATGACGCGCACTTTAGCATCGATAAGCGCTGCTGCTGCCACTCACGGAGGCAAGCCAGCAACTTGGTTACGCCAGTAAGTAAGGAAGAAACAAGACGCCACTCGATGTGAAAATGCCAAAAACCAACAGCATGATCGCAACCGTACACGGCTCAGTGATCGAGGGTTATGTAGTTGGAAAACAAGGCAAACACACCCTGGAATACTGTTCATGAATGGCAGTATAGCAGCGCTAATTACCAGACTGAGGTACAAAATTGCAGTCAGAATGCGTGGAATAACCACGAGAGTGCTCCTGCTGTCATACCACATCGCACCCCAGACGTGAGACCAGTTGTGGATCCAGAGTGTCTAGCAAGCAAACAGGTAGATTTCAGACCGTCAACTGGCCTCCTTCTAACCAAAACACGGCCATCATTAGCTTCGAGGCAGAGCCAGCTATCATCAGAAAACCCAAAAGACCTCCAACCTGCCCTCGAATGCGCTCTCACTTGACAACATTGAAGTCGCAAATGGCGGTTGTTTGGGGTCGGTGGAATGCACGCACCAGAGCGTCTCATTCGGAGCTGTCCTTAAAGTAACCGATTTGTAACAATTCGTTGTGTCACTGTTGTGTTAGCTGCTGCTCAAACGGCTGCTACAAATGCAGTACGATGCGCTAGATACATATCCCGAAAACGATGGGCTTCCCTTTTCGTAGTGTCTTGTGGCCGTCCGGAGCCCTGTTTTGTTGCGACAGTACATTCTTGTGTTTACAGAGTCACGCAACTACAACAATACAGCCTATTTTAATACAAGTTTATTAATACATACTTTCAGAATCAGCATACTGAAACGCCATACCATACAAATAACAATACCCATTCGCTCTGGGACGCAGGCGTTAATTCTAGACATTGAGAGCACTTCTACCACTGTAACATGTGTGCAGTCATTCGTTGTTGCTATTCGACTCAACAAAGTCTGCAGTTCATACATTGACGAGGCAAAACGTTATGACCATCTTCTCAGCAACGTTTGATCAACAGCACTGATTATGCATCGAGTAGATCCCACAAGTCTTTGGTAGGATTCCAAAGGTATGGGTCACCAGATGCTTGCACAGGACTCACCAAACTCCTGTAAACTCAGGGTCGCAGAGCTGGTGTGTGATAGTGTCGGAGATACGTTCCATGGAATTCATCTCATGCGAATTTTCTGGCCAACACAACAATGTCAGTTCATATTCAAGCACAGAACGTTATTCTGCCGGAAGATGCGTTCTTCGTTGTGTAAGACATCACACGTGAAGAGAAGCAAATGTTGCATAATAACTTTGACGTACCTCACTGATACCATGGCGCCTTACATGACCTCCGCAGGTCCCGTGAAACCTCAGGAGTATGTCCTCCATGACACAATGCTGTCCCTGTTGTCCTGCATCGATGGTAAGGTGCATATGCGGAGCAACAGTTCACGTTGATGGATGGCGGTATATCCCGACACGACCATCGACCTGTTGTAACGGGAAATGTGTTACAGCCGACCAGAGAACACGATTCTATTGATTTACGGCCTAATTTCGATTATCCCGTACCCTCGTACAATCGCGACTATCTCGTTTAGTCATCTTGAGAAAATAACGGTGTACTACGAAACAATGCTGCGTGCACCAGTACTGTACGCTGTCGCAGGTCTATCACAGAACGGGGAAACCTCTGACTTCCATGTTCTGGGACGAGGCGTGGAAGTCCAGCATCTGCGAGTTTACTCGTCGTTTCACCGTCTTTGAATCACTTTCCATAGATACTCACTGCAAGTCACACTAAAAGCCGGCGAGCCTCATCGTTTCCGAAGTGCTCCTTTCCACTATCCGAGCCATAGCAGTCTTCCCTTCGCAGTGTTCCTTATACCAGCGGATATCCTCATTTGTGGCCCGTATCGTCGCTAGAATGATTCCACATTCCTCTCTATCCCGCTTGTATACTTTCTACACCACATCGCGTGCCCACAACGTCACCAGGAGCATACAATACCGTGATTGGCAGTGGTTATAGCGTTCAGAGTCTTAAGTGTATAAATATCCGTAATGTAGGAGTAGCTATCGACAGCTAAACAGCTGACATACAATTCTTTATGCGATCTGATCTGGGAACTGCGTTCTCTCCACTCCTCTTGCTGGTGATTCTCAACCGCTCCAAAAAACTAATTCTCAATCATTTTGGCACAACGGTTTATACCATAAACACTTCTCTTTTTTTTAGGTTTTCTCACTGTATGAGTCTTCCTCAACCCAGAAATTCTCTATTTAAAAATTACTATATTGTTTGGCGTAACGGTTGGACCATAACTGCAGCTAGCAGTTAAATCCACGTAATTGAGTATGATTTAACAGAATAATGACACCACTCATACTTCCTATAGTTATGCATTCTTTATTCAAGTGTTTCTCTTAATTCCTCGTTGATGTTGTTGCTTACAGATACGAAACTTCGTGCCATATTTTTCCGTGTTCGAAGTTCACTACCAGACCACTTGAGCTGTTGCTGCTTCCATACCGCGCTGTTTGATACAATGTTCGACTGTTATTTTGTGCCGTACCGCTCTTCTGATTTCGAAGTAGGTCGAGTTATGTAGAAACCAACGCCTGCTTTTGACTACTGCCCAATATTGGAAAAGAAGCCCTATTAATATTGCGTTTCGACCCATTAACCCGAGGCCTGGAGCTCTGCACCATCTCCCTCATCGTTGACTGTAGCAAAAAAGAGCTCGTGAGACGTATGAATAAGGAAAGTCACTTGGTTTAATTAGTTTATGATATGTGTCAGTTGGCGAATGACTTAAGAAGAAATACTGTGTTCTTATAAAAGTGGTGGCTCCCCAAAATTGTATATAAAGAACAAAGCACTTCACCAGTTAGACCTCTGCCAGGCACCATAGCAAAGACAGTCAAACGGATCTAAGCATTACACAGCCGCGTACTATCTAAAAATGGCTTCCTTTACCACTATTCAATTGGCGGAACTTTTCATAAATTTCAAAATCCCCTGCTAAATGTAGGTATTGCTCACTTTAATCTTGGCGTCTTACTTTTTTCTAAATGTCTCATAAAATATTGAAGAACCAATGTTATTTGCGACCCAGGAGACTTCAGAGTTTTGCCTACTGTCATCAGGAAGACCCTGGGACATAGTAATAGAGTGCTGCAGGCTTACTTGTGAGGTGATGCAAATTGAAGAGCTGAGTAGCGGTCTCTAATACCAATGAATGGCGTTACATCAGCTGCTGGAATTATATGATGTTGGAGCTGAATTTGGCGTGATACAGTATGATAAAATCACACAGTACTATAGCACCTTCCCTGGAGCTCTAAGGAGGATAACCTCCAGAATACTAGCCATATCCTTATGGTTGTCACCTACTCAAACACGGAGACTTGAGCCGAATGCTACATCGCAGGGCCTTCCGCTTCATATTCAGAAGACGCCTCTATTTCAAGGCGCTGTTGAGTGATCAGCAGAAAGTATTCTCAATAAATCTTTGTCTGCAAATACCTCAGGAACTTAATAAATTTCATTCGCCCACCTTTTCATTGTTCCTCCAACTCTCACAGCCTAGTCAAGGAAGACCAAAAAAGATCGAAATTGGGAAAAATCGTGTAGTCGCCAATTTTTGTACAGGGGTACTAGGGAATGTCATGAGCTACATACCTAAAATCCCTTCCAGTGGACTGTGAGGGTGGACGTAGGAGAGGAGCGCGCTTAAAAGTCACTTTCCTTACGTTCTTCTAAAGAAACTTGAAAACCGCGGTTTGTAGCGAAAATGTTTCTGGGTACAAAATGTAGTTCTATTAAATTTCCTACAGAAAATGCCCTGTTCATTTTTTCCCCTAGGACACGCTGTAGGGGATGTTTAAAGATGGAAAATTAATATTTATAATTAAATGAACGGTGTTAAAAACTTCATACTAATTGTGTGAACCACATCTAAGTGCAATAGAAACGAATTAAGGGATAAATTATAATCTTGGGATGTGGTGTGGAGGGAACTGTAGGGAGGGTGGGGGCGGAGGGAATTCAAGGTAAGGTAGGTCACCAGATTTCGGTCATGCATTCCCTCCTCCATGGGTCCGCAAACTGTAGAGTTAGTAGGTGATTCCCAACTCTACGTATCCCACTACGTCACAAGAAGCAAGTACAGGATGTTTCACAATGTTACAGCGAACCGAAACAACGCTTCTTGTGTGTCACTGGCGACACAGTGCAGTACACAGACATGCCCAGAAGGTGTTTCTTTACAGCAAAGCCCGTTAACACTACCTGCAGTCCGGATATGATTTACTATAACCGCTAACACAAGAAGTGGATATGGACAGAATGTACGTAAATCTCAGCACATAGTTGTACGTTGCTAGAGAAGAAATTCATTCTCAGATATTCTGTACGGCAGGTGTAACATTCTTCCATGAAAATCAGCTTCCCCACCAAGAGAGCTGCTCGCTTGTAAGCTTACACACTACCTCGCTTTTAGGCTAACACACTACGCCTCCTTGGCAGTTCTCTTACGTAAGCTGTCCTATTATGTAAGCAGACAAAATAACTTCATTAAGTTCGTGTTAATATAGTGCAGCTATTTTCTGTTTATTAAATAATACTTATTGGCAGTTTTTTAAGCGATCTAATGCGTAAGAAGTTCAATCGCTGGACTGTCACTGTCTATCACACTGAAGAGCCTATCCCAAGTGTAAAACGCTGTCAGTAAATATTAGGCAATTTCGATTTCATTGTCTGCTCTATTACTGGTCGGAATACTTTTCACAGCAAGAGGGGTATCAAAGGCATCACCTAGCCTCTCCTCTCCCTACGCATGAAGATGCACAGACGCTTACATAGACTCCCTCTGCAGCAGAAGTTGGTCACATAGGTGTTACGGAACTTCAGATATTTCAACGTGTCAAGGAATGCATCCCCCCATGAACCATGGACCTTGCCGTTGGTGGGGAGGCTTGTGTGCCTCAGCGATACAGGTAGCTGTGCCATAGGTGCAACCATAACGGACAACCGAGGGGCATCTGTTGAGAGGCCAGACAAACGTGTGGATCCTGAAGAGGGGCAACAGGCTTTTCAGGGGCAACAGTCCGGATGATTGACTGATCTGGCCTTGTAACACTAACCAAAACGGACTTGCTGTGCACATACTGCGAACAGCTGAAAGCAAGGGGAAACTATAGCCGTAATTTTGCCCGAGGGCATGCAGCTTTACCGTATGGTCAAATGATGATGGCGTCCTCTTGGGTAAAATATTCCGGAGGTAAAATAGTCCCCCATTCGGATCTCCGGGCGGCGACTACTCTGGAGGACGTTGTTATCCGGAGAAAGAAAACTGGCGTTCTGCGGATCGGAGCGTGTAATCTCAGATCCCTTAATCGGGCGGACGACGGTTCAATCCCGTCTCCGGCCATCCTGATTTAGGTTTTCCGTGATTTCCCTAAATCGTTTCAGGCAAATGCCGGGATGGTTCCTTTGAAAGGGCACGGCCGATTTCCTTCCCACTCCTTCCCTAGCTTGCGCTCCGTCTCTAATGACCTCGTTGTCGACGGGACATTAAACACTAACCACCACCACCACCTTAATCGGGCAGGTAGGTTAGAAACTTTAATAAGGGAAATGGATAGGTTAAAGTTAGATATAGTGAGAATTAGTGAAGTTCGGTGGCAGGAAGTACAAGACTTCTGGTCAGGTGAATACAGGTTATAAATCAGATGTGGGTAGTGTAAGAGTAGGTTTAATAATAAATAGGAAAATAGGAATGCGGGTAAGCTAGTACAAACAGCATAGTGAACGCATTATAGTGGTCAAGATAGATACCAAACCCACGCCTACCACAGTAGTAAAAGTTTATATGCCAACTAGCTCCGCAGATGACGAAGAGATTGATGAAATGTATGATGAGATAAAAGAAATTATTCAGATAGTGAAGGGAGCCGAAAATTTAATAGTCATGGGTGACTGGAACTCAGTAGTAGGAAAAAGAAGAGAAGGAAACGTAATAGGTGAATATGGAATGGGAGTAAGGAATGAAAGAGTAAGCCACCTGGTAGAATTTTCCACAGAGCATGACTTAAGCATAGCTAACACTTGGTTCAAGAATCATAAAAGAAGGTTGTATACATGGAAATGCCTGGAGATACTGGGAGGTCTCAGATAATTATATAATGGTTAGTCAGAGATTCAGGAACCAGGTTTTAAATTGTAAGACATTTCCAGGGGCAGATGTGGACTCTGACCACAATCTGTTGGTTATGAACTGTAGATTAAAACTGAAGAAACTGCAAAAAGGTGGGAATTTAAGGAGGTGGCACCTGGATAAACTGAAAGAACCAGAGGTTGTAGAGAGCTTCAGGGAGAGCCTTAGGGAACGACTGACAAGAATGGGGGAAAGAAATACAGTAGAAGAAGAAGGAGTAGATTTGAGAGTTGAAATAGTGAAGGCATCAGAGGATCAAGTAGGTAAAAAGACGAGGGCTAATAGAAATCCTCGGGTAACAGAAGAGATACTGAATTTAATTGATGAAAGGAGAAAATACAAAAATGCACTAAATGAAGCAGGCAAAAACCAATACAAACGTCTGAAGAATGAGATCGACAGGAAGTGAAACATGGCTAAGCAGGGATGGCTAGAGGACAAATGTAAGGAGGTGGAGGCGTGTATCACTAGGGGTAAGATACTGCCTACAGGAAAATTAAAGAGACCTTTGGAGAAAAGAGAACCACTTGCATGAATATCACGAGCTCATATGGAAACCCAGTTCTAAGCAAAGAAGGGAAAGCAGAAAGGTTGAAGGAGTATATAGAGGGTCTATACAAGGGCGATGTTCTTGAGGACAATATTATGGAAATGGAAAAGGATGTAGATGACGATGAAATGGGGGATATGATACTGTGTGAAGAGTTCGACAGAGCACTGAAAGGCCTAAGTCGAAACAAGGCCCTGGGAGTAGACAACATTCAATTAGAACTACTGACAGCCTTGGGAGAACCAGCCCTGGCAAAACGCTACCATCTGGTGAGCAAGATGTATGAGACTGGCGAAATACCCTCAGACTTCAAGAAGAATATAATAATTCCAATCCCAATTGACGGATGTGAAAATTGACGAACTATCAGTTTAATAAGTCACGGCGGTAAAATACTAACGCGAATTCTTTACAGACGAATGGAAAAACAGGTAGAAGCCGACCTCGGGGAATATCAGTTTCGATTGCGTGGAAATGTTGGAACACGTGAGACAATACCGACCTTACGACTTATCGTAGAAAATAGATTAAGGAAAGGCAAACCTACGTTTCTACCATTTGTAGACTTTGAGAAAGCTTTTGACAGTGTTGTCTGGAATACCCTCTTTCAAATTCTGAAGGTGGCAGGGGTAAAATATAGGGAGCGGAAGGCCGTTTACAATTTGTACAGAAGCCAGATGGGAGTTATAAGAGTCAAGGGGCATGAAAGGGAAGCAGTGGTTGGGAAGGGAGTGATACAGGGTTGTAGCCTATCCCAGATGTCATTCAATCTGTATATTCAGCAAGTAGTAAAGGAAATAAAAAAAATTGGATTGGGGTTTAAAATCCATGGAGAAGAAATTAAAACTTTTAGGTTCGCCGATGACATTGTAATTGTGTCAGAGACAGCAATGGACCTGGAAGAGCACCTGAACGGAATGGAGAGTGTCTTAAAAGAAGGATATAAGATGAACATCAACAACAGAAAAACGGGGATAATGGAATGTAGTCGAATTAAATCGGGTAATGCTGCGGGAATTAGATTAGGAAATGAGACGCTTAAAGTAGTAAATGAGTTTTGCTATTTATGGAGAAAAATAACTAATGATGGTGGAAGTAGAGAGGATATAAAATGTAGACTGGCAATGGCAAGAAAAGCGTTTCTGAGGAAGAGAAAGTTGTTAACATCGAGTATCGATTTCAGTGTCAGGAAGTCTCTTCTGAAAGTATTTGTATGGAGTGTAGCCATGTATGGAAGTGAAACGTGGGCGATAAATAGTTTAGACAAAAAGAGAATAGAGGCTTTCGAAATGTGGTGCTACAGGAGGATGCTGAATATTAAATGGGTAGATCACATAACTAATGAGGAGGTACGGAATAGAATTGGGGAGAAGAGAAATTTGTGGCACAACTTGACTAGAAGAAGGGATCGATTGGTAGGACATATTCAGAGGCATTAAGGGATCACTAATTTAGTATTGGAGAGCAGTGTGGGAGGTAAAAATTGCAGAGGGAGACCAAGAAATGAATACACTAAACAGTTTCAGAAGGATGTAGATTGCAGTAGGTACTGGTAGATGAAGAAGCATGCACAAGATAGAGTAGCATGGAGAGCTGCATAAAACCAGTCTCAGGACTGAAGACCACAACAACAACGTGATTGCTGGCAGACTTGTGGGATCTACTCCATGCGTAATCAGTGCTGTTGATCAAACGTTGCTGAGCAGATAGTCATAACGTTTTGCCTCGTCAGTGTATGAACTGCAGACTTTGTTGAGTCGAATAGCAACAACGAATGACTGCACACATGTTACAGTTGTAGAAGCGCTCTCAATGTCCAGAATTTACGCCTGCGTCCCAGAGCGAATGGGTATTGTTATTTGTATGGTATGGAGTTTCAGTATGCTGATTCTGAAAGTATGTATTAATAAACTTGTATTAAAATCGCCTGTATTGTTGTAGTTGCGTGACTTTGTAAACACGTAATTTAAGATTTGACATACTAAATATGCATGCCACATAAGAGCCGGCTACTGTCTATGAGGGACGTTAACTGTACAGTGTCAAGATACATTGCTCGTGATACACACTAACACAAAAAAGGGGCGCAAAACTAAGGAGTTATCTGAATCGTACGGAAAGCGGTAGATATGATACACATGTGGAGGTAAACAGTGATTGGCTAAGACAGTGTATTGTGAAAACTCCCCTTAGAAAAATTTATAAATTACTGTGCTCGTAAACCCCTGACGTTATTTGATTTTCAAACAGCCGAGCAAAACTCTCAGACATTTGTCTCTTTACTTATTCTGATCATCACTAAACTGACACACAATATTTTTAGCGCAACGCAATCTGACTTTTAATAATCCCTACAAAAGAATGGCCCTGACTAACAATGACTTATACCTTTCATGAATCACTTACCTCACAAAAATCTTCATTACTCGAACTACTGCAATACAGCGAGCGCCAATACTGCCAGCTAAGTAAAAGATTCTAACTACTGAAGGCACTAACTACTGATAGGCATACTTAGCAAATGAAAGATTTTGATAGAGAACAAATAATGTATTTACTTTAATCGTGTTCAAAAATCATTATATATATATATATATATATATATATATCAGTTCATGACATCCAGTCTTACAAATTTAGTCTTTCTGATGGACACGTCCAGATCATCTGCTCTCAAAACTCCGCCATCTCTCTCCCCACATCCACCACTGCTGTCAGCTGAGCTCCAACTGCCCAACACTATAATAGCGAATAGCGAATATTCCAACAATGTCAACCAGCCACAGACTGCACACAGCACAGCCAGCGAGTTTCATACAGAGCGCTACGTGACGTTACCAACATAAAAACCTAAACAGCCTACTTACATAGCCCACATGCTCCCCACAAGAATTTTATAAATTGTTTTGGACAGTGGCCAATACAGATTTGAGAAATTTTTTTCATAATTACAATAACAAAGATATCAAATGCGCTCACTTATTGATACACTGTTGGTCAAAAGCAAAGATTTTCTCACAATCCATAAAGACAGTCCTGATCATTCATCATAATAGTAATTGCAGTTTTTTTCTCAAAGTCTGAGCAGTAAAAGAAAATGCACACGGAAGTAGAGCAAACCCACAGCAGAGTCAGTCGAAGTTTTGAAGAATATTGGTAGGTAGCTCATCACAGAGCAGACCCACTGTAGTCCTGGTAGAAAGTGTGGTATTGGTGGGCTACCAGAGGTGCAGACCCACTGGAGTCTTTGTAGAAATAATGATATTGGTGGGCCATCAAAGATGAAGACCCACTGTAGTCTTTGTAGACGTTATGGTATTGGTGGGCCATCAAAGGTGCAGTCCTTGTAGAGACGGCCAGCAGCCATCTGTTGCGGCTGTGCAGTTGCACAGTCACCATCGAAGAGTCTTGCGGACAATATAGCAAGTCCATAAACCACCACCTGTGCACTCACAAAGTTTCTGGAATTGTCCTTAGAACCAGGAATGTTGTTAACCAGTCCCTTGCTGAATTATTAACACACGTGCAAATACTAACAGTCCCAACTTCTCACATATTGTGCATATACTGTGACCAACAGAAATGTGTGCAGTGAAATGAAACTTAATTTGAAGAACTGGTGTCTATACAATTATAAATTTACAACATAAATTACAAAGGAACAAAATACATCATTAAAGAACATAATATTACAGATAACATTTGTAGTATTACAGGCTTTATAAAAGAACAGAAATAAACATGTACATCAGTGATACAGGAATTATGACATAAGTAAATAAATTTAAAAAATGAGAAGAGCTTTCGAAAGATTAACTTCATACCTGAGCATTAAAACAGAACAGAATAAATAATGTCTAAACATCTCTACAAAGTAAATAACATATTACTAATACAAATTATATTTGAGGATAACAGTATTCGTCATCATAGTGAATGTAGCTTAATATCAGAAGAGAAAAAAAATCTATCAAACAGTACACAGAGACAGGAAGAACACAAATACACAAGGGTACACAAACACATAGCGGAATAACACAAAAGGAAAGTACAGGGTTTGTTTTCAGTGTAACATTTGCTACTGCAGTCCAACCCAAAATTTCATTCCATAGATCTTTCCTCTTATTTCGCATTTGTTCTCACAAAAAAAATCCTATCCAAGCATGCTTTCTGTATTTATATGTTCACATACTTCTTACCTCATTATTTATTTTCCATTATCTTACCTCATCATTTATTTCCAAGGAAATCCTACCTTAAGCTGTTGGCCCTAAACCCTACTTTTTTTGTTCATATCCTCATTCAAAATAATTATTCTCCACTGTACACCACTTTTTTGGCCAAACCATTTTCTTATACCTTCTAAATGCATTTCTTCCAATTCATCACAACTCGTTGTCTTATATGGCCTACCTCATCTTAAGCTAACTTAAATCTATTGAGCTCAGATGCATAAACTAAGGGACAACGCAATGCAGCAGCACAAAACAATTAACACAAACAGCAATGACAAATACTGTAAATTGGCAAAGCGAGCAGCAGTAAATCTAAATTAGCAGAGCAAATGCAACATTACAATTAATATGAGCGAATGTGGAGCAACAAGAAAAATAAATCAGTAGTAACACTGGCTTAACAGAGTAATAAAAAGTGAAATTCAGTTGCACTATGCCTGGCAAACATCAGCAGAAAATGCAGTAACTTATATCTAAACATAACAAAGCTCAAGCAGAAAAAAATATTACAGTAAAGATGGGAAATGTCTAATACCTACGTCAGATTGTAACACTAGAGTGATGCATCACAATAACTTACTCTACCAAACAATATACCAAATCGTTGAAAAAATTATGTATGCAATTTCTGTGAACGAAAATGTCTATCTGTGCTTTTTTTTTAAGGAAGTAGGTCATATAATTATTATTTAATGGATCTGTAAGCATAAAATAGTGATATTGGTACATCTACTATATTTTATGTTAACTAATGCTGCAGTAATATTAAACAAAATAGGCAAATATATACATAAAGCAAGGCATGAAACGTCATTCCCTAGCCATATGGCATCTCCTGAAGCAGTAAAATATCTTTCGACTAGAAAGACATTAATCATAAAATGTTTCTCATAATTTCATTACGCATTTCAGTAAATATCGGAAAGTATAAGCTTCAAACTGTAATCATAAGTTTTCAAGTATGAGCGTATCGTATTTGCGATGCTTTATCCAAAGGAATATCAACAGTGAGGTTAATGACCTCTTTTTTTCTCCACCTAATGGCTTTTTCTCCAGGCGACATGCAGCTGGGCACCCACAACACATTACGTCAAGGTCACTTAACATCCTTACCGAAACATTTACAACAGAGGTCTCTGCTACACTGACAGTTTGATGCCAATAAAATTTCGCAGGTCGAAAAATTGCAGTAGGAATGTGTAGAAACGAAACCTCATGACTTGCAGTGCTGTGATACATTCACACATGTACACACATTTCATAACACGTAAAGTACGATTCTTGGTTTCCAACATCCTTTTTCACTAATCAGAGTCCCTAACCTCTACTGATTATTCATTACCTTATTAAACATATACATATTCGTCGACACTTCTTCAATATTTCATCATAATAAATACGTAGCATAATCAAATTCGTCATGTAGCATCAGCTTACTGATCACAAACGTACCTCAATAGCATAATACACATCGTCATCGTAGTAATAACATCATAATACCTCAGTCAAATCTCAAAAACGTCGTAGCTTTCTGCAATAATTTCAAAACCTAAAAAAAATTCTCTGCTCATTTCAATAGTGTCATCTATCTCAAACTTACTTAAAAAATCGTGATCCCATACCAAATACTTCATTCAAAGCTCTCGTATTATCACAATGGTTCCAAAAAAATATGAACAGTTTACAAAGTACAGGCAAAATACAATTTCGGGAGTGTGAATTCACTGACGTAGTAAAAAAAATGTTTGTCTCTCTTAAATGATCAGATAGCTGTGTAATTCTGTGTTAGAGAAATATGGTACCGATGTGAAAAGTTATATAAGCAAATACCATATTAGCTAGGGATCCTAGCACTTGCCACGCTTAGTACACAAAGTAGGCATGTAACCCCTACTACTAAAACATATTTTACTTTCCAGAAGAATTCAGAAAAACTGTGCAGATATAAAATAGAAAAAGCGCAAAAGCAATAATATAGATTGTGTCATTCATTGGTAGCGTCGTAATATAATCGTGTAGCTGTCAAATAAACTAATCACTGTGTCATCTGGTATTTCTCAGAAAGTACTTTAAATCCACAATGTATTTTCAAGTAAACCAAAATATTGCATTAAAATCTCATTAGCAGTACCGGTATATGTTCTAAGTATGTAAGCCTTATCGTCGTTACGTAATCGTGCAACTAACAAGCAAGAATGTAAACACACAATTACACTGTGTCGTCTGTTCACTATAACAATGCATTCGTAATTGCTGTCTAAATATGTTCCCTAGGTTGTAGACTGGATAGTTAACTTCAAAACATTGTTGCATGTTAACAGTTTTTAAGTGTGACAAAGCATCCTAGTAACGTGAAGTGAAAAATTTTGTAGCAAAGAGTAAGTTAAAAAGCAGATTATCCCTCAATAAACGGTTTTATATGTGAAATGTGGTGCAATCCTTTACTCTTCCTAGTACGCAGAGTCGGTAAAGAATCTGGAATTTTTCTCAATGCTAGATTATCTTATTTTTCTCATGGCCAGCTGGCGCATGTGGCCGTTTGCGGTGCAAGTCATTGTCTGTTACCTTTGTTGTCGCGCGTCGTTTCTGGGATTTGGAGATCTAACTTCTAAAAATTCGCTTTGTCGAGAGGACCCTACCCTGTTTGAACCACGTCAATTTTGGTTAAATTCCGGTCGGCTTTTGAGATTATATCGTCTGACGTCATGTCGGTAGTTTCTGTAATTTTTTTCTTGTGGGTCACGTGGTGGAGAATTTCTCCATGAGTCGTAACTGCGTGGTGGACCGTTGCATCTGAAGTTATTCTGTCTCCCTTGACAATAATTATTTTGGTCCCCATATTATCTCTATCTCTGATTGTCTCTGTCATATTCATTACTATGGAAATGCGATCTTCTCTGTAATTATTTTTACTCTGCCAACAGTTGTCATACGTGTTGTCTGTTTCGGTCACGATTTCCGTTGTAAGAATAGCCTTGTCGTGTCCAGTTATTGTTTCTGTCGTCACGGAATTGTGACGGATGTGACTTGTGATTGTCGTGTTCCTGTTTTCGCGTCCCGCGATTGTCAATGTCAATTTCCAATTCTTGTAACAGTCCCTGAAAAGCTTCAATGTCGTCTTTGCAACGTCCTGCCAAAGTACGAGGTGCATTCAAGTTCTAAGGCCTCCGATTTTTTTTTTCTAATTAACTACTCACCCAAAATCGATGAAACTGGCGTTACTTCTCGACGTAATCGCCCTGCAGACGTACACATTTTTCACAACGCTGACGCCATGATTCCATGGCAGCGGCGAAGGCTTCTTTAGGAGTCTGTTTTGACCACTGGAAAATCGCTGAGGCAACAGCAGCATGGCTGGCGAATGTGCGGCCACGGAGAGTGTCTTTCACTGTTGGAAAAATCCAAAAGTCACTAAGAGCCAGGTCAGGTGAGTAGGGAGCATGAGGAATATCTTCAAAGTTGTTATCACGAAGAAACTGTTGCGTAACGTTAGCTCGATGTGCAGGTGCATAGTCTTGGTGAAACAGCACACGCGCAGACCCTCCCAGACGTTTTTGTTGCAGTGCAGGAAGGAAATCTGTTCTTCAAAACATTTTCGTAGGATGCACCTGTTACTATAGTGCCCTTTGGAACGCAATGGGTAAGGATTACGCCCTCGCTGTCCCAGAACATGGACACCATCATTTGTTCAGCACTGGCGGTTACCCGAAATTTTTTTGGTGGTGGTGAATCTGTGTGCTTCCATTGAGTTGACTGGCGCTTTGTTTCTGGACTGAAAAATGGCATCCACGTCTCATCCATTGTCACAACCGACGAAAAGAAAGTCCCAATCATGCTGTCCTTGCGCGTCAACATTGCTTGGCAACATGCCTCACAGGCAGCCATGTGGTCGTCCGTCAGCATTCGTGGCACCCACCTGGATGACACTTTTCGGATTTTCAGGTCGTCATGCAGGATTGTGTGCACAGAACCCACAGAAATACCAACTCTGGAGACGATCTGTTCAACAGTCATTCGGCTATCCCCCAAAACAATTCTCTCCACTTTCTCGATCATGTCGTCAGACCGGCTTGTGCGAGCCCGAGGTTGTTTTGGTTTGTTGTCACATGATGCTCTGCCTTCATTAAACTGTCGCACCCACGAACACACTTTCGACACATCCATAACTCCATCACCACATGTCTCCTTCAACTGTTGATGAATTTCAATTGGTTTCACACCACGCAAATTCAGAAAACGAATGATTGAACGCTGTTCAAGTAAGGAAAATATCGCCATTTTAAGTATTTAAAAGAGTTCTCATTCTCGCTGCTGGCGATAAAATTCCATCTGCCGTCGGTGCTGCCATCTCTGGGATGTATTGACAATGAAAGCGGCCACATTTTAAAACAATGTGCATGTCTCTATCTCTTTCCAGTCCAGAGAAAAGAAATCGGAGGCCTTAGAACTTGAATGCACCTCGTAATATGTCGTAAATGTTCAGGCAATGTTATTACGAAAATGCGGATGAGTTCTGAGGGGCTGTATGTGTTTGACAGATACTGATTCTTATGCAACATGTCTTCAAAATATTTGACAGGACTGGAAAATTCAGATTGTTCAAAGTGTTTCGCATCATGATGCTATGTTTTACTCGGTCTTGTGTAGCTTGAGACCCATATGCTGAGAGGAAGGCATGATAAAATTCTCCTTCACTGTGACAATCTTGAATGATCGATCACATTCTTACAGCTGGTTCATTCTCTAAATAGCCACACATAATTTCTAATCTGTGCTCTAATGACCAGTTGGGAGGAAAACAATGAGAGAATTGATGAAGCCATGCTTGTGGATGAATGTCGTTGCCAGAATTCTTAAGTGTTTTGAATTTTCGTGTATTAATGAACAGCTTATAATCAAAATCATGGTGTCGGCGAGTCGCATATCGGTCATTGTTACGTCGTGTCGGCGGTTCCATCTCAAAATTCGCTGCACCTTGCCAATTTCTTTCACAATTTCCGAAATGCCCTGTGTAATTATTTTGTGGCTTTTCCGTATTTCTAAGTCCCTCTTCCTGTGTTGGAGCCCAAGTGTCCTCTGAAATATGTAATTCTTGTACTACTTGTGCCAACTGATCTTGTACTTCTTAGATATCTCTTTCGTGTTGCGTATTAATTTGATCTTGTTTAAATTTCGTAGTTTTTTCATACTCTTCTGTGCCAGTGAAGGCTACAGGTCTTGTGTCTTTCAGATCATCATCTACCTTTGTAGGTAAGTTAGTGAACTGATCTGAAAGTTCGGCTACTTTCTCCCATAATGAGCTGATTTCCTCAGTGTGTTTGACAGATACTGATTCTTATGCAACATGTCTTCAAAATATTTGACAGGACTGGAAAATTCAGATTGTTCAAAGTGTTTCGCATCATGATGCTATGTTTTACTCGGTCTTGTGTTTTTCTAAACCAAGTTTCAGAGTGTCTATTTGTGTTGAAAGCGTATCTACTGTGTCCTTTAAGTTTTCTTGAGTTTCTGCAAGTTACATAACCGAATCGATAGATGTAACTGAGTCAATTTTAGCTTGTTAGGTGTTGTGATTTTCATGAACAATGGTTTGCAGTTCCTTTATGGCTGCTTCGTGATTCTGTAATGCATTTTTATGACGCGAAAAAATAGGTTTACATCATTACAGAATTTTTGGCATTTCTATTCGATTTTAAGTAACTCAGCAGTTAAACCTTCACGCGTTTGTTCAAGTGTGGTGTCTAACTTTTGAAGTTGTTGCTGTGTTTGTCTCTGGTGTTGTTACATTGTGTCTAACTTTTGAAGATTTTGTTCCACTGTGTCTAACTTTTGAATCTTTTGTCCCATTTGTTGCATTAATTGTAATATCTATGCACTGGTGTCTGAAACATGTTCCTCAGTGCTATTCGGCAGTGCATTTGAACCGGCAATACTCGCATTTTCAAAAGCAGAATATGTGTCTTGACTTACTTGAGAAAACAGCGAGGACGCAAAACCTGAATCTACAGTACAGGGTTATTACAAATGATTGAAGCGATTTCACAGCTCTACAACAACTTTATTATTTGAGATATTTTCACAATGCTTTGGACACACATACAAAAACTCAAAAAGTCTTTTTAGGCATTCACAAATGTTTGATATGTGCCCCTTTAGTGCTTCGGCAGACATCAAGCCGATAATCAAGTTCCTCCCACACTCGACGCAGCATGTCACCATCAATGAGTTCGAAATCATAGTTGATGCGAGCTCGCAGTTCTGGCACGTTTCTTGGTAGAGGAGGTTTAAACACTGAATCTTTCACATAACCCCACAGAAAGAAATCGCATGGGATTAAGTCGGGAGAGCGTGGAGGCCATGACATGAATTGCTGATCATGATCTCCACCACGACCGATCCATCGGTTTTCCAATCTCCTGTTTAACAAATGCGGAACATCATGATGGAAGTGCAGTGGAGCACCATCCTGTTGAAAGATGGAGTCGGCGCTGCGTCTCCAGTTGTGGCATGAGCCAATTTTCCAGTATGTCCAGATACACGTGTCCAACCGTTTCTTCGCTCACTGCAGGCCGACCCGTTGCTTGCCTCTTACAGAGGCATCCAGAAGCTTCAAACTGCGCATACAATCGCCGAATGGAGTTAGCAGTTGGTGGATCTTTGTTGAACTTCGTCCTGAACCGTCGTTGTACTGTTATGACTGACTGATGTGAGTGCATTTCAAGCACGACATACGCTTTCTCGGCTCCTGTCGCCATTTTGTCTCATTGCACTCTCGAGCACTCTGGCGGCAGAAACCTGAAGTGCGGCTTCAGCCGAACAAAACTTTATGAGTTTTTCTACGTATCTGTAGTGTGTCGTGACCATATGTCAATCAATGGAGCTACAGTGCATTTATGAAATCGCTTCAATCATTTGTAATAGCCCTGTATTTGCAAGATTGTGTCCTGTCACATCATAATACTGAGGCGAGCTGTTGCCGACCGATCGATCGATAATGCTTCTCTGTTCACTAATTGTTTCACTGTCTACACCATTATTTGCCGCCCGCTCCATTTCTCTATGCACAATTACCAAATTACTACTTTGAATGTATGTTATTTCATTACACGGTGGTGCTGATAAGCTACGCTAGTCGTCACTATCATTTCTCAGTTTACTTTGGAGCCTAGTGTTACGTTTTTCAAACGCCATAATTACCACGTATGTCACACGATAACAAGAAAAGCTCAATTTGAAGAGCAAAAATAAGAAAACACATTAACATAGCACTGAAAATAATATCTAGTTAATTGCAAGCGCAGCTGCTAAATACTTGGTGCAAATCTACATGCATCACACAACTCTTTTACTGTACAACAATGAAAAACTACAACTACAAAGGAAATTCTCTCTACAATTACGCTTTAGCGATAAACAATAGCTACACTAATTACACAAACTACAAGAAAAAATTAGAAGATTCCAGTGAGGTATCTTCGGCTAACGGTCGACATATGAAACCTCCCATAAGAAAAATTTTAAATGACTGTGTTGGTAAACCCCTTAAGTTATTTGATTTTCAAACAGCTGAGCAAAACTGAACGTACTCAGACATTTGTGTCTTTGCTTATTCTGATCATCACTAAACTGACACAATATTTTTAACGCAACGCAATCTGACTTTTAATAATCCCTACAAAAGAATGGCCCTGAATAACAATGACTTATACCTTTCATGAATCACTTACCTCACAAAAATCTTCATTACTCGAACTACTGCAATACAGCGAGCGCCAATACTGCCAGCTAAGTAAAAGATTCTAACTACTGAAGGCACTAACTACTGATAGGCATACTTAGCAAATGAAAGATTTTGATAGAGAACAAATAATGTATTTACTTTAATCGTGTTCAAAAATCATAATATATGTATCAGTTCATGAAATCCAGTCTTACAAATTTACTCTTTCTGATGGACACGTCCAGATCATCCGCTCTCAAAACTCCGCCATCTCTCTCCCCAC
Source organism: Schistocerca cancellata (assembly GCF_023864275.1). Taxonomy (NCBI): domain Eukaryota; kingdom Metazoa; phylum Arthropoda; class Insecta; order Orthoptera; family Acrididae; genus Schistocerca; species Schistocerca cancellata. The sequence goes on along the minus strand of NC_064628.1, from coordinate 168,040,578 downwards.
ATCCACCACTGCTGGCAGCTCACCACCAACTGCCCAACACTACAATAGCGAATATTCCAACAATGCCAACCAGCCACAGACTGCACACAGCACAGCCAGTGATTTCCATACAGAGCGCTACGTGACGTTACCAAAATAAAAACCTAAACAGCCTACTTACAACTGAAAGAGCGAAGGCGAGCTGTAGAATATTTCTCTCGATGTGCAGGCGGGCGTTACGTTGCTGAAATGTGAGCTCATATTGGCTTGCCGTGCAGGGTAACAACGCGAGGCTTAAAATATCGTCGACGTTCCGCTTAGCTGTAACGGTGCCGTGGATGACAACCAAAGAGGTCCTGCCGTGAAAAGAAATGGCACCCCATAGCGTCAGACCTGGTTGTCGGTCCTTGGCGTGGGCTACATTCAATTTAGTATCCCAACTCTGTCTGGAGCATTTCCAGACACGTTCTCTGCCTGCACTCTCGTTGACTGGAATAAAAACGTGTTCAGTGATGAGTGCACTTCGATCTTAGTCCCGATAACCAGCGAAGACGTGTCTGGAGACACCCTGGATAGCGGTAGGTTACGAACCTGATTATATGTAAATTGAAGGTGGAGAGGGGAAGAAAGGAAAGGGTACTGTCGGATGCATCCGACAATTACGCGGAATCAGTGGCGATGAGTGAAAATGTGTACTGGACCAAGATTCGAACCCAGAATCGCCTGCTTACTAGGGAGATGCTTTAACTGCTGCACCATCCGGGACGCAGTTTTATCGCAGCTGCGTGGACTGTCGCGACGCGTCTAATGGTGGAACCACATTCCCATCGGGCGCCACCTATCCTCAGTCCCTGTCCATTTCCTCTAAGTAACAGGAGGTTCGCCGTATTTGTGCATCCGCGGTGAAGAAGGTGGAGTAATGGTCTGGGTTGCCATTTCATTTGAGCGGGACGCCGCTGGTTGTCATGTGTGGAACGTTTACAGCACAGCGGTACGTCGAAGATATTGTAAGCCTCCTTTTGCTGCAATTCATGGTAACCCATCTCGGACTTGCATTTCGGAACGGCCACCCACACACGGCGAGAGCTCCTTCTACTTGTCTTCGTGATTACCAAACGCTACCGTGTCCAACAAAGTCGCCGGATCTCTTCCCAGTTGACAATCTTTGGACATTATGGACATGGTCCTACAACCTTGTCTCGGTTTTGACGATCTATCGCGCCAGTTGGACAGAAATTGGCACAATGTCTCTCAGGTGGACATCCAACGACTCTGTCAAGGAATGCCGAGCCGAATAACAACTTTCATAAGAGTCGGAGGTTCGACAACGCGTTTCTGATCTGCTCAATTTGAAGCTCTTCCTGTTGAATATATCATCCAATTTTTCTGATACTGTAATCATTGTTTGTCTGTACATGTACGTCACACCTATCGATTTTTGTCTCATACTGTAGGCCTAATGAAAAGTATCAGGATCCACATCAGTGGTAAAAAGAATCCGTCAACTTCAGTTACGCGATAAAACAGTCTAACCTGAAGCCCGTAAATTCAACTGAATATCTAGGATTTACAATTACGAACAATTTAAACTGGAAAGAACGTGTATAAAATGTTGTGGGGGAAGGCAAACCAAACACTGCATTTTATTGGCAAAACAGAAAATGTAACAGATCTACTAAAGATACTGCCTACACTACAGTCGTCCGACCTTTTCTGGGGCAATTCTCAGCGGTCTGGAATCCTTACCAGATAGGAATAAGGGAGTACATCGAGAAAGTTCAACAAAGAGCAGCACTTTTTGTATTTTCGCGAAATAGATGAGACAGTGTCACGGACGTGATACAGGATTTCAGATGGACGCCATTAAAACAAAGGCGCTTTTCATTTCGGAGAAATCTTTTCACAAAATTTCAGTCTGCAACTTTCTCCTTCTAGTGTGAAAATATTTTGTTGATGCCGACCTACGTCGGGATAAACGATCACCATGATAAAATAAGGGGTCACAGAGCTCCCACTAAGAGGGGAGCGAGATTGGAATGATAGAGAACTGTCAAGGTTGTTCGATGAATCCTCTGCCAGGCACTTAAATGTGATTTGCAGAGTATCGATGTAGATGTGAACCTTAAACACGGTTCCGTGGTGACAGATTGAAGCCTGTTACGTTGACTTCATGTCGTTTCTTTAACTCGTTATCTCCCTTCCACACTTCTCATTCAGTGTGAGACGCAATACCGAGCAGCGAGATGTGGCGGTTGTCACGCAGAGTGTGTGCTGCGCGGCAGGGAGGACCTGGTGCTGCTGGTGCGGTGCGCGGAGCCGTGGCCCGCCTCGCTGCTGGCGGCGCGCGCGCTGCCGGGCCGCGCGTGGGCGGCGCTGGGCGGCGCCGTGGTGGCCGGCGGCCTCGCCCTGCGGGCCCCGGCACCTGGCGGCGGCCGGCGCCTGCCGGGACTGGCCGCCGCTCTGCTGGACGCCGCCTGCCTCGCCCTGCTCGGGACGCCCGCGCAGTCCGGCGGCGCCGGCTCGCCCAGAGTCCGCAGACTGCTCGCAGCTACCTTCGCCCTCTCTTCTATAGTCTTAGCCAGCTCCTTCCATGGTAAGCAAGTGAGCAGTGGACACGTCAAACGTTCTAAGAGCCATTCTTCCACATAACGCATTTCCACTTTCATTCGAGTAATAATAGAGCGCTCTGCCTACCGGGCACTGCTCTGACCTGCGCGCGCTACGGCAACACCGACTCAAAGGAACGCCTCGGCGCTTGTTCGTGACGTCACGTCAGCTAGGCACGGCGAACGCCAGGTCTGTTGCAGGCATACTCATAATGGTGGTGTCTCCTTCCCTGACACAGGAAAATGTGAAACTATTGGCGGTAGTTGACCAACACACATTGTTCTGGGAGATTTCTGGAATCAATTAATTGTGCAGTTCATTACATTTCTTAACAAATAGTGTACTCCTGAACTTAAATTTCCACCTGTTTTAAGGATTGACATACAAAAACAACTTCATGGTCCAGCAGCAACAGAATTCGTCCTTCTTTACCTTATTTGTAAATCTGAGGAAGTTATGTTTGTACTTTGCTTTTACAAGAAACTGTGAACATATTGGTGCTCTTCTTTAGGTATCTTGGTCGACTATGGGATGAGGAGCGTTGAATGTTAATGAAATATCTTGCAATTGTACACGTTGGGGGAGGGGGTGGGGGACAGAAGAAGAGGCAAAAGAGAGATACTTGTTTTACCAAATAAATTTTTTTTTATCTTATAAAGTTTCTCCTTTCAGTTGCAAGAGGGGAATAGTTATCTTTTCTAATGTGCATGTTTAAAAAAGTTTAAGATCAGCAATATTTTCGATGTATGAAGCTATTTTGTTTCCCGTTTCAAATTCCTTTCGTTGAAAACGACTATAATCTAATCACTGGGAACAGTTGGACATTTACATACGTAAATTAGTTTACATTTCCAGTGACGATATCAAACGAAAATATATAAATAAATAAATAAAAGAAACGACTTCATTGTAAGAGGGTTGGGGTAAGTTTCGATAGCAAAATGGATCAAGTAAATATAGTTACTTCAATGTAAAATTTCCGAAGCTTGCAATGGGCCAAAGCACTTCTCATATTGACCTACGTTAGTTTCGACAGGATTCGGTAATACAGAACTATGATCTTCATTGCACAATCCAAAACAGACCTGGCGTTCGCCGTGCCTACCTGACGTCACGTCACGAACAAACGCCGAGGCCTTCCTTTGAGTCGGTGTTAGCTACGGGCGCCCCAGTCAGAGGCCGCGCGGCGCCCAAGGTCGTGCCACCTAGCACAGCAATGATTGTTACCAACTTCAAAAAAAGAAAAATTCAAGAGTCTGGCGCGACCAATAACCATCACAACCCTCTTCTAAATAGAGCGCGAGCTCTAAGAGTCCGGAACCTAGATCAATGTATGTCTATTTTTTGGAGATAAGGGATTACGAAAAGGAGATAACGAATTTACATTTATTGTCTAGAATACAAAATAAGGAAAAGGGAAAGGGAAAAACAAGAATGGGCAGAGTAAGAAATGTAGAGATCAGAAAGGATCTTAAACAAGAAAGTGTGAGAAAAGAAATTGAAAAAAAGAGGTTAAGATGGTAAGGGCATGTTAAGAGGATGCATGGGCAGAAACTCCCCAAAATATGGAAGAACTAAAGATGGATGGGAAAAGACCTATAGGGCGCCCAAGAACACGGTGAAAAATTGGAGTGAGAATATCTGTGGAAATTAGAGGTGTGACCTGGCAGCAAGTGGAGGAAGAAAAGTGGTGGGAGGACCGAGCCAAATGGAGAGGACTTGTCAGCACCCAGACATGGCAGTAGCTGGAGCGGGATCTGTATACAGATAGATAGAATGCAACATACAGTGAGCAACTATTTTTATTTTACAAAGTCCATTGCCTACTTTGACCCAGACAAACAGGTGCCCGTCAGTGTTCTTCTTCCATCTTGTGGGCAGTACAAAGGGCTTATCTCGAACCAAAGAAGCATATGGCTTCTTAGCAAGTGTTCCTGATGTCTCTGTCGTACTCCATGTCTTTCACGAAAGAATATTTGCATCAGCGAAAGCTTCAAGGCCACCACAGTGTGCACGGTTACCCCAAACAACAGCAAGAGTCAACCATGTGCTTGTGTTAACGTAACTCTGCAGTGAATAGGGGACGTTATTATCGTCGCCACTGGCGGCGCATTGTGCCTGTGTATTAGGCTTTGAAAGCCAAAGACATTGACCTTGCTGGGCAGTTCAATAAGCAGCAGTTTATTTTAGGTACCAAGGTGTTCCGAGGACTGAGACTGCAGTTCACGTGTGAAGTTACAGATTGTACATGGTTGACTCTAGCGGTCGTTTTGAGTAACCATGCGGACTATGCTGGCCTTGAAGCTTCCCCTGATGCAAATATTCTTTCCTGGAATACATGGAGTATAACAGAGACATCAGGGATAAACTGCCTATTGGCTTCTGTCTCGGGTTCTTTGGCCGACGTTCATCAGATGAACGTCGGCTGAAGAACCCTAGACAGAAGCCAATAGGCAGTTTGTCAACAAGTGGCCACGAAAGCCTTAACAATTTTGTACATCAGGGATACTTGCTTTCGTGCCATATGGTACTTTGGCTCCAAATAAGCCCTTTATACTGTCCACAAGAAGGAGGAAGAAGTTGAACGCTGACGAGCACCTACATCAAATGGCCTTACATATGTTCTAGTTGTAAAATCATAGACAAAACGTTTCGAACATTCTGCTGGAATCTAAAAAGTTCTAACTACCAGGTGAAAGTGGGCCGGTCGGCCCGATGTGCTGCTCAAGTATGCCACGGGGCTGTAGTGCCGAAATCATGTCAAACACTCCGACGGAACAGGTATGCGCCACTGCTCACGGGGGAAGTTTACAGAAGAGCTAGTGCGATAGAACAATGTCAGAAAGAGTGAAGTTTTATTATTATTATCATCGTTTGGATTCCATAAAAATGTTGTAACACGTGAGGCAATACTGACCCTACGACTTATCTTAGAAAATAAAGTAAGGAAAAGCAAAACCTACGTATCTAGCATTTGTAGACTTAGAGAAAGCTTTTGACAATGTGGACTGGAATACTCTCTTTCAAATTCTGAAGGTGGGAGGAGTAAAATACAGGGAGCGAAGGGCTATTTACAAATTGTACAGAAACCAGATGGCAGTTATAAGAGTCCAGCTGCATGTAAGGGGAGCAGTGGTTGGGAAGGGAGTGCGACAGGGTTGTAGCCTCTCCCCGATGTTATTCAATCTGTATATTGAGCAAGCTGTAAAGGAAACAAAATAAAAATTCGGAGCTGGAATTAAAATCCATGGAGAAGAAATAAAAACTTTGAGGTTCGCCGATGACATTGTAATTCTGTCTGAGACAGCAAAGGACCTGGAAGAGCAGCTGAACGCAATGGACAGTGTCTTGAAAGGAAGATATAATTTGAACATCAACAAAAGCAAAACGAGATAATGGAATATAGTCGAATTAAATTGGGTGATGCTGCTGGAATTAGATTAGGAAATGAGACGCTTAAAGTAGTAAACGAGTTTTGCTATTTGGGGAGTAAGATAAGTGATGATGGTCGAAATAGAGAGGATATAAAATGTAGACTGACAATGGCAAGGAAAGTGTTTCTGAAGAAGAGAAATTTTTTAACATCGATTATAAATTTAAGTGTCAGGAAGTCATTTCTGAATGTATTGGTATGGAGTGTAGCCATGTATGGAAGTGAAACGTGGACGATAAATAGTTTTGACAAGAAAAGAATAGAAGCTTTCGAAATGTGGTGCTACAGAAGAATGCTGAAGATTAGATGGGTAGATCACATAACTAATGAGGAGGTATTGAATAGAATAATTGAGAAGAAAAAATTGTGACACAACTTGACTAGAAGCTTGACTAGAAAAAGGGATCGGTTGGTAGGACATGTTCTTAGGCATGAAGGGATCACCAATTTCTGCTGGTCTTTTACATTTGAGGCGTTTCCTGGGTAGTGATAGCAAATCGTCATGAAGAGGGATCGAGTTGTTTTCAGAATCTTGCTGACTGAGGTTGTAAAGAGCAGCATTTCGACGGAGGTCTGGTGGACAGATGTTTTAAATCACTGGTAGCCAGCAAGTAGGTGTAGATCGGACTGCACCCCTAATTACTCTCATAACTGAGTTCAGTTGGACGTCTACTTTGACTACGTGGGCGCTTCGGAGCCAGACTGGTGCACAGTATTCTGCTGCAGAGTATACCAGTGCAACGGATGCTCCTCGGAGGACTGATGTGGTTGCTCCCCAAGTACTGCCTGCCAGCTTTCTCACAAGGTTCACTCGTGTTTGTATCTTCCTGGCCAAGTTGGAAACGTGTTTTTTGTATGTTAAAGTTCTGTCCAGGGTGACTCCCAGGTATTTTGGGCTTTCATTGTATCTGACTGTGTCAAGAGGGCCGAACTGTGGACTGATCTTTGCTGATGAAAGGCGATTAGAGAGGTCGAACAGGCTTACCTCGGTTTTAGAAACATTTGGTCTCAGTTGCCATGTCTCAAAATACTCATGAAGTTTAGTAAGGCTGTTCGGTAGGTGTTCTTCACATTCAGAAAGGTCTTCACTCTGATATGAAATTGCCAGGTCATCTGCATATTGAAATTTTCGGCAGGTCAAATTAAGCAGGTCAACTGTGTAGAGGTTGAATAACACTGGAGCAAGAACAGAGCCCTGAGGTAATTCGTCATTGAGTACATGCCATCTGATTTTCTCTTCTCCTTGATGTACTTTAACCCGCCTATTGCTTAACATGTTACTTAAGAGGTTGCCTAGAGTTTTTACAAGGTATTGCTCACAAAAATTTCAATAATATGCCCTTGCACCACACCGTGTCATAAGCTGCTGACAAGTCAATGAACACTACTCCAGTCTTAAGTTTCTTTTGGTATCCAGATTCTATGTCAGCAGGCAAGGAGAACACTTGTTGATAGCAGCTTCTAAAAGGTCTGAATCCGGCTGATTCAGGTGGTATCATAGCATTAATTTGATCTTGGATTCGGTTTAGAATCATTCTTCCCAATAGCTTGTAAGCACAGGTAAGTAGAGATATTGGGCGCAAGTGTTCTGCAGCTGTCCCCTCTTTCCCTGGCTTTTTGTTAGCGATAATTTTTGTTCTTTTAAATTTTTTGGGTAATGTCGCTGCACGAAGAATTTCTTTAAAAAGGCAAACTAGCCAATTTCGCGTTACCAATCCACTGTGCACCAAAAATTAAGGGTAAAGCCCATCTACACCTGTAGCTTTTCTACATTTCGTATGCTTAAGGGCTGTCTCCAGTTCAGTGATTGTAAATGGAGAAGAGAATTCCGGGTTATGTTGGAGAGATTTCTTGACTTCCATAAGCTCTCTCTTTACATGCCGAAGATTTGCTTTATCTTTTGGGACCTTGGAAACTCTCACTAATTGACTGGTGATTGAGTCGCATGAGACCGTTGAGTTTTCTTTGTTGTCGGAAGGGTCTTCTCCAAGTTTGTGAAACAGCGACAAGCTTGTCTACCGGAGTGTGTGAAATCGAGGTCCATTGTTTCTTAACGCCATTTCTCTCTCCTTTGTTCATTCAAGGAATTCATAAGGTTCGTAGCTGTTTCTTGGTTTCCACTTTCCTTGAATTGGTTAAACAGCTGGTTGATCTCTTCATTCCAGCCAGGAATGTAGTCTTTCCGACATCCTCTGGATATGTTCTTTTTGGCAGTAGATATTACGATCTTTAAAACTTCCAGTATGATTTTGGAAGTGCAGGGACCTGTGTTATTGACTCATCCAGCAATTTAGAAAATTTATCCCAATCTGATTTTTGAAAGTTCCAGCGGGATACAGGAGCAGATCGCATTGAGGGAATGTGTAGCCCGTAGGAGATGAAAATGGGGCGATGTTGGCTTCTGGGAAAGTCATGCAATACCTTTCTGATGATAGTTCCACTACTACTCTCCGAAGGGTCCATAGTGCTCTCTGTACCCCATCTTCCAGACCTGAATGTGCCTTTTCCCTTTGCATCATAATGGAGCTTTAAGTTGTTTGCTTCCATCCATTCTGCCAGACTTCTACCATTTTCATCCTCTTCGGCATAGCCCCACTCACTACTATGGCTGTTAAAATCGCCTACATATATTGCAAGATGTTCTAGCACTGTGAGTTGTTTGCGCCGTGTGCTATTCGGTGGTTTGTAGATATTTGCTATTTTTATATTTTCGATCTGAATCACCGCTACCATCACGCTTTCTCTGTCTGATTTCTCCTCGAGAATAACTGAGACATCCTTTAAGTTGTTGCGGACAAAGCTGGCTACTCCATATTCACGATGGTTAATTCGGGACACTAATTTATAGCCTGGGATGTGCCCTCGCTTCCACAGAGCGTTGTCATCTACAGTATGAGTCTCTTGCAGCGCTATGACGTCCACCATATTCTCTCTCAAAATTTTAGATAGTATTTCGCCCTTATTTCTGGGCAGTCCCTCAACAATCAGTTGACATATTCTGAGCACGTTTCTAGGTTGGCTATGAACAGTGTCGTTTGTATAGGGCTTCATATTGTTGTTAATTTCGTAACCGCTGTTGGAATTATCTTTAAATCGCCTTCTGCGAGAGTTAGCCCAATTGTAGAGGACCAATTAGTTGCCCAGGAAGCACCGGCGATGATCAAGGCACATGAAGATGCATTTGAAGGCGAAAAAAGTAACTGCTCACCTGGAGGTCTCTCGCTTACTCCCCATGAGTGAAGTGTTTCCTGCCTCACTCCTGAGCTCTGCACCGGGCCCTGGTTGGTAAGCGCTTTCACAAGAGTGAGGTAACATCTTGTGGCAGCGCTTACCACCCGGGGCTCGGAGCAGAGCTCAGGAGTGAGCCAGGAAGCACTGAGTGACGAATAATGTGAAACCACCCCACTCGCTCCCCACCCTCTCCCAATAAGACTATGTCAGAAGAGTAGCAATAAGTGTATAAATAACCGAGTTTAGATGTTCAGGCTATTCAGACATGCTGCCACTCAGTCTGCATCCTGAATTGGAGAGAATAATGATCTGTTGAGTTTAAGCGAAACAGTGACTAACACTTTGGGGACGAAGATTGCTGCCTGCCTGCCCGATGATCAACTTGCCAAGTTCCGGAGCTTCTTTTCGAGAAGCTGGCGTGTGGACAGTCTCTGCTCTTTCAGGGAGTTCTGACGATGGACTGCACGCCGTCTACAATCCTGATGAAGTGTCCATGGCCGCAGCTGCTCGGCTATCGCACACAAGCGAACGATGCGAGGACCACGTGTAACAGCCAACTGGCTAAATGGCTCTGAGCACTATGGGACTTAACTTCTGAGGTCATCAGTCCCCTAGAACTTAGAACTACTTAAACCTAACTAACCTAAGGACATCACACGCATCCATGCCCGAGGCAGGATTCGAACCTGCGACGGTATCGGTCGCGCGGTTCCAAACTGTAGCGCCTAGAACCGCTCGGCCACCACGGCCGGCTTAACAGCCAACTAAGCCATGTCTCCGCAATATCCCTTCTTCCAGGAGTGCCAGTTCTGCAACGTCTGCAGGAGATCTTCTTGCGAAGTTTGGAAAGTAGGAGACAAGGTACTGGCAGGATTATAGCTGTGAGGACCAGTACTGAGTCGCGCTTGGGTGGCTCGGATGGTAGCGTAGTTACCTGCGAAAGGCAAAGTTCCCCAGTTCGAGGGTCCGGCACACAGTTTCAACCTGCCAGGAAGCTTCATACCAGCTCACACTCAGCTGGAGAGGGAAAATTTCATTCTCGATGATCTGCTATCTTCGTGGTTGAAGGTTTTGGACACAGGTTTGCACCCGCGGTCATTTTTCTCCTGGAACCGTTTAAAATCTCGAATGTTTTTTAGTATACAGAAGTAAAACAAACTGCAGATAGAAACCCGAGACCGCAACCGTCATCCACAGTGGCAACATAACATCGCATTCCTTAAGAAACAGGGACTGCCTTCTCCACTGACTGTCTTAGCAATCAGTCGCGATCAGTCAACAACAATATTGTGAAACATCCCGCCTACGGCCAGTTACAGTAAACTCATGGTGCCGCCTGGAGTGGCCGAGCGGTTCTAGGCTCTACAGTCTGGAACTACACGACCGCTACGGTCGCAGGTTCGAATCCTGCATCGGGCCTAGATGTGTGTGATGTTCTTAGGTTAGTTAGCTTTAAGTAGTTCTAAGTTCTAGGGGACTGATGACCTCAGAAGTTAAGTCCCATAGTGCTCAGAGCCATTTGAACCATTTTGAACACTCATGGTTGCTGTTGAAGTACTGGCATAGTGGCAGGTCCCGTCGCCTTTAACGTTGACGCTCTGTAGCGTCGTTGGGTGACGTTTCTATCCTCGATTTGTTCCTCACGACAAACTCAATAATCCGTCGAAGTTTTTCGAAATATTTCTAGGACACCCTGTAAAAAATTTTTAATCTACCATGTTAAGTAAGTTTTGTCAGACTGGGTAAATTTTTATAACGTTCAGTTACTTTTTATTCTTCTTTTTCGTTTGGGACGTTATTCGCAGTAATAATTCTTCCAAACTTGCTAAACGCTTGTATGGAGTCGTCTCCACCTTTCCACTGTTAATAAACGAGTGAAAAATGTCGATCATGTCGTAAGTCTCTTGAAGACGCATCACATGAATGACGCTCCAGACCTACAAGCACAGGTGAAACATAGAGAAATTGCTCATTATCATAATATCAGTAATGAAAGATGTATGAAGTAGCTGGCGTAGAAGGCAAAAATGGAAAATTAACTGCGAGAATGCTAAGTAAGGCAGTATGGAAAGTGATGAATTTGACTCACAACAAACGTGAAAAGAATTCCAGTGTCAATAGTGTCCAGTATTTATAAGGGATTTATCTTACATTAGTTTGAAAAGTGTTGTACAAAGATGTGTCCGGAAATCAATACCTGATGAAATATTCCACAGTTCACAGCTTGAATGTTATTAGCAGATGAAAGATTCACAACAGATGGCATAGTAAATCACAATATGCACGTGTGGGAAGTCACAGGTCCTCGAGAAATTATGGTAGTGAGATACCAGCATCATTTTGGTATCAATGTATGGGCAGCAACTGTCGGCTACTGACTTATACGGCCATACGTTTCACCAAAGAGATGAACAGGTGAACAGGTACTGTGTATCACTGATATCTGCCGATGAATTATAAGCGCAGTTGGACAACGGTCTCTTTCCTAGGAGACAACGACTGTGGTTTATACATCACGGCCAACACCCTATTTTCTACAGATCGTGCGACACTACTTCACCGCAACATTTGATGGGCATGGTCGAGGTGGTCTGTTAGCATGCTCTCCCTATTACCTCTGACCTGAATTTGTTGGATTTCTGTCCATGGGGATATTTAATGACGTTGGTGTATGCCCAACATATCTACAATTTGCAGACGTTATAGGAGTGTGCGATTAATGCATGTGATGCATTCCAGATGCAAGCAGACGTATTTGATAGAATGCGTGATTCACAGTGAACAAACGCTACAAAATGTGTCAGGATGTGTGGTGACCAAGTGTAGCAACAAAAATTTGGACATGGGGTGGTAATGAGATCGAAACCAAGCCAAACTTTTAGCAGTCCTGTGTGCTGTCATCTACACTAAGAGAAGTAATCATATTAATTGTATCTGGCGGGCAGCTTGAATCCGCGCACGCAACGGTCGGACTCTAAATTCAGTGCTGTTTAACTCGGGAACGGCGCCACGTGTCGCATTTTTGCTTAACATTTATTTTTCAGCACAATCTGCCGTGCAACACCCTCTCAAGCTTTTAAGACTGTTTCTGACGGCCATGTTTATGTGTAATGTTTGCCAGCCATAGACTAATATTTTGTAGACCTTCCATATTTCTTATGGCATGAACTGTTCTAAATGGTCGAAGGCTCGAATAAAGTGTATTTGGCTCTAAAAGACGTATAATTTCACTGTGAGACCAAGAACGTTTCTTCTATTCCATGTATTAATATGTAAATACTGTACATGTGTTTATGTTTGGCACGGTTTTGAAGTTCACATAATACGGGGGTCATCCCGAAGGAGACAGTGGTTCAACGCAACAGTGGTTCAACACACTGTTAACAACATGTCCAGTAGTGGAGTGCCTGAGATACAGTTGATTGCCTGAAGGAACGTTCTACAGTCTGATCAAGAAGTCAACTGAGTACCCAGCTGAAGTGGCACGGTAAACATAGGGAAATGTTAACCTAACTTACCCGGATTATGATTTTTGATCATCACACAAACAGTGCCACCAGATGACTTTCCAGACAGCTGTTAACCTGTAATAACTATTGCAGGGTAGTCAAAGGCGAAGTAAAGAATAATAGAAGGAAGAATGGAGCGCAAGAAAGAGATTCTCTCTGGTTTCGAGCGGCTGACAAAAGTGATAAAGGCTGCCATTCTTGTTTGCGAGATGAAAGCCGAGATCACCATTTGCAGCTTCGTAGACAGGACCGATCCCAGAGCTTTGCTGCAGAACCGAGTAGAAGGTCTGAGTCAGAGGTTCAGACGGTTCTGCGACCGTGTTGGCTGCAGATACCTCGACGTGCGCCATAGGGTTACGCTGAATACGTCAGGAGTCCACTACACGCAGGAGACGGCTACACGGGTAGCAGGGACTGTGTGGCGTAGACTGGGTGGTTTTTTAGGTTAGGGGGTCTCCGGGAAATACAAAAAGGGCTTCACTCTGAACGGCTGCAGGTTGAACATAGGAAGAACGTAGATGCAGGAACTATCGGTATAACAGTTTCAAACTGTCATAGCTGTGTTGGGAAAGTACCAGAGCTCCTAGCGCTAATAGAAAGCATAGACGCTCAAATCGTTATAGGCACTGAAAGCTGGCTAAAGCCGGAGATAAGATCGGCCGAATTTTTAGTGAAGAAGCTAACGGTGTACCAAAAGGATGGGTTAAACACAGCTGCCGGTGGTGCGCTTGTTGCTATAAGAAGTGGCTTATATTTTAATGAAATTGAAGCAAACAGTTCCTATGAGATAGTATGGGCAAAGGTCATTCTTGGCCACTGGAATAAAATAATAATTGGGCCCTTTTACCGACCTCCCGACTCACAATTGTTGAAAGGTTCAAAGAAAACTTATGTTTAATTTCAAAAATCTTTCCCGATTCATACAACTGTAGTTGGTAGTGACTTCAGTTTACCCTCTAAATGTTGGCGAAAATACATGTTTAAATCCGGAGGTGAGCATAAAACATCACCCGAAAGTGTGCTAAACGCAGTCTCTGAAAATTATTTAGAGTAGTTAGTTCATGAGCTCACGCGAATAGTAAACCGTTGTGAAAAACAATTGACCTCTTAGCAATAAATAATCCTGAACTAATAACATGCATCAAAATGGATACAGGGATTGGTGAACACAAGGTTGTCTTAGCGAGACTCAATATTGTAACCCCAAAATTCTCCAAAAATAATCGAAAAATATACTAATTAAAAAAAGATATAAAAATTCACTTGACGCCTTCCTGAGTGAAAATCTCCACTCCATCCAAATTAATAATGCATGTGTAGACCAGGTATGGCTTGAATTCAGATAAATAGTATCGACAACAATTGAGAGATTTATTCCAATAAATTAACATACGACGGAGATGATCCCCCTTGGTATTCAAAACGGGTCATAACACTGTTGCAGAAACAACGAAAAAAGCATGCCACATTCAAACGAACGCAAAATCTTCAAATTGGCGATCTTTTACAGAAGCTCGAAATTTAGAGTGGACATCAATGCGAGATGATTATAATAGTTTGCACAACGAAACTTTATAACGAAACTTGGCAGACATTACCAAGAGATTCTGGTAGTATGCAAAATATTCCAACGGTAAGACACAGTCAACGTCTTCTCTACCCTATAGCAATGGAAATACTATCGACGACAGTGCTGCGAAAGCACAATTATTAAACACAGTCTTTCGAAATTCCTTCACCAAAGAAGACGAAGTAAATATTCCAGAACGTGAATCAAGAACAGCTGCCAACACGAGTAACTTGAAAGTAGATATCATTGGAGTAGTGAAGCAACTTCAGTCACTTGATAAAAGCAAGTGCTCTGGTCCAGACCGTATACCAGTTAGATTCCTTTCAGCGTATGCTGATGCAATAGATGCATACTTAACGATCATATACAACCGCTCGCTCGACGAAAGGTGCGTATACAAACACCGGAAAGTTGCACAAGTCACACCCATATAACTGAAAGGTAATAGGTGTAATGCACTAAATTATAGGTCGATATCATTAACGTCGACATTCAGCGCATGTTGGACAATATATTGTGTTCGCACATTATGAATAACTGGAAGAGAACGGTCTACTGACACACTGTCAACATGGATTTAGAAAACATCCTTCATGTGACATACAACAATGGGATTTCAAATTGATTCCATATTTCTAGGTTTCCCGAAGGCTTTTGGCACTGTACCTCACAAGCGGCTTCATTTTTGTTTTTGTTTTTGTTTTTGGTCGTCAGTCTCGTCAGTCTTCTGACTGGTTTGATGTGGCCCGCCTCCTGTGCCAACCTCTTCATCTCAGAGTAGCACTTGCAACATACGTCCCCAATTATTTGTTGGATGTATTCCAATCTCTGTCTTCCTCTACAGTTTTTGCCCTCTACAGCTCACTCTAGTACCATGGAAGTCATTCCCTCAGGTCCTATCATCCAGTCCCTTCTCCTTACAAGTGTTTTCCACATATTCCTTTTCTCTACGATTCTGCGCAGAACCTTCTCATTCCTTACCTTATCAGTCCACATACCTTTCAGCATTCGTCTGTAACACCACATCTCAATTCCTACGATTCTCATGTGTTCCGGTTTTCCCACAGTCCACGTTTCACTACCATACAAGTACATTCTCAGAAATTTTCTTCCTCAAATTAAGGCTGATATTTGATATAAGTAGACTTCTCTTGGCCAGGAATGCCCTTTTTGCCATTGCTTCTCTGCTTTTGATGTCCTCCTTGCTCCGTCAGCCATTGGTTATTTTACTGCCTAGGTAGCAGAATTCCTTAACTTCATCTACTTCGTGACAGTTAACCCTGATGTTAAGTTTCTCACTGTTTTCAATTCTACTACTTCTCATTAACTTCATCTTTCTTCTATTTACTCTCAATCCATGGTCTGTACTCATTAGACTGTTCATTCCGTTCAGCAGGTCACGTAATTCTTCTTCACTTTCAATCAGGATAGCAATGTCATCGGCGAATCGTATCATTGACACCCTTCCACCTTGAATTTTAATCCCACTCGAGAACCTTTCTTTTATTTCCATCATTGCTTCCTCGATGTACAGATTGAACAATAGGGGCGAAAGGCTACATCCTTGTCTTACAAACTTTTTAATACGAGCACTTCGTTTTTAGTCTTCCACTCTTATGATTCCCTCTTGGCTATTGTACATACTGTATATGACCCGCCTCTCCCTATAGCTTACATCTACTTTTCTCAGAATTTCGAACATATGGCACCATTTTACATTGTCGAAAATCTTTCTACGTCGACAAATCCTATGAACGTTTCTTGATTTTTCTTTAGTCTTGCTTCCATTATTAACCACAACGTCAGAATTGTCTCTCTCGTGCCTTTACCTTTCCTAAAGCCAAACTGATCGTCAACCAGCGCATCCTCAATTTTATTTTCCATTCTTCTGTATATTATTCTTGTCAGCAACTTGGATGCATAAGCTGTTAAGCTGATTGTGCGATAATTCTTGCACTTGTCAGCTCATCTCGTCTTCGGAATTGAGTGGATGATGCTTTTCCAAAAGTCAGATGGTAATGTCGCCAGACTCATACGTTCTACACACCGAAGTGAATAGTCGTTTTGTTGGCACTGCCCGCAATGATTTTAGAAATTCTGATGGAATGTTGTCTGTCCCTACTGCTTTATTTTATTTTAAGTCCTCCAAAGCTGATTTAGTACTGGATCATCTATCTCTTCTAAATCGACTCCTGTTTCTTCTTCTATCACATCAGACAAATCTTCCCCCTCATAGAGGCTTTCAATGTATTCTTTCAACCTATCTCCTCTGCATTTAACAGTGGAATTTCCGTTGCAGTCTTGATGTTATCACCCTTTCCTTTAATGTCAACGAAGTTAGTTTTCACTTTCTTGTATGCAGGACAATCATTTCTTTTTCGATGTCTTCACATTTTTCCAGCAGCTATTTCGCCTTAGTTTCCCTGCACTTCCTATTTATTTCATCCCTCAGTGACTTGTATTTCTCTATTCCTGAGTTTCCCGGAACATTTTTGCACTTCCTTCTTTCATCGATCAATTGAAGTATTTCTTCTGTTACCCATGGCTTCTTCGCAGTAACCTTCTTTATATCTAAGTTTTCCTTCCCGACTTCTGTGATGACCCAGTCCTCTTCAACTGTACTGCCTGTTGAGCTATTCCTTATTGCTGTATCTGTAGCCTTAGAGAACTTGAACCGCATCTCGTCATTTCTTAGTACTTCCGCATCCCACTTCTTTGCGTATTGATTCTTCCTGACTAATGTCTTAAACTTCGGCCTACTCTTCATCACTACTATATTGTGATATGAGTTTATGTCTGCTCCTTGGTACGCCTTACAATCCAGTACCTGATTTCGGAATCTCCGTCTGACCATGACGTAATCTAACTGAAATCTTCCCGTATCACCCGACCATTTCCATGTATACCTCCTATTGTGATTCTTGAATAAAGTATTCGCTATTACTAGCTGAAACTTGTAACATAACTCAATTACTGTTTCTCCTGTTTCATTCCTTTTCCCAAGCCCGTACTCTCCTGTAACCTTTTATTCTACTCCTTCCCCTACAACTTCATTCCAGTCTCCCATGACTATTAGATTTTCATATTCCTTTATATACTGTATTACCCATTCAATATCCTCATACACTTTTCTATCTGTTCATCTTCAGCTTGTGACGTCGGCATGTATACCTGAACTATCGTTGTTCGTGTTGGTTTGCTGTCGATTCTGATAAGAACAATCCTGTTGCTGAACTGTTCACAGTAACACACTCTCTCTATCCTACCTTGCTATTCATAATGAATCCTACTCTAGTTATACCATTTTCTGCTGCTGTTGATATTCCCCTATACTCATCTGACCATAAATCTTTGTCTACTTTCCACTTCACATCACTGACCCCTACTATATCTAGATTGAGCATTTGAATTTCCCTTTTCAGATCTTCTAGTTGCCCTACCACATTCGAGTTTCTGACGTTCCACGCCCTGATTCGTAGAACGTTATCCTTCCGTTGATTATTCAATCTTTTTCTCATGGTAACCTTCCCCTTGGCAGTCCCCTCCCGGAGTTCCGAATAGGGGATTATTCCGGAATCTTTTGCCAATGGGGAGATCATCATGACACTTCTTCAATTACAGGCCACATGCCTTATGCATACACGTTACGTGTGTTTAATGCAGTGGTTTCCATTGCCTTCTGCATCCTCATGACGTTTATCATTGCTGATTCTTCCGCCTTTATGGGCAGTTTCCCACCCCAAGGACATGAGAGTGCTCAGAATCTCTGTTCTTTCCTCCGCCCTCTTTGACAAGGCAGTTGCAGAATGAGGGGTGACTTCTTATGCCCGAAGTCTTCGGCCGCCAATGCTGATTATTAATCAAAATTTAAGCAGCAACGGGATTCGAACCCGGGTCACAAGACGTTTTAATTGTGAATCAAAGACGCTACCCCTAGTCCACGGGTGCAACCACCGACATAAACGATTTAGGAAACAATTCGAGCAGACATCTAAGGCTGTTTGCAATGCTGCTGTCGTTTATCGTCTAGTAAACTCATCAGAAGATCAAAGCTAATTCCAAAACGATTCTGAAAAGGTATCTGAATGTTGCGAATATCGACAATTGACCCTAAATAATGAAAAGTATCAGGTCATCCACATGAGTCCTAAAAGGAATCCGTCAGCTTCGGTTGCGCGATAGACCAATCTAATCTAAAGGTCGTAAATTTAACTAAATACCTAGGAATTACAATTACGAATAATTTAAATTGGAAAGAACACGTACAAAATGTCATGGAGAAGGCAAACCAAGCACTGCGTTCTATTGGCGAAACAGAAAATATAACATATCTATTAAGGAGACTACCTGCTCTACGTTTCTCCTTCCTCTTCTGGAGTATTGCTGCGCGGTCTGGGATCCTTGCCAGATAGGATTAACGGAGTACACTGAGAAAGTTCAACGAAGAGCAGCACTTTTTTTTATTATCGGTGAAATAGGTGAGACAGTGTCACGGGCATGATACAGAATTTCGGATGGACACCATTGAAACAAAGGCGTTTTTCATTGCGGCGATATCTTCGCACGAAATTTCAACCACCAACTTTCTCAAACTAATGTGAAAATACACAAAAAAAAAGTTTTGCATCACCTCGGTTCCGAGAGCTGCCGAACCTGTACAGAAAATTGGAATAGAGATCGCATAAATATCAATTCCGCCCTTTTTATTACTCATGAAAACCACTCTTTGCATGTTGTACCACCATACAGCAAGACTTTCAGATGTGCTGGTCCACATTGCTGTACACACCGGTACCCCTAATAGCCAGTAGCACGTCCTCTTGCATTGATGCATGTCTGTATTCGTCGTGGCATACTGTTCACAAGTTTATAAAGGCACTGTCGGTCCAGAGTGTCCCACTCCTTAACGGCGCTTCGGCGTAGATTCCTCTGAGTGGTTGGTGGGTCACGTCGTCCATAAACAGCCCTTTTCAATCTATACCAGGTATGTTCGACTGGGTTCATGTCTGGAGAACATGCTGGCTACTCTGATCGGGCGAAGTCATTATCCTGAAGGAAGTCATTCACAAGATGTGCACGATGAGGGCGCAATTTTCGTCCATGAAGACGAATGCCTCGCCAATATGCCGCCGATATGGTTGCACTATCGATCGGAGGACGGCATTCACGTATCGTACAGCCTTTACGTCGCTTTCCATGACCACCAGCGGCGTACGCCAGCCCCACATAATGTCACCCCAAAACAGCACGGAACCTCCATCTTGCTGCACTCGCTGGACTGCGCTTCCAAGGCGTCTAGTCAGCCGCGCGGGATTAGCCGAGCGGCCTGAGGCGCTGCAGTCACGGACTGTTCGGCTGGTCCCGGCGGAGGTTCGAGTCCTCCCTCGAGCATGGGTGTGTGTGTTTGTCTTTAGGATAATTTAGTTTAAGTAGTGTGTAAGCTTAGGGACTGATGGCCCTAGCAGTTAAGTCCCACAACATTTCACACACATTTGAAAAAGCGTCTAGCCTGACCGGGTTGCTTCCAAACACGTCTCCGACGATTGTCTGGTTGAAAGCATATGCGACACTCATCGGTTTAGAGAAAGTGATGCGATTCCTGAGCGGTCCATTAGGCATGTTGTTGGGCCCATCTCTACCGCGGTGCATGGTGTCGTGGTTGCAATGATGGACCTCGCTATGGACGTCGGGAGTGAAGTTGCGCAACATGCATCCTATTGCGCACGATTTGAGTCGTAACACGACGTCCTGTGGCTGCATGAAAAGCATTATTCAACATGGTGGCGTTGCTGTCAGGATTCCTCCGAGCCATAATCCGTAGGTAGCAGCCATCCACTTTAGTATTAGCCCTTGGGCGGCCTGAGCGAGCCATGTCATCGACGATTCCTGCCTCTCTGTATCTCCTCCATGTCCGAACAACATCGCTTTGGTTCACTCCGAGACGCCTGGCCACTTCCCTAGTTGGGAGCTCTTCTAGGCACAAAGTAGCAATGCGGACGCGATCGAACCGCGGTATTGACCGTCTAGGCATAGTTGAGCTAGAGACAACACGAGCCATGTACCTCCTTCCTGGTGGAATGGCTGGAAGTGATCGGCTGTCTGACCCCCTCCGTCTAATTGGCGCTGCTCATGCATGGTTGTTTACATCTTTGGGCGGTTTTAGTGACATCTCTGAACAGTCAACGGGGCTGTGTCTGTGATACAATATCCTCACTCAACGTCTATCTTCAGGAGTTTTGGGAACCGTGGTGATGGAAAACTTTTTTTGACATTTGTATTTTGTTGACGCCGAGCTACATAGCGAGAAACGATCGTCATAATGGTATAAAGGAAATCAGAGCTTGCACGGAAAGATATAGATGTTCCTTTTTTTCCTCGAGCGGCACGGAGTGGAATAATAGAGAATTATTGTTAAAGTTGTTCGTTGTGCCCTCTGCCAAGCACTTAAGTGTGATTTGCCGAGTATCCATGTAAATGTAGATGAAGGACCAGTAGGGGACCTAGGTCGGATGGATCCCGTCTGTAGCAAAAGTAATGGATCTCTCACAACGAGGAGGAGCGGGAATAAATTAACATCTTAACCAAATTTTTAAATTAATAAAAATTTTATGTAACGTTAATGTTTGATGTTGAATAAAATTAGCAAAACTTTTTATATTCTTGCTAACCATAGATACAGCACATAATGTAGATTAATAAGACCACTTCAGCTGTAGAATCCTTTTATTCTTATTCACCGCAGGTTTCACAGCACTTAAAACTGCATCTTCTGGTGCACATGGGAGTCAAGTCATCAAATACATAAGATATCACAGTATGTCTTAGTGTTCATAATCAGTCACCTGAAATAGATTATGGGCGAAAACGGCGTATGTACTAAAAGTAATAACTTATGATGGAGCACCCGGATCTTCTATAATATGTTATGTGTATGATGTGATTCCAATTTGTAGATAACGATGCAGCTGCAAGTGCTATGAATCCGTTAGTGACTAAGAACAAAAGGATTTTACAGCTCAAGCGGTTTTATTTCTCTGCACGATCTAACGTGGCTGTGGTTGCTCAGACTGTAAAAATTTATTTCTCAGTGCAATAAAATTTGAATATGATATGTGTATTACTTCTCTTCGCCACCGGAGAGCCCCATTTTCGATCAATGTCTGCATGTTTGAATATTAACTCTCATCTTAGGAGATCGTTAGTGGACATATCAGAGCATTGTGTATCAAACAAGCCTTTCTTTAATTAGTAAAGTAACCGCAACATAAAAAAACACAAACTTCTACATTAAAGTGTTAAAATAAATGCACAGGAATCAAGTATCCATCCAGTGCCCTTCTAATGAAATCGTAACGCTTATCGGAAAAGACAGTAATATTTATAAAAAAATGGTTCAAATGGCTCTGAGCACTATGGGACTTAACATCTGTGGTCATCAGTCCCATAGAACTTAGAACTACTTAAACCTAACTAACCTAAGGACATCACACACATCCATGCCCGAGGCAGGATTCGAACCTGCAACCGTAGCAGTCGCGCGATTCCGGACTGAGCGCCTAGAACCGCGAGACCACCGCGGCCGGCCTAATATTTATAAATATGGTACTAGAGGGAGAAATAACTTACAGTATCCATCACTTAGTTGCAGTGTGCCGCAGAAAGAACTTAAAAAGTTGTCAAAGATAAATAGGGCAAGGAATGAGGAGGTTCTCCGCAAAATCAGCGAGGAAATGAGTATATGGAAACAGTGACAATTAGAAGGGACAAGACGACAGGTTATCTGTTAAGACATCAGTGATTAACTTCCATGGTACCAGAGAGAGAGCTGCTGAGGGCGTAAACTGTAGGAGAAGACAGAGACTGACGTTCATTTAACAGATAAATGAGGCCGTAGGTTGAAGGTGATACACTGAGATTCAGAAGATGTGTGTGTTTGTGTGAAAGATATGGCATATTTCTCAGAGAGGAAACTATCTGACAAGTTTCACATCATAACTAGATACGGCTAAAATATGCAGATAATTTAGAAGCTAGTGTGAAGGTAGTGCAGCTATAACCTAGCAGTCGCTGTTGAGTATGTCAGTCTGGTGCGCCTTCGTTAGCCAGCCACTGCAGCCCGCTGCCGGACGTGTCTTCCCAACAGACTGTAAGCATTTAGAGCGCAACTTAAGTATGTAAACCACGGTTAGGACATGCATTCTCATATTCAGTTTCCGTACGGACAAAAATTACCAGAACTTTACCGTTGATAGTTGGCTGTCTCAAACGGTACAAGTTAAGCAATATGAAGCGACCTTTCTCCTGCGGGAAGTTCTCACTAGCGGTATTTTGTGATGATAGTACGTAACGAAATTTGTGAACGAGTTGTAGAAATGTTCGAGAGCTCCGTGCGTTACACAGATTCCATTCTTATAACGAGTCCTTTCCGGACATGTGCTTGAGGACACAATTGTACTTTTAAAATTAGAAACAAGTCACTATGTTAACGTTCAACAAAGTAAGTGTATAAGCAATAAATTTTTCACATCTTTAAGTAGCGCTGCACGAGTTTCGCACCTGGATTATAAATGAAGAGAATATGTTGCTGTACCTGCAAGGTCTTTGTGTGTGAATTTCTAAGGGACCAGACTCCTGAGGTCATAGGTCCCTAGACTTACACACTACTTAAACTAACTTATGCTAAGAACAACACACACACACACACACACACTGTTGCCCGAGGGAGGACGCGAACCTCCGACGGGAGGGCCCTCGCAGTCAGTGACATGGCGCCTCTAGCCGCGCGGCCACTCCGCGGGGCCCTGCGAGGTCTTTGTTACGAAAGCCAGCCATTTGATGAAAGCAAGTTGGTCACAGTTCACATGGAAACAGTCTCCCGTTTATTCTTCTTCGAAGCAGTACTCCAAGGGTGTTTCAAATTCGCCAAGAAAGTCTTTGGTATAGTCACATTGGAAAAAAATGAAAATTTGATTAAGCTGGAGAATCGTGCTGCTGAGAAATGGAAGTACACAAACGCCTGAAGGCGTAGCAAGTGGTCTCTATGCCATATGTTAATTTCATTGTCAAAAGATACCATAATTGTTTCTGTGATAAATTTAACAAAATTTTTGTATTGGCGGAAGAAGAAACCATCGAAAGGTTGTACAATGCCTGTGCACTTCGCTGGAATTTGCTTCTTGATGGATTCAACGCCTTTAGGATCCGTTGAGGTGTATAGTTAGACATCTCTACTGGCTTTCCAGGAGTCAACCAAAAGAAGGAATTTAGTTTTTCTTGTATGTGTGACCACATTACTAGTTCCAGGAAGACTTTTAAATCCCTCTTTGTCATATTAATAGATTTACTAACCAGCGCCTTGACGTTTGGTGATTTTATATTCATATTTGCAGAAAATGGCCGGTAGACTCCGACACAAGAACGTAGGAATGGGGAGCAGCGTACAACCCATCTCAATCCCGGACATTACCACATAACAGTGTATGGTTTCCGCTATGGATCAAATCACGTCAGAGACATGCTTACAACACACACACCCAAGCCCGAGGGAGGAATCGAACCTCCGAGGGGGGGGGGGGGGGGGAGGGGGAGCCGCGCGGATCGTGACAAGACGCCCCCAGACCGCGCGGCTTTCACTGAGAGAGTCTTTCCAGAACGTAACTCTTTACCAAATCTTGATTGGTCAGCATTAATTACTTGATCTGGTGACAGCCGTTTTACCTCAATGAGACATATGATTTATCTCAGGAACTGATAATCTTTTTGTTGAATATCGGCTTCCCTGTAACTAGCCGCTTGCTAAATGTGTGTGTTATTTTGCCCAGATAATCTTGCTCTTGCGTTTAAAAATCTTTACCCGCAAGTTGGAAGCTTTCAAGTGCAGTGAATTGTGAGGACCAATTGTCTTCATTATTTTCAGTGTCTCAATGTCCGATTATGTATATTGCGTTTTCCTGTCTCTTTGCTATAAAATGATTCACGATTTATCATATCCCGCAGAATTTTTGGGTTTCGGTAATGGCATTGTTTTAGCCTGTTTTCAAAATTTTGTGAAGCATTACTGCTGTTTAGTTTCCTTTTCTGTACCCACACTCTCTTGGTGTCATATCAGTTGCTAATCCAGGACGACACAGACAGAGATTATCAATATTTCCATCTTCTTCCCTTGCTTGTTTTATCCGTATCTTGCACGCATCAGCCAGATATACTTCTGGAAACTACGTTTGTTTTCTTGGAGATGATGGCTGATAAGATGAGCCGCTGCTTCCCTGGAAACTCGTCACTGATGAGAGTGCTTCATTCCTCGCTGCAAAGGCTCTATCGTTTTCTTTAATTGATACCTCTTCACCTGATACCTCTTCATCTGATGCCACTTCATCTATCAAATGTGTAGTAACCTCTGCTGTTATAGCATTCTCTGTCACTTGTTGCTTTATTTGTTTACAAACAACACTATTCTCCTGTAGGCACATCTTTTGCAATACCAAAGTAACTCAGTAACAGTTTCACAGTTGCTTCCTGCCTCGTTATCCAGGGTGAAACACTTACCTAACTCCGCAAACACACTTCACACGACAAAGATAATCTGATCTACTCCAACAGCAAACAAGAATCCACCTGACGCAGCAGTCCGCTTGCGAGCCGCCGCTACGGTTCTGGACACAGTCGATCTTCACAACCACTATCACCTTAGTCAAACTCACGCTTCACTTCAACGCGAACTCATGTGCTCATGTTCGTCCCCGAGGCTTTGCCCGTAACGTATGAAGTTTGCACCCGGCCCCCTTTAAGATAAGACGTTTATGCAACTGATCAAAAATTTCAATTTTCAATTTATTTTTTATAAGTAGAAATCACAGACAATAAGTTCCCAAAGATTCATTAATGAAATCGCATCCAGAGTGCCAGAAAAATAATGAAATGTGAGACGGAACCTTCCCAAAACGCCCACTTTTGCACAAACATTTCAGTACTAGCTCGATGAACGACACTGTGGATTACTTTCAAGCAAACTTGCACGGTATACATTTAGAAGACTGTGATGTATACTCTTTCGTTTTATAGATCACCTGTGACTCTTGTCAGTGATATGAAGGGCAAGAAGTTGGAAGAAGGAAAGGGCATCGGTGGACACAATAGTTTCATAAAGGAGAAGATAGACATTCGTCAAGTATATTATTGCAGAGCTATCAGACAGAACCTATCCAGTGTGTCAGGAAAAGTTCATTATGGGCTACATATTTCCACATAGTGTCAAGAGATGAACGTCCCTTACATCATGTGTGCGAAATTAGCTGGTCTAAGTATCTACTGGGCATGACAACCCCTACATGTTATCAAGCCCATTTACAAATTTCTGGCCGATCCGGGAGTTCTAAAAAAAGTGTGTGCACAGAAAAGCCTAGAACCTAATGAGTCTCCAAATTCACTCATATGGAAACTATGCCATAAAACCACATTTTATTCTGTTACAGTGGTCAGAATTGCACCATATGATGCAGTTCTCGTATTTAATGATGGGAACGTAGCACAGAGAATTGGCTTTAAGACAGGAAAATTCACAAAAGATATCTTAAGAAAAATAGATATACAGCGCCTCTCTGCAGCTGAAAAATCAGTTGAAAGCCTGGTAAATTTCAGACACAGAAAAAAAAGGAATAACGAGATAAGTATTGAAGGGAAAGTGGACCGTGTGTACCAATCTGGGTCCTTCTGAGGGGGTGACATAAGAAAAAACGATATGTTGAACATTAAATTGTATTTCATGAAAATGATGTTTTTTAAAGTTTATGTACCTTTTTCTCAGATTACATGAAGGTTAGAATTATGAAATTTTGTAGACTTTTTTCTATAAACCCAATAAATGTTGTCTCAAGAGTAAATTTTGAAATTCTGAGTGTAAGTTGATATATGGGACAAACTGCTTGGAATTTCGCGTGAATTTTATATTATACTTCCAGAATTTTAATTGTTTTTTTTAGTGGTAGCCTTTATCATCGAAATTAGGTATATTCATTACACGTACAGCGTCAGTGTTTTAGAAAACCACCAATGGCTGGTGCCTTGTTTTCCTCTTCACGCTATTGTACCGCGTCGTCTGGTCCACGGTGCCAAATTCTCGTTTTGTTGCGTTGTACGTCATTATAGCCAGGCTTCTTTACTTCTAATGACGATACCGTTGTTTAGCCATGAAGAGAGCTGAGGACGGTAACAACTTTCTCCTTCTTGGAAAGGTGAGAGGCTACTGTCACAATTGGTTGGAAACCAAATAATGTAGACTGCATTTCGGGTCATTAAGGTGTAATAAAATCAGCCGACAGTTCACCTGTGTTTTTTCCGGATAGTACCGATTGGTCTCAGATATTTTGGCAGTTAATAATGAGCTAAATCGAGAGATGTAAAAAACCAAAAATTATTTCCAAGTTCAACCAGCAGAGTATTTACAACACTCTCTCCAAGCCATACGACTCTCGTTTCTTCCTCCTTCCTTAGAAACTCTTTCATCTTCCAGGAATACCGTGTAACACTCTCACAAATTACCCAGAATATATTCCATATCTACTATTTTTTGATGGGATTTATTGTCGAAATAGACAGCGACCTCGAAATGTGACCAGCTATTCACCCACGGTCATGCACCAGTCTGGAGGGTAGGAGTCCCTCAGAGTAGTCTAAAAAGCTGTTATTGGTTCCAGGTTGTCACTTGACCTTTCGTTCACGTCGGGTTGCTGCATTTTGAACGTACACCTTCAGAACGGCATCGAAGTGGTTACGAGACGTAATTTCATTGAACAGTGGTCAGCCTTTGTTAACACTCCAAAGCTGTCTGATATCTTCATTTCCTAAAAATCCCGCAATTAAATGACGAAAATGTACAAAATGTGCGGCGCGTTGTGTTGAGAGCCATCCACAATAAGTCATGTGTAGAGGCGTGCAATAGCGCCTTTTTCACGGTCAAGAAATATTACGAAAATTTGTGTATGAGCCACTTGTATCGTAAAACAATAAAAATACTATTATTCCCTTCATTCCCTTGGCGAGATGCAACAGAGTAAATAAACATGAGAGGTGTGGTTTCATTAATATTAATTATTTCTCTAAGAAGAGAGAGCGATAAAGCCATCATCAACTTACTTTCAACACGGGTGTCTGTAGTCCGTCTGGCAGCAGTTCTGGATGACTAACGTATGGCGAAGCTTTCTCTGAAAATAACTAACAACCTTCAATATTTGAATTGAAGTATTTACTGTACTCTGTATCATAATGGGTTGCTATATTCTGCGCCCACTCTTTAAATTCGTTCAGATATTTCATATATACAGGGTGTAGGGTGGTCACAAGTACCACCTTTACCAGCTGTCACTGATAGCTTGTAATTTCGTGACATCATTAACCTTTAAAATACAAAATCGTTTAGAATGCGCATTGAGTTGTGTATTCAACACAATGGATACTCGTTTGAACAAGTTTCTTACGTACCGTCAGTCACATTAACGTGAGCACCTGTTAAAACGCTGAATAACCACATTTTCAGCGCACACCGCTGTAAGATATGCAGGAAGAGAGTCAGTGAGACTCTGGAAAATACCGACAGGGATGTGGAACCATTCAGACTCCAGTGCCGTGGCCAGCTGCGATAGGTTTCTCGGCTGAGAATCCTTTGGTGCGAACAGATCGGTCGAGGTTGTGGCATGGATTATAGATTTTGTTTTAAAAAATTATAAAATCATTGACCGATTTCTATTCCACGTCTCAATAACGACAAGGGAAGGTCACGATATGTTGTCACGGAAATTATATTTATACACAGCACAGTTAATAGATCAACAAAATATACATGCTTCATAAAAATTGTAGCTGCTATGATCTATTAAAACAGAAGATATCAGTCGTCAACGTTACAATGAGAGTACTGTAAGTATGAATGATTTATTACACAAATAGATTATTTGAGACACATAGACAATGATATAAATATGAAACACTTTGTAACAGAGTTTACTTACGACTACATTATCGGGGGAAAAAGATATTGAAGCCACCAATAACAGCGTTGTCAGTGCATGGATAGTTCTCGCAGTGTGCACATTTGATGAAATCAAGCAGTATTCCAAGGATGTTTAAAATACGCCAGGAAAGTCATTGGTATAGTCACACTGAAAAAACTGATAATTTGATTAAGCAGGAGAATCGTGCTGCTGTGAAATGGAAATACACAAACGACTGAAGGCGTAAGAAGTGGTCTCTATGCCATACGAGAAGAAGGGCTTTAGTTTTTTTTGTCTGACCACAAGACTAGTCCCAGCAAGGCTTTTAAATCCCTCTTTGTTATATTAGAAGAGTTACTAACAAACGCCTTGACGTTCGGTAAATTTATTGCAGGAAAATGGCCTGTGGGCTCCGACACAAGGACGGAGATATGGGGTAGCAGCACAATCCCAGGCATTATCATATAACAGTGTGTGGTTGCCGCTAAGGATGCAGCCGCTCCAGAGACGTGCTTACTTATCTTCACTGAGAGAGTCTGTCCAAAAAGTAACTCTTTATCAAATCTTGATTGGTCAGCATTGATTACTTGATCTCGTGACAGGCGCTTTACCTCAATGATATGATTTCTCTCGCGAATTGATAATTTTTTTGTTGAATATCCGCATCCTTTTAACTAACCGCTTTCCAACTGTGTGTCTTATTTTGCACAGACAATCTTCTTGGATTTAAATTTCTTTACCCACAAGTCGGAAGCTTTCAACTGGAATGAATTGTGAGTGTCAATTGTCTTCATTATTTTGTTCAAATGTTCAAATGTGTGTGGAATCTTATAGGACTTATCAGCTAAGGTCATCAGTCCCTAAGCTTACACACTACTTAACCTAAATTATCCTAAGGACAAACACACACACCCATGCCCCAGGGAGGACTCGAACCTCCGCCGGGATCAGCCGCACAGTCCATGACTGCAGCGCCTTGGACCGCTCGGCTAATCCCGCGCGGCTTCATTATTTTCAGAGTTTCAATGTGTGGTTACGTATTATTGCATATTCCTGTCTGCTATAAAATGATAACGTGATTCACGATTTGTCATATTCTGCATAACTTTTGGGTTTCGGTGATGACGTTGTTTTAGCCTGTTTTCAAAATTTTGTGAAGCCATCCTGCTCTTTAGTTTCCTTTTTTGTACCCACACTCTTGCAATTTCAGGAGTGGTGTCATATCAGTTGCTAATTCAGGACGACACAGACAGAGATCATCAATATTTCCATTTTCCTACCTTGGTTGTTTTATCCGTAACTTGCACGCATCAGCCAGATACACTTCTCGAAACTTCGTTTGTTTTCTTGGAGATGATGGCTGGTAAGATGAACCGCTGCTTCCCTGGAAGCTCGTCACTGGTGACAGTGCTTCATTCTTCACTGCCAAGACGCTGTCATTTCCTTTATCTGACGCTCCTTCACCCGATGCCTCTTCATCTGCTGCCTCTTCATCTACTGAAAGTGTGATAACCTCTGCTAATACAGCATCCTCTGTCAATTGTTGCTTTATTTGTTTATAAATAATACTCTTCTTTTGTAGGAACATTTTTTGCTCTATCAAAGTATTTCACCAAAAGTCAACTTATTGTCCAGGGTGAAACACTAACTCTGCAGACACACTTCACACCACAAATACAATCTGATCTATTCCAACAGCAAACACGAACCCACCCGACGTATTGTTACCACTGTGCTGTGTGGAGAGCGGTACGTAAATGGAGGGTTTAAGTCGAGCGGGAAAACTTGCTATCGCCGCACCTATTCCTCCCTTTCCTGTTAATATAGACGCAGCATAACAGCTAAAACTGAACGTAGAGTTTTTCTTTCTAGTCAGTAACAAAATAAAAAAAAGTTTTCCATTCTCCGCGACAGCTACCGTGACCTTCCCTTGTGAGAAAGAAGGATCCTTTATTGTATGATTATATTCTGTAAAATACCTGGGAGTATGCGTACGGAACGATTTGAAGTGGAATGATCATATAAAATTAATTGTTGGTAAGGCGGGTGCCAGGTTGATATTTATTGGGAGAGTCCTTAGAAAATGTGGTCCTTCAAGAAAGTAGGTGGTTTACAAAACACTCGTTCGACCTGTACTTGAGTATTGCTCGTCAATGTGGGATACGTGCCGGGTCGGGTTGACAGAGGAGATAGAGAAGATCCAAAGAAGAGCGGCGCGTTTCGTCACAGGGTTATTTGGTAAACGTGATAGCGTTACGGAGATGTTCAACAAACTCAAGTGACAGACTCTGCAAGAGAGGCGCTCTGCATCGCAGTGTAGCTTGCTGTCCGGGTTTCGAGAGGGTGCGTTTCTTGATGAGGTATCGAATATATTGCTTCCCCCTACTTATACCTTCCGAGGAGATCACGAATGTAAAATCAGAGGGATACGAGCGCGCACGGAGGCTTTCCGGCAGTCGTTCTTCCCGCGAACCATACGCGACTGGAACGGGAAAGGGAGGTAATGGCATCTACATCTACATCTACATGATTACTCTGCAATTCACATTTAATTGCTTGGCAGAAGGTTCATCGAACCACAATCATACTATCTCTCTACCATTCCAGTCCCGAACAGCGCGCGGGAAAAACGAACACCTAAACCTTTCTGTTGGAGCTCTGATTCATTTTATTTTGATGATCATTCCCACCTATGTAGGTTGGGCTCAACAAAATATTTTCGCATTCGGAAGAGAAAGTTGGTGACCGAAATTTCGTAAATAGATCTCGCCGCGACGAAAAACGTCTTTGCTTTGATGACTTCCATCCCAACTCGAGTATCATATCTGCCACACTCTCTCCCCTATTACGTGATAATACAAAACGAGCTGCCCTTTTTTGCACCCTTTAGATATCCTCCGTCAATCCCACCTGGTAAGGATCCCACACCGCGCAGCAATATTCTAACAGAGGACGAACGAGTGTAGTGTAAGCTGTCTCTTTAGTGGACTTGTTGCATCTTCTGAGTGTCCTGCCAATGAAAAGCAACCTTTGGCTCGCCTTCCCCACAATATTATCTATGTGGTCTTTCCAACTGAAGTTGGCACGTAAAGTGCCCTCCGCCACACGCCGTTGGGCGGCTTGCGGAGTATAAATGCAGATGTAGATGTACACAGTTGCTTGTGTTGAGACACAAAGTAAAAGAGCAACAGGCAGCAATCTTAATACAGAGAATCGTGCAATGCTTATACTGATCTGGGAGTTTAAATTTTGTCATTGAGTGATTAGTTAAAGGTGCGAGAGAAACGGAAAACTAAGTGATATTTTTAAATTTAAATAGTATTACATATGGTACTACAGCAAGCTGTTGAGAGGCAAAATTTGTAGGGCACGTTGTGTGCAAGTGAAATTCTGAGATGAGGAGATGGGCGCAGGAGAGGAAGTTGTCGCAAGTCAAAGAAAAGAAAGTAGAAGACTAAGGGGCGAAAGAAGTTGACACTAGGTGAGTGTACTGTGTACGCGCAGGGTCGCTGCTGTCTCTGCTGGCGTCACAGCCCCGCCAGGCCGAGCTGGACTCGCTGGAGCGCGTGCTGTCCGCGTCGCGCGTCGTCTACGTGTACTCGACCGTGGGCCGGCGGCTGGAGCGGCTGGAGCTGCCGCCGGAGGACGCGGTGCGGCGGCTGCCGCTGCGCTCGCTGGACGACGACGCGGCCATGGAGGCGGCGCTGCGCCGAGTCGCCCGCCCGCCCGCGGACGCCGCCTTCCTCATGCACGAGAGCGCCTGCCGCGTCTACAGCCAACACCGCACGCTGTGAGTCCACAGAGTACGAGGATTCCCCACTCTGTTTGCAGTGCACCGATGGTGCGCTGCGCCGATCCACCTCTTCCAAATCTCCTTACTTCTGCATATCCACATCATAGAGTACCTCAGCCGTTCATTACACTACTGGCTATTAAATTTGCTACAACACGAAGTTGACGTGCTACAGACGCGAAGTTTAAACCGACACGAAGAAGATGCTGTGATATGCAAATGATTAGCTTTTCAGAGCATTCACACAAGGCTGGCGCCGGTGGCGACACCTACAACGTGCTGACATGAGGAAAGTTTCCAACCGATTTCTCACACACAATCAGCAGTTTACCGGCGTTGCTTGGTGAAACGTTGTTGTGATGCCTCGAGTACGGAGGAGAAATGCGTACCATCACGTTTCCGACTTTGATAAAGGTCGGAATGTACCCTATCGCGATTGAAGTTTATCGTATCGCGACGTTGATGCTCGCGTTGGTCGAGATCCAATGACTGTTAGCAGAATATAGAATCGGTGGGTTCAGGAGGGTAATACGGAACGCCGTACTGGATCCCAACGGCCTCGTATCACTAGCAGTCGAGATGACAGGCATCTTATCCGCATGGCACTAACGGATCGTGCAGCCACGTCTCGATCCCTGAGTCAACAGATGGGGACGTTTGCAAGACAACAACCACCTGCACGAACAGTTCGACGACGTATGCAGCAGCGTGGACTATCAGTTCGGAAACGATGGCTGCTGTTACCCTTGACGCTGCATTGCGGACAGGAGCGCCTGCGATGCTGTACTCGACGACGAACCTGGGTGCACGAATGGCAAAACGTCAGTTTTTCGGATGAATCCAGGTTCTGTTTACAGCATCAAGATGATCGCATCCGTGTCTGGCGACATCGTGGTGAAGACACATTGGAAGCGTGTATTCGTCATCGCCATACTAGTGTAACATCCGGCGTGATGGCATGGGGTGCCATTGATTACAAGTCTCGGTCACCTCTTGTTCGCATTGACGGCACTTTGAACAGTGGACGTTACATTTCAGATGTGTTACGAGCCGTGGCTGTACCCTTCATTCGATCCCTGCGAAACCCTACATTTTAGCAGGATAATGCACGACCGCATGTTGCAGGTCCTGTACTGGCCTTTCCGGATGCAGTAAATGTTCGACTGCTGCCCTGGCCAGCACATTATCCAGATCTCTCACCAACTGAAAACGTCTGGTCAATGGCGGCTGAGCAACTGCCTCATTACAATACGCCAGTCACTACTCTTGATGGACTGTGGTATAGTGTTGAAGCTGCATGGGCAGCTGTACCTGTAGACGCCATCCAAGCTGTGTTTGACTCAATGCCCAGGCGTATCAAGGCCGTTATTACGGCCAGAGGTGGTTGTTCTGGATACTGATTTCTCAGGATCTAAGCACCCAAATTGCGTGAAAATGCAATCACATGTCAGTTCTAGTATATTTGTGCAATGAATTCCCGTTTATCATATGCATTTCGTCTTGGTGTAGCAATTTTAATGGCAAATAGTGTACGTTTTGATGTGTACTACTTTGTTAGGCTGCAGATGGTTTCAGCAGTTTACCTCGTTATTGGGCAGGCTCTAAAAGTATGGTACCGCGTGTCCTTTATTGTAAAATATGCTGACGAAATCGCGACACAAGAAAATGAATGCTCTAGCATAATGAAACTTCGGGAATACGTATGTCTAGGTACCACATTTAAGTGACCAACACTGCAGGATCACAGGTTAGTGTAAGAGCGAGATATGGTATTGCAAATGTGAACTCCTGTTATACACTACTGGCCATTAAAATTCCTACACCAAGAAGAAATGCAGATGATAAACGGGTATTCATTGGACCAATATATTATACTAGAACTGACATGTGATTACATTTTCACGCAATTCTGGTGCATAGATCCTGAGAAATCAGTACCAAGAACAACCACCTCTGTCCGTAATAACGGTCTTGATACTCCTGAGCATTGAGTCAAGCAGAGCTTGGGTGGCGTGTACAGGTACAGCTGCCCATGCAGCTTCAACACGATACCACAGTTCATCAAGAGTAGTGACTGGCTTTTTGTGACGAGACAGTTGCTCGGCCACCATTGACCACACGTTTTCAATTGGTGAGAGATCTGGAGAATGTGCTGGTCAGGGCAGCAGTCGAACATTTTCTGTATCCAGAAAGGCCAGTACAGGACCTGCAACATGCGGTCGTGCATTATCCTGCTGAAATGTTGGGTTTCGCAGGGATCGAATGAAGGGTACAGCAACGGCTCGTAACACATCTGAAATGTAACGTCCACTGTTCAAAGTGCCATCAGTGCGAACAAGAGGTGACCGAGACGTGTAACCAATGGCACCCCATACCATCACGCCGGATGTTACACTAGTGTGGCGATGACGAATACAGGCTTCCAATGTGTCTTCACCACGACGTCGCCAGACACGGATGCGATCATCGTGATGCTGTAAACAGAACCTGGATTCATCCGAAAAACTGACGTTTTGCCACTCGTGCACCCAGGTTCGTCGTTGAGTACAGCATCGCAGGCGCTCCTGTCTGTGATGCAGCGTCAAGGGTAACTGCAGCCACGGTCTCCGAGCTCATAGTCCACGCTGCTGCAAACGTCGTCGAACTGTTCGTGCAGATGGTTATTGTCTTGCAAACGTCCCCATCTGTTGACTCAGGGATCGAGACGTGACTGCACGATCCGTTACAGCCATGCGGATAAGATGCCTGTCATCTCGACTGCTAGTGATACGAGGCCGTTGGGATCCAGCACGGCGTTCCGTATTACCCTCCTGAACCCACCGATTCCATATTCAGCTAACAGTCATTGGATCTCGACCAACGCGAGCAGCAATGTCGCGATACGATAAACTTCAATCGCGATAGGCTACAATCCGACCTTTATCAAAGTCGGAAACGTGATGGTACGCATTTCTTCTCCTTACACGAGGCATCACAACAACGTTTCACCAGGCAGCGCCGGTCAACTGCTGTTTGTGTATGAGAAATCGGTTGGAAACTTTCCACATGTCAGCAGGTTGTAGGTGTCGCCACCGGCTCCAACCTTGTGTGAATGCTCTGAAAACCTAATCATTTGCATATCATAGCATGTTCTTTCTGTCGGTTAAATTTCGCGGGTGTAGCACGTCATCTTCGTGGTGTGGCAATTTTAATGGCCAGTAGTGTATTAATAACCGACGTAGCCGCCATAATGATGAATGAAACCATGCAAACATGCATGCATTGTGCTGTAAAGGTGCTGCTTGTTAGTTTCTGGGATGGAGTTCCATGCCTGTTGCACTCGGTCAGTCAATAAAGGGACTGGTTAATGGTGGTTGTGGATGACGCTGGAGTTGTCGTCCAGTGACATCCCATATGTGCTCTATTGGAGACAGATTTGTCGGTCGAGCAGGCCGGGGCAACATGTCGACACTATGTACAGCGTGTTGGGCTGTAAGAGCGATATGTGGGTGACTGTTATCCTGTTGGAAAACGCACCCGACCTCAGAATACTGCTCATGATCGATAGTACAGCATGTCGTTTCACCAGATTTACAAATTTGCAGTCAGAGTGCGTGATATAACCACGAGAGCGCTCCTGCTGTCATATGAAATCGCAACCCAGACCATCACATATATAATTTACCTAGTTGGGAACGCCTTCCCTCAGGCATCGGTGTATGTGTTGTTCTTAGCGTAAGTTAGTTTAAATGAGAGAGAATATTGTGTAAGCCTAGGGACCGATAGGCTCAGCAGTTTAGACCCTTAGGAACTTTCCACCACCACATTTGTTAGTAACTTTTTGGAGCTCTACATAAAAATTCTTTTAATCAAATCAGTTGAGTAGAACTTAATGAAGAAATTCGTCTTTCGCATCATTTACCGCACAAACATTCCACTGGGAGGCGCTCTTAGTTCGAGGGTTCTGTGAGGTGTGATTGGAAAGACTTAAGAATTGGCTTGTAATTGTACAGAGGTGGTACTTACATGTTACTGTGATGCATCTCCTTCAAAATAGACCCCCTCTGGCAGAACACACCGATTCCAACGGTGTTTCCACTTTTGGAAACAATCCTGGAAATTTTTTTCCTGGAGTGTGTTAAGGACGCTCTCCATATTTGCCTGGATGTCTTCAATCGAGTAAAAGCGCTTCCCTTTCAGTGAAAATTTATGAAACAAGCAGAAGTCCGCAGGGGCCAAATCAGGGGAATACGGCGGTTGTGGAAGCACAGGAATTTTTAATTTGGTCAAAAATTCAACGATGGAGAAGGCACGATGAGCTGGAGCATTGTCTTGGTGTAGCACCCAACTCCTGTCTTTCCACAATGCAGGCCTTTTCTTCCTTTCTTTCGCACCTTTTCGTGCAAACGATCAAAGACACATTTGTTGTATTCCTGGTTAATTGTCTGTCCTCCAGGGGTAAAGTCATAATGCATAATACCGGTAAAATCGAAAAAAATCACCAACATTGTCTTCAACTTCGACCGACTTTGCCGTGCTTTTCTCGGTCTTGGTGAACCTGGAGTCTTCCATTGTGAAGACTGCAGTTTTGTTTCAGAATCATATCCATATACCCACGATTCGTCACCTGTAATTACCCTATTTAACAAATCTTAGTCCGATTAATCAGTTCTTGGCACACTTTAAGTTGGTATTGTCTCTGGTCACTCGACAACACTTTTGGAATGAATTTTGCAGACACTCGACGCATGTTCCAATCTTCAGTTAAAATTGACTGAACTGCATAGAAACTTAAAGTAAGTTCATCAGCCATTTCCCTCAATTGTAAGTTTACGATCAGAGCGCACTAAGTCACGAACTTTCACAACACATTCATTCATTTTTGAGGTGGAAGGGCGGCCGGACCGTGGTTAATCTTCTAATGATTCGCAGCCATTTTTAAATTTGTTGAACCAGACAAAAACATTTGACTGACTCATACAATTATCTCCAAAAGCTGTTTTTTAATGGATCGTAAGTCTCAGAAGCTGGTTTCCTGGTTTTAAAACCAAATTTCACAGAAACTCGTTGCTCCGTTTTTACCTCCATTTTCATGCGGACAGCATCCGGCAACAAGCCCAAACAGACCCGCATTCAATCAGCTGCAACAACGAACTGAATGAAGGAGACCCAGTTTCCTGTCAGAGGGCGTTCAAGCACAAGACAATGACTCTCTCCTCACCCTTCATTTCATATAATTAAGTATTTCGTATACTTTTAAAATAAACAATAGATTGGTGCTAGAATTGGCTGCATTGACTTTATTACCTGCACATTCCTTGTTACGGCTGAAAATAATTCTTTGCGATACGGAAAATATAACAAATACAACAGTATAGCTTATTAAAAGCAATCGATGTCTACCTTCTTTCATTTTCTAAGTTTTTTTTTGTTAATCATTATTTAAAACTTCAGACTTTACTTGTTTATCTTATTATAATCAGTGGAGTAGTTAATTAAAGCTTACAACCAAAATCACAGATTGGTCAGCTTGATTGCAGGCCTGCTACATGTTTCTCCTCAAACGTGACAACTCCTGGAGTAGTCAACGTGTTACATACAACTGCAAAATTCAGTCCGCTCTCTACAAACGGGAAGGCACTGATGGCGTCTCGTTTTTGTTCCAATCGATACATCTTTGTCTCAAGAAGCCGAAATCGACAAAATCTGAAGTTTAAACTTTTGGGAGTTATCCACATTTAGTAGTAAGCAACGCAATTATGAACCACATTCCGCTGAACTTCTTGCAGAACACGTACTTCTGTGTGGACTGCAAATGCCAGCCGGCTGGTGTGACCGAGCGGTTCTAGGCGCTTCAGTCTGGAACCGCACTGCTGCTACTGTCGCATGTTCGACTCCTGCCTCGGGCATGGATGTGTGTGATGTCCTTAGGTTAGTTAGGTTTAAGTAGTTCTAAGTTCTAGGGGACTGATGACCTCAGATGGTAAGTCCCATAGTGCTCAGAGCCATTTGAACCATTTTTGCAAATGCCAGCAGTAGCTACGTCAAATTCTTGAGCTCCAGTGGTGCCTAACGGCGTTACGGACTGCAGGAACTCTCTGGGGTGCGTTCGGTGCGCGGCGCAGCGCGTGCTGTCGCCCGCCTACGTGTCGTTCGTCGTCCGCCGCGGCTGGCGCCACCTGCGCCTGCTGGACGCGTCGCTGCTCCGCCTCCGCGGTGCTGGCGTGCCCCGCCTCAGCTCCAGCCTCACGTGCCACCGGCTGCGCCTGCAGACGATGCCGCCGCGCGGCGCCACCGGCGACCGGGCCCCCACGCCGCTCACGCTGCGCCACTGCGCGCCCGCCGGCGCGCTGTTGGTGCTCGGACTGGCTGCCGCCTCACTGACACTGCTCTGCGAAATTCTGCGTGCTCGCCTCGTCCACAGCTGAACAGCTGCCGTATTGTCGGCCACGTCAGTTGGAAGACTGGTCTGATGCAGTTATTCACGATACTCTGTGCAAGCCTATCTTTATCTCTGCATAACAACTGTAACCTACGTCCACTTGAACCTGTATTCTCTTCTCAAGCCTTGGTTTCCCTGTATAATTTTTACTCCATTATCAAACTGACGATTCCGCGGCGCCTCAGGATGTGTCTTATCAACTGATTCCTTGCTTACTAGGAGAAAATGGCGAGTGCCATAACCCGATTACCCAGAAACTTCCTTCAGTGGAAGAGGGGTCGAAGTAAGCAAACACGTTTCTCGGCTTGTCCGTAGATACCGGACCGTTTCTGATAAAACGATGGCGAAAATTTCCGAGTTACTTTACGAACGTTTCAGGGAGGACGTAATCCAGCCCAAGCGATGGTACAATGGTTAGAGTCACGGCTTCATACTTTAGCGCACCTGTTCGACTCCCGAATATTATGTTTCATTTATTTTTTTTCATTTATCTACCCATATCCATAGAAGACTACTTCATGAATATTTTCCAACCTACAGAAAAATAACGCTGTCCCTATCCGTCTTCTAAATGTATTGTGAGTAAATAAGAAAGAAAAAGACAATAAATGATTTGGTAAAAATCATTTTAAATTCCTTGCCGTGAAATTCCTGTGGTGTATCTTGATTCATAATTAGTTGCAAGCGCCAGTTGTCGGAAAAGTGATCCGTTGTATGTGGTTTCCTGTGAAATTATTTCCAACGATTGAAATCTTCAGCCGGCCGAAGTGGCCGTGCGGTTAAAGGCGCTGCAGTCTGGAACCGCAAGACCGCTACGGTCGCAGGTTCGAATCCTGCCTCGGGCATGGATGTTTGTGATGTCCTTAGGTTAGTTAGGTTTAACTAGTTCTAAGTTCTAGGGGACTAATGACCTCAGCAGTTGAGTCCCATAGTGCTCAGAGCCATTTGAACCATTTTGAAATCTTCAGCAACATTAACGACGTTTTTTTGCCGAGTGAGATCAGTGTAAAGAAATGTCACTGTGGTGAATTATCCTTACATGATGCCGGTATTGTAATATATATATGTTCCTAATGTTTCTATAGTCGGTTTCATTCAAGGGAATGAACCGAATCTTGCTGAAGAATAAACACAAGGATAAAATATAAGAATTAAGAACTGACTTAAGAATAAAAATTAAATAGTTTGCAACTCCTGAAAATACCATGATACACATAAATAAGTGTATGACACTTATTCTGGAACCAAGTTGTAATTTTACAATTACTAAGACGCCCTCGTATCCCCCTACTTGTTAGGTGACAGGGTAATTTTCACCACCTAACATATTAATTTCCTCGTTAGGTCGATACCTGTCGCTCAGCCGATTCGTCTGATATGTCACAAGCCATACTTTGAATGCAATTAGGTAATCTCATAGTACGAAGCATAATAACAACATAGGTAGCTTGCATGAATACGATATTAACAATTCCTACCTCCTTAGCTCGCAGATAAATACGTAATATTTTGTTAGTAAAGTGGAACTGAAGTAAAAGAGCATTGCCAGTTCATAAAGCAGAAGTACGACAGGGAAATACACTTAGCGAGTCATAACAGAGGAGCCGTCGCAGCAGCAGGGAGGTCAGGTAGTGAACAGTGGACACAGGCCTTGGATTTGCACGAGACAAACACACAAAATGCAGCTTCATGGGCCTTCCGTAAGAAGTAAAATCACGTGATGCTACTGTAGACAGTGCGTGTGCTTCACATGCTGAGCACCCGGTCTCGTAGAGCTTTTAACTCAAGGCGGGAACTACGAATGCTGGTTGGTCAGGAAGGAGCCAGCATACGCAGGAGTTTGTTTCGAAGATTCTTATTGGTCGAGTAAGCGACGATAGACAGTCGTGGAAAGAAGAGAAGCTGGGCCGAACGGGGTAGCCGCGTGCTCTAAGAGCGTCCTGTCACGCTTCGCGCGGCTTCCGCCCGTCTGAGGTTCGAGTCCTCCCTCGGCCATGGGTGTGTGTGTTGTCCTTAGCGCAAGTTTAAGTTAGGTTAAATAGTGTGTAACATTAGGGACCAACGACCTTAGCAGTTTGGTCCCATAAGATATTACCACAAATTTCCAAATTTCCAAGAGAAACTGCGGTACAGTGGGGAAAGTTCGCGACAATATAGTCAATTACGTACGGATAATTTGGGTCACTCTCTCTTTCTGGGGGTGTCATGTGTTGAACGGAGCACTTGATGGTCTCTGAACAATTTGGTCATTCGCAAAGATCTGTGTCAACGGAATTTGTGCTGGATTTCTCGTATATCTTCGTAGTGAAGGACACGAGATGAACTGTTATAGTTAACGTTCTTTTGAGAGTTTATGGGGGCAACATTGTGTACATCATTCAGCTTTGGTGAGTGTACAAAGCCAAATGTCTTTTCTGCTTCATAGAAACATAGGGAAGTTTTAGCCCAGCATAGTTTTGTTAGTTCAACAGGTACAAAAGGCGATGCACTTAACAGCCGACAGCCTCCGGGATTATCGCTGCATTCTGCAAAAATTAATGACGCATTGCTCGGACTGTAAATGTAGAAGTCACCAGCGTGCTTTCACTTCAGGTGTGCGCTAGATTGGAGTAAATACTCGCATTTCCTCTCGTTCATGTCAGCCACCTTATTCACGGGTGACCATGAGCTTTAAATATGAAGTGGTGATCCGGCAGATAGGAATTACTTACTGGCTTTTATATTGTCACAGTATACAATTTTGTTTTTTATAGCAATGTCAACTGAAATACTTTTTTTTTATTTTTGGTATTAAATTACTAACGATCTTCTTCAGTATTTGCCTAGTGTTCACTTTTCTATGGAATCTTCCTAGTTTTTATAGGACTTTCCTAGGGTTACTATTACCGCATCTTGAACCCAAATGTGTATGGTAATTCATGTAATAAATTCTTTTGTACAGCGACTAGACATCTCGTTTGTCTTAAAGCAGAGT
Organism: Schistocerca cancellata; assembly: GCF_023864275.1. Lineage (NCBI taxonomy): Eukaryota > Metazoa > Arthropoda > Insecta > Orthoptera > Acrididae > Schistocerca > Schistocerca cancellata. Next base: position 167,999,076 of record NC_064628.1, on the reverse strand, counting down.
TCCTCCTCGCCCCTCCCCCTTTATTTACTGACATATTTAGCAGAAAAACTGTGTCCTACACCGAAACTCGGGACTTTTGCCTTTCTCGGGCAAGTGCTCTACCGAAATGGATAGACTAACGAAAAAGTAAATAAATAAAAACAATTATCAGGTCTCGAACACGGGACGCAAATATGGGAGCTCGCGACGCTAGCCACTGCGCCATCAGTCGTGCCGAACGTATCGCTTGCTAAGTGCCGTCAAAAATTTTGACCGTCGTTTTCTCACAAACGGTTGCGTATCTACGGATATGCCGAAACACGTATTCCCTTACTATGACTCATGTTCCACTGAGTGAAGTTTCTGTGAAATCGAGTTATGACATGTGCTGTGTTCTCCTCGTTAGTAAAATTGTGCCATACATTTTTCCTTTCGTCAGTTCGATTTAGTTTTTCCTCGACAGTAATTCGACTTCATCATCTACTTTTCAACACTCTTCTACTCAAAATCTTAGTTTCTTCTTACCTGAACTGCTTATTGTCCACCTTTCACTCCCGTATATGGCTACATTATAGAAAAAAGGAAAAGAGTTCCTAAAATTTAAATGTTTATTTGATATGGATAAATTTCTGTATCTTCAGTCAATATTTTTGGACGGAAAGGCTGTGGTCGATACATAAAAATACTTCCTGCAGTTTAATCTCTGACTGTGGGACTAGAGCTGTTCTCTACAAAAACCACAGTTCGATGTTTTGGTAAAGTACATTAACTATGTAGTAAATGGCAGGGTTTCCAATAATATTGGTAGCATTGCTAAGGAAAGAAGCATAGATGCATGTGTGGGAGAGGGACTGATATCTGACGACTTCTCTTTGTTTATTTGCAGGTAATTAGAACTGCACATTGTTCAGTGTTAGTCCATTGTGTATTTTATATCCTTACAAAATAAAAATTACATTTTATAAGTAAAAAAAAAATCTGCTCACGTAACTTCCGCCCGTAGCCAAAACAGTTACTTTTGATGCAAGTACAGTTTGCATGCATGAAGACAAAAAAATCTATATAATTATTTTTGTTATATTGTACTCAATAGAACGTTCTTCATCATGATCAAAAGCAAGAGAACAAAAGTTGTTTAGCTATAACAAAAACATGTTTTACACAAGCTCGAAGAAGTATTGAAGCTATGTTTGATATGTTTCTGTTTCGCATTTTTCTTTTAAATTTTATCTTTTTCTAAGGAAATTGTGTTTTGTAGCGATATGTAATGAAGCTGTGTTCTTTTATTTTTACTACAACATCCCTCTATTTCTCATTAAAAATCAACAATTTTCGAATAAAACCTGAATGAAACTAGATCAATTTCAATATTGCTATAACTACTGTTTATTTTTAAATAATAGACAGGAGGATAACTATAGAGAACTAAAATATTCCGTAGGTTACGTGGGCCTTTATGCATCCACACACAGTTTCTTTATGGCTCACTGCTTCAAGTTTCTGGGGACATCTAGTAAGACACTAATTGCACACGCAAACAAAGTAGTCGAAATAAGTTATCACCTGATAGGTATGCAACACTACTAGCCTACAGGTAACGTGGTTATGATCTTAACTGACCAAAGTTATTAGGAAAACTACCATAATCCACACTTCCTTAGAGTAGCTTTCAGTAGTTTTACAAGTACATGCGGGATAAATTTTCTGAGATATAACAGCAACTACCATTAAGTCTTACTTACACTGGTTGTGAAAGTCCACATTGTATTAAATTTCTCTTTTTTAAAAAGTCTTTTCTTGTGATGGTCAATATGCATTGTATGTCCTCTAGAATTCAGCCATTGTTAGTTACTATGCTGCCCAAATAGCAAAACATGTCTCTTACATTTATTGCCTCATATTCTAATCAAATTGTATTGGCATTGTATTGGCATCTCCTGATTTAATTTGACTACATTTATTAATCCTGTTTTCCTTTTGTTGATATCCATCCCACAATCTCCTTTCATGAGACCATGCATTCCATTCTAATGGTCTTGAGGCTCCCTTAATACCATTTGATTTCTTGAAAATCTGGAGCTACCAGCCAACTTTAATATAGCTCCATGAAAACCAAGAAAATTTTAGGTATTTCACCCATCTTCAAATGGCGTAAGACATTTATACTTTCATCATCTTATGCATCAGTGAAGTGTGCTAGCTATGCTCATAAATGCAAAAACAGAGCTACAAGTTAACCAATAAAAGGCGGTTGCAGCGTTCAAAATGCAGTCGACAAAACGTTACAAGTATATTGATGAAGTGTTGATGTATAACGCCAATTGAAAATAAGCAAAAACCTGAAACGCGCCTTGGTAAAAATAAAGCTACATAAGAAGCTGTTTATTTGTTGTATTTCTTCAAGTCATTTAAACCTAAACCACAGAGCTCAACATCCCACTATTATCAGTAAGTTAATATAATTAAATGTGACACCTTGCACTTCGACATATTAACAACCTTGAGATCCATCATTTATGTGATACTTCGTTCAGTTCTGATAGCTTTGAGTTACTAGCTAACCCTACCAAAGAATTTACTGGTAAATGACAATGCCCAACAAAGCCTCTGATCACATATCCTTAACGTTGCTCCCTTTTATAATAACACGGTCTAACGTGTGTCATAGATTCCAAAACAAAAATATCCAATAAACATAGGGTTTGAAATATATAGTTTAAGAGTTATGAGCGCTTCTTTACTGTGAAACGCATCTCCTGCATTGCAAACCCTTCATACTGGCAAATTTCATGATTCTAAAATCTATACAGGAATCACAAAGTATACGAGAGGGAGTATATGAATTAATAATCTGTAACAGAACATAGATAGATGTGTGACCCCTATATGAAAGTTTGTATCGCTCCAGCAGCATGCCCACATAACCTCAGTGGTAAGGTGACTGCTTGCGGTAAGAGGGAAATCCGGGATCGAGTTCTGGTCCGACGCAAATTTTCATGTGCCGCTTTCAGTAGTACATCTATATCTGTTACAGTTAAGCTTGTTTTCAGAAATAAATTTAAATATTTGAAACTGTAGTTTGTTATCAAATATAAATACATACAGGGTGTTTGGAAACTCCCACTACGAACATCTAGGACTTATAGACGGGAATGAGTAGACAATATTCTGATTTAGAACTCATGTCCAGAAACGTATAATTTCTGTGCTGCAGCCGTTTTAATAGTTTGCTAGGTAGGTATTCAACAGGGAAGTCATGGTGGAGGCTCCTTACGTCGTATCAGCTGATGTTCAAATGGTTCAGATGGCTCTGAGCACTATAGGACTTAACTTCTGTGGTCATCAGTCCCCTAGAACTTAGAACTACTTAAACCTAACTAACCTAAAGACATCACACACATCCATGCCCGAGGCAGGATTCAAACCTGTGGCCGCAGCGGTCTCGCGGTTCCAGACTGTAGAGCCTTGAACCGCTTGGCCACTCTGGCCGGCTCAGCTGATGTCATTCGACGCATAGCCTACTTTTCTGACTTGGTTCGAGCATCGTTCACATGTCTATGAGTGTTAGAACAACGTAGTTGAGTACACATTTACAGAACACACCGACATCATCCTACTGCATGGTGAAGTTCATGATAATGAGGGAAAGGCTCGTCGCCTTTATCAAGATAGTTATCCAAAACGTCTAACTCCATTGCATACCCTTTTCCTCACAGTTTGGCAACAGCTTCGAGAAATGGGTAAGTTCACTGTCAGCAGCCGTAACTGGGGTGCTCTAAGGAGGTGCCGCACACCCAAATTGGAAGAGGAATCTGCTGAGGAAGAAGGGAAGAGCACAGATAACGAAAGACTGCAGAATCTAGATGAGAGAAATATCGGGAAACTGTTGGAGGCAGTCTGGAAGGAAGTGTTTGTGTTAAAGGGAAATGTGCAGACAGAGAGTGACCACAACAGCAGTCAGATAACAAGTGGAAATATGCAGAGAGGTAAAGTTGAAAGTGAATTCGAGTAGATTCTGAGACAGATGACAGATTTTTACATGTGTTTTGATCTGTCGTTGGTGGACGGATAATGAATGTCAAGAGGATGAACAATCAGTGGAATTGCAAAATAAGTGATGTACTGAGTCACGCCCAATAAATTACTTGTAAAAGTGATCAAATCTCCAGTATGCTTTCAAATGGTTGTAGCACAGAAGAGTTACGTTACCCGTTATTGGTTCTTTTCAAAATATTATGTACTCACTCCTCTCTACAAGTCCTGGAATTCGTAATGGGAATTTCCGAACACCCTGTATAACGTAACCATGTCACGGAGACACACTCGTGCTTCCTACAACCAACTGAGCGAGTTAGAAAGGGCCTGTGACGAAAATGACTGTAGTCTATGGCTTCTCAATGTCTTGATTCTAAAACCTAGGTGTGAATCACAAGATGTGCAAGTAGAGTAAATGAATTAATAACCTATGAAAACAAATAGATAAATGTGTGACAAACAAAATTTTGGGCAGTCCAGGGAACGCGATCGCATAGCTGAAGTAGTAAGGCGACTGCTCACGGTAAGCGGAAAATCTTGGTTCGACTTCCAAAGCATCACAATATTCGTATGTCGATTCAGGTAGTACCTACCACAGGTGAGTTGAATATCATAAATAAATTTCTATATTTGAAGCATAATATAAAAAACGAAACATTTGTGTTTGTTTGACAATACGATCCAGCTGAGTTTCTGAAGTTCAAAATGGTTCAAATGGCTCTGAGCACTATGGGACTCAACTGCTGTGGTCATAAGTCCCCTAGAACTTAGAACTACTTAAACCTAACTAACCTAAGGACAGCACACTACACCCAGCCATCACGAGGCAGAGAAAATCCCTGACCCCGCCGGGAATCGAACCCGGGAAGTTTCTGAAGCTGAGAAAATACATTAGCATTCCTCAGAAAGTGCGAAAAGTAAATTAAAAGAAGTAATTAGAAAGGTGGCTACTGAAAGTAAACAGCCGTCAGATCTGTTAAGGGAGGATGTGAATAAAGTTGAGCAAACCGTTGCTGCTGTTGATTTTATTTTGGTTAGTAAACTTGCTGCTGAAAGTCATAAATTTTTAAAACAAGTTAAGGAAGTGTCTGGTCTTGTGGAAGAAGCAGAATCTAATGAAGATCAGCTGAACCAAGTTAAGGGTAAACGGAATGAGTTTTTCGATGAAAAAATCGATTTTTGGGTAAATGCATTTTCGAAAAATTTAGACTCTCCCGTTTAATACCATGTAAAAAATATTTGGATGACGTGAATAGAACTATTTTAAATAATTTTTTAAAATAATTTCGACACACGATGTTCCGCACCTTGTATATGAGACGCGAAATATACCTGATATAGACAGCCTTGCCAGAGATATAATTGAGCACAAGAGAGTTAGCTTTTCTGTTGGCTACACTGCTAGACAGTTGACAATAGATTCTGCACCATTTGTATTGTTTCCTTTGTGAGTACATCCATGTCATTGTTGTGAAAGTCGTATGTGGAGAAGTCATTGAGTTTTCTTTCCTTCAACATGCCAAGACCTAGTCTGAAGGTATTTAGAAAGCGTGTACATTGGCGCAAGAAAGTAAAGTGTACTAAAAATTCGTCTGATTCATCTCAGTATCTGATGTCCCAGTAGCGACTAAGCTCAACACTGGTAGTGATACATTGAGTGATGCTGCTGCCACTACACCAGAAAGTGCTTCAAGAAGAAAACTAGCTGGAATTGAAGAAGAATACAAGAAACTAAATGCTGGGACTACAAAATATGAGGTAATTAACGTCTCTTTACTATCAGACGTTTTGGAGAAGAATGTGTGCTGCAAACAATGTGGAAAATGTGGTGTTTCATTGAAAACAAACTTACATGTAGGACTTGCCTGTGAATTAGAGTTGATGTGCAGTTATTGCAAACACAGTGTTACTTTCTTCAATTCCTCACATGTTACTGCAGATACACGTAAACTATACGATATAAACATTAGACTGGTTTATAGATTACAGTGTATAGGAAAGGGCAGGGCTGCAGGTGCCATGTTGTGTGGTGTGATGAACCTCCCTCCTCCACCTTCAAAATTTAACAAACACATAATTGCAATAGGCTCTGCTGTAGAAGATGTGGCACAGGAAAACATGAAAGATGCTGTTGAGGAAGCAGTTGTTGAAAATAATAATAGCAGATACTTGTCCATAGCTTTTGATGGAAGCTGGCAGAAGAGAGGCCACACATCTCTGAATGGTGTAGTAACAGCTACAAGTGTGGGCACTGGTAAGGTAGTTGATGTGGCAATACTTTTCAAGCATTGCAGATGCAAGGAGAAAATGAAAAATAAACATGAAGAGGAGTGCATGGCAAATTACTATGGGTCAAGTGGTGGTATGGAAGTTGCTGGTGTAAGAAGTATTTATCAACGCTCAGTAAAATGGTACAACGTTAGATACATAAATTATCTTGGAGATGGTGACTCAAAGGCTTTCAAAGAAATTGAGGAACTGAGACCCTATGGTAACGATGTGAAAATTTCCAAACTGGAGTGTGTTGGCCATGTTCAGAAAAGGATGGGATCAAGACTTCGATGGCTCAAGGCTAGCATGAAAGGCAAGAAATTGAGCGATGGAAAAACTTTAGATGGGAAAAATAGACTGACAGGTGCTACAATAGATCATATTCAGAAGTGCTATGGTCTAGCAATAAGACAGAATACAGCGGATGCAGAATTAATGAGAAGAGCAGTCTGGGCTCTGTTTTTTCATACAGCTTCAAACAATGAGAATCCCCAACAGGGGCTATGTCCAAAAGGAGACGATAGTTGGTGCAAGTACAACAGAGGCAAGGTAACTAAGAAACAATACAATCACCCTCATCACCTGCCATAATGGATGAAATAAAACCAATATTCCGAGACCTCGCAGATATTAGTCTACTAAAGAAATGTCTTCATGGCCGGACTCAAAATCCAAATGAGTGTGTGAACCATGTGCTATGGAATACACTACCTAAAACTGTGTTTGTGAGTATAAACACACTTCACTTTGGCGTTTATGATGCTGTTTCATCATTCAATCAGGGCACTATAACAAAGTGCAAAGTTCTGCAGAAGTTGGGTCTCTGTGTAGGACTACTAACTGCCGCAGCTATGCTTTGTTTGGACAAGGAATGGCTCAGGTCTTTAGATAATGCCATAAAAGTATATTCAAAGATGGCTAGACAGCATAGCAGAGCCATCAAGAGGAAGCTGTTGGACGATTCTGATAATACAAGCTATGGAGCAGGCTTGTACTGAAGTAAAAACTTTGAAGCTAATTTCCTGTAACTTTAGTTTCTTTGTGTATAAGGTACATTTTCTCAGGGCCTATTTATAGTAGGAAGATGAAATTTTCTGTAGTTATTCCTTAAGACCTTCTAATATATCTGAATTAAAAGATATGTGGAATTATTTTGTATTAATGGATGTAAATTTTAAAATAATTGTTAAAATGTATAACTTTTTTTAACATTTACAAAAAATAAAATATCTGAAATACTATACATTATTTTTTCAAAATTAATAATTCAGCATAAAAGCAGAACATATCTCTGCGTTCTGTGAAAAAATCAAGAGTATCGTCCAAATAACAAATGAGAAAATGTTCCTAACTCTTAGCTCAATTTAACATTGTAAGCATAGGGCGTTCCGTATACCCTTAAAGCACAAGGAAGTACATGGCATGACAATAGATTGTGTAAGGTAGGGAATATTGTTAGACTTGGTACTAACAGTGTTGATTGTTATTTTGTTCCTGAATCTTCTGAAATTGCTTATATTATTAATTTTACGTTTTGTTCAGTTAGGAACACTGGAATGATTTTGAAAATGTTTTGCCAAGATTGTGGGCTGGGAATCAGCTATATGTACCTGCTACAGAACATTATGAGCCATTAGAAAAGTTTCAGGATGCCTTTATCAAGGAAAACTGAGGTCGGCGAAACAGATGGAACCGTAAAACAGTTTCTGGGCTGGAGAAAAGTATAATCACAGAAAATAAAATGTAGATAGATTTTCTAACTACACCTTTTCAATATAGTAATAAAACAGTCATGGAATTTAAAAACGAGGTAAACAAGACTATAATCCGATGACGGTACATGTCACCTGGGGGATAGTAGATGGTTTCAACGTCGTCTGCCAACAGACAGCGTAGTGACATAGCTGCCAGACTGCGGTCTATGTCTACTCTTTAAAATTGAATGTTCACAGCCAGAACGATCAGTGTGATGCATACGTGTGAAGCAAGCAAGCAACCATGCCATGGATACACACTCGTGTTTCCTGCATCCAAGTAAGAGAGTTTGAAAGGGGTCAAACTGTGGCCCTTCGAGTGGCGGGATGGTCCTTTCGGGCTATAGTCATTCAGTCTGGTTGTGCTACATCTGTTGTGCGACGATGTTGGTACCAGTGGTCATGAGAATATTCTCACATCCAAAGATGACTTGGTGGCTGCTGTCTAGTAGAGTGCATTCGTTCAAGACACACTTACTCCATCCTAGGCCTTATGGTATGGGGTGCGATGAACCGAAGCTCTCGTTCACCTTTGGTGTTTCTGGAGGGACGTTAGCCAGCGCTTGGTATGTGCAGAATGTTGGTAGGCTCGTTCTTTTGCCATTCTTGCAACAGAAGGTGATAATAAACAGGATAATGCTCGCCCACACATTTCCATAGAAACTCAATGTGCTCTACGAAACGGCACCAACCACCCTGCCAGTACGATCTCTGGACTTGTCTTCAATCGAGCACATGTGGGTATGAAGGGACGAGAAGTCAATCATGCGTCTCATTGACCAACAATTCTTATAAAACTATGTGAGCAGGTCGAGCAGGCGTGGCATAACATATCCCAAGTCAGTATTCGCCGTCTGTATAATTGACTGGATGCCTGAATCAGCATCTGCAATGCCACCTATGGAGGCTACACCACCTGTTAATACGATTGGTTACACCGTTACAACAATAAATGTTGAGTGAATTGGAAGCCTGCAAAACGATGTACTGATCTTTTCTGCAATGTATATGCATGTTTAATGGCAGTTTAGAAAACGTTTGAATAGAAATGAAGGACTGCAGGATTTAGCAGAGGGAAATATGGGGAATTGATGGGAATAGTCTGGGAGGATGTGCTTGTGTTAAAAGGGAAATGTACAGACAGAGAGTGACCACAACAGAGGTCAAATGATAAGTCGAATGTGCAGAGAGGTAAAGTTGAAGTGAATTCGAGTAGGTTCTGAGAGAGAAGATAAATTTTTACATTTATTTTGATTAGTCATTGATGCACAGATAACATATGTCAAGAGGATGAACAATGAGGGCGCTCCTAGAAATATATGCCTAATCTCTAGACTTTTAGAAGGTATTGAGAGAAGGGAAACTGTGCAGATTTTACTGGAAAAATCTGAAGTCAGTAACAGTGGGGAAAGACCAGACAGTTGCCCATCAGTTTGTTGGTACACGGTGAAAACTAAGTATTAAGCTGATAGTGGTTGCTTTAGGTGAGAAGTCAAAATATGCTTTTTAGGTTTTACAATAATTGGCACTACAGAGAATGTAAAGAAACGGTTAAACATGGAGTAATGCTACCTATAAAATAAGTTATATCTAGCTGAATCACAGCTTTCTTATTATTCTGGGTATATAATATAAAGGGAAACTGAATTTTAATGAGGATTTTTGGATTTTTGCAAATAAAAAGGAGAAAAGTAGTGCTATCCTTATCGAATAAAAAGAAACTGACGAGCGAGGAAAGGGATAGTATTTCAATAAGGTACTGTAGGAAATAGAGCACTGGTAGGATGTAAGAAATGTATTGAGCAAATGGTGGTGGATTCAGAGGATGTGTTGGCATTACATGATACAATGGAGGAGCAGTTGTAGGAAATTCATAAAATTGTTAGGATCTGGGAATAATGACCTTGGAGGGCACTGCACTCTTTGCAATGATAGGTAACTGACGACCAAATGATGCTCAAATTATCACTTAACTTTATGTCCACATTGTCAATAGTTTTCTACTGTAATCTGAAGTAAATCTTCCGTCCTCAACATTCTTCATTATTTAGAGGCAGTAGGACCTCATAGGGCATCACAGTCTTTGAACTGGTAAGTTAGTGATGATCACCAGATGCTCAAATTATTGGCATTAGAGTTTAACTTATTTTCGTGTCGTAAGTTTTCCTCTTCTCTTCTGACACGCCGAGCTATATCTATCATGTTTAACGTTATTCCCTGTCTGGAGGTAGGTCAATGAAAAATGGGATACTGAAAATGAACTTTAATTGCATATGAGAAAATGGTAGTAGATTTGTAAAAGAGAATAGTTAAGTACTATGGATCAAGGAATAAATAACTGATGTTGGAGTAATGTTGTAAGATGGTATTGACACAGACAGGTGAAGTATTTTGACAGCATATAGGAAGTAGACTTTGAAGTCTCTCTGTAAAAATTATCAGATATAACTTATAAAATAAGGTAGCTAGGATGTCGAAACTCATGGCGGATATAATCTGAGAAAAAATAATTTAAACTGAGTAAGAGATGTTAGAAGAATAACTGGTAACCAGAACCCAGGTACTAAACAGATTACTGAGGAAAAAATATGGTGGTCCAGGAAGAAAGTACCTTGTTTCCATAATGAGGGAAGATTATATTTATAAAAATAGATGGTAACTTAGAAAATTGGGGAGTGCACATTATCCTGCTGACATGAGTAACCTGAAAAGCGTGTGGGAGGGTATATGAATGTATGAGAGTGACATGAAGAATTGTATTTAAATAATGACATGATTTTAGGTGTAATGCATTTTATTTGTGGTCAAAAGTTATACTGTAAAGACGTCTGAGAGGCAGTGTTTTTGGCTACAATATGTGTGATAGAACGTAAACTTAAGAGAAGAAACTGGTAAACAAGGGTAACGTTATATACTAGATGTTTTAAAAGATCGAAAAGTACTTGAATCAAGTTCTTTTTTACATTGAAACCACCAGCATTAATTGAATATTCTGAAGCAGATAAGGGATTGTATAAGAAGGTTTAGCTAGCAACAAAAATTTTCTGAACGTAGTAATTTTTTATGGATAGCAACTCTTCGAGCAACTTCAGTGTTGTCACACTTGAATACATCTCTGTTAATTTACTTTCATTGAGGAGAATAATTAAAACCGTACAAATTATAATTAATAAAGCAAATAAAAAAATAGATTTAGAGGAAGTCACTAAAGCAGAAATTAGGGAAAGTAACAGTCTGTCATGAACCATCTTATTGAGCAGAATATGTCGAACCGCATTACGAAAATTTTGGGTGAAATGAAGAAATAACTCCTTCTTTCGGGTTTCTTTGCCATAAGTGTGAAGCTCATTCACTTATAAGCATTTAAGTGAAATTTCGAGATTTTTGTGTGATTGTCTTACAACTCCACATTATGTCCTTGTGAACTTTCATAGAATAGTATGCGAATCACTTTGTTCAAGGAAAACCACTGACCAACTTGATGTAGTGACTCACGAGTGACTTTGGACCGGTCACTGTTTAGAACGTGAAATTAATTAGGATTAGAAGTGTAAACTCTAACCGCTCTTCATGTCAAAACTTGTAGCAAAACAGAAAGATGGTGAAATTGAATTGCTAAACGTTTTCGAATATAAATACAGACTTAATAGCCATTTAAAATTAGGTGCAGAGTCAATAAGGCCTAATTAACTTAAGTTTAGACCTTTTAGGCAAGTATTTAGAATTCTGCAAGCCTGATATTTTACTATAGTCTTTCAGATAAAGTCTCCAAGTCTGAGTTATGCAGCCCTAATTTGATATGTATTTAGTCAGTGTTTCTCCCACATTGCTTTTCGTTGATTGAACCAGTATCTGTCAACACTCAGTAAAGGGGATGGACATCAAGTAGCCTTTCAAGATTGTTATTTGGAACTGTGATTAGGATCAGGTATATGAGAGCAGAGGAAAGAACGCTCACTGCCACATATGATGTATTGAGCATCTGGAAACATGGTTGCATGGAGCGAGGTCTGGATGAATAATAAACAGCATGACAGTTTGGTATATTTATTAATAAGAACAAATACACTGAAATAAGAAATAATCATTCTAAAGTAAAGATCATGTGCTCACATTCCAAGTCAAGCTTGACCCATCAACTCTTCAAGTCACTAAGATGTGATTCTAAAAAACTAAAAGCGTGACAAACATTTGTTTCATTAACAGATGGCTTCAAGAAAACTAACACGATAAAAAGATTTACTTCAACAACTACTAGTTTAAAATAAATCGAAATGTGGCCACATATCAGGTCAATTGTTTACTACAATCCAAATACACAAGTAGCTAAAAATGAATTACAGTATGAAATAGTAGCTGGAATATAAATTAAAAGGATTGCAGTTAAATTATTTAAACACAATACACCACTATTTGCTCATTGACTTTATGTTCCAATAATACTTCAACTACTTGTGCTACAATACACAGCTGTACCAATTAAAGTTGACAATGACAATATGCAACTGGTTCAGAAATAAATTGCAGTAACCAGCTTGTGTATTCCGTCAGCAGAGCATACAGTTGGTGAACCACTGCATTGGCATGTAATATTACAAACTGGAATACACCATAGGCCACACAGTTCACTGTACAACTGGTGCAGGTGCATAGCGGTGAAGAGCTATGGTAATCAGAAAAGAAATCTGTGATCACCAACAGTCATTATAATTCCCCTTTACCAATTTGAGCTGGGTTTATCAAAGGATCACAACACTTTGCAATAACTAACAGGAGAAGACAATCGTTTTTAGACTACAAAAGGCAAAGTTCATTTAATGCTCATGAATCATCGTGATGTATAGCATATATTACTCATCTCACACTGAGTAGTTAAGTTTTGACAACTCAAAGGACCACCAAGCAAGCACTTTAATAGTAACTGCCTGTAAAATCACTGAGCCTTAGCTCACGTACATAAAGAAATGATGTCTAGCCTTGGCCAGTTGTACACAGTTTCACTTGCACTTATAGTAATGTATGCAAAATACAGGTGCCAGCACTCCTAATTACAAAAACTGCACAAAAATTAAATGCAGGTACCTCCTGTGATCATAGTATCAGAATCGTTTAAAATAACACCCGGATTAGTCGCACATATGAAATACCGTTACTGCACTTACTAAGGGGACTGGAGATTTATCCCCACGAACACCTTTAATTTAGAAGAAACGTAGCGTTAATTTCACATTTTCTGCTACTGCCGTAAGCAGCATAAGAACATAATTCCCCTCCAGGAAGTTTGGATATGATAATATCCACGTATAGTTAATTTCACTTTTCCTGCAACTGTTGTAAGCAGCAAATGAACATAACTCCCCTCCAGGAAGTTTAGATATGATTAAAGCAACTACTGTCAGGCAGTCGTTTCCACATCCATCAATAGAAACCAGGAACCCCAAATTCAACGGAGTGCGGACCCGTGTTCTATACCAGTCCTGGGAGAATTTGGAGAATGGACTAGTAGTAACATCTTGCAGTGCTGTCAACAAGGTGATGATATTTCCCAAGAAACTCAGCGTGCTCTACAAAACGTGGACCAACCTCAATGCCAGTATGATCTACGGACTTGTCTTTAATCGAGCACATGTGGGTATGATGGGACGAGAAGTCAATCGTGCGACTAATCAACCAACAACTCTTATAGAACTGTTTGAGCAGGTCGAGCAGGCGTGATAATACAGTGTGTGTTATCTAGTTTGGTGTGTGAGTGTTAAATGAACCTGTGCTGTTGTATCCTTCAATCCGATGACTGGTTTGATGCAGCTCTCCATGCTACTCTATACAGGGCTATTGCAAATGATTGAAGCGATTTCATAAATTCACTGTAGCTCCATTCATTGACGTATGGTCATGACACACTGCAGATACATAGAAAAACTCATAAAGTTTTGTTCGGCTCAAGCCGCACTTCAGATTTCTGCCGCCAGAGCGCTCGAGAGCGCAGTGAGACAAAATGGCGACAGGAGCCGAGAAAGCGTATGTCGTGCTTGAAATGCACTCACATCAGTCAGTCATAACAGTGCAACGACACTTCAGGACGAAGTTCAACAAAGGTCCACCAACTGCTAACTCCATTCGGCGATTGTATGCGTAGTTCAAAGCTTCTGGATGCCTCTGTAAGGGGAAATCAACGGGTCGGCCTGCAGTGAGCGAAGAAACGGTTGAACACTTGTATCTGGACATGCTGGAAAACTGGCTCGTGCCACAACTGGAGACCGACAGCGCCGACTTCATCTTTCAACAGGATGGTGCTCCACCGCACTTCCATGATGATGTTCCGCATTTCTTAAACAGGAGATTGGAAAACCGATGGATCGGTCGTGGTGGAGATCATGATCAGCAATTCATGTCATAACCTCCACACTCTCCCGATTTAACTCCATGCGATTTCTTTCTGTGGGGTTATGTGAAAGATACAGTGTTTAAACCTCCTCTACCAAGAAACGTGCCAGAACTGCGAGCTCGCATCAACGATGCTTTCGAACTCATTGATGGGGACATGCTGCGCCGAGTGTGGGAGGAACTTGATTATCGGCTTGATGCCTGCCGAATCACTAAAGGGGCACATATCGAACATTTGTGAATGCCTAAAATAACTTTGAGTTTTTGTATGTGTGTGCAAAGCATTGTGAAAATATCTCAAATAATAAAGTTATTGTAGAGCTGTGAAATCGCTTCAATCATTTGTAATAACCCTGTACTTGTGCAATCTTCTTCATCTACAAGTAACTGCTGCAACCTGCATCCTTCTGAATCTGCTTACTTTAATTATCTCTTGGTCTCCTTCTACTATTCTCCCCTACCCCCCTCCCGCCCCCCTACCCCCCACACACACTTTCTTTCATTACTAAATTGGTAATCCTTTGATGGCTCAGAATGTGTCCTACCAACCGATCCCTTCTTCTAGTCAAGTTATGCCACAAAATTCTTTTCTGTACCCATCAAACCTTTAGCATTCCTCTGTAGCACCACATTTCAAAAGCTTCTATTCCTTGTCTAGACAGTTTAACGACCATGTTTCAGTTCCATACATGGCTACACTCCAGATTTCAGAAACGACTTCCTAACACTTAAATCTGTACTCGATGTTAACAAATTTCTCTTCTTCAGAAATGTTTTTCTTGCCATTGCCAGTCTACATTTTATATCTTCCCTACTTCTACCGTCATCAGTTATTTTGACGCCCAAACAGCCAAACTCATCTACTATTTTAAGTGTCTCATTTACTAATCTGATTTCCTCAGCATCATCTGATTTAATTCGACTGATTCCATGATCCTCGCTTGGCTTTTGTTGACATTCACCTTAATCCTCTTTTCAACACAATGTCCATTCCATTCAGCTGATCTCGAAAGTTCTTTGCTATCTCTGACGGTATTAAAATTTCACTGGCAAACATCAAAGTTTTTATTTCTTCTCCTTGGTCTTTAATTCCTACTAAGAATTTTTATTTTATTTTCTTTACTGCTTGCTGTGAATACAGAGAAAAACAACAGCTCTGTAGTAAGTGAGAAAAAAAGGGGGCGGTAGATTTTGTTGAGAGAATACTTATAAATGATGGTATGGGTGACAAATTCAATTTCCAAATATCACAAACGAAAAATGTTGACTTTCCAAACCGAGTAACTGCTAATTAGCAGCATGCACAAGAAATGGCTGTAGCTTCGTTAAGTTTGCACCATTTCTTGTTCAGTTTCACTGCGACCACAACAGAAGGTGAATCAGTAGACTTTTGATCAGAAAGATAGTATTTCAGTAATGTTACAAAGTATGATGAAACAAATGGGGACATTAATGCGAACATTAACAATAGAGTAAATGGATTGGGGACTGATATTAATAGGAAAATGAATGGATTGATTTCTGAGATTAACCAAGGGTTTATTAAACAGTAAGCACAATTTGATGCTAATTTAAAGAGTTTCAAAGGTGAAATATAGGGGGAAATGGAAAATTTAGGAGATTCGTGGGGAAATGGCATGTCACATGTGAATGATACGAGTAGTTTCGAAGGGCAAATTTGTCAGGTGAAAAAGGATTGTAATGATTCTACTGTAGTAGTGAAAAGTGAGTAAACAATTCTTATGGCTGGTAAGCCAAAATATTATGACTACTGCCCCCGCGACGTTGGATGCCACCTGGTTGGGTAGCAGGCACGTGGCGCAGGAACAAAAATTTGTAAGCGTAACATATATATGGACGGGGGATCACGCTAGCGAAGATGTGGGCTGCAAATTTGGAATTCCATTGAGATAAGCGACTTTGACAAAGGACAGCTTATTATAATGAAGAGCCTGTGAACGAGCATCTCGAAAACTGCGAAGCTGGTCGAATGTTCACGTGCTACAGTCGTGAAAAATCTAGGGAAAGAGGTAGGACAGTGAAACTACCACTAGGTGCTAAATGGTTGGACGATCACGACTCTTCACAGAACGCAGGGTTCAGAGGTTTGTCTCCTCTGTAAATTGCGATGGATAGTGATCTGTGGGACCTCTACCGGAAGGGCACAATGTTGGTGCGTGCACAAGAGTTTTGGAGCACGCCGTTCATCATACGTTGCTGAACATGGAACTCCGCAGCAGACAACCGCCACGTGTTCAAGTATTCACCAAATGATATTGTCAGTTACGACTGCAGTGGGCATGGGACCATCGAGATTCGACTGTATATCAATGTAAACGTGTCTTCTCTGTGAATTATCATATTTTTGCTACTCTAGGTCTATGGCCATCTCCATTAACGCCATCATCGAGGTGAACGGCGGCTCAAAACATACAGTGCGGCACGGAAGCAGGTTGGTGGGAGCAGAATTATTCTATGGGAGACATTCTCCTACTCATGCAAGGGATCTGTGGTACGAACTGAAGACACTCTGACAGCTGCAGACCACCTGCATCCCTCCATGCTTGATGTCTTCCCCGACAATAGCATCATCTTTCAGCACTACAATTGTCCGTGTGTCGGAACCAGAACCATGTGCCCTGATGAGCATTATAGTCAACTCACGGTGATGTCTCGGCGACCTAATTCGCCTGATCTAAGTCCTATGAACCTCGTCTGGGTCGCTATTGGGTGCCATCACCGCGTACGTAAATCAGCGGCCTGCTACATAACCTGTGTGTAGACATCTAAAGCCATATACCTCCATAAAACAACCAACAAACTGTCGTATCCCTGATATGGAGAATCAGTGACGTATATAGTTCCAGAGATGGACAAACAAGCAGTGAAGCAGGTGGTCATAACGTTACGGCTCATCAATTGCTGTGGAGGGCAAACAGCCTAGGGATAATTAAACATGGTTCAAATGGCTCTGAGCACTATGCGACTTAACGTCTGAGGTCATCAGTCGGCTAGAACGTAGAACTAATTAAACCTAACTAACCTAAGGACATCACACACATCCATGCCCGAGGCAGGATTCGAACCTGCGACCGTAGCGGTCGCTCGGCTGCAGACTGGAGCGCCTAGAACCGCTCGGCCACTCCGGGCGGCTAGGGATAATTAAATGCGGTCTGACGAGGGTCCGGGCATTCTTGAACACGCTGTGCCTTCTGATCGGCAGTCAGGATCCTTGACAAGTCCCATAACCAATATCGACTTCATCCGCAAGGTCTTGAATGGTTCAACGATCCGCACGAACCAATTGTTGAAGTCTGGCAGCAACGTATGGCGTTGTGTGGCTAACGGGCCTTCCAGTGTGAGCATCATCTTTGACGCCTGTATGGCGTGCCCTGAACCGAGCATGCCACTTAAACACACGCATGCGGCTCATGCTCTGTCCCCCAAACACTTGTTGAATCATTGCAGGGGTCTCCGTAGCACTTTTCCAGAGATTCGCACAAAATTTGATACACACGCTTTGTTCTGTTCCCGGATCCATCGTAAAATCGCCACACACCAAACACAGAGTATTACGGAAATCACTGTGGACACGCAACACGTCCTCCCAGCTGAATGCCACTCCGTACACTGACTCATCAGATATGCAGCTCTCGCCACCAAGGGGTGCAAAGATCTGCTACTCCCATTTTCCAGATGGCAGCACCACACCCGAAAATTTTGGATGCCACCTCGTAATGTTGAAAACCAATTTGATAGTAAATATAAAATTCTGGAAAATAATATTAAGGAAAGAAAAGATAAGTGTGAACAGTCTGGTGTGCAAGTGTGTGCAAGAGTTACTAACTTGGATAACAGCTTACCCCAGTTTAGTACAACTGTAAACGAGAACTTTCAAGAGAATTATTTGTAGAGAAAACGAGTAGAACAGATTGAAAGTAGCACTAATGGTCATGTGGTATATAGTGGTGCTCCAGAACGATCTGAAACTGCTTGTGTCATCTTTCAGCCTATTATTGAGATTTGACCCCAATGAAAATGACCATCCTATAAAATTGTGGAGTGAATTTGAGGGTGTAATGCCGAGATCATTGAACGATATACAGGAAATAAGTTTTGCAATGTCAAATTTCGTGGTAGAAGCTCGTGTTTGGGGTAATTTAGAAGTAGATAAACACAGGGTTTGATAGAAAAACGCTCTATTTTAACTAGACCCAAAAAGTCGACTGGTATTATTGGCAACACTGAAAGTTCGTATCATGTTTCAGGTAGACACACCATTTTTTGAGAAGGAGCGCTGGAATGAGCCTGAATGTGCTGTGGCAGTGAAGGCCTTTTACGAAATTGGTGACTGTGTTGCTGATGTTAGACGCGAATACTGTCGTCATTTCAGATTTATATGTAATGATCCTATGCCCTCCATATATGCAGTCAGGCTGTAGGTGACAAACTATGAAGAAACATGAAGTGCACTTAAGCCAGGAAGGCCCAGAAGTTGCCGCTCACAGGAACGAATAAAGAAGCTGCAAAATGCTGTAACCAGCAGTCCAAAGCATTCTGCGAAACAAATTGTGGCAGTACTGAGATTGTCCAGTCGCAGTGCGCAGAAAATTTTACGGGATGATTGAAAGTCTCAACCGTGCCATATACAGGTTGTGCAACAGTTACATTAAAGTAATTTTGAAAAGCGGATGACCCGTAAAACAAAGTTATGAAAGATGAAAGCTTCTTAAATTTGCTATGAGTGAATGAGAATTGGCGGCCGAAAACTTCCAGTGTAATAAGGCATCCGAATTCTGCCAACGGCCTTTTCAAATAGGGCGGAGGAGGGGACAGAGGTTCAGGGCATTCTCTTTCTTTTGGGATAGGAAACTGACCCTAAACACGGAAGAATCAGCAATTATCAACGGCATGTGGATGCAGAAGGCAATGGAAACCACTGCATTAAAAGACACATAACTTGTATCCACAGGATATATGGCTTGTAATTGAAAAAGAGTCATGAGGATCTCTCCATTCCAGAATGGTCCCCTATTCGGATTCCGGGAGGAACTATCAAGGGGGAGGTGACCATGAGAAAAATATTGAATAATCGACCAAAGGATAACGTCCTACGATTCGGCGCATCGAATGTCAGAAGTTTGAATGTGGTAGGGAAACTAGAAAATCTGAAAAGGAAATGCAAAGGCTCAATTTAGACATAGTAGGAGTCAGTGGAGTGAAATGGAAACCCCCCAGTGTAGCCGAGAGCGCTAACGTGCTACTTACTGGACTCGGGTAGGCACGCCGGCCCCGGATCGAATCCGCCTGGCGGATTAACGACGATGGCCAGTGTGCCGGCCAGCCTGGATGTGGTTTTTAGGCGGTTTTCCTCACCCTACTAGGTGAATACTGGGCTGGCCCCCACGTCCCGCCTCAGTTACACGACTTGCAGACATTTGAAACACATTCACACTTTTTCACGATTTACACTAGATGCAGATATGCAGATAGCTGGGGTACACTACTTCCATCCCAGGGGGGGGGGGGGGAGAGGGTGATGGGGTGGCAGCAGGAAGGGCATCCGGCCCCCTTAAAATTAACCATACCAATTCCCTACGTAACCCTGCCAACCCTGGGCACAATGTGGGATAAAGGCGGTAGAAAAAGAAAGAAAGAAAAGAAGTGGAGTGAAATGGAAAGAAGACAAAGATTTCTGGTCAGATGAGTGTAAGGTAATAACAAGAGCAGCAGCAAATGGTATAACTGGAGTAGGATTCGTTATGAATAGGAACGTAGAGAAAAGAGTTTGTTACTGTGAACAGTTCACTGATAGGGTTATTCTTATCAGAATCAACAGCATACCAACGCCGACAATGAGAGTTCAGGTATAAATGCCAACGTCGCAAACTGAAGAAGATGAGATATAGAAGGTATATGAGGATATTGAAAGGGTAATACATTATGCAAAGGGAGATGAATATCTAGTAGTCATACAGTGGAATGCAGTTGTATGGAAAGAAATAGAAGGAAATGTTATAGGAGAATATGGGCTTGGGACAAGGAATGAAAGAGGAGTAAGATTAATAGAGTTCTGTAATACATTTCAGCAAATAACAGCAAATATACAGGAACCACAAGAGGGAGAGGTGTACTTGTTAAAGCGATGATACGGGAAGATTCCAGTTAGATTACATCATCGTCAGACTGAGATTCAGAAATCAGATTCCGGATTGTAAGGCGTACCCAGGAGCAGATATACACTCAGATCACAATGTAGTTGTGATGAAGAGTAGCCTGAAGTTTAAGAGGTCAGTCAGGAAGAATCAGTATGCAAGGAAGTACGATACAGAAATACTAAGGAATGACGAGATACACTTGAAGTTCTCTAAAGCTGTAGATACAACAATAAAGAATAGTCCAGTAGGCAGGACAGTTGAAGAGGAATGGACGTCTCTTGAAAGGTCAATCACAGAAGCTGGAAAGAAAAACGTAAGTACAAAGAAGGTAATTGCAAAGAAACCATGGGTAACAGAAGAAATACTTTAGCTGATCGATGAAAGAAGGAAGTACAAAAATGTTCAGGGAAATTCAGGAATACAGAAATACGTGTCGCAGAGGAATGAAAAAAGTAGGAAGTGCAGCGGACCTAAGATGTATTGGCTGCAACAAAAGTGTGAATAAATCGAAAAAGAAATGGCAGTCGTAAGACTGACATACATATACGAAAGTCAAAAGAACATTCGGTGAAATTAAAAGCAATTGTGGTAACATTAAGAGTGCAACCGGAATTCCGTTGCTAAATGCACAGGAGAGAGCAGATAGGTTGAAAGAGTACATTGAGAGGGAAGATTTGTCTTATGTGATAGAACAAGAGACTGAGGATCCAGAATTAAAATCATAATTTAAGAGTGCTTTGAAGGACTTAAGATCAAATAAGGCACAGGGGATCCACAATATTCCATCAGAATTCCTAAAATCATTGGGGGAAGTGGAAACAAAACGACTATTGACGTTGGTGTGCAGAATGTATATGTCTGGCAATATACCATCTGATTTTCAGAAAAATATCATCCACACAATTCCGAAGACTGCAAAACCTGACAAGTGCGAGAATTGTCACACAATCAGCTTAACAGCTCATGCATCCGAGTTGCTGACAAGTATAATATACAGAAGAATCGAAAAGAAAACTGGTGATGTGTTAGATGACGATCAGTTTGGCTTTAGGAGAGGTACAGGCAGCAGACAGTCAATTCTGACGTTGCGGTTGATAATGGAAGCAAGACTAAAGAAAAATCAAGACACATTCATAGGATTTGTCGACCTAGAAAAGGCGATCGACAATGTAAAATGGTGTAAGAGGTTTGAAATTTTGAGAAAAATAGGTGTAAGGTATAGGGAGAGACGGGTAATATACAATATGTACAAGAACCAAGTGAAATAATAAGAGTGGAAGACCAAGAACGAAAGGTTCGGATTAAAAAGGGTGTAAGACAGGGCTGTAGTCTTCTGCCCCTTCTGTTCAATCTGTACATTGAAGAAGCAATGATGGAAATAAAGGAAAGGTTCAGTAGTGCAATTAAATTTCAAGTGAAAGGTCATCAATGACATGATTCGCTGATGACAGAAGAGTATCGAAGCATCTGAGATGTGATGCTACTAGAGATAGGCAAAACTGTTCTTTTCAGAGATTGGATCAGAACTGTTCACTCCCTGAAATGAATTAGCTCTTTTTCATGACTCACCACTCATTTACAATAGAAAATAAATGGAAGGCACATTGCCCTTTAAACTTGGTTTATTCCAGTACTATACCTGTATTTTGATCTTATTTGATCCTATTTTGAAGTAACACAGATAATGAGTAAGAATTTTGTATTGTTTATTGAAATTTCCACGATATGACAAAGTTTTGGATTATTGATTTATTTTGCACTATCGTGGTTTTTTGGGTGATCGGAAAATGTTGTAACTTGAGATTTACATTAATAATATATTTGGCTATAATGTATTAAAATTTCATTAACCTCATACAAATACATCGCAAGCCATATATTTTTAAAGTGAACGTTTCCTTCCGAAGACGCCTAAAATCGCAAAATCCGTACCAGAATAAGCAAAAAAAATATAAATTTGACTGTAAAACGAAAGTGCTGCATATAGCCTTACGCAGAATAAAACAAGGAAAATATTGGTGTATCACATTTTGCGATACGTTTATCGGTTCACTCGTAATTAAAGCGTAAATTCGAGTGTCCATAATAAAAATCCTGTAGTAAGAGGAGTCGTCAGGAACCTAATATAATCAGTTTAAACAAAGAAAAATAAAATAAAAACAATTGATGTATACATAACATAATAATGTAATATACATAGCGGTATTACTACGAAGAACAATATCCAGTAGAGACGAACTCCGATGCAGAGGCGCTGAGTCGAGCAGGTCGAGCCGCGAGCTGTATTACTGCGTGAGCTGAGACCGCAGAGACCAGAGTGACGCCTGAGTCGCTTTTCTCAATGCTCTGGCTAGAGTCGAGACGGTGGGGCGAGCGTTGAGTGGGCGAGTTCCGAGGGTGGGGGGGAGCAGTGAACTCACCCGCTCCGAGACAAATCGTCCGTTCCCTTGCGAGCAGGTTGTTGCAAGTAGTTCCTATGTTATCCGCTAGGTGGCTCTCTGTCCTGTTGCTCGCATCAACTGCCCAGAGGGCAGGACGTGCGACTGAAACGATCGCCGACAGAGTGCGATGCGAAGTTACGCTGCGCCAGACACTGCAGGCGGCAGACGACGCACAGAGACAGCACGGCATATGTGAAACACGGGGCACTGCACAATGCAGGCAGCCAAGGTAGAAGCAGGGCAGAGGCCGGCGCTGGCTGTGTTGTGTGGCGTGCACTGTGCTCTGACCAGCAGAGGCGCTGCTGATATGCTCCGTCTCTCTCTCTCTCTCTCTCTCTCTCTCTCTGCCGTGGGAAACGTTTGGAGCTACCGTTCTTTTTTTCTGAATCACTGATTGTTCACTCCTTTGAAAGATGCAACTCTATGCATTAGTTCAAGAGCGGATCCCCCATCTCTAGATGCTA
Source organism: Schistocerca cancellata (assembly GCF_023864275.1). Lineage (NCBI taxonomy): Eukaryota > Metazoa > Arthropoda > Insecta > Orthoptera > Acrididae > Schistocerca > Schistocerca cancellata. The sequence continues at coordinate 167,975,590 of NC_064628.1, read as the reverse complement.
CAGACGAATGTTGAAAGTTAGGTGGACTCATAAGGTAAGGAACGAAGGGTTCTGCCGAGAGGAAAGGAATAAGTGGAAAACACTGACAAGGCGGAGGGCCAGGATGATAGGACGTTTGTAAAGATGTTATGCCTCCTGTTCCATATAGGTTGCATTACATACGCCATGTCGACAGTGTAGTGGATGGTATTAGCACATTCCACACAGATTTGTTAAATATAGAAAAGGTTTGTCACAAATGAAAACAATCCATTTAAAAAGCACCTTGTGTGACTAGGAATGTCCACATACACATAACATTCCACAGCTGCTTGTTAGATGTTGAACGGCGCAACAATGCACATTTGTGCACTTGCAGACCGATTTGAAATGGAACTAGCATGTGAGTGTTGTGGTATGGAAGGCCAATGGTCGACTTTCGTTTATAGGGAGAATTTTAGGAAAGTTTGGTTCATACTTAAAGAAGACCGCGTATAGGGTGCTAGCGCGATCTGTTCTTGCGTGTTGCTCGAGTGTTTGAGATACGCAACAGGTCGGATTGAAAGAAGATATCGATGGAGTTCCGAGACGGTTTGATAGATTTATTACTGACCGGTTGGAACAACACGCAAGTATTACAGAGATGCTTCCAGAACTCAAATGAGAATTCCTGGAGAAAAGTCGGCGTTGCTTTGGAGGAATACTTCTGGAAAATTTTAGAGAACCGGCATCTCAAGCTGACTGCCGAACTATTCTACTGCCGCCAACATACATTTCTCGTAAGGACTACGAAGATAAGAAACGGTAAATTAGGGCTCGTGCAGGCATATAGACAGTCGTTTATCCTCGTTCTATTTGCGAGTGGAACAGGAAAGGAAATCACAAACTATATTTTATTCGAGGCAACTGGATCTGTAGAAAGATGTGACGTTAGAAAGAATTCCGCTAACAGGTAGGAAAGTTATGATGGCTTGCGGAGTATATATGTAGATGTAGATATTATTTAGTTAAGTTGCTTAAGTGTTGTGCATAATGAGAGAGTGTTTGGAGGACACAGCTAAATGTAAATGTTTTATTTTATCGAAAATTATAGAAAATATGCATGAGAAAACCTTGTGCAATCATGAGTCATTTAACGTATGTCTAGTGTGTATGTTTCTGTGTACAAGTAGCCAGAAGGATAGTTGGGTTTTAAAAAGGTTATAATTTTATTTCTGGGAATAATTGAGACATTATTTCGCTTTCACTTAAATATAGCACCATAAGTTTAGCTCTTTCGTAATTACTTTCTGTGATCCTATTGGACGAGTTAGGAATTATCGTATTTGAGAGCAGTACATTTTCAGAATAACTTTTCAGGCCGGCAGCCAATGGGAGTTAAGAATTTCCCACGCTAAGTTAGTGCTTTTTGGTGCAATTCTGGGTATTGGAACCGTCTTATTCAGCAGAATATGTGGAACCGTGCCACGTGAATTTCGTGAGTATTTGAGAGCAGTACATTTTCTGAATAACCTTTCAGGTCGGCAGCCAGTGGAAGTTAAGAATTTCCCACGCTAAGTTAGTACTTTTTGGTGCAATTCTGCGTATCGGAACCGACACCCCCGGGATAACAAAGCCGCCCAGCAGTGTTAGTGACGTCACACTGTCGTGTCCCACTGACGTGTCCTGAGAGGGAGTGGAAGGACTGCGTTGGTGCGCGTCAGAGAACTTACTTGGCATGAGGTCTCGGTGGTGTGGGCCGCCAACTCCTCACTGCTCCGTAGTAGAGAAGGCTGCAAGGTGAGCTAGAGTACGGAACTCGGATAGGATCTTAGGGAAGCTTTGATGTATGAACACTCGATGTATAGAGCGATTATACTGGAAGTACCCCTGGCACTTGTGATTTAAATAAGATTCTATATACAGTCTCCAATGATTGTCTATCTGGCTATGCCGTTGCCATCCCTAACTTCCCAAACCTAAGTGCTAATACAGCAGAGGCGAGCGCACCAGACTAAGTGGCAGCTGTGTCGATTCAGCCTAGAGTCCCTACTTGTTGCTGTGCTCAATACTCTCCTGCAACTCTTGCAGCATCCCGACGCAGACTAACGTGGACCGGCGTCCTGAGTACCTCACTCCATCACTGTCCTTCGATCTAGCGGCTATCCGCTATTATAGGGGTAGTGCACCCGGCACCACTTGTTCTAGAAGGTTCTAGCAGGTTCTAGCACCCCCGAACTTTGAGCCCTGAGTAGGTTAGTCACGCGGCAGCATGTGATGCCTACGTGATGAACTAGCCATTCTCCACTGTTTGCTGTGTCCAAGGGTTGCCACTAACTGTGCTTGAGCCTTGTGATACTGCATACTCCGCTCTTGTTAGTCGAGAGCACATTACACATTACACATGAGATAGTCTGGTCACGTCCGCCTCGCTTGATCTGTAGCAATAATTTTCCAGCCTACAGCCTACATGATTTTAATTCTATCTTCTACTATTCGCGACATCTCCCCTTCCCCAGGGGAAAATTTTGTAAGCTCGGTCCCTCGAGATTACAAAACTTTCGTTTTCTACTCGCGGTGCCAGTAAAACTTACCAGTCTTTATTGCCATCAAGACTTGACATTATAAACATGAAAAATACATGGCACAAAAATAAAAAAAAACTCAAGAAGTTATAAGATACAGTTGAGTGCCGTCCATAATGTGCATAGAACAAACAAAATTCGTGTCACATTTTCAAAAAATGCTGCAAATTTTTACCAACAGCATACAGAATAGTTACATACATAAGTACACATTTTGAGTTTTATACACATACAAAAGATCTGATTTGTCAACAATTTAGGATACCTCAGGAGGGTAAGATTATCAATAAATATACAATTGTGTTATCTCCTGTCTGTCTTGGAGGTTAACAGCTCCATTGCTCTGGCACGGGGCTCTGAGAATTGTGGCGTTTGACTCTGTTCTCTCCATTGTACCCTATCGGAGAGAGGAGTGCGACGTATACAACTTAATTCATACTCTCCACCTTCTGCTGCCGCTTCGCATTGCTCGGTTTGTCGGGCAGGGGTATACCGAACACTTCGTTCCCAGCGGCCATCCGCTACCACTGTATTTGTCACACACACTTTAGCACAACAATGTCCTCCGATTTCACACAATCTTTTGCCACACATACGGCAACACTTACAATAGATGCATAAACAACATGATATAATTAAGACCACTAACACTACTGAACCCGTATACCCCCATACGGAATATACGCTCTTAGACCATCCGCGAAAGGTAGTTCGCTGCTGATATTCTATTTCACTCTGCAGTTCATCCACTTTGTGACTGGCTACCTTGAGGTCATCTAAGTGTCTAACAATATGTTCTAAGGGTAAATCTATAGGTATACGTGTGACCTCTTGCTTTGTTTCGTCTATGATACAACAATCTATATTTAAGTTTAGCATAGGTACTATATCATTCTTACTTACATTAGTACTAATTATATGGTCAGCCTGTAACATGACCTGCGCACCTTATCCTTTACACTGACTCGTAAAGGTTAACTTTCCGGTACCTCTTACAATAAGGTCATTTGGGGGTAATCCGTTACATAATATTGTCAGTACTTCATCCTTAGGAGCGACATACAGCCACTCATTGTCCTGTATCTGTGTCCAGATACTTTCGTTCAGTATGACATACTTTTGATTGCAATCTTTCGGAATTTCCCTTATAGGCTGTAGCATTCGAGCTTCACATCGCTCGTGATCATAGGTCGACATCAGAACGAACCGTTGTTTACAAATTTGATTTCTCGCCGTAACCGTTTTACACTGCAATTGGTCACGAGACAATAGTGCGTACTGTCGTTTCGCATCGTCAATAAGTAGAAAGTTTCGTTCAGGCTCGATATACGCAAATAACTTCTTAGCTGTATCAAAAAAAATGGCACTGAGCACTATGGGACTTAACATCTATGGTCATCAGTCCCCTAGAACTTAGAACTACTTAAACCTAACTAACCTAAGGACATCACACAACACCCAGCTATCATGAGGCAGAGAAAATCCCTGACCCCGCCGGGAATAGAACCCGGGAACCCGGGCGTGGAAAGCGAGAACGCTACCGCACGACCACGAGATGCGGGCTTAGCTGTGTCATATTCTGCGGGCAATGGCCATATTCTATATAAAGTGTATACACTACTATCTACTAAAGGTATATTTAGTACATAACTTAAGGTATTGCCGGCAAGAACTACATCTATATCTATTATACGAAGTAACAGATACCCTTGGTCCTTCGTGAGTTCAACGGGAAATTTCTTGTCTTTTAATTCCTCCTTTATCAGTTCTAGATACGTGACTACTTGTACAGGGTTAATCAAGTGTGGTTCCAATAGCCGTTTCTGCGCATTAACTATGGCAGAGATCAATAGATCATATTCCCATTCGAGCTCATTGAACATATTAGAGATTTGCATCAGTTGTTCCGTAATAGTCAAAACAATCAGGGTGTGTTGTGTCTTCCTGTTGGTACTATTTTCGTAATCCTCGACATGTTTACTCAATTTCCTTATCCCATCCGCAATTATTTGAGTATTCCTAGTGACTGCATTAATTGTTTGGTTCACCCCCGTCAGTGACGCCCTCACAATGGTTACTTGTTCCTTGGACAATCGCAATAATTCCCTTTGCTGTTCTTCTAAAACATCTATCTCAGCTTTAAAGAATTCCGCATCATCCTCATCTAGTGTACCAAACAATACCTTGCTTGTGACGCCAATAAAGTTCAATATCCCCCTTTTGGTTCTGGGCCGTTCATGTCTAGCCAACTGGTCAATCAAGTCTTTTGATTTAGAAAACTCTCCCACCTGCCATTTTACAGTTTGTTGTACATTTTCACATTCTCCGGCATCTAACTTTGCTTGATTCATCGTACTTATACAATGTGCTATCGCTCTATTGGCCCCCACCTGCGTCTCTTCAAATTTGTCATGCAATTCCTTCAGGTTGAACTAGGTCACTACTCACCACGTTGTGCTGTATAGTTTCACACTGCCCTGGTTGTCGTAATACATTCCTGGTGCAGACTGGAATTTTTGCACTCTTACATCTTGTGGATTTGCTTCGCGTCCTGCGAGTCCGATCTGCCATATACTCCCGAATATCGCTGTCATCCACAAAGCCCTCGTCAGTGGCATCTGTAATAGGAACGCACGTGTCACTCTCATGTTTTGCTATCGCCTGGAATCTGTTCGCTTCCTCTACCACGAACAACTAAAAGATATTCTTGCCTGCTTAGTAAAATTCCTTCAGCCTATCCGCGTGCACTTTTATACATTTATTTCCTTTCAGTCTAATTATCACGTCCGGTCCCTGTACATCTACTACAGTAAACGGTCCTCGCCACTGGCTGTCTAACTTCCTTGAGAGTCCCCGACGCACGCTTTCATCATACAGTAATACGCGATCGTCTTTTTTAAATTCTCTCGGGTTCTGCGTTTTATCGTAATCGCTTTTACTCCTGATTTTGCTTTTCTGTGTTGCCTTACGGGCCTCTTGGTGTACTAACTGCAGTCGCTGTCGGATTTCCGTCACGTAATCATCATAATTGTAGATCACGTTGGCTGGCTTCTTCTGTAACCACCCTGGCAGATTACACTTCCTGCCGAAGAATAACTGGAATGGCGTGTATCCCGTGGTACTGTGAGGTGTTGTGTTGTACACAAAACATGCGAACGATACTCATTCGTCCCAATCCGTCTGGTCCCGGTTCACGTAATGTCGTAACATCTCTGTTAGCGTGCGGTGCGTACGTTCTAATGCTCCGTTTGACTGCGGATGATACGCCGTTGTTTGTATCTTCTCTATTCTCAGTAATTTGCAGACTCGCCTCATCGTATCACCAATAAAATTACTCCCCATGTCACTTAATAGGGCAGTCGGAACGCCGAACTTCAAAATAATGTTTTCTACTAACTTTCGAGCGACTGTATCCGCGTCCTGTCGAGGTATCGGTTCAGCTACTACAAACTTCGTAAGAGAGTCTTGAAAGGTCAAAATATACTTGTGGCCAACTCGGGTAACTGGTAAGGGACCTACTATATCGATGTCACATCGCTCAAATATGAATTCGGGAGTCGGAGTTAGTTCCATCGGTTGCTTCGTTTTTGCTTGGGTTATCTTGTTCTTTTGACAACTTTCACACATTCTTATGAATTTTTCTATATCGGCTTTCATATCCGGCCAGGTACAGTACTGCTTTATTCGCGCATATGTTCTTCCCATTCCCTGATGGCCTCCTATGGGAGATATGTGCATCTGTTTTAGGATTTCCAATTTGTCCTCTGCGCTTAGAACGTCTTCTTCGTTTATCGGCGGTGTGGCTCCCTCTTCACTTATGTCGGTCGCGTCAGCTGTTTCCTCGGGGTCTGTTATCTCAGCTGTCGCTACTGCTTCTGTCGCTGCTTAGTTATCTGCTTCTCGGTTCTCGTCCCGCTGTGCGGCGTCTGCCTTTATTTCTCCTTGCCTCCCGCTATCCTGCGGTACTTCCTTATCGCTGTCTTGTACACTCCGAATCCGTGATAATGCATCAGCTACGCGGTTTTGTTTCCCTTCCTTGTACAGGATTTGGTAATCATATTCCTCCAATTTTAGCCGAAGTTTCATTAATCGAGACGATGGATCTGTGATATTGCCCACACTATAGCAGTTAACTCCCGCTCTATTGTACTATAGTTTATATCTGCTTTATTGAGAGTGCGCGATATATACGCAACCGGTAAATCTTTTCCTATAGGACCTTGACTCAGATACGCTCCTACCGCGTATTTGCTGGCGTCTGTGGTTACCAAAAATTCCTTAGTGAAATCCGGGTACTGTAGTATTGGAGGTTTGGTTAACTTCTCTTTCAAGGTGTGAAAAGCTTCCTGTTGCACTTCGCCCCATTCGTACGGAACTCCCTTTTTCAGTAGTTCATGTAGAGGCTTGGCAATTTTACTAAAATTGCTCAGAAACCGTCGGTAATATCCGACCATTCCCAGGTAACATTTCAATTCCGTGGTTGTCTTTGGCGGCGGGTAATTTTCTATTGCCGTTACTTTCGTGGGATCGGGTTTCAAACCTTCTGCCGTTAAAACGTGTCCTAAGAACGTAACTTCTGTCCGCAAGAATTCGCATTTGTCGACCTGCAACTTCAGGTTCGCTTCCCTTAAATGTTCAAATACTTCTTCAAGGCGTGCGTTATGCTCCTCAAGCGATGCACTTACGATGACGATGTCATCTAGATAAATGAACACTTTATTCCCTTGCACGCCCGTCAGCACGGTGTTCATTAGCCGTTGAAATGTAGATGGGGCCGTATTTAAGCCCATGGCCATTCTATTATATTCGTAATGTCCCGTCGGCGTACTAAATGCCTTTTTTTCCCGATCCTTCTCATCTATTAATACTTGGTAATATCCCTTCGCGAGATCTAACGTTGAAAAATATTTTGCCTTTCCTAGACTACCTAGAATTTCGTCAATTCTAGGTAAAGGGTAAACCATATTTATCGAGACATCATTTAGTTTCCTATAATCAACAACTACTCTCCATTTGGGTTTACCACTAGCATCAAGTTTCTTTGGCAGTAATAACAAGGGGAAATTAAATGGACTGGTACTCGGCGAGATTATGCCGTCTCTCAACATGCCCTGAATTTCCGTTTGCAGTGCATCCTACTGTGCTTGTAGGATGCGATACGGTCTTTGATTTATAACTGTTCCTTCAGCTTCCGGTGTTAGTGGGATCAGGTGCTTCACTACGGTAGTGTAGGTGAGCACGTCCCCTGCTAAGTGAAACAAGTCGTTATACGTCAAGCACAATTCCCGTATGGCGTTGTGTTCCTCCCGATTTAAGTGGTCTTTACGCATATTTTCCGTTAACAACTTTTGCCGCGTTTTTCTCTCGATCCTCCTGTTCTGAGGTCCTCGTCTAACTTTGTAGCTACTGGGCGGTGGGACCTCTTCTGCTAGTACTTCCGGCACCCTAAACCGCACTTCTTGGGTTCGGGTATTCATTACGCTCGTTATACATGTTCCATCTTGGACGGCCACTATGGCTTCTGGTATATAGACCCCTAGTCTAATTTCTTGTTTGGGAATTACTGCCTCCCTACCTATTTTTCGCGTCACGCGGACTCTTATAAACCTCTCTTCCCGGGGTCCTATCCTGACTTCTTCCAGATCCTCCGGGGCTAGCGACTTGTCACGCCTACTCGTCGTGATATTACAGGGCTTCTTTGCTCGTTCTGGCAGCTCTTCGTTTCGAATAACTTCACTGTCATCTGGCGTCGCACAATTCTTACAAGTTGGCGCAACCGGCACCTGCGGTAAAGAAATTCATTCATTCTTCCTGTTATTTTACACTAAATTTAAGTGGTTTTATGCGATTTAGTATCAGTTCGTAAGTAGTATGTGTGTTAAATGTCTGATCGTTTAGAGCTCCATGTGGTGTGTTTCGTGAACTTGCATGGAATGTTACGGCAATCACTTTTTCTTTTTAAAGAAGTCTACTGAACGACATGATGTACTGACTTGCAAGTGGCTGTGGGTCAATGGCTGTTTAGAGCGTGGAATTTATTCAGGTTGGAAGTCTACATTATGGCTATTTTTCATTTGAAGACTTGTAGTAAAACAGTGAACTTGAAACGATAAAAGCTTTCGGCCGTAAATGTGGATTTGATAACCATTGAAAGACGCAATAAACCCTAATTAATTGCACTTTCATGCTTTTATGCAAATAGTTAAAATCTTGTACGCCCAATGTTTTCTTACGTAATACCGGATTTTACCTCCAATATCTCACATCTTGAGTTGTATGTTGAAGGTACTGAATCTGTCTTTTCAGTGCTGCTTTTCATAGACAGAACCAGTATTTATCCTCACAAAGTGAAGTGAATGAACATCAAGAAGCCTGTCGTGGCAGGTGGACAGAATCTTCTCGACCAGCACTAAAACGCGGACTGTTAGGTCGAATTTTCATCAGAAATAGGTGTAGGAGAGGAAAAAGTCTGCCCCACAACACGGCCTTATCAAAGAGGGTGGAGATCAAACACAGCTTCAGGGCACACTATTGCTCTTGAGGTGAGAAAGTGCCCAGAAAGATGGAAGAATCAGCAAGGATCAATGGCATGAAGATCTGAAAGGAAATGGGAACTGCTGCATCGAGAAACAGAAGGGGAGTATTAGGGCAAGGGCAGTTCTACACCAAAGTACTGTTATCCAAGATGGAGGCGATGACATCATCAACTGATGTCACTTGATGACGTAATCCAAGATGGCGGAAATTGAGTCATCTGATGACGCAAGTGCCGGCCGAAGTGGCCGTGCGGTTAAAGGCGCTGCAGTCTGGAACCGCAAGACCGCTACGGTCGCAGGTTCGAATCCTGCCTCGGGCATGGATGTTTGTGATGTCCTTAGGTTAGTTAGGTTTAACTAGTTCTAAGTTCTAGGGGACTAATGACCTCAGCAATTGAGTCCCATAGTGCTCAGAGCCATTTTGATGACGCAAGTACCGTTATCCAAGATGGTGGGGAGGTGCCACAAACCCCTGCCACGTCCCCTGGCAGGAAGTTCAATTCCATCAGGACAATGCAACCTCTACTAACCTAAGAAAAGGCCAGGAAGATAGGTCACTAGGGCTCCCTCCACTAACCTAACAACACTCCCCTCCCTCCCATAGAAAAATGGTAGGAAGTTCAAATTCCTACAGGATAATGCATCATACCACCGTAATCTCTACTAACCTAAGAAAATCGCGGGCAGGTAGGTCACTTGGACTACCCCCACTAACCTAAGTCACCCAACCATCGCCACCTCCTCCTAGGGAATCGTGGGAATTAGACTCAACTAATGCTGGGCAGCTTGAGAGAGGAAGGAGTGTACCTTATTTATTTTGCAACAATTTATTTATGGATAGAGTATAATTATTTATTATACTGATACGAAACGCATACTCTGACATGCTTAGGGTCATACCACGCAGCCAACAGACTTGCAAACCACTAAAAGACTCTGCACACATGCTTGTTAATCGTCAGCTGTCGAATCATGCACCAGACTGCAACTGACTTAGTACACAGTACCACCACTAGAGAGCACTATCTACCCACCCATGTGTTTAGCAACTTTCTCTCTCCTGCGATTCTAACAGTGCTCATGCGATGTGTGTAGCCCCCACATGCATACTGAATCACTTCTTTATCTAAATAAGTGCCAAGTCGTCCTCTGGGCCTCGTGCATGAGTGTTCACTGCTTCTGAAATCATTCCCCTCTCTACCTGCAGTCCTGCAAAGACCTATTTGCAGAGCGACTCACCCTCACAGACACTATAGAAAACTGTTCCACAGCTAGCGACATATGTGTGTAACATGCATACTGACGTCACAGATCATGCAATAGAATTCCAGGAGGCTACCTTTAGCTCCATGAAGTCACGCGGCCATCAGCTGTAAAACCACACACAACTGCATTCGGGTCCCGCAACTATGAGGTGGCGACATCCCTTTCATACTTGGTACCTGAGAAATTCCTCTGGAAATGCGTGTTCAGCTAGGCACCATTGCTGACCTGACCAAGCGGTATTGAAGAAGATTTTGCAGAGTGCACTGACACAGCTGTGAGCCACCAACAGATGCAAGCCGTAGCGACTCATTGCTTTCATGCTGCTGCAGATGAATGTTGTTTCTATTTTCGATTATACAGTTAGAGTTATCCGTGTGTTATACTAAAATCACAGAACTCGAACGCGAACTCACGCCGGTCTCATATGCGAGACATCGCTAGGCAGCATGTGTGTTTTACCATTGGTGATGCAATACCCGGGGATACTGCCATCAACAAACAGCACAGGGCGCATTGCTCATAGCGCGCTATGAGAAACACGTCTAACCATGCTTAATTGCCCATCGTGACTGACACAAATTTGCGAAGTGCGTGCGCATAGCTACAAACAATTGCAAGTGCATCTAACAAGGTTCACAATCTTATACTGATGTCACATGACTATGTAAAAAATAAGCGCCCAGTCGACCTCTCGGAAATTGTATAGTGTCACAGAAATAGTTAATGCTCGCTTTTTTTATGTCTCAGCTTGTATGCACGGAAATTCTAGCATTAACAGAACCTGTATATAAAAATAGCTCAGAATAACGTCGAATACAGTCTCCCTAGCTGGCTTAACGTGGCACCCCGTCCATCACGTCTTACCCATCTGCTCTCAACACACACAAATGTTCTCACTGCTGTGCAGGGACTCTTATATCCTAGCACAAGGGATGTGAATGAATCGGGCATTATGATTGGATCTTATCGAATTTACATGCTGAATTACTGAAGCAGCTGGAATCGAAGTACCATCCACCTTTTCTTTCTTTCTGCAGACGAGACTTTCAGAGGTAAAAACTATTTTGCACAGTCCGCCATATTGCACCAACAATTACACCATCCAAAGTGCCCCTACATAGCGTCAAATACGGAAAGACTCTTACTCAATTACACTGCTCTCGCACAGAGGACAAGAGCTTGAATATTAGAAGGTGAAAGACACCTGTGACCCAATCAATATATCACCTCGTACCCTACATGTCGTCAAATACGGAAAGACTCTTACTCAGTTACAGTGCTTTTCCACCAAGGACAGTAGTGTCAACATTAGAGCGTGAAAACGATCTCCAACCCAGCAATATACCACCGCCTACCGTCTCAATGTTGTAAACATACAATTCGTATCCTGCGCCACACAAAATCAGCCCTTTTACATCATTCATACATACACCACGAATACAGATAGCACAGTATGTATACGCGCAGCAGTGACTATTTACCACGAGGTCGGGCAGCAATCCACCACTGACCTGTGACAAGAGTGCCCTCAATGGATCAAAGTCACTTTCAAAACTGTTCTACAAATTCGGCCTCATTTGCCCCCTTGGCACAAACGCATTACTGTTTCTGGTCCGGACCCGCTTGTTTGCTTGCTCACTTTTCTACACCCATCTCCAGACTCTGGAATTACAATAACAGATATAATTTAACATGGTTTGCTAGAATATCATATCAGTTTCGCAGTACTTCTCGATGTCAAGCACATATCAATATCCCTTGCATAGCGGTACCACTCGCACAATATAGTTCTGAAGATATGGACTGGAAATTATTTCTCTAGAAACCCGAAACACTGGCTAGCGTGGTGTAAACCACTAACTAGAAACCTGTCACGTCTGCGAAGACATTTAATTGGAAACTCGGTAAAAAGGGGAGAAAACTGATATCTACACTCGCGAATACCAATGTCAGTGCAGTGATGTAGCAGATTCCAAATCATCCCTACAATTTCAAAGGTCAACTAAGGTATTACTCATGTCTAGACAACCGGCAGATGTGTCTTCCACATGTTATATTCTCACGCCACAATCGATCTTGTCCCAACTAAATAAAGGTGCAAAATGTGCAGAAGCAGTCATCCGAACAATTTACATGGGAGGGAATAACGGTCCGGCACAAACGCACCTCCATATTCAGTCACCTGAAATTTCCACGCGATCACGACAGCCGTCCAACACATACTAAGAATTGGATCGCTATTTGGTAGTCTAGAGAACAACACGTTAATTCATCTACATTCCTACACTTCAATAGGCCTCTCCATCCTGACAGCTCCTACTGTTAATGGGAAACGTGTATCACCTTTGGAGAGGTCACCTGCGCTGCAGGCCGAAAATGCACAAGTAGAATCAATCATCCTAAGAAATCGGTCATATATGTATTTTATCCCTGTACATACAACTAAATGTTACTATCATGGTCTCAGTTGAACGACATTCGACAATGAGCGATGTATCGGAAATACACCCCGTTGATGGCTGTGGCTCTGGAAATAGAAATATCAGTATCATTCTTATGACATACGTTTCCCTTTGCTATCACAGTAATCGACGTCAAATCCATACCTACCTTACGAATGGACATAGTCATTTCCTTTGCATATGTCGGAACACAAACACATACTTTATAAACCTGAGGTTCAAGGCGAACCTATCACACATCCCCTACTATTACTAAGTATAATACTTCGTCAATAACTGATTACCTACGATACAAAATAATACTGAGAGAAAATATCTCATAAGTTTTTCTTGTGGGTGATTCCACTGTGTCTTAGAAAGAGAGCCGTAATCATCTCATATGTTAAAAAACCCGATCGTAACAACTACTGTAGGTTACTGTCACAAGTGGTCTTGGTTCTACAGGTGCACACAAGTATCCCTGTTAGAAAATATACTTGCCTTATAAATCCACATATGGCGTTACCTACGAATCATGTGGGTTTCCAGACAAATTTCATGACACTAAATTTAGACGGTGATCGCTGGAGTGTATCTTATCACACCAGCAGTGCGGTTACTCGTCGCCGACGGTGCACCCTGGTAATAAAATTATCCAATTTTGAAAGTGATTCAGCTAAGCAACATGGTATGAAACAGACATGGGCGAACCCCTCACACCACCGCCACTAGATATTTCTCCAGTATTTGTGATGCATTCTGTCTTGATGCCATATCATATTTCTGGAACTCACATATTGCGAAACGAGCCACCTTCCTCGAACGTATCTGCTCCAATAAAATTCCAACGTCGTTTATAGGTAGCCCGTATTTATCTTGGAACAACCCCTCAGACTCTGTGCTACCGTCTCTACAGCTTTGCGCATGTGATGGTTCCAATGTAAGTCAGAACTTAGTAGATGTCGGAGAAAGCTACATCTACCATCTTCGGCAAACCATGTAGAAACAGGCGAAGCTGAGTTACTGTGACAGATCTGTGTTTGGACCATTCAACGGAAATGAAGCCTGCTCCTACAACACGAGGTAGTATAAAAGACAGCATGGGTGCTGGGGGAAGGATGGGTATTTTGCTACTGCATTGTGATGCTTCTCCAAACTACAATCAGGAAATACAGGTCTGTGTCCCTCAGGGTCCATTCACATCAATCACTACAGCATTCTATCATTGTTATTGTATTCCATCCACTAGAGAAAAATTATGAACTATACAAGCCCAACTAAGGCATCAAGCACATGTGACGATCCTATTAAATATACAGGTATTGATCAACTGCACAGACCAGTTTAAAGATCCATCATCTGTACACTAGGAGGATTATCGTATCCTGCGGACTATGCTGCTGGTCGCAAGAGACACCCCACCCTGTGGCCCTGTCTCATTGTTTGAAACATTATTTTCTTACACGCTTTGTACCCTGCCAAACATTTTATTTTTTTGCCACGTCTTTGAGGCTTGTGTCAGGTTCCAAACTGACATTAAGACGATCCGATCCGTGACCTCTCACAGACAACAAGGGATCACCCCAAAGTACAGTTATCTAAGACGTTGTATTGTGATGCGATTGATGTCATTTAAGATGACTGCTGTGACGTCAGCTGATGATGCTATTATGAATACCCAAGGTGACTGGAAAGTGCCACACACCCCCTGCTCAGTCCCCCTTGGCGGGAAGTTTGAATTTTGAAGGGAAGATAGGTCAGTTGGGCTACCTCTAGATGTCACACTGAGTAAACCGCATTATTACTGCTCTTACCATAACACACCACACATTTGATGATTTTCAATAAAAGGCATTTACAACATAAGGAAATACGAATTGTTTTACCATGCTGACGTGGATTTCCAAAATACATGTAAACACATGTGCCACATAGACCGAATATCTGATAGTTCTGCATTCCATCTCGACTGATTCCTCATATTGCAGTCATAGATGTGATCCCTGTTTTGGTTCTATCCATCCTCAGAAGGTGTAACCCCCCCCCAACAAAACTCCTTCTCCAACTCAAACATGTGCTGTCAGTTAGTCATTATATCGTAATCAACAGCATGTCAGTGGATGGTTGGGATGGAAAAGACAGCATCATAGCACTCTAATAATAAGCCTCACAGTTGATAGTGCGATCAATTTCAGCAGTTTTAGAGTAATTTAAACACCAACCAATGATGCAACAGCGTGTTTCCCAATTTTAGTATCATAGCTAAACCACCCCTTCTCCAAACTATACCACCCCTTCTCCACTTTGCAAACATGAATAGATGACTGAGCAGTAGGTCCATTCATTTTTAATTCTCGAGCACATACACAGTCAAAGTATATCAGACAGTGCTCTACTAATTTCTAAAACATCGAGCATATTGATTAATTTACGAACTATCTCTCTGCATACAGGAGTCACAGAGCATTCTCGCTGTCTTAGGGTCAAATTAGAGAGTGAAAGACCCTCCTTACACTGTCATTGATCAACCCACCCTGCAGCACAGTCACTGATTTAAACTGCAACCATCTAGAAGTATGCTGCTACACTCCACATCTCGTGAATAAATGGAGCTTGACGAGTCCTCACCCACCTAAGTGCATAAGATCTCTTGAGATGCGCCCATGTCGAGGAGGTTAGCAGTCCTTATCCACAAGACATGTATATACACAAACATAGAGAAAACAGAGCAAACGCTCTCCAAATGTGGAGGCGACTGGACACAATTGAGTACAGTGCTATACTACACTTCCTGATCAGTGCAATTCGGCTAGGTGTTGGCATCTGTGACACATTTACAAGCAAATTGGGAACACAGAACGAGAGGTAATGTCATGATCACATGGATAGATCTGACGTAAAATCGAAAGAAATGCTGAAAATGGCGATGGAATAAGTATAAATTGACTGAATATATTACAAAATTTGGGGAAATTTGAGGTGACTGAATATGTACCGTTATTCCCTCCCATGTAAATTGTTGGGATGAGTGCTTCTGCACATTACGCACCTTTATTTACTTGAGAGAAGATCGATTGTGATGAGTGCATATCACATGTGGAAGACACATTTGCCGGTTGTCTCGACATGAGAAACACCTTAGTTGACCTTTGAAATTATAGGGATGATTTGGAATCTGCGACATCACTCACATTGGTATTTGTGAGTGGAAATATCAGTTTTCTCTTTTTTTTCGAGTTTCTGATTAAATGTCTTAGCAGATGTGACAGGTTTCTAGTTAGTCAGTGGTTTACATCATGCTAGCTAAAGTTTCGGGTTTCTAGAGAAATAATTTCCGGTCTATATCTTCATAATTATATTGTGCGACTGGCACTGTTATGCAAGCGATATTGATAGTACCGCAAAAATGGTGTGATAATCTAGTAAACCATGTTAAATTAGATCTGTTCTTCTAATCCCAAAGTCTAGAGATGGATGTAGAAAAGCAAGCAAGCAAATAAGCAGGTCTGGACCAGAAATAGGAATGCGTTCATGCCAAGGGAGGAAACGAGGCCGAATTTGTCGAACAGTTCTGAGAATGACTTTGATCCACTGAGTGCGCTCTGGTTATGCATTAGGGGTGGATTCCTGGCCGACCTCACGGTAATTATTAACTGCTGTGATTATATGTACTGTGCTGTCTGTCTTTGCAGTATATGTATGAATGATGTAAAAGGGCCGATTTTGTATTGCACAGGATACGAATTTTATGTTTACTACATCGAGACGGTAGGTGGTGATATATTGCTGTGGTGGAGATCGGTTTCACGCTCTAATATTGAAACTCCTGTCCTCAGTGGGAGAGCAGTGTAATTGAGTAAGAGTCTCTCCATATTTGACGATGTGTAGGGGCACTTTGGATGGTTTAATTGTTGTTGCAATATGGTGAACTGTGTATAGTAGTTATTACCTCTGGAAGTCTTGTCTGCAGAAAGAAAGGAAATGTGGATTGTGCTTTGATACTGGTGGCATCAGTAATTCAGCAGGTAAATTAGATAAGAGCCAATCATATTGCTCAATTCATTCACACCCTTTGCACTGGGATATAGGAGTCTCTGCATAGCAGGGAGGACATTTGTGTGTGCTGAAATGAGGAAGGGTAAGACGTGATGGAAGGAGTGCCACTGTAGGCCTGCGAGTAAGACTGCATTCGACATTATTCTGCGCTAATTTCGTAAACAGGTTCTGTTAGGGCTATAATTTCCTTGCATACAAGCTGAGACATCAAGAAAGCTAGCGTTAACTATTTCTGGGACACTATACAATTTCCAGGAGGTCGAATCGGTTCTTACTTTTACATAGTCATGTGACATCAGTATAAGATTGAGAATCTTGGTAGATTCACTTGCGATGGTTTGTAGCCATGAGCATGCACTTCGCAGTGTTGCGCCAGTCAAGCTGGGCAGTTAAGCATGGTTAGACACGTCTTTTGTGTTGTGCTAGGAGCAATGCACCCTGTGCTGTTTAGTGACACCAGTATCCCTGGGTATCACATCAGCATGTGCTGCCCAACGGAATATCACATATGGGAGTGACATGAGGATTTCTGTGGCGTTAGTATAACACTCGGAGGACTCTAACTGTATACTCGAAAACAGAAAAAACTTTCACCTGTGGCAGTGTGAGAGCAAAGAGTCGCATATGTTGTGTTCAGCGGTGACTCATGGCTGTGTTGGAGCACTCTACAAAAACCTATTCTTTCCCACCCAGTCGCGTCAGCAATGATGCCTAGGTGAACACGTATTTCGAGAGGAAATTCTCATATACCAAGTATGAAAGGGATGTCGCCACCTCATACTTGCGGGACGCAAATGCGCAACTGTGCGTGGTTTGACAGCAGATGGCCGCTTCACTTTGCTGAGCTGCACGTAGTCTCCTGGAATTCTATTGCATGATCTGTGATGTCAATAAGTGTGTCTCACACATATGTAGTGATCGGTGGAACAATTTTTCTATAGCATCTATGAGGGTGAGTCGCTGTGCAAATAGGACTTCACTGGACTGCTGGTAGAGAGGTGAATGACTTCAGCAGCAGTCAACACTCACGTGTGTGGCCCAGAGGACGTCTTGGCGCTTATTTAGATAGAGATGTGATGTCAGTATGCATGTGGGGGCTACACAGGTTGCACGAGTACTGTTAGAATCGCATTAGAGAGAAAAATGCTGAACAGACGAATGGGATGATAGAGCTCTCTGGTGGTGGTACTGTGTACTAAGTCAGTTGGAGTCTTGACATCATGGTGAACACACTGGATTGAGGTAGTGTCTCAAATTGTTTAAATAAACACTGGTGCATGATTTCGATAGTTGACAATTAGCAAGCATGTGTGTGGAGTGACCCTAAGCATGTCAGAAATATGTTTTGTAACAGTGTAATAAATACATTCCATCTCTAAAAAAACTGTTCCAAAATAAATAAAGTACACTCCTTTCTCTCTCCAGCAGCCCAGCAGTAGTCGAGTCCTTTTCCCATGAATCCCTAGGAGGAGGTGGTGGTCAGGTGACTTAGGTTAGTGGGGGTAGCCCAAGTGACCTATGTTCCCGTGATTTTCTTAGGTTAGTAGAGATAACTGTAGTGTGATGCCTTATGCTGTTGGAATTTGAATTTCCTGCCATTTTTCATGGGGAGGGGAGGGGAGAGATGGTTAGTTTGGTGAAGGTAGCCCAAGTGACCTATCTTCCTGGCCTTTTCTTAGGTTAGTAGAGGTTGCATTGTCCAGATGGAATTTGAACTTCCTGCCAGAGGGACATGGCAGGAGGGTGTGGGACTTCCCCGTCATCTTGGATTACGGTACTTGCATCACTGCCGCCATCTTTGATGACGTCATCAACTGACATTAGTCGATGACGTCATCGCTGCCATCTTGGATAACGGTACTTTAGCGTTGAACTAAGGGGTATCCACTGGACAAGTAGCACATAACTGAAAAATTACAATCATGATCTCTCCATTTGTAAAGGAAACCAGTCCCTCATTCAGATTTCTGTGAGGGAATAGTCATCAAAAGGATAATATTCTATGGAGTGCAGAATGTTAGAAGTTTGAACATGGTTGTTATGCTAGAAAATCTGAAAGGGAAATGAAAAGGCCCAGTCTAGATATAGTCGAGGTTGTTGAGGTGAAATGTAAAGAAGACTAATAGACACAATAAAATAAGTTTTGCATCGCACCGGTTCCCAGATCTCCTGAAGAAACACAGGACAATGCACGTCCGCATGTATCCCGTGCCACCCAACGGGATCTAGAAAGTGTAAGTCAACTACCCTGGCCAGCAAGATCTCCGGATCTGTCCCCCATTGAGCATGTTTGGGACTGGATGAAGCGTCGTCTCACGCGGTCTGCACGTCCAGCACGAACGCTGGTCCAACTGAGGCGCCAGGTGGAAATGGCATGGCAAGCCGTTCCACAGGACTACATCCAGCATCTCTACGATCGTCTCCATGGGAGAATAGCAGCCTGCATTGCTGCGAAAGGTGGATATACACTGTACTAGTGCCGACATTGTGCATGATCTGTTGCCTGTGTCTGTGCCTGTGGTTCTGTCAGTGTGATCATGTGATGTATCTGACCCCAGGAATGTGTCAATAAAGTTTCCCCTTCCTGGGACAATGAATTCACGGTGTTCTTATTTTAATTTCCAGGAGTGTAGATGTTGTCTGTGGGTACTGTATTACAAACACAGTCCCTTTGACTGTTCAGAGATGTCACTAAACCCGCGCAAAGATGTAAACAAGCATGCAGGAGCAGCATGCATTAGACGGAGGAGGTCCGACAGACGATCATTTCCAGTCATTCCACCAGAAAGGAGGTACACGGCTCATATTGTCTGTAGTTCAACCATGCCTAGACGGTCAATACCGCAGTTCGATCGCGTCCACATTGTTACTTTGTACCAGGAAGGGTTCTCAACAAGGGAAGTGTCCAGGCGTCTCGGAGTGAACCAAAGCGATGTTTTTCAGACGTGGAGGAGATACAGAGAGGTAGGAACTGTCGAGGACATGCTTCTCTCAGGCCGCCCAAGGGCTGCTACTGCAGTGGATGACCGCTACCAACGGATTATGGCTCAGAGGAACCCTGACAGCAATGCCACAATGTTAAATAACGCTTTTCATGCACCCACAGGACGTCGTGTTACGACTGAAACTGTGCGCAATAGGCAGGGAAACCATTAGCCGCGCCGGTGAGGAGCCGACCGGGCGTGGAGAAATTTTGGCGGCCCAGTAAAAGGAGAAAACCCAGGTGTCGTCGTTATGAAAATTCCGTGTGGAATAATCAACGGCGGGAGAGTGTGCCAGTGTTAGGAGAAAGGAGTGCGCCCACAAGTAGTAATTTGAGTAGTGTTCCGGAAATCGATTATAAAGTGGCAGCTGTAACACCCACAGCGGAACTGGAGATTGAGTTTAAGAATGATTCGCAAGTGTTGAGAGAAGATCAGATGTCGGATAAAACGTCCGTCATCGAGCGAGGGGATGCAGAGAGGGATGAGGTCTGGTTAAGGCAGTTCGGTCGCTTATACGACGAACTAAGAGATTATAGGGGTCTGTATGGGAGAAGTGTTTATGGGGAGCGCGTGCAGGATTTGCCGCGTCTCGTCCCGCAGGAAGATAGTGTTTGTGAAGTGATAGAAAGTTCTGGCCCTAACCGGCAGACTTTACCAGAAACAGTTGATGTTAATGGGGAGCACGAGCAAGATTCGTCGTGTTTCGTCCCGCTAGAATTGAGTGTTGAAGTAGTAACGGAAAGTTCTGGCCCTAACCGGCAGACTTTACCGAAAGTTATAGTGGTAGAAGTAGCCGACCCATCCGACGCAAACCTCCAGTTTAAACATTGCGAGAGTATTGAGGAGAAAGATTACGAAAATTTTAGTGATAGCCGGACACGATTGGTAGAAAAGCACATAGATTACAGCGTGTATGAGGTTAGAGCTGACATTATACGGTCAGACAATAACAGTGTGGGTTGCGCAGATCTAGAGGAAGTAATTGCAGATACTACTGGGCACATTCCTCCAGGTAGATTGGCAGATGAGATCAATCTGACCAAAGTGGAATCAATGAAGGTGACAATTAATGAATTGATAGCAAAGCAACACTCACTAGTTGACGAGTTACAGGAAAAGGTTTCGGTATTGGAGGCGAAGCTACAGACTAAGCCTCAGGACAAACGTGTTGAAGTTAAAACTGTATGTGAACAGAGGCTGAAAAAGCCGCCAGATAAGCCGGATTTAGGATCAAAGCCAGATGGTTTTTTCTGGAATGACCTGGATATAGACGAGGATTTACTGTGGGAAAATAAAGAAACGGTCGTGGACGAGTGTAGACAGATAGTAGTGTCTGTTAATATGCACGACCTACAACTAAATGTGTTGATTGACACCGGTGCAGAATTGAGTGCTGTATCTGGGAAAATATTTGAGTTACTGAAAGACAGACCTGGCATCGTAGTTATGCCAGTAACAGGAGTGAAAATTATCGGTGCTACTGGGAAGGCCAGTAAACCGGTCACAGAACAGATTTTTGTCCACTTCGAGATATGTGGGGCACGATTTGAACAAGAGTTTGTCGTCGTGCCAGACTTAACTACGGAAGTAATTATTGGGTTAGATTGGCTATTACAGTACCGTGCAGTGATTAATTGCGAAAGCAAAACTTTGACATGTACGTCACAAGATAAAACAATAGTAGTTAGTTTTGACATGGCACGAGGTGGTGTGCATAGGCAATACCAGCCTATGCACATTGTTAACTGGCCGGATGCCATTGACGTAGGTATGAATTTAAACTACCGTAACGTGAGGAATCTCGGCATTGACAATAGTGTAGAAAGTGAATTGGAAAGTATTGTAGACGGTGTGTCAAACGTAACACACGACCAAAGACGAGGCCGACGTTCCCTTATCTATTGCCATCACAACCATAGGGTAAGGGGGAAATATGTAGCAGTATTTGAGAGAATTATGAACACCTTGAGACATGAATCGACGGGATTTTCTCCAGAGGAAATCCTGTTGGATGACAGAAGTAAAAGTTTAGTGGAAGAGATAACCAAATTCCCTCCACGGATTGACATTAGTATAGGTGTGAAAAAAGATCGTTTGCGAGAAGTAATGAAGCTAAAAGCCGATGCTCGCATACGTCGTCATGACGCTAAAGCGCGTTTTGCTAAGTTTGCAATCGGAGACTTAGTACTCGTAAAAGCTCAAAAGAATTCGAGCGAGATAGACCATGAAATCTCTAAATTTAAGTTTGTTTATAATGGACCATATAAAGTCATTGGTATACCTCACACAAATGCTTATTGCTTAGAGTATCCAAGCTCTGGAAAATTATTAGGTATATGGAACATTGTAGACTTGAAATTGTACCAACCTAGGATTGATTAGTATCACAGAAAGGGTAATTTGTACAGTATGTAGATATAGAGTGTAAGATTTAAGGATGTGCCATGTTGCGATGCTTTTGCCTGACCTAGATGTCATTAAAGAAGTTGTAATTAATAAGTAATTAATGTTGATTAAATGATTTAAGAGTTACTGAATATCAATCAATTTTAAAATCCAAGCTGCTAGTT
Organism: Schistocerca cancellata; assembly: GCF_023864275.1. Classification (NCBI taxonomy): domain Eukaryota; kingdom Metazoa; phylum Arthropoda; class Insecta; order Orthoptera; family Acrididae; genus Schistocerca; species Schistocerca cancellata. The sequence goes on along the minus strand of NC_064628.1, from coordinate 167,953,194 downwards.
TAAGTTTTTAGCTGAGTCACAGTAGATTAAGCAATGTAAATATGATTTTGTAACTAGCTGTAAGATTTCATGAATATGTGTTTTACTAGTCATTGCCAATGTACTTAGACCCTGTTTTAAGTTTCAGGCTAGTACATGCGTGTGATGATGGACGGTGTTGGTTTATCCACTGTGATAGTATTAATGGACTCCTGGAGATTACTCGGGAGTGAGTTTTACCGAAAGAATTCAGTGAAACAGACGTTCTGGAAACGCCGTTACAAGGGCGAGTGAGATCAAGCGTGCCGCACAGGCGGGCGCAACAATACTTGCGAGGCGAAGCCGCTGTCGGCTGTTGTGCCGCTGTCGGTTCTTGTGCCGCTGTCGGCATTCTTTGTACTTGTGAGTACGGAAGGCGGAGTTGTTTTTCTTCCCGGACAGCTGATGTGAAAGAATTCTGTTGTCAATATTTATGTTTTTGTCGATCTGCTGTATATTACACTCCTGGAAATGGAAAAAAGAACACATTGACACCGGTGTGACAGACCCACCATACTTGCTCCTGACACTGCGAGAGGGCTGTACAAGCAATGATCACACGCACGGCACAGCGGACACACCAGGAACCGCGGTGTTGGCCGTCGAATGGCGCTAGCTGCGCAGCATTTGTGCACCGCCGCCGTCAGTGTCAGCCAGTTTGCCATGGCATACGGAGTTCCATCGCAGTCTTTAACACTGGCAGCATGCCGCGACAGCGTGGACGTGAACCGTATGTGCAGTTGACGGACTTTGAGCGAGGCCGTATAGTGGGCATGCGGGAGGACGGGTGGACGTACCGTAGGATCCTACGCAGTGCCGTAGGGGACCGCACCGCCACTTCCCAGCAAATTAGGGACACTGTTGCTCCTGGGGTATCGGCGAGGACCATTCGCAACCGTCTCCATGAAGCTGGGCTACGGTCCCGCACACCGTTAGGCCGTCTTCCGCTCATGCCCCAACATTGTGCAGCCCGCCTCCAGTGGTGTCGCGACAGGCGTGAATGGAGGGACGAATGGAGACGTGTCGTCTTCAGCGATGAGAGTCGCTTCTGCCTTGGTGCCAATGATGGTCGTATCTGTGTTTGGCGCCGTGCAGGTGAGCGCCACAATCAGGACTGCATACGACCGAGGCACACAGGGCCAACACCCGGCATCATGGTGTGGGGAGCGATCTCCTACACTGGCCGTACACCACTGGTGATCGTCGAGGGGACACTGAATAGTGCACAGTGCATCCAAACCGTCATCGAACCCATCGTTCTACCATTCCTAGACCGGCAAGGGAACTTGCTGTTCCAACAGGACAATGCATGTCCGCATGTATCCCGTGCCACCCAACGTGCTCTAGAAGGTGTAAGTCAACTACCCTGGCCAGCAAGATCTCCGGATCTGTCCCCCATTGAGCATGTTTGGGACTGGATGAAGCGTCATCTCACGCGGTCTGCACGTCCAGCACGAACGCTGGTCCAACTGAGGCGCCAGGTGGAAATGGCATGGCAAGCCGTTCCACAGGACTACATCCAGCATCTCTACGATCGTCTCCATGGGAGAATAGCAGCCTGCATTGCTGCGAAAGGTGGATATACACTGTACTAGTGCCGACATTGTGCATGCTCTGTTGCCTGTGTCGATGTGCCTGTGGTTCTGTCAGTGTGATCATGTGATGTATCTGACCCCAGGAATGTGTCAATAAAGTTTCCCCTTCCTGGGACAATGAATTCACGGTGTTCTTATTTCAATTTCCAGGAGTGTATTTTGTTGTTTAGCGTTAAGTGCACACTCATGACGAGAATATTAATTATGAAAAGTTTATGTAAAATACGTATTCTATGTAATTAATTATTAATTTGCGTATTTTGATATACCTGTTTTCTATGACCATGTAATCTGATTAATTTTGTAAATAGTATTCCATTTCTTGATACTGCTAGGAATTTAGATTTTTAGAATAGCTAAAGCATTTTCTATGTTTTCTATGAATTTTAATATGTTGTCAACCTGTTTTATTTTGATCAAGATGACAGAGTGGAATAAGATTAGGAGTGTCTCCACTCCATTATTATTGTCTAAAAATTGGTTTATGGTTAATTAGACGTATGCTAAATTTTTTTTTTATATTTTGAGCATATGCATTTCCGCTGTTTCTTTTTTGGGACATTTTCTGAGTCTGTTTACGTTACACGAACATCCTCAGACAATGTGGGGCACGTGTAACGCCGGAAATGCATATCCTCCTATTTCCATTTATTGTACTATAAATTTGTTTTCCTTATTTTTGTTACCTGTATATATAACATTTCTGTCTCTTTATATATTGTAATTATTTTATTGTTTGTATATATATATATTTATGCATTTATGTCGATGTATAATTGGTTGTTTTGTAAATATTATTTGTATTTTTACGCTGGGTCTTGCCCAGGGAAAACTATGCTATCGAACGAATACGTCGATAGGTTGTGTGGAGAACCAGAGTGTTTAGGATCTTTGGTAGTGTTACCTCTGCCGCGTGGAGCGCGGGCTGAGCAGAGAGAGTCTGGCTGGGGTAGTGCAGTGGAGCAGGTGTGTTGTGTGACGCTCCCGCGAGTTTCCGCGCTTTCGGGGTTTGGCAGCATGTAATTGCGCTCTACTCGTGATGATAGTTTCTGACATGGTGTCGCGGACGGGAAGCATTAGCTGGTGCACATCAAGAGCCCGTTTCGCCTGGTGACTGTGTCGAGAAGAAGGCGCGCCAACATCCAGCTTCTGCAACAGCGACGGTCGACAATGAGTGACTGTCGCCACCTCCTCGATCGACGGCTTCAAACCTTCAATCAACCAACAAGGAAGACTGGAAGCACGTAAAGTTTTAGAACTGTACGGCAGACCTCAGCTTTTCAAACTGTACCATTTTCGTAACTATAATTACAGCAACTTAGCGTGAACATTTGTTGTTCATTGCCCCAATTGCATTACCAAGCAGGATCCCTTCCTTTTCCGGAATGAACCCGAGTTTCATTGAAATTCAAACGCCACCATTAAAGTACTATAATTCGATTTCAATGCTTTAATTTCAAAGTTCAGTTAAAGTATTCATAGCTGGCTACAATATTCAGATTACACAAGCACAAATTAAGAGTGCGAGTTTTGTTACCGTATTTTAGCTTACCTGTGACTGCAGCTCAGCTTGGTACGTACTAAATTTTACTATTGTTCAGAATCATTTAATTCCAGATCAAAGTTAAATCTCTTATTTCTAAATTGCGTAGATTCAAGTATCTTTTGAAATGATTGTTGAGGTAGTCCAAGACTAACCGTTTTTACTGAATTTCGATGTGCTCCAGAAAGAAAGCTCACTATTAACTTCAGTCACTGAATTAACTTTCGATTTTCCTGTTTTATTAATTCTCTTGCTAAATTAAGTCAGAGTGTAGCGAAATTTATTACTTCTGACAAACTTTCAGTTTTCACACTACACGTGTCAACCTTCAGTTGCCACGCATCTAGTGCTAATTATATGTGTAATAATCTTTCTTTTTCAGTTACTATAGTAATTGTCCTTAGGACTGGCGACCGTAATTTCCCCCCAAATCTCAAATATCTAATTACCGCTAGTTATTTGTTAACGTAACGGCTGCACATTTACTTTCTTTATTAACTTTACCCCTTTTCAAAATTAATTTCCACCAGTTTCATTAGCACTTTTCCTTTCATTTAGATGTAACCCTTTCCTCCCTCTTTACCGACAGATTAACTTCGGTGACGATTGCTTTTCCCAAATTTCCATTAGGTACACGCAGTTTAATTTTTCACTGTCATTAAGGTCGATAAGAGAGGGGGAGGTTACAGGGTGGCACTAACTGCCTAGGTTGGTAATGCTTCCTCTCGGCGGTGAGGCGACCTCTCGTGGGGGTCGTGGGATATTAGGGGAGAAGGAGCCCTGGCGGTAGTGCGGGAAGTGAGCTGCGCATGCAGTAGAGTGCTGGAGCTGTGTTGCGGACGAGCAAGTGGCGTGCCGGAATGTTGGGCATGAGTGTAACCCGCCGGCTGGATGTGAAGATTGCTTCTGGATGATGGAGTCTCACCGAGATACTGTGTTCGGCCAACGTTAACACCCGACCTGTTTTTTATTCATTCAGCTGCGACGCGACGCTTCTGAATGAGTGATTTTTTTTTCTTATGGAACGTGAATTACGTACCCTAAGGCAGACTGGTTTTGAGACTGCTTATTAACGAACAGGAAGAAAGCTCTGTGTGATTTTTTTGTATGAGTAGGTCGCGTGTGGATATCGATACGAACTAGTATTCACAAACAAGCTTCATGCCCTGTGTGTATCCGTTGCGCGTCGCTTGTGTCTAATACTGCCCTGTTGCACGTGCGACCTGGGATGCTGTTGCTGTCTTTTTTTTTCAATTGAACGGGCTGGTAGGGGTTGTATTGTGTTTGGAAGTTATTGGTTCCTTACGTATTGTGTTGCTTCAGTTTAAAGTCAAAATATAACGACTATAGCTTCCATATATCATATCTTGTCTGTTATGATAAATCGCTGTATGAAGAAGACTAAGTGTTGTGGTTAATAATTTTCTTTATACGTTATGTTTGTTGTAAGGCGTGTAGCCTGATATTCTTAGTTTGTGTATGTTTTGGGGGTTATTATTGATAAACGGCTGATGAAGCTCCAATCAGTATTTTGCATAAATTGAAGTAAATGTTCCTAAGAATATTAAGGGAATCCCTCCTCCTGATTTCATATACGACAAGAGTCATATGTTGTCTTTGGTGACTTGGGTTCATTGTAGCCTACTTGTGCAATAAAACTGATTTTGACATACGTCACTGAACTTGTTGAATGTTCCATTTGCATTCCGGTCTGATGTTTCCATTAACGTACTTCACCAATAAGGTCAAAAAGTATATACAACAATGAATATACCTAACATCAGTGCAAATGTACATGTCCGTGTCAAAAGGCCACACACCAGAGAGAATATAGAAAGGTGAACACCCTAAAACTATCTTTCAATGTGCCTAACATAAGTCAACCATATGTTCCAAGTGCCAGCAAAGGTCTAGAATCGAAACAAACCCAAATGGTGCCGGATTAACGAAAGGCCAGGGGCTACAAAGTAAGGCTCAAACTGAGCCATAAATAGCTACACTTACAGAAGTCCCACCGATGCCAGGTTTGCACTGTCATTGACAGCCAGCACAGAGATCTAGTAACTCTAACACATGAAAACACTGGGCTCACAGAAAGTGATAGCTTTAGTACCACCAATAGAAAAACTCTATAGCAAAGAATCGTACAGCGGTTAAAAAAAATTGTTCAAATGGCTCTGAGCACTATGGGACTCAACTGCTGAGGTCATTAGACCCCTAGAACTTAGAACTAGTTAAGCCTGACTAACCTAAGGACATCACAAACATCCATGCCCGAGGCAGGATTCGAACCTGCGACCGTAGCGGTCTTGCGGTTCCAGACTGCAGCGCCTTTAACCGCACGGCAACTTCGGCCGGCGTACAGCGGTTAAATCACCTCGATCGACCTGACACAACTGTGTTACGGCACACAGTAGTAAGAGGTAAAAAATAGAAAAATTTTACTAAAACTTATTCACATTCCCAGAGGTAAATTCAAGTCAAGCCAGAGACAGGCGGAAGCAGGAAGGAAGCCAGTACGTCGCAAGAGGGTCATGTCAACGACGCTGTCTGCGGCATAAGGGCACACATTCAGCAGAAAGAAGGCTGCAACAGAAACTCGAAGGAAGCGAGACAAGGATATTTGTTAGCTATCAAAGCATGTTGCCAGAAACGGCATCTCTTTAGCAAGAGCAGTTAGTGAGGGACCAACACATCAGTTAACAGCCTGTTAAATGAACGTAGCTGGATAAGGAGGACACATTCGGTCATTACGAGCCGAGCCTTGCTTCATATCCTCAAGCTAGCTCCCATTAAACACTCCAGTTCTCCAGTTTTCGTCACGAGTTGATGATTGGGATCGATGGAATTCACAGTAATAGAATTCGACTGCATGAATGTGGTATTACAGTTAATCTATGTCACAGATGGTCCAGAAGTGTCTATGAACTAATCGAAGATGTACTCATGATGATGGCCTTCACCTGATGAACGTTATGCTGCTCACGGCCGTCGTTCACCTGATGGAAAAACTGTCTTCGGGCACATCGCGAAGTGCTACCAGTACTGGACTTCAACGAAGAAGCCAACAACAGCGCTTCTTGGGGTCTACCTTCCTGTTCAACACTCAGGCGGCTTCGGCTGCTGAAACCTACCAGCACAGGGAGGGGATTAACCTGTCACACGATTACCGACACCAGGTAGATCGTGGATGGGTCATCAAGGGTCATCGTAGAATTCGAAAAGGGACGGTGTACACCCCCGCAGCCACTCCGAAACAGCCGCCTCTGCTCGCCGGCACTCCGCTGCCGAGCCCGGGTCGCTGACATCTTCTCCTGGGCGCGCAAGCGCTGGGCTGACTCGAAGTACGTCAGCTACACTCCTGGAAATGGAAAAAAGAACACATTGACACCGGTGTGTCAGATCCACCATACTTGCTCCGGACACTGCGAGAGGGCTTTACAAGCAATGATCACACGCACGGCACAGCGGACACACCAGGAACCGCGGTGTTGGCCGTCGAATGGCGCTAGCTGCGCAGCATTTGTGCACCGCCGCCGTCAGTGTCAGCCAGTTTGCCGTGGCATACGGAGCTCCATCGCAGTCTTTAACACTGGTAGCATGCCGCGACAGCGTGGACGTGAACCGTATGTGCAGTTGACGGACTTTGAGCGAGGGCGTATAGTGGGCATGCGGGAGGCCGGGTGGACGTACCGCCGAATTGCTCAACACGTGGGGCGTGAGGTCTCCACAGTACATCGATGTTGTCGCCAGTGGTCGGCGGAAGGTGCACGTGCCCGTCGACCTGGGACCGGACCGCAGCGACGCACGGATGCACGCCAAGACCGTAGGATCCTACGCAGTGCCGTAGGGGACCGCACCGCCACTTCCCAGCAAATTAGGGACACTGTTGCTCCTAGGGTATCGGCGAGGACCATTCGCAACCGTCTCCATGAAGCTGGGCTACGGTCCCGCACACCGTTAGGCCGTCTTCCGCTCACGCCCCAAAATCGTGCAGCCCGCCTCCAGTGGTGTCGCGACAGGCGTGTATGGAGGGACGAATGGAGACGTGTCGTCTTCAGCGATGAGAGTCGCTTCTGCCTTGGTGCCAATGATGGTCGTATGCGTGTTTGGCGCCGTGCAGGTGAGCGCCACAATCAGGACTGCATACGACCGAGGCACACAGGGCCAACACCCGGCATCATGGTGTCCCCCATTGAGCATGTTTGGGACTGGATGAAGCGTCGTCTCACGCGGTCTGCACGTCCAGCACGAACGCTGGTCCAACTGAGGCGCCAGGTGGAAATGGCATGGCAAGCCGTTCCACAGGACTACATCCAGCATCTCTACGATCGTCTCCATGGGAGAATAGCAGCCTGCATTGCTGCGAAAGGTGGATATACACTGTACTAGTGCCGACATTGTGCATGCTCTGTTGCCTGTGTCTATGTGCCTGTGGTTCTGTCAGTGTGATCATGTGATGTATCTGACCCCAGGAATGTGTCAATAAAGTTTCCCCTTCCTGGGACAATGAATTCACGGTGTTCTTATTTCAATTTCCAGGAGTGTAGAATCCAACATGCAGCTGAACTTGCAACGGCTGAGGCTGGTGTAGAAGGACAACGACTTTTCAACACTGTGAATAAATAACAGAACTCTAACGATGTTTTACTAGCATCGAAGAATCTTCTCATGTTCCCAACAAATATCTTAACTTCACAAAGAGGAATCTCCCCTCTGCCCTTTTTAGCTGCAACATTTCTGTTGCTGCCAAACAAATTACCACAAGGTACTCCATTTCATCAATTGGCTGGTATTTCCTCTGGCAGCGTGCAACGGCACTGAGACGATGCGATTGTAGTCTGTATTATGTATATAAATTTTTCGAAATAATAGTTAGTACTTTATGATCACTCCTCTGACTGTATTCGGACACAGATCACATCTTGTAGGAGATACCTGTAAAGGAGATCAAGCTGGTGCCAACTATTTTTATTTCCCGTCTATTTTGTGCTGAAAAATGCATAGTATGAAACCTACGAAACCACCTTACCGACATTTTTTAATGCCGATATGAAAGAAATCGACGAAGAATCAGTTTAAGATGAAGCATAGATAGTTGCCGTGCTACAACAGATAGCAGAAGTGTCATTCAATACTGAAAATTGGTGAATGACGTCAGTGACCGCATTATTTTTATTGTCGCTGAAACTGCAACGTCAAACTGAGCAGTGCGTAGGCGTCCTTGGCAAAACGCGACTCAGAGGCACGTTAGGGGGCAGCAGCTGCGTCTGAAGCGAGGTGCGCCGGGCCGCCGACGCGACACCGACATACGTACCATGGCCGCGCCGCTGCACACACGCTGCACCCAGGCACAGCCGCTGCTGCTGCTGCTGCTGCTGCTGGCGGATTCATTGACAGCGGAAGGAGATCCCCGGGTGGTGAGCACCCGCCAGGGCGCCGCGCGCGGCGTCCACAAGGAATCCAGCAGTGGTCGCCGCTTCCTTGCCTTCTATCACCTGCCATACGCCAAGCCGCCAGTGGGACCGCTAAGATTTAGGGTGAGTACAAAATGGTAGAGATTGGGGGTGCCGAAGCTTTTAGCTTACCTGGGCCACATTGGAGGAATACGAATATTTTTGTGCTACACATAACTAATGCTACTAACAAGCACCGCCGAGAAAGAGAGAGAGAGAGAGAGAGAGAGAGAGAGAGAGAGAGAGGCAGAGAGAGGGGTGAGGAGCGAGAATAGATTTCGTGCTCTCTTCCAGATTAAAAATATTCAATTTATCATAGCCTTACAGAAAATGAATTTTGTGGCTTTTTGTGGACAGATGTTCGCTTCTTGGGCCGCACTGATACTGCTCTTGGGCAGTATGCGGCCCGTGGTCCACTAGTTGAGCAGCCCTGGTATAGACGCTGTCTGTATTAATAGACCGCTCGCGCGATCCCCAAATGCCGTTGCTGATTCCCTATCTAACGTTCTCCAGGGACAACAAAATTTGATTTTCTATTTTTCGCGTGATTATTGACCAAATTAAAAAATTTTAAATACTGTGACACTCTACTCACAGAGAGTTATATAATTTTATGTCAAAAATTTAACGGAGTAAGACAGGTAATATTGTCAGAAGTTGTTTGTTTTGCTTGAGGCATTGTAACTGACGAAGAGCAAATAGTCAGTCTGCATTCATCCAGTATTTGAGAATGAGAGCATTTACCAACATCCAACAAACTTTACACATAATTTCAAACCTTTAAGTAACTTTTTCTCGCCAGCAACTGATTCTAAATGATGAAAGGAAACTAGTTTCTCATACTATATTTTCGCTATTCGTGCAGTAAACCTTACTATCAACAGTACACACAACACAGTCTGCAGGCAGTATCCAGATATACTGCTGAACGTACGTGAAAGATTTTGTCATTGTACGACTCATAGTTCAGTTGATATGATATCACAGACATATGGATTTATTTTAAAATGACGCGCAGTAAACCTTCAGCATCAGGCTAGATATTTTAATTTACTATTTCGTTGCTACTAACTCTATTAATAATATACCTTGCAGACGGTATCTACACATATTACTGAATGTACCTGCATATTTATATCACTGTACAAAGAGCTATGACATCATACATACTATGATTAGTGAAAAAATAGCTTTTCTTAAAATTGAGGGCAAATTCTCCACATTATATTCATCCAATGTCTATAACGAGAGCACTTAGCCACTTTCAACAAACTATAAGCATAATTTTAAACCTTTCCTAAACTTTTTCTCCCCTGCATGCTTAATGTCAATTATTAAGCACATGACTCATTTATAAGGTTATCAGACGTTTGAAGCTGTTTTCCACATATAGTTTCTATTCTTAAAATGATAGGGGGTTTGTTGGTTCCTGCTCTAGCTCAACATAAGGCGTTTGGTCTTTGCAAATCCACTGTGATCTTGACGAACAGAACCTATGCAGAAAAATTATAAAAATATTAAAACTATTTTACGACTGTTCTGCTGCTTTCCTCCGCTAGTTCTATCCTCAACTAAGGTTTTCATCTCTACTCATCTTCCACACCGAACGTTTTCCGTAATAATGTATGCATGAGTTACTTCGATCACATGTCGTTATGTTTGTTTTTTATATGTACAATATGTCACCTCTCAAAGAGTGCTCACACCTCATGCGTAGTCTAGTTTCAAACGAATACGTCGTTTTGCAATCTGTTGCAAAAAATGTCGCCTCAGCTAAAATTTTATCGATACATTTAACTGTAATTCGGTTATTACAGCACTACGTTCAGGGATAATCATGCGTACGGTGTCTAACTGCCACCGTTTTCAATCTCTGCTGGAAACCATGGGTACTGTCTATGTTTCCCTTTCACCGTCAGTAAATATAATTGAGATTAATACAGTACCGATCAGAAACGAGAGCTTATAGGCTACACTACATATTTTTTATAATGAAAACTAGATCTTCAGACTTCCATGTGATTGCCCAGCCAGTCAAATGTGGATTTATATTTGTCTGTATTTGATCCCACGGCCGGACATAGAATATGTTCAGGAAAAAGAAATCTCAATCTCTGCAGCATTCAGGCAATGAAAGAATTCGTTGGTGACATATGAAAATTTGTATCAAGGCCGGGATTCGAACCCGAGTATGCTGCTTACTAGGCAATGGACGGTGCTTTGGCAGTTTGCGGCAATTGAATTTCCAGTGAGGGGGGAAGCGTAGTTGAGTAGTCCAGCCCAAGTAGAAGGTTAACGCAACTGGATAGTAAGCAGGAGACCTGGGCTCAACTCCTGGACTTGGTAAAAATTTTTATTTGTCGCCAATAATTTCTTTCATCGCCCGAATGCGACAGAAATCAGAATTTCTCCTTTCTGGCCACTCAGGATTACAGAGAGCAATGAAAAAGCTTACACACAGAAATAATGCGCAAACACAGTTTACACCCACGTGAGTAAAGATGGGCTCATCTCTGTGACAGACGCACTTTTCTCGACATCGGTGTATATTTCCGTAGTGAACTTTTGACTTACAGACTTTCTAGCACTCTCACTTTGCTAGACAGTTGTTTGTAGCTCGACATCAGTGTATCAATCGATAGAATCTTCTTTACTTAGATGTATGTAAAGTGGCCTTGTACAACACACCTTCTATGAAAAAACGTTTTACCTGAACCTCTGTATTCTTCAGTCGATTAGCTTGATAGCCTAATTTACATTACAGACACTGTAAGGTAACTCTGAAATCAATAACATATTTCAGATATAAACAGCAAAAATTGAGACAACTGATTAGAATATTCCAAAAATAGATAATTAATGAATACAACTCAATGCAAAACAATTCCATTTCGCAAATGACCCGAGAATCAGCAAAAGTAAGACAGCTGATTGGAATACACCAAAAAATACATAAATGTAACTCAAAGCTTAAGAATTCGATTTCACAAATGACATGAAAATCAGCAAAAATTAAGACAGCTAATTAGAATATACGAAAAATACATTATTAATATATATATAACTCAATTCTTAAGAATTCCATTTCGCAAATGACATGAAAATCAACCATCATTATTACCTTTCATTGCAGTTGCCTCTTATTGCACCATCACCTGTCATCTGCTTTTGCCTTTGTCTCGAAAATTACTTTCAGATGCCTGTGTAGATAACATAATAAACGGTTTGACCCATGTGTAGAACTGTTGTTCCGCTTATATACTGTACTCTAGTTACCCTCAATTCAACTTCCATTTAACGCTCTTCTCCTAGCATAAAGATGTACAAACTTGTACCTCAGTTCCATATCAATATTTCTTACAAAAACAGTTCTGTTGAAAACATATTTATTCACTTCCAACAATCTCCTTCTCATATCCCTCTTACTTAGAGCATTTTGATTTTTATACAGCCTTTCATTTCTTGTATACTGTACCTGTCTTAATTTTGATGTTAAGCACGTCACTGTTCTCGCTTCTACTAATTTTCGCCATTTTTGCTTGCTGAATTTATCCTGACTGCAAATTTTTGCGTCATTTACTTCATTTCAAAACTTTTTCACATCATTTATGCTTTCCATCAGATTAAGTTGTTCATGAACCTTGAGTAACTATACGCTCTTCTTACAGTTTCGTTTCTCTTTCGAAATGTTCTTCCCTTTGTATTACTCCTTCTTCAATATACAAGCTAAACAGTTCTCAATTGGATTTTACGTACTTCTCATGATCTTACATATCTTGCTATTATACTTTTTTATTCTGGAATTTTTTGGACTTTACCGTTTATTTTAAACATTGAGCTATACCATTACGTTACAGACACTCAATTAATAGAAAAGTACTCAAAAATTAATTTTACTACATCTCAAGAGTTCCTCCTCAACTTCTGAATAGTAAATGACTTCCATTAATCATTAGTTTAAGGTTACTTTAAGCACCTTCGAAGCTGTAAATAATATCCTTATTTCTGTCAGTTACAACCCTAGTGGTCTAGTGGACGAATAATAGGCTCTGGTCCCTGAGGTTCCTGGTAGCAGTGGTGACCATTTTCGTTCCATTTCCTGCCTGAGGACACCAGCTCCACTCAAAATGAGTACCGAGGATCTTTTCTTGGCGTAAAAGGCGGCTCAGGCCCCCCCTCAACTGCTGAAGCCAATGGCAACGCTGCACTTCGCCTGAAGTCAGGCCGATAGTCCACTCAATAGCTTACGCCACTGACTACCTACACCTTTCTGTCAGCTAAGACGCTGACACGTGTGCAAGCATCATCACAGGTGAACAATTCAGGAACGTACTGCGGTACCGAGTGCGTCTGTTTATTCACCAAAAGCACTTCCCAAGCGATGTTCAACTTCAGAAAGATAATATACGTTCCCACCGCTTCAGATTTCGCCACAGTGGTTGAAGGAACTACACATGTGGGTGTTCGTAAGTGCTTCCCCAGGCTCTACATCTTTATGATGTTCGAGACCAGCGTACTTCCTATAGCATCACGTATCAATTTTCTTCTCGTATGGAACGTGGGAAGTGCTTACATGCCTCTGTACGTAGTTTAATCAGTCTAATCTCGTCTTCACTGCCCCTACTTGAGCGATATATCCAGTGGGCTGTAATATACCCTACGTGATTCAAAGTATCCGGACACCTCACTGAAAATTACTTACAAGTTCGTGGCGCTCTCCATCGGTAATGCTGGAATTCAGTATGGTGTTGGTCCACCCTTAGCCTTAATGGCATCTTCCACTCTCGCAGGCATACGTTCAATCATGTGCTGGACGGTTTCTTGGGGAATGGCAGCCCGTTCTTCACGGAATGCTGCACTGAGGAGAGGTATGTTGGTCCGTTAGGCCTGACACGCAGTCGGCGTTCCAAAACATCTATAGGATTCAGGTCAGGACTCTGTGCAGGCCAGACCATTGTAGGGTGTGTAACCGATACGCCACAGGCTGTGCATTATGATCAGGTGCTCGATCGTGTTGAAGGATGCAATCACCATCCCCGAATTGTTCTTCAACACTGGGAACTAAGAAGGTGCTTAAAACATCAGTGTAGGCCTGTGCTGTGATAGCGCCACGCAAAACAACAAGAAGTGCAAGCCCCCTCCACGAAAAACACGACTACACCATAATACCACCGCCTCCGAATTTTACAGTTGGCACTACACATGCTGGCAGATGACGATCACCGGACATTCGCCTTACCCACACCCTGCCATCGGATCGTCATATTGGGTACCGTCATTAGTCACTTCACATGACATTTTTCCACTGTTTAGTCGTCCAGTGTTTACGCTACTTACCCCAGGCGAGGGGTCGTTTGGCATTTACCGGCGTGATGTGTGGCTTATGAGCAGCCGCGCGACCATGAAATTCAAGTTTTCTCTCCTCCCGCCTGTCATAGTACTTGCAGTGGATCCTGATGCCGTTTCTAATTCCTGTGTGATGGTCTGGATAGATGTCTGCCTATTACACATTACGACCCACTTCAACTGTCGGTGGTCTCTGTAAGTCAACAGACGAGGTCGGCGTGTACGCTTTTGTGCTGTTCGTGTCCCTTCACGTTTCCACTTCACTATCACATGGGAAATAGTGTACCTAGGAATGTTTAAGAGTGTGAAAATCTCGCGTACAGACGTATGACACAAGTGACACCCAATCACCTGATCACGTTCGAAGTCCGTGAGTTCCGCGGAGCGCCCCATTCTGCTCTCTCACGATGTCTAATGGTTGGTTGGTTTGGGGAAGGAGACCAAACAGCGTGGTCATCGGTCTCATCGGATTAGGGAAGGATTGGGAAGGAAGTCGGCCGTGCCCTTTCAGAGGAACCATCCCGGCATTTGCCTGGAGTGATTTAGGGAAATCACGGAAAACCTAAACCAGGATGGCCGGACACGGGATTGAACCGTCGTCCTCCCGAATGCGAGTCCAGTGTCTAACCACTGCGCCACCCCGCTCGGTGATGTCTAATGACTAGTGAGGTTGCTGATATGGAGTACCTGGCAGTAGATGGCAGAAAATGCACCTCACATGAAAAACGTATGTTTTTGGGGTTGTTCAAAATGGTTCAAATGGCTCTGAGCACTATGCGACTTAACTTCTGAGGTCATCAGTCGATTAGAACTCAGAACTAATTAAACCTAACTAACCTAAGGACATCACAAACATCCATGCCCGAGGCAGGTTTCGAACCTGCGACCGTAGCGGTCGCTCGGCTTCAGACTGTAGCTCCTAGAACCGCACGGCCACTCCGGCCGGTTTTGGGGTTGTTCTGATACCTTTTATCATACAGTGTATTTCCAACTGGCCTGCAAAGAGACATATGGGAACAGCGGGTAAAACGTGAACATCAGCCAGGTGTGTGCACATTCCGCCTTTAACCTGCCCATGCTTTCCTGTTAGCTAGGCAGACAAGCTGCCCGCACGTTCTCAGTAGAACGGCTACGCTGCTTTACTTCCATCCTAGCCAAGCTGTGCCCAGACAAAGCAGTATATTCTGTACGCTTTCACTGTAGTGTTAGGAGTAGTGTTCGAAAGTTGATGAAAGGTCCTTTTATATCCGAGTATCGCAAGAGGGGCCTCACTGAAATATATAATCGTTTTGGGTCATTGTTGGCCAGAAAATGGTACATTTTATTTCCCCTTTTTTCCTTTTTTCCTTTTCGGTGTGCTTCAGGTTTATTTTATTTATTTCGATGTGAACGGTTTTCTCTGCAACTCGACCCGCTTTTGACTAGTACTGGTTTCTCAATTAGAACCATCATCAGGACACCTGTAATACATGTTTTCATTAGTAAACAAAACCATCTCTGGAAGTCCAGATCCTTTTCACCTAAGAATTCAAGATGTTTGTTACACTGCAACGCCAACTAAAGCAAGGTTTTGGAAGCGTACTTCTGTAGCCTTTGTGCGTTCCTGCCAAATATGGAGATAATTTTAATTAAATCATCCAGGATGTGTATTGCGGTTTCGCGCATTCATTCTAAGTGGCCAAAATAGTCCACTCTAAATTCCCCAGATGCATTTTACGAAACACGAAGTTCCTTTTTCATTTAATGTTAATCTAAAAAGGACATGTCTCAAAGAGGCACGTTTCTTTCACGCTAAGGTTTCTTCGCATTATGTTGCATACTACCGGAATGTTTATTAATACTCATTAAACCATATTTTCTTCCTATTTCAATCAATGTTTGCCCTAACTATAGACAGCTTGTATATTACTAAATGGCCTCAAGTCCTTTTTTCGTTTCTACACACTTGGCAGCCACCAATGTTTGTTCTCTTTCAAAATATTTGTAGAGTAATGAAACTCCTGGTCAAATTTACAAACATGTCGTGACATACTGGAGATAGCACAATGACTGCTTAATAGCTTTCTACACAATTTGTATTGTGAGACACCTACCGATTTATCTGAAGCCGCCTCATAAAATCGAAAATTTCCCATGATGGGGGTCTGTTTCGTGACTAGTATAGGTTCCCTAATTCTTAATTTCTCCTCAATCTCCTTTGAATTTGGTTTATTCATCTTGCTGCTCCGGCCGCTATGGTAATTGGGCTAAGGGCAAACAGCCTAGGCAAACATATACTTGGCTAGGCACTTTGAAGTGATAGCGCAACCAGCTGGCAGACGCGAAAGACTGACCGGGTCCCGTGAAGCTTGCCAGGATTGCGGAAACCCAAGCTAGGCTACGTTAACCACTGCGCTTCACTACACGTGTATTCTTGTGTCTCCGTTGCGGCAGATTGAGCTGTTTTAATGGTTGTGGCGGAGAGAGGGGCTGGCAGGCTGGAAGGAGATTTTGTACACCTCTAACATCAGCATTTTGTCTTCGATGCCCTTGGTTCTTCGCACAAGGGATCATCGCAAAATAAGTGAGCGTAAATCTGCCTGTATCTTTGTTAAAGGTGGAAGTATTTGTGCAAAAATTAAAGTAGTGGGTGATCTCACACATTACTACAGAAATTAAATCAGGTAGGAGATTTTGGGCACCTCTAACATCAGCATCCCCGCAGCTTGGTGAAACTGCGCGATCGTATCCTCAGTGAGTGGCTTAACCTCGTTGCGAGGTACCTGTGCAGCCTCATAGACTCATTTCCTAGCCGAATACAAGCGGCCCTCAAGTTTAGGGCCGGAATTACACATTGTTAAATAACGCTTGTAATGATACTTCTTCCGGGTTGTATGGCCATGGTCCACGGAACTCTTCTATCCCTGACGTTTCGTCCAAAGCTACGTTGAACATCTTCGGAGGTGCTCCTGGTTGTGCTGAGTCTCGCCGTCTGGCCACAGGCAAGCAAGAACATCTGGCCTATCTGTAGATCTGGAGGGAGTAAAGAACAAAAGAAAGCGCACGTGATCGCTTAGATCCAAAGAAAACCTTATCGCCACTGCTATATCTCAAGATTTGGGCTGCTGTCCCCTCGACTGCGAGTCCAGTGTGATACCATAGCACCACATCGATTGATCCTCCTACGAAGTTCCTGAAACAACTGTTTGGTACCTCAACCGTCACAGCTACTGTCTTTCTTAAAAAGTATTCCTGTCGGTACATTAAGATATCGATGCCCGAGTAGAATGAAATTCTCTTTGTTCCGTCTAGTACATGATGGGATGTGTTGAATGAGGCTAACGCAAACTAAAAACACCAAAGTGACTCATGATGGTGCAAATGTACAGACATACTGTGCAGGCCTGTCTTATGTACGTACAATTTACTTTCATTTTTATCAAACAACGTAATTTTTCACGGCCAGCATTCGCGATTTTAGTGATGTTACTGTTATGGGTAATAGGCCGTAGCCCAAAACATATATCTCTGAGTGTTTCTTCTTCCACAGAGAGGGTGCGTATAAAAGTTCACTTTGCTGAGCTTTTTTGAGACCGTAACAGCTTTCTGAGTTTTTAGAGTCTCTGACGATGTCTTCAGCAGTGAAAGACTAAACGTAGAGGCAGAAAAATATTAACCACGCACTAATTCCCAAGCAGTGAAAGACTAAACGTAGAGGCAGAGAAATATTAACCACGCATTAATTCCCATAAAACAAATATCAGTAAAATTTCATTTTCATACTTTACTTCGGTCCTTACTTGCTTGTATTTAATTATTATTATTGTGATTATTATTATTATTATTATTATCTTCTTGGAGATGAGGTCAGTCTATGCAACTCAACAAAACTTTGTTACGTAGGTTCATGAGCTGTTGTGCTTGGTGAGGGATTTCTTCCACTAAAACTTACCTGCGTCTCATGCATTTCTCAGCACACACGCTCAACAGAAGTACATATATAACAAATTAATATTGGTCTCCATAATGCAAACAAACGACGATCGGAAAACACACAGTGACTGTTGGCAACACTACAAACAGTGAACACGTAGAATTAAAAGTCTTTAAAAAGTATGCAGTGAAATTAAAGTGTTAAGTGAAAAGGTTTTTCAGACTCTGAAAATGGGACATCCTGTGGTATGCAGGAAAATGAGGTCCACTATGTGGTAATAAGATCTCGAAAAATCGTAAGAAGGTTCGAGGGATGTTCAAAAAGTAAGGTCGTGCAATCCTGTCCACGCCGGCCGGTCGCACACAGCTGAGAGTACTGCAAAGATGAAACGTGTGGACACTCTCATTCGAGGTGACAGACGGATCATAATCAGACATCTCACTGCACAACTGGACGTGTCTGTTGGTAACGCTGACACATTCGCCCAGCCGTTAGGGTACACAAAAGTGTGCTTCCACTTGGTTCCTCGCCGCCTAACAGAAGAAGAAGACGATAAAGAGTAACGAATGAACATCTTTATGGAACTGCTTGCACGTTACGAGGTTAATCCTAACAACTTTTTTGTCAAATATCGTCACAGGCGATCAAACATGGGTTCTTCACTTCTAACGAGAAATCCATGAAGCCAATCCATGAAGTGGCACTACACCACTTCTCCTTTAAAAATAAGTAAATCAAAGCCTCTCCCTCAGCCGGAAAACTGACGAGGATGGTCTTCTGGAACTCTGAAGAGGTTATTCTGTTTGATGTCCACCCGCATGGTGCAACGATCATCTCTGAAGTGTATAAAGTTGAAGAAATGGTTTGAGAGTGCTCGTCTCAAAAAAAAAAAAAAAAGAAAAAAAAAGGAAAAAAAACCTTCTCCTTCTCCATGATAAAGCAATGCCTCAAACACGTGTGCGCACCCAAAAGGAGCTCACAAAACTTCATTGGACTGTTCTTCCTTATCCATCCTTCATCCCTATCTCGCTCCTTCCGGCTTCCATCTGTTTGGCCCAATTAATGATGCACTTCTCAGGAAGCAGTGTATGGAGGGTGGGGAGGTTATTGATGCAGCAAGGCGTTGGCGTCAGAGTGGCCCAGTAGAGTGGTACCATATGGGCACATAGGCCTTCCTAGTAAAGTGGCAAAATGGCGTCGAGCTGGATGGAGATTATGATGGAAAACAGGCTTTTGTAGCCAAAAAGAGAGGGAATAATATGGCGTATGGGAATCCTGGATAAAACCAACCTGGAAAAAAGAACTCTGTTGCATTACTTACTGAACGGCTCTTGTACAAACAGTTATTTAACTTAACGAACCGTGAGCTCAAAAATTTGTTTCCTACCTAAGAATGAGAGAATCTCAACAAAACTGTAATATAGTAACATATGGCCCCTTTACTATATACATAAACAGAACATGTATTATAGACTACTGAAGATGCTTCGTAAATGAAAGGTAGCGGAAGGCGTGTGGCACAAAAACAAACAGCTTTCACTTAGTTGTGTGGACTGATAACAGCTCCAAGCAGACAGTAATAATAACTTTCTTCTTCTGTAAACGAAATAGTCCGTTAGCATGATAACTACTGAAAAGTAATGACCACACGTAATATTCACAATAGACCAACATATACTTCTGAAACAATGCTTGTCAACGAGAGGTTTTTATTATGTTTTCTGAGTTACCGAATTGCCCTGATGATGCCTGTCGCTGATGTCTTTATAATTAGAGGAGAATTGCTGATTAATCTGTACTTTTGTCATTGTTTCCTTATGTACTAGACCACTCTTTTGACGTATTATGCTTTCCAGTAACTGCAGTCATCTAACTATCTGCGCTGGATGCTATAGGTCGAAATTTCTGCTATAGTTCCTGCTTCGTGTACTAGATCGCCACTGATTCATTGTTCTTCCTCGCCGTTGCACAAATACCATGACACAGAGAGAAAAGTGCATTAGGAAAAACGAGAAAGAGAAAGAGAGAGAGAGAGAGAGAGAGAGAGAGAGCAAGAGAGAGAAAAGGAAGGAAGGAAGAACAAAGGGAAAAACCCAGGAATTTAGACATAGTGAAAATCAGAGTGAAAAGGAAACAAGAGATGGTATCGAAGTACATCAAAGTGAAGGGAACACAATAAAATAGCAACTTCTGTTTTTCAGGTAACTTACTACAACGTAGTTATTAATTGAACTATGTTACGTCGTTCGTGGAATGTCCCACAAGTAAAGAGTGTTCTGCAATCGATCGCCACTCACCGTGCGTCTTCCAAAATATATTGCCATCTGGGAAATGAAATGACATGATTGTAAGGCATTTATTGGCCGGGTTATCCCCTTCGGGTTTCGGAATATGGCGTCTACTACATTGACACCGTTGTCAAGGAGTTGTGTTTTGTGACTCACATACGCCATTCACCATGAAGGTATTCAGCTAACTTGAATTTCAGTGCTGTCGCATATTTATTGTAGTTGCTCCTTAGCTGAAGGAATAATTTACTGACGAAGGTAAAGAATTCACCACAAGTTACGCGGTGCACGGAGGGGATTAAATGTGCTCTTACATAATGAACAGATAGGCCATTTCGTTGCTTACAGGCCTGACGCAATTCCTTCTGAATTCGTGTGTGAAGTGTACGTGTATCAGACAGATTATGATTAAACAATAGACAATGTACAACTTCGAAAAAACTAAACCGTGAATAGTGGCAACAGTTTTACCACTAGTAATAATAAAGAACAATCGACTTTGGCCACAACTGTGGCTTTATTAAAATTCACGATGTATTTTCGAGCCCTAGAGCCTCGTCTTCAGATGCTTTGACAGTCTACAAAAACTGTACATTTCATTTAATTCTGGACTGTTTCAGTAGTAGGTGTATCTTTCTGGAGAATGTTTTTGTAGAGACACATACTTTCTATTAAACGGCACATTTTCAGAAACATTTTGAAACAGCACCTTTTCGAACACAATTCAATTTACCACTGTCCTCGAAAGTACTTGCTAGGAGTCTTGTCGGCACAGAGTTCGCGTGACTAAGCCCGTATTTATGCTGCTGTGAGGCTACTTGTATATCGTTGCATGTCCAGAAACCTGAGCTGTGACTGGTTGCTTCAAGGTGACACGGGCCCAAGGTTACGGTCTGTAAGTCGCTTGCGCTCCAGATACCGACGTTTACAAGAAACACTGTAGTTTTACCTAAGTGCTAGCCTCCCGTACGGAAACTGAAAATAACTGGCATTATGTTCTTTGAGACGGATTCCATGACCTCAGGATGCCGTCGCTGCGAAGGTCAATTCCCAGAATTACTCTGACACACCAAATTTTAAGCTAGAAGCCGAAGTAGATGTTGACATGGCCATGCAGGCGTTAGCTGGGATAGATACCGGGGAAAATATCAGACAACGCCCGAAGGCGAATGCTTTGATAACGTGGAAGTTGGGGGGAGTACGGGCAGGTACCTTTTCTCTAATAAAAACCCTTTTTTTACCCTTAAAATTTTACAACTTCATTAACTTGATTTTAAAATAGTAAGTGGATATTCGTTTTCATGGACAACAAGATCATCAATATAGTTTGTTAACGAAAATTCCTGAAGTATTGTTTTAAAAGATAAAAGAACAGCTCTCAGAAACAATTTACAACGCTTAAAACTCAAAATCCCTTTTTAAGCAAAGGAAAAAAATAGGAATTGCATAATGCAAGGTTAAATAAAAGATTCTAACGTCACATGGCGATACCAAAATTTTCGTAGATATCACCTGTGACCTCTAAAGGCAATACAATATTGATCACAAAGTAATTAAAACAACTTAAACGAAATGAAATGTGATTACTGTCAACGTACACTCAAACCCCGTAGACTCTACGATGCGCACCGTGCCACAAAATATTTTCCTTCGTTTTAAACACTTTACACCATAAACCTCCCTACTTGTGATGCATACTACACTTACCGAATTATGACAGTTAAGCATAGATCTTATAATTAAGCAGGTATGTAGTCTTTTCCTTTCAAAACAAATAAAAAACACACAAATCAACTCTTAATTTCAGTGATTACATGCGTTAAAAAATATACAATACGTATCTTTGGTTTCGTCGTGGTCATGCTCTCCTTCAGGATCACATGCGCCGCGGGAAAGATTTTCCACGATGTACAAAATGTTAAAGCTAAATTATGAAAATACTATCAGCCACACCACGACAAGTAGAATCGTAAAATACCATAAGAAGTGAACTGCAATAAACACGATTCATAAGCGTCCGACTGGAAAGCTTCACAGTCAGTCTTTCCCTTACTATAAACACTCAACAATACCTCCAAAGTTCACAAGAGGACACTATCAGAGCGTCAATTACTCTTTAACTGTAGATAACAGAGTTTAACCGGCTGGGACCGATTTAGGTTTCTTTATAAGACAAGCAATGATTCGGTCCTTCACTTGGATCCACCTTCGATCCAAAACAGTCATATACTTTAAAGCAGCTAAATAATTGCCAATGCCGATATCAACGCTCTCCTCTCAAGCGGTGCTCTAACTGGAGACCGCAGTACCGAAACAAAGCTTACACTACACCAAACGTGCCGTAATTCTTCGTCGGAATCCAAGACAGAACCAAGAAATTACTTGCAGCCCTCGAATGACTACACGATGATCGCCATCGGGACAACACCGGCCCTCCAAGAATTCCTCTCCTTTGGCAACCTCTTCATCTCAGAGTAGCACTTGCAACCTACACCGTTAATTATTTGGTGGATGTATTACAATCTCTGTCTTCCGCCGGCCGCGGTGGTCTAGCGGTTCTAGGCGCTCAGTCCGGAACCGCGAGACTGCTACGGTCGCAGGTTCGAATCCTGCCTCGGGCATGGATGTGTGTGATGTCCTTAGGTTAGTTAGGTTTAAGTAGTTCTAAGTTCTAGGGGACTGATGACCACAGATGTTAAGTCCCATAGTGCCCAGAGCCATCTCTGTCTTCCTATACAGTTTTTGCCCTCTAGTACCGTGGAAGGCATTACCTGATGTCTTAACAGATGTCCTATCATCTTGATTCCTCAGCTTCCCTGCACTTACTATTTATTTCATTTCTGTATTCCTGAAATTCCCTGAACATTTTTCTACTTCCTTCTTTCATCGATCAACTGAAGTATTTCTTCTTTTACCCATGGTTTCTTCGTAATCACCTTCTTGTACCGACGGTGTTCTTTCCAACTTCTGTGATTCCCCTTTTCAGAGACTTCCATCCCTCTTCAACTGTACTGCCTACTGAGCTGTTTCCTATTGCTGTATCTACAGCCTTAGAGAACTTCAAGCGTGTCTGGTCTTCCCTTAGTACTTCTCATCCCACATCTTTGCCATTTTCATTCTTCCTGACTAATCTCTTGAACTTAAGCCTACTCTTCATCACTAGTACACTGTGTTCTGAATCAATATCTGCTCCTGCTTACGCCTTACAACCCAGTATCTCATTTCGGAATCTCAGTCTGACCATGATGTAGTTAAACTGAAATCTTCCGCATCACCCGGCCTTTTCCAAGTATACCTCCTCCTCTTATGATTCTTGAACAGAGTATTCGATATTAGTAGCTGAAATTTACTGCAGAACTCAGTTAGTCTTTCTCCCGTCTTATTCCTTGTCCCACGCACATTTTCTACTGTAAGCTTTTCTCCTACTCCTTCCCCTACAACTGCATTCGAGTCACCCATGACTATTACATTTTCATCTCCCTTTATGTACTGTATTACACTTTCAATATCTTCATATACTTACTCTCTCTCTCTTCATCTTCAGCTTGAGACGTCGGCATTTATAACTGAACTACCGTTGTCGGTGTTGGTTTGCTGTCGATTCTGACGAGAACAATCCTGTCACTGAACTGTTCACTGCAACATACTCTTTGCCCTACCTTTGTATTCATAACGAATCCTACTCCCGTTATACCATTTTCTGCTGCTGTTGATATTACCCTATACACATTTGACCAGAAGTCCTTGGCTTCTTTCCATTTCACTTCACTGACCCCTACTATATCTATATTGAGCCGTTGCATTTCCCTTTTCAGATTTTCTAGATTCCCTTCCACAATCAAGCTTCTGACGTTCGACTCTCCGACACGCAGAACGTTGTCCTTTCGTTGACTATTTAGTCTTTTTCTCGTGGTCATCTTCCCGTTGGCAGTCCCCTCCCAGAGATCCAGATGGGGGACCATTCCGGAATCTTTTGCCAGTGGAGAGATCGTCATAACACTTTCCACTTACAGGCCACATGTGCTGCGGATTCATGTTATGTGCTTTAATGCAGTGGTTTCCATTGCCTTCTGCATCCTCATGCCGCTGATTCTACCAAATTAAGGGCAGTTTCCCACTCCGAGGACAAGAGAATGCCCCAAAACTCTGTCCGCTCCTCCACCCTCTTTGACAGGGTGACTGAGGGTGACTTCTTATGCCAGAAGTTTTCGGTCGCCAGTGCTGATTATTAATCTGAATTTAAGTAGTGGCGGGTTCAAACCTGGGGACGAAGACGTTTTGATTACTAATCAAAGACGCAATCCTTTTTTTATCTAATTTTGCTCGTTAAATGTTGGTTGCATTTTTTCGGGGCGGACGTCGCATGACACCCATTCAAGTTCTTCGTTGATCCATGTACACATTTTTTTTTATTACAGAGGACAGCTTACCCACTGACCGAACACGCTTAGATACCGTGCCGGCTTCCCTATACCTCGAGTCTCATCCTGCATCGTAGCAGATATTATATTGGCAACGAGAAATCTTACCTCTCGTGTTTGTGAGGACAGATGATGGATCCGGAATTCGTGGAACCGTGGACTCAAGAACAGCAGCATAAAGCGTAACAGCAGGCACAACAAGAAGAACAGCGAAGGCAACAGCTGTAATTGCAAATGTGATAGCAGGCACAACAAAAACAACGGAATCAATTGCTGCAACTAGCAGTACTATACAAGGCCGGACAAGCAGAGCTACAAAAGTAAATTCTGGAACAATAACAGCAGCGTCCATAATCACCATTCGCGCTATTTCATCCAGATGACAAAGAGAGTGACTCATACTACAGTCAGTGAAAGGCGAAGGCACATTGGTTAGCACACGTCTTTTGGAGGACGACAGCTCAATTCTGCGTCCCACCACCCACTTTAGGTTTCCAGTGATTTCCCTAAATCTCCCCAGAAAAATGGTAGGTTGAATCCTGTTGTGATCAGGCGAAACTACTATCGTCCTGCCATAGCTGTGGATTATTTGAATGCTCTGGGTGAAAGTTCACCAAATTAAAACACGTGAAATATTAGTTCACTCCATTACAGCCTCGCAGGCGCTCAGCGGCCAACGCGGCACAACGTTTTTTTCAAACTGTTGCATCCTTGAGCCCCCGGTTCGCGATGTACTATAAAAAGTAACAGTGTCAAAAATAACCAAACTTTGCACTATATCAATCACCACCCTCTATCAATGGAAAATCGTTTTCCCCAACTAGAAAAATTTATGTATAGATTGGTCCCCAGCTTTTAAAAAGGAAATTAAGTTCCATGCTACTTTACAGAGCGAAGGGGAATGATGTGGGAGACCCGCACCGCCGTACTAGGCGAGGTACTAATGGAGGTGGTTTGCCCTACCCTTCCTCCGACCGTAATAGTGATGAATGATGATGAAGAAAAAATGGTTCAAATGGCTCTGAGCACTATGGGACTTAACTTCTGAGGTCATCAGTCTCCTAGAACTTAGAACTACTTAAACCTAACTAACCTAAGGACATCACACACATCCATACACGAGGCAGGATTCAAACCTGCGACCGAAGCGGTCGCGCGGTTCCAGACTGTAGCGCTTAGAACCGCTCGGTGACACCGACCGGCGATGATGAAGAAAGCGACCCATCAACACCCAGTCATCTCGGGGCAGGCGAAAATCCCTGACCCCGCCGGACAGCTGTAAAGCCGGAACAAGAACACATGTAGAGCAGCATTCACGAAATTTGCGCTGACGATGCTCTAATGACGTAGACCACAGCATGGGCGCAGTGCAGTGTCTAGAGGGCCGGGCGGCCGCAGTCAACGACCTGCTGACACCGGCTGCACTCGCCTTGTGCCTGCTTTCGTGCCGTCAAGTTCCGCGAGTCGATGGCCATGTCTGACGAGGAAACATCGCAAACTTCGCCTCCTATTTTAAGCAGCAAAAAACAAGATTTTAGGCCCATCAATCGATCCTGCGCGAAAATTTGTATCACAATTCTGATAGTGTGCAGTCATGACCTTCGGAATGTACAGCTTCTAAACTTCGCGCGCTGCCTTTGCTTGTGATCCCCTCTGCCCCGCTGCAACTGCCTGATGCTCGAACGCGAGGTAACATACAGAGGAGTGGCTACTGCAACCGTGCTATTCGACAAATGTTTAAGGCGAGGGCAAACCGGGGAGAAGGGGAACGTGTCCGCCGAGCGTGTGCTGAAACCTTGTTCACGAACATTTTCTTTTGTCCTTTTACACGAGAAGAGTACGTAATATGTCAACATCACGCACATGTATGTTCAATACTATGCCTCAAAATCAAGATGAATAAACCTAAGCAACTGACAATTTACACTGAACAGCTTAAGAAACTGGTACTGCTGCCTAATATCGTGTAGAAGTGCCGCAACACGGCGTGGAATGAACTCCACTAATGTCTGCAGTAGTGCTGGAGAGAACTGACTCCATGAATCTTTCAAAGCTGTCCATAAATCCGGACGAGTACAAGGAAGTGGAAACCTCTTCTGAACAGCACGTTGCATGGCATCCCAGATATGCTGAATAATGTTCATTTCTGGGGAGTTTGGTCGGCAGCGGAAGTGTTTAAAACACAGAAGAGTGTTCCTGGAGCCATTCTGTAGCAATTCTGGACGTCTGGGTGTCACTTTGTCCAGCTGGAATTGCCCAAGTCCGTCGTAATGCACAGTGGACATGAATCGCTGCCTGTGATCAGACAGGATGCTTACGTACGTCTCAACTGTCAGAGTCGTATCTAGACATATCAGGGGACTCATATCACTCCAACCTGCGCACGCCCCACATCATTATAGAAGCTGCAGGCTCCATGGATTCATGAAGCTGTATCCATACGCCCATCCGGTCGATACAATTTGAAAAGAGACTCCGACCAGACAGTATGTTTCCAGTCAATGACAGGCCAATGTCGGTGTTGACGAGCCCAGGCGAGGTGTAATCCTGTGTGTCGTGCAGTAATCAAGGGTACACGAGTGGACCTTCGGCTCCGAAGGCCCATGTTGATGATGTTTCGTTGAATAGTTCGTACGCTGATACACTACTGGCCATTAAAATTGCTACCCCACGAAGATGACGTGCTGCAGAAGCGAAATTTAACCGACAGGAAGAATATGATGTGATATGCAAATGATTAGCTTTCCAGAGCATTCACACAAGGTAGGCGCCCGTGGCGACACCTACAACGCGTTGACATGAGGAAAGTTTCTAACCGATTTCTCATACACAAACAGCAGTTGACCGGCGTTGCCTGGTGAAACGTTGTGATGCCTCGTGTAAGGAGGAGAAATGCGTACCATCACGTTTCCGGCTTTGATAAACGTCGTATTGTAGCCTATCACGATTGCGGTTTATTGTTTCACGACATTGCTGCTCGCGTTGGTCGAGATCCAATTACTGTTAGCAGAATATAGAATCGGTGGGTTCACCAGGGTATTACGGAACGCCGTGCTGGATCCCAACGGCCTCGTATCACTAGCAGTCGAGATGACAGGCATCTTATCACCACCACCTAAAGAGAAGGCCGCGGCGCGCTCTTGTGACGTCACCCAAAGCGGGCCAGGGTTGGCTTTGCGCTGCGCTTAAGGATTCGAGACGCACGGCCTGCAAACCTTTGTCAAACGATTTTACAGAAACTGTTCCGTAAAAAATAATTAATTTCTGAAATACTTCTAGCTTTATATGGCAGATTCATGATGAAGTGCCAATCATTTCGATAATGGTCATAACTATTGTGGTATTTCACAGATGAGTATCAAATTTGAGAACGTTGCCATCAAAAATAGGGGGCGCTATGAATTTGTGTTTGATGCATATTATATATTCCATTGCTGAGTGTGAAATACAGATGAGGTTTGGAAATTTTCGTAAAACTTTGGATCAATATCTGCTTCCAATCTCGAAAAATTTGAGCATCTGCAGCAACTTCACTTCCGATCGCAACGCGCGGGAATGAAATATTCATAACGCCTCTCATATCTCGTAAACCGCTGGAGATAACGTAACGAGATCTTGGCAAATGATACCACGCAAAGAGGAGAGTACTTTGCCGTATGGTTAAAATACGTAACTTTATCAATCGCGATATAGCAGAAGCTATAGTTTATAATTCTTTTTTACCGGTAATGTAATTGCTTAAGACTTACCAATAGCCAGTGAAAACGTACGAGTGCGGGATGTAAATAATATTGCGATATACATGATAAAACAAGGTACATTTGTGAAAAATGCACTGTGATTTTCTGGACCAGACGACTATTATTTACACTCACTTGAAAAATTCTGCACTAATACAGTGTATAATATTAAATTCCTCTGACTTCAGTATCCTAAATAAATATTCTGTAACTGTTTATAGAGCGCCCTCAGGAAAGCTGAGTACATTCCCCATGCAAACAATCCCTAACTCACCTTTTCTCAGAAACAAAAACAATTATGCGTTGTTATTGTAATGTAAATTTTCTTTCCTGTAAAAATATGGCAGATTCTGAGCATGTAATGAGCCGTCTGCAGGTGTTGACTTTCTCACAAGAGTTGCAAAGAACTTTACGAGCCTGATTGACAATACTCTGCAGATAAAAGAATTAGCAACATATGTTTAAGTGAAATGTTAGATGTATTCCTGACCATAATGGTCAGCTGTTCAAAATGCATGCTGTGAGCCCTGCAAACAACAGTAGTTTTATCAACAGGACCTTTATATAAGTCAACAGTGAAAATCTACAAACCTTCAGCAGACATTTGCAGCAGTTGGAATGAGAATGTGTCACGCTAAAAATGTCAATAATAAATTTAACCTGCTTCTAGATTAATTTGTTCCATTGTTTGAAGCTGTATTTCGTAACAGAATTTCATTAAGTGTCTACCTACGTGACTGCAGGAGACAGTGACTCATTAAGGGAATCAAGCGATCCTGAAAGAAAAAAAAGGGAATTCTGTATACAATACTAAGAATTTTATTAAACTTCAGAACAAGGGACACTACAATTCACATTTGCACTTTAGTAACTCCAGGGATAGATCAGAAATCACTGCTGGTGACTACAGCTCAAGCTAAATTCTTTGTAATATGTAGACAGATTACTGTAACATGAGAAAGGTAGTACTCAGCATGCTTAAAATAATGTAATTATTAATAGTTTATGTTAATGTAGAATTATAAAACACTGGAAGTAATGAACTATAATTTATTTAAGTCAGCTATATGTACATCTACTTCCTGAAAATGCTGATACAACATCCAGGGCACAGCATGGTTCCATTACAGAAATAGATCACAATTTCCATCTTAAAAGACAGCAAGCCTTATCTACTTTCAGAATGATTGATTAGTTGTACACATTTTATATACTGTATTTTGTGAAAAATGACAGTTGCAAAACATGTCAGATGCGTATAACAGGTTACATTACCAGTCTTACTGTCTATAAAATTTAATAATTGTAACTAACAATTACTTATGTTGCTGTCAAAAGTATTAACTCAGAGAGAGTAGTAGAGCAACAAACATTTGTTGGAATGTATGCAACATGATATAAAGGTGTACTGGGATGAGGCACTACTGAAGGACATTCAATAATACTGAGTACGACAACATATCAGACCAACCTCACATTACAGTTGAATACCTGATCCAAAACTGAAAGAACTCTTTTATACTTTTACTACACAGCTATGCAACATTTGTTGAAAACCCTGCCACAAGCTAGAAGTAGGCCAATTTCCTTGTAATGAACTTAAGTGTAAACAAAATAAATCAGAGGAACTAACTCTGGGATTAACGAAAGATGTACAACATAAATCAAAACTGTAACAATTTTATACTGATTCCAAATTAAACTGAATGGTGTAGGATATAATGTCCTACACATTCAAATAAAATGCAGTATCATGACACTCCTTAATGTTGTAAGGATGCTCTCCCTCTATATAGGTGGGAAGAACTTTTCCTTAATTAATATATAAACACCACCTTTCACATTATTCCTTTTAGAATAAACTGTTTCAATTAAACTGACAGTATGGAACACCAAAGCTGTATTTTAATGCTGTGAAGTGGTTTTCTGTAACAGAAGATTCTACAGCTACTGGCACAAACAGTTCAAGAACACACTTTTGACTCAGTACCAAAGTGTGTGCTGTTATGAAATTTTCTAGCATATTAAACACATGTGCGGTCCAAATCTGACACACAGCGTCACACTACCAAGGAACACAATAAGATTAGTAACAAATTAAGGGTCACAGTCTGGATGAGATGCAAATTTGGGAATGGAGACCAACTACTGTGTCTGATATTAAACTATTCCAAGCTGTGAGTGGAATAAGCAACTACTGGAATGTAACTATGTCTCAGTAAAATAATATATGCAAAGCAATAACTAATTGTTACCCATATGCAACAATACTGACAGCTTGTATCAAAATTTAGATGAACAGCTGTTATGAGAAGTAACTACATTAGGAAACACCCTGGTGTCATTCTGATTCAGGAAAATGGGAGAAATCCATTTTTGACTTTCCCTTTTGTATTATTGTAATATTCTACTGTAAGTTTTATATGTCTGCATGCCAAAATAATAGCCTCTAATTACATACATAGTTATAATGAATTACATGAGGTTTAATACAGAATTACTTTAACAGATTTCTTCTTGTTGGGCAGCACAGGCTCAACAAATTGAAAGGAAGATGTAAATATTTCTGCACAGAATAGCTGAAAGACATAAAAACTTTACTAGGAAAAACTGGCCCAGTTTCAGCTTTAGGCCAGTATCAGGTGCACAGATGGATGTGTACACAAACTGATAAAATTTTACAATGATGAGATTGAAACTAGCCATTAGTGCTGAACAAAGTATTTACTTCAGCTGAATAGTCTGCATGGAAACAGTTGTGACCATCTGACATTTGAAACTGTTGGAAGCAAATTATCCAAAACTTACAGGCTATATGGACCAAATGACAATTATTGTGCATTCAGTTGAAGGTACTACACCAATATGGATTATGGAACCTGCCTCTGCTTTCAGTGGACCAAATACAGTGGAACTGAATGTGTGAGACATAATAGAAATTTCCTGTGACACCTGATAAATGTCCTAACATGTAAACTGTATGCAAATTAAAATGTGCTAAGCTTCCGTTTCTTAAAAGAAGCAGTAAAGGTGTCATTCTTTTTCCTAATGTAATTATTTAATAATGCCTTGGTGGATGCTTTGACTAACAACTTCAGTATTTTATCTGCCGAATGACCATTACTGCAAATAAAGTCTGTTAAGAAGAAACTTTTCTTCTGAACAGCATTTATGGTTACATTTTGAACAAGCACCCTTTGACTGTTGGATGACAAAAATTTTTTTTCATTAGGAGCAGATATTAACTTCTGTACAGTAATGTAATTGTACATAACAACATTCACAGCATCAGGCTGAGGGAAAAACAGACCACCCCTGTCCAAATTTTTGATTAAACTAAGATGTTGTTCACCATGCAGACACATTTCTTTGTCTAAGAGCAGGTATTTGCTGCACACCTCACACTGCTGTTTCTTCAGTACACTGCGAACACAATACCCTGCTAAATATGTTAATACTGGAAGGTATGTTTCTGCCTGCCTGAAATCTTCCTCCAAATACATAATGTCAACCATAAACTCAGAGTCTGTTTGTACAGTCTCTTTTGTGTCATCATTACAATTAAAGATGAACCCTTCTGCAACAGGCAGTTTACCAAAAGTACTTGAATTCAACATGAGTGGTAACATGTTCTGCATCCTCATCTTCGCTTCCACTTCAAAAATCTGTCTCACAGATATGAGATACTGAGAGCCAGCCATTGATCGGTAACTGCTAAACCTTGCTTCCAGAGAATCAGTTTGAATTTTTCCAGGCAAAAAATAAGTGAAACCGAGCTCTTTAGTACAGTACCTTGCCATCTCAATCAAACCATAGGTTGTGTGTGTCAGAGCTATATGTGTATCTTTTGAAAGGGTATTATTTTTCAGGCCTAAGTCCTTCCACTTATCGAGCCACACAAGAAACTTTTCCAAAAAAACTAATTTTTCATCATCATTACTTAAAGACAGAGGGCACTGGAAGAGATCATTCAGTCGAACACCTTTGTGAACTGTCTTAACATTTACAATTTTCCACCATGTAAGTATAATTTTAATAAATTCTGCAGTGGTCTGGTAATGTAACAAGTTTTTCTGTTCTCCTACAGTTGAAACAGCTTCAGCTGTATATTCATTGAATACCTGCAAAACAAGGCTCACATTCTGTTTATCAAGTGAAGATGGATAAAGAGACTTCAAAGAAAGACCATAAGAGTGCTTAAGTAGACCATTACACTCAATCTTATGAAGCTGCCTCAATGCTTCAAAAGATGCCATTAACACCTGACAATCATCACTGCTTCCATCAAATTGTGGATATTTGAGCAAAACTTGAGAGTCCTTTTGATTAACCCAATTATTACGTATACACTTAAGGATGTGAACAGAATCAATTATAAAAAATAGTGGCTGAGTTGGATTAGCTGGATGTGGGTAAACTATACTGAGTTTCGGAGGTGAGCTAAAAAGTGCCATAGATTTCCTATTTATAGCATTGTTGTCACTAACTACACAAATAACTTTGAAACCAATGTCATA
The DNA here is from genome assembly GCF_023864275.1 of Schistocerca cancellata. NCBI lineage: Eukaryota > Metazoa > Arthropoda > Insecta > Orthoptera > Acrididae > Schistocerca > Schistocerca cancellata. The sequence continues at coordinate 167,920,357 of NC_064628.1, read as the reverse complement.
AAGGCCACATAATATTTTCTTAACATACAAAAATAACTGTTCAGCTACAAGGTTTCTCACTGGAAGGACATGCACTACTTCTTTAAAAGAAGACAGCAATGATTGTACCATAAAGACATATGCTGTAGTAGCAGCCTCGTCACTATCAAATGCTGCCCCCATAATGTTTCCTCCCTTGTAATCAAAATAAGGTTTAATATGAATTTCATCCATCATTAAAGAAATGGTACAATCACTTTCCTGCAAAGATTTAAATCTTTCCTTAATATACAGCAGCATAGCACCTTCATTTTGTTCATTATGAGGACCATTAGTATATGAGGAACATATTTTCTGTAAAGTTCTTGGATGAGGAAGAATAAGATTGCCAGATGACCTCAAAAATTTATAGGCATGAGGGGAGATAGAATGCAGGATACAACAAAATACAGAAAAGTGAGGATTAAACCTATAGTTTTCCTCACAGCTACATAGCAACTTAACTTGCTCACTTAAGAATTGAATTTGTTTCTGTTTTTCTTCATCTACAGAACTGCACATGTCATTTAAAATGTCCTGTATAAGAAGGCACTGGCTTTTTAATGTATTTTCTTTTGCACTGACTAATTCTTTCACTTTGTCTAATACTGTAAACAAATCATTCATATTTGAAAGTTTGTGTGATATTTTTCTACTACCTATCTTTCTTATCTCAGTGTTACTTCGATAGGCAGACAACTGCAAATCATTTGTCACTACAACAGATACAGATACAGATGGAGCAGGCAATACAGTAAGCAATAGAAATAGGACAGAGTCACTTCTCCTAACAATGGTCCATTCACTGGGAATAGTTTCTCTTTCTAGGCACTGCAGAAATGCTTCAAAAGTAGAAAATAACTTCCTCGAATCATACTCTGCTTTGGTTACTATACTGTCTTTAATTGCTTGTAGAAGATGTTCATTGTCCAATCTAGCTCTCCTTTCCTCTGCACTTTCTCGAGAGCTGGTGGATGGAGTAGACAAATAGCTTGGGCAGCCTAGTAACACTGATGGGACAGCACCCTCTCTAAGCCTTGGTCTTGAAAGCTTGACGGTAAGCTTTGTGCCTTTCACTTCATCATAACATTCCGTATGCCGGCAGATGTCAGATTCAGTAAAGTGAAGTTCACAAACCTAAAACAAAGTAGTGTGAGTCAGTACAATATACAGCAAGATCTAGAGATATGTGTCTTTATGTGAAAGTAAAAAACACTGGATACTCATTCATTTTCCACCAATATCAGCTTGACAGGTCACACCTTAGTGGACGTACACAAATTATTTAGGCCTAACAGCAATATACCATGTTCTACAACAACATGCATATTCCATTTTAATATTCTTTTATTAATTAGTACTATAAGCACTAGGAGCATACCTCATCAGGCATCAGTATATGATGAATATACCTGTGAACTGCTTGTGTTACAGCAGTACTGTGATATTTATGGAACTATAAGAGTGCAGTTCCTGTTATGGATTAAGTGGCACCAAATTTCAGTAATCTGTTGGATTCTGCATGTTAACATAGCAATTATTTTATAATTTTGACTTTACAGTTTCTTCATTGTCATGGTATAAGAGATATCAACAGCTGCAGAATACTATTTCACTGTGGGTGTTTTTATGCCAGCACATATTAAAACTGTGTCATTGCAGGTAACACTGAATGAGGGTCTTGATATATGCCTAGCACAAATTTCATGTTTGGATAGAACAACAACTCCAAAGCAAACGCATGCCAAACACAAAATAAAGTTGAACAGATGCCAACATAAATGACACACCTCAGTAAGACAGTCATGAACATCCAACTGGAAGTATGTTAAGAAGATATCAACTAAACATTCCGTGCCAAGCTGTGCTGTATGAACTAAATGACACTAGTCATTTCAATTAACCATCTGAAACATTTAAAATACCAGACAGATTAAGTAACTGGATGCGTTATTAACGAGAATGCCGTTATATGAGGCGGCTCAAGTGATACAGAACGCCATTGAAATCTGTTTGTGAAGACACCTATTCTGCATCGTAACCTGAAGTTAGGTTAGGTTGAAAGATACTTATTTGATCGTGGGTTGGCGAATGTCTAACAGGAAAAAGTAACATACATAAAAACAACGCAGATATACTTCATACAGAGAGATCGCTTTTTAAACATGAAAACAGCAGTTTCAACATTCGTTAGTACTCATGCTAACTAATGCGAGAGTGGAAAACATTACCCACTCACAAATAGAGAATAAAACGTATCGGTAATGCGTAACAAAATACGAACTGCAGAGAAATTTAAACACAAATAAAAAGTAACACGAGCCACAAATTTATATTTCGTTTCTCAAAATCAAAATAATGCCACATGAAAACGAATACTAGGCTTATTTACTGCGAACTTTTGCTCACAATTTTAGTCAAATGTATCCAAAATGCAAGATATTCCACCAGAAAAATAATAATAATTGTACTTGGTATATAGTTTTTACATACCTTTGTGTGCTCAGTGGGTTGAAAATTGTCTCTATGGATCGCTGAAAGCCATTTCCGACGCAGATTCGCATCTTTCGGAAACGAAAACAACATTACTTTTGGTCCAGTTCCGTAATTCCCACGACACCTTGGCACACAACATTTATAAACCATGTTCACAGTAGCTTCACTACACGTAAACTCTGCAATTGCTAGTTTAAAGCACGAATATAGCACTCGATCCAACAAACATGTTAACAAACGCTGCGAAACAAAACATGGTGGCCCGCTTGGAGTGACGTCACGACCTGCTATGAATTTCGCGCCGCGGCCTTGTCTCTAGGTGGTGGTGATCTTATCCGCATGACTGTAACGGATAGTGCAGCCACGTCTCGATCACTGAGTCAACAGGTGGGGACGTTTGCAAGACAACAACCATCTGCACGAACAGTTCGATGACGTTTACAGCACCATGGGCTATCAGCTTGTAACCTCCACCTCACTTATCGACCTTAATGCCAGTGAAAAATTAAACCGCGTGTACCTAATGGAAATGCTATGTTCTCGTGAGCCATATAGCTCTGGACGCCCATGGTCCCTAAAATTATTGACCATCCCCTTTGGTTCCTACTATCCGAGTAAATATAAAAATATACAAAATTCCTTCTGACCTAATAACAAAATTTCTTCCCTATAAATCCCCCCTTTGGTTATCTTTCTCTTTTCGAAGTACCAGTAGATTACTGTAGAACACTTGTTTAAACTTTCTGTTATCTCTTTAAAATAACACGTAACTATCTCGAAAACTTCACATGCATAAACTATGAACGCTCTTCCGTATGTAACTTGTACTAAACATTAACTTATTTAGGAATGAAGGGTTTCATTTGATCAAGACTATATAATCCTTAAATTACACCTGATGAAGGTTCCATAAGAAGTAACACTTTGGGATGTACAATCTTATGTACAACATATGGACCTTCAAAGATAAAGAAGAATTTTCTACATTCCTTACTGATCTTCGAACTTTTAGGATGCGATCGTACTAGCACAAGATCTCCTACCTGAAATGAGGGTGCTATAGCATGTTGATTATAACTTTTAGTTCTCCGTTCGGCATTTTTAATAATCTGTTCGCAAACTTTTTCGTCTGGGATGCATTGTTGGATCTCATTTACTGGTGGCCAAGGTAGAGCAGCTAGTAAAGGCTCACCTATAATTCGTTTGCCTAAAATTTCTATAGGTGATAATCCCGTCGTTAGGTGAGGCAACTCATTTAATATCTTTTCGAATTCAGACATTAATTTGGCCCACCGAGTATGTTTATGTGCACAATAAGTTCTACATAATCGTCCTAATTCTTTCATGACTCTTTCTACTAAATTACTTTGAGGGTGATATTTCGAAATTAAGATATGTTTGATTCCATATTGTTTTATCATATCTTGAAACTTTTGGCTAATAAAGGCGCTGCCGTTGTCAGACATAAGTCGTTTAGGAATGCCCCAGTTAACGAAGTAATTTTGGGTGAGACAGCGTATAACGCTTGCTGTATTCGCTCGTTTCAAAGTGTATAGCTTCACATGTTTGGACCAACATTCCATTACAACAAACACATAAGTTAATCCTCCTGAACTACGAGGCAGAGGGCCGAAAAAATCTAATGACAGTAGATCCCACAGACATCGAGGAATTACAGCATATAATTTATAACGCTTAGATTTGTTATTAACCTAAACCTTTAGACAGGTTTCACAAGCCCTAATAATACTTCTCACAACACGGGACATATTTTTGAAATAATAATATATCATTAGATGTTTAATACATTTATGAATTCCAAAATGCCCGTAACCTTCATGAATATAAGTAATTAACTCGTACACAACAGTTTTCGGAATGCAGATTTTCCATCTCTGGTGTTCCCTCTGTGCTTTCCAATACAACAAGTCGTTAAAATATAACCACACGCCCCGGGTGTTAACTGTTTCGTCCCCATTATTAAGGTTTTGTATAAGGTCCCTATATTGATCATCATTTCTTTGAGTGCATCTAATACCAGTTACTATCCGTTTAACCTTACGTTCGTTCTCCTGAGTTAAAAGGAAATAAACATGGTAATTTGTTCCTGGTTCTTCTGCAATGTTAATATTCTCCATTCCTACGGGAAGCCTCGACAAAGCATCCGAAACTACATTCTGAGATCCTTTTATATACCTAATTTCGTACTGAAATTCTTGCAAGCATAATACCCAACGTAATAGTCTACGGTGAAGTAACCGACAATTGTTCAAAAAGATTAAAGCCTGATGATCAGTATATACAATTGTTTTTCTTCCCATTAATAATCCTCTAAATCGTTGAAAACCCCATACCACTGCGAGAGCTTCCTTCTCGGTTACAAAATAATTTCTTTCATGTTTATTTAAAGTTCTACTAGCGAATCCAATAGGCCGATATAATCCCTTTTCATTGGTCAGATCACCTTGGAATATTACGCAAGATACACCATAATCAGAGGCATCCGTACACATACAAAAGTCCTGATTGAAATCTGGATGGTATAACATCTTGGCTTCTGTTAACGCTCTTTTTATCTGATTAAAAACTTCCTCTTCCTCTTTTCCCCAGAGCCATACTGACTTCTCTTTTAATAAATCCAGTAATTTAGGATTGACAATATCCTGCCCTGGAAGAAATCTTCTCAGAAATCCTACCATTCCTAAGAATGATTTCAGTTGTTTCCGATTTCTAGGACTCGGACATCGAGCAATAGCTTCAATACGTGCTGGGTCTGGCCTAATACCTTTACTGTCCACTATATCCTCCAAAAATCTCACTTCCTCCTTTCCGAAGTAAGACTTAGATAATTTTAAAGTAATTCCTCTTTCAATTAAACGGTCAAACAATTCCCGTAATATCGTTACGTGTTCTTCCCACGTTTTAGTGGCTACCAAAATATCATCCACATATAAAATAACCTTTTGTAACAATTGCTGACCCAAAGCAGAATCTAATGCCCTAATGAAAGTTGACACTGATATATTAAGTCCAAAAGGTAAAACTTGGAACTGATATGATCTGCCTTCAAAAAGAAAAGCCGTATATTGCCGTGAATCTGGGTGTAATATTACTTGATGGTAGCCAGCGGTTAAATCCATTGTACTCATATAACGAGAACCAGCAATCTTAAGAAGTACGTCCTCCATAGGAATAGGTCTGTCTCTTTCCATCTCTATAATTTTATTTAATTCACGGGCATCCAGAACCAGTCGTACCCCACCAGTAGCTTTCTTAACTACCCACAAAGGACTGTTAAAGGCGCTACATGATCGTTCGATAATGTTTTGTTCTAGCATCTTACTTATTTCTCTACTAGTTGGTTCTTTGAATTGCACTGGAATAGGATAAGGTTTCTTAAAGAATGGTTTTTGATCTTTAAAAAACGTAATCTTTAATTCTCCCCGATTCATCTGAGAAGACGGCTCTAAATTCTAACAACAAAGATTCCAACTCTTCCTTTTCTTGTTCGGATAGACAATTCGTAGAATAACATTTTTCTTTCACTTCGGTTTCGATACTACTACTAGCCTGACATTGCTATACTTCATATTCAAGATCACTAAAATCTGTTAATAGGTTCATGGTCTGTGCGTACTTAATCTGTAAGGATTCGTAGCAATTTTCCGGTACTTGATTATCAGAAAACCTCACTTTAAAAGCACATGCCTCCTTATGGATGGTTAAGGAAGAGTCTTTAAAATCTAATATAGCTTTATATTTACACAGCCAATCTATACCTAAAATTATGGCCACATTTAAGTTGGCTACGACAAGTACAGAGTGAGCAATTAATTGTTTAGCAATTTCAAAAGTTAAATAAACTTCCTCAGTAATATTTTGACTTCTTTTACCAGTAACTCCTATAATTTTCACCCCAGTTACAGGTAAGGTTGGGAAATTCCAGTATTTTCTTTTAAGCTGAAATAATTCTTTAGATAAATTACTTACTTCGCTACCCGAATCGATTATAATATTTACTTCGGTATCTTTAATATAACCTTTAATAACGGGTTTATAAGTTATATTCTCCCTTATTTGATTGTCTTCCTGAAGTAAATCTTGTTGCCAATCACCTTCCATTTGGCAGCTTAATGATAAATTGCAATTGGGTCTTGTATAATCTTGAGCAACAGTTCCCTTTAGTTGACCCGTACTAAAGGACGTTACTAGTTTTCCGCTTTCTATGATAACATCACCTACAACTTGACCTTCATTAATTACTTGAGGATGATTTATCTCATTATCGTTACTGTGTAATTTCCGCATTTTTGAGTTATTACCACGATTTTGTTGGTTCTCTTTATCTTTAGATTGACGTTTTATATAACAAAACCGGCTATGATTGTTGTTGTTAAATTTTCTTGGTTCTGAATTATTATTATTTCGACGATTGTCATTTCTAACAAATCTAAATTTCTCGTCTTCCCTTTCTCTATTGAGTATATCTAACTGTTCTAAATATCCTAATAATTCGCACGGCTGTGACCATTCTCTTTCTATCATTCTTTCCTTTACATAATACAGTAACCTACTAATTAGGACTCGTATTAAATGACTTTCAATAATTGGTTCTTCAATTAATTTAGCACGGTTTAAATGCCATTCAAAATAATTCCTATAACCTCCCCACCGTTTAGAATATGGAGGAGGGTCTAACAACTCTAAAGTTAAGTGTTGTTGTTTTCCTCTTGACCAATAATGTTGTTTAAACTGCTTGACAAAATCCTCCCAGTCCCTAAATTCAGTTCTATGCAGTACTGCCCATTCCGCAGCTTCTGCTTCTAAATGTCCTATTGCAAATTGAATCCGTTTTTCATTACTCCATTTAGGAGATAATGATGTTTCAAAAGCTTTTATAAAGATTATAGGATGAAGTTCGCCTCCTGGTTTGAATACAGGAAATCGACTTGCTACATTTGAATTTGTCGTCATATCATCCCAACATTCTGCGAGAGACAACATAGTTGGATTTTGTTTAGATTGCAGAGACGGAGTTGCATCGGATTGGCTTGCCGTGATTTCTTTATTCGTATTGTTGTCGTTCGAGCTAGCAAACTCGATGCGACTGTTGTCTCTGATTACTTTACTGCTTCTACTACCTGAAATGTTTTCATTATTATCTAATTCCGATAACCGTTTAGTAATTTCCTGTATTCGCATTTCTGTATTGGATACGCGATTAGCTAGTATCGATTCATCACCGTGTTCACGATGTGAACGCTCTGTACCTTCGTCAATGTTATTATCTTTGGAGGTCTCAAGGTTACTGCATATTTCAGTAATTAAAAATTTCATGTTTTCTATTTCAGTATGATCTTTTTCTACTTGATGAGTTAATGTCTCCAATTCTACATTATCTATTGAAGAAATCTCTACAGGTTTAGTAGAGACCTCTTTAATAGATTCTAATAATTCTCTACGAACAGTTTCTGTTCGCATAGAAAATTCATCTCGTAAAATATCGTTGTTTTTCTGTATTTCATTTACAACTAAGATATTGACATTATCTAGTCTCTCGGTTAAGTCAGTAATATCATTTCGCATGCGAGCTTTTTCCTCACACGATTCCTGAATATGTTCTTCTAACCTTTTACAATTATCAGCAATCTTATTACTAAGTCCTACTAGTTTTTCCTGCATTTCAACTTTAGAAGTCTCTATTTTATCACTTAATTCTCGACTGGTTTCATTAAGATATTCCTGTAACCTGTCTGTAGATTTTGTTAGCTCCCCTTTTAATCTAGCAGTAGATTCCTCGTTAGACTGTTTTAATTCTTGTTTTAGTTCCTCCTTTAATCTAGCAGTAGATTCCTCGTTAGACTGTTTTAATCTAATAATAGATTCTTCGTTAGACTGTTTTAATTCTTCTTTTAATCTGGCAGTAGATTCCTCGTTAGACTGTTTTAATCTAATAATAGATTCTTCGTTAGACTGTTTTAATTCCTCTTTTAATGTAGCAGCAGATTCTTCGTTAGACCGTTTTAATTCAGCTAAAAAATCCCCGTTAGACTGTTTTAATTTAGCGATCGCCCTAAAAAGGGATCTCATGCTCCTATCGGACATAGACTGCTCTTCGTCTGACATTTCACTTCCCGACATTATTGTAAGATATTAACTAGTTACACACGCAGACTTGTAATCAACAATCCCGTAAAAGCACACTCCCTTAGTACAACACTCCACTTCCAACTTGAAACAGACTCACCGTACACTAATATTGTAATTTGTAGTTCTCGGTGATCAGTGTGCTGCAGTGTGCTGCAGAAGTAACAGCCGTCGATGCAGCCGCTGAGATGCTGCGACCCCGCTTCCGCAACCGGCAGGACGCTGAGTCGAAATCCCGGAGATGTCACTGGCTGCAACCACGCCCGGCACCGCCGTAGACAGTCGAAGCCCTCAGCAACACCTCTAATACCAGCCGGAGGAACGCCCTCCAGGTGACGTACTGGGCCTGTTTGTTTAGGGAGAAAAAAGGTTGTCGGGGTTTGCAGCGTTCAGCTGCTGCCCAACAGATGCGTCTTCTCGTGGAATAACTGCGTGACCGTACTGCTTGGCTGCGCTCCGTCAGATGCCCACACCCGCGAAGTCGCCGCTGGCTGGTGAAGGCTCCACGAAAACTCGCGTTGACTTCCGAAGGACTCTTGATGTTTTGCTTCGTACCTGTGTGCCTTAGTTGCACACAAGTCCTGTTTATAAGGTCGCCACGGTGTAGTGTAACGACGTAAGTTTCTTATAAATGATTTTCTTTCGACATATGACCATGTGCAGACTTCGTCACCTACGTCAGTTACAAACCATTTCAAAATGATTTATATTCTTTTTAAATTGTCACAGAATGGTTCTTGAACGAAACTGTAAAACATCAGTTGAGTCGTATGCAAAGAATTACGTCACTTGGGTCAATTGGTTTTCGTGAACTTTTTCCAATTTTAGATGTCGTTTGTTTCTCCTCAGAAATTATATTGACACACGTTATCTTGATTTAATCGATATTAGAATCACACATTGAATAAACTTTTGAGATTCAAAGTTGCGATGAACGCTGTCAAAATTCAATAATCTTGTCAAATATATTATTAATCAGTTCACATAATTCTTCATAAATAAATCCTCAGAACACGTATTTCGACTTTAATAGCATCCACCAGTTTATTAACTTCCTACATACAGACGTTCTGAACCTGAGGCTTAACAAACTAGGACTGACATTTTCAATAAGATAAAGCTCTCTATGACGTCATTGTTGTACAAAAAGATTACAAAAAACATTCCTTTTCAATTTTTAGAAGCACGACGCAACAACTTGGTTCCAGGATCTTCTGTTGCTCTTTGGCTGTCGACCCGCAACGTGTAGTGGCCAGCAATTTTCTCTCTGGTCGCGGCCGGGAAGATGCTGTCTCCGTTCGTTGCGCCGTCCTCTCCGTACATGAAAGATAAGAAAAATACAAAACTTTTAGATAATTCACAACTATTACAAAAATATTACAAAAATACATAAACAAAACTAAATTAAACTTATATTCACCTGCAAACTGGGCTGACACTGGTGGATGGGTGACGCTTCAATTTCGCGTCCCACTACAATGCCTTAACTGAACTTTGAAATTAAAGCAGTGGAAACGAATTAGCTATATTACTTTAATGCTGGCGTTTGAATTTCAACGACACTCGGGTTCATTTCGGAAAAGGAAGGGACTCTGCTTGGTAATGCAATTGGGACAATGAGCAACAAATGTTCATACTAAGTTGCTGTCATTATAGTTACGAAAATTGTACAGTTTGAAAAGCTGAGGTCTGCCATACAGTTCTAAAACTTTACGTGCTCCCAGTCTTCCTTGTTGGTTGATTGAAGGTTTGAAGCCGTCGATCGAGGAGGTGGCGACAGTCACTCATTGTCGGCCGTCGCTGTTGCAGAAGCTGGATGTTGGCGCGCCTTTTTCTCGACACGGTCACCAGGCGAAACTGGCTCTTGATGTGCGCCAGCTAATGCTTCCCGTCCGCGACACCATGTCAGAAACTATCATCGCAAGTCGAGCGCAATTACATGCTGCCAAACCCCGAAAGCGCGGCCACTCGCGGGAGCGTCACACAACACACCTGCTCCACTCGCTACTCCAGCCAGACCCTCTCTGCCCAGCCCGCGCTCCACGCGTCAGAGTTAACACTACCCAAGATCCTAAACACTCTGGTTCTCCACACGACCTATCGACGTATCCGTTCAATAGCATAGTTTTCCCCAGGCAAGACCCAGCGTAAAAATACAAATAATATTTACAAAACAACCAATTATACATCGACATCAATGCATATATATATATATATATATATATATATATATATTTATATATATATATATATACAGTAAAACAATTACAATATATAAAGAGACAGAAATGTCATATCTTGAGGTAACAAAACAAGGAAAAAAAATTATAGTACAATAGATGGAAATAGGAGGATATGCATTTCCGGCGTTACAAAATCGGAGACCGTGGCTGCGGTTACCCTTGACGCTGCATCACAGACAGGAGCGCCTGCGATGGTGTACTCAACGACGAACCTGGGTGCACGAATGGCAAAACGTCATTTTTCTGGATGAATCCAGGTTCTGTTTACAGCATCATGATGGTCGCATCCGTGTTTGGCGACATCGCGATGAACGCACCTTGGTAGCGCGTATTCGTCATCGCCATACTGGCGTGATCGTATGGACTGCCATTGTTTACACGTCTTAGTCACCTCTTGTTCACAATGACGGCACTTTGAACAGTGGACGTTACATTTCAGATGTGTTACGACCCGTGGCTCTACCCTTCGTTCGATCCCAGCGAAACCCTACATTTCAGCAAGATAATGCAAGACCGCATGTTGCAGGTCCTGTACGGGCCTTTCTGGATACAGAAATTGTTCGACCGCTGCCCTGGCCACCACATTCATTAGATCTCTCACCAATTGAAAACGTCTGGTCAGTGGTGGCCGAGCAACTGGCTTGTCACAATAAGCCAATTACTACTCTTGATGAACTGTGGTATCGTGTTGAAGCTGCATGGGCAGCTGTACCTGTACATGCCATCCAAGCTCTGTCTGACTCAATGCCCAGGCCTATCAAGGCCGTTATTAGGGCCAGAAGTGGTTGTTCTGGGTACTGATTTCTCAGGATCTGTGCACTCAAATCGCGTGAAAATGTAATCACATGTCAGTTCTAGTATAATATTTTTGCCCAATGAATACCCGCTTATCATCTGCATTTCTTCTTGGTGTAGCAATTTTAATGGCCAGTAGTGTATTATTTGATGGCCCATCATTGTAATCTGCAGCAATTTGCGGAAGGGTTGCACTTCTTCAATCGTCGTTGGTTCCGTTCTTCCAGGGTCTTTTTCCTGCCACAGCGATATCGGAGATTTAATGTTTTCCGGGTTCCTGATATTCACGGTACACTCGTGAAATGGTCGCACGGGAACATGCCCACTTTATCGTTACCTTGCAAATGCTGTGTCACATCGCACGTGCGCTGACTATAATCCACGTTCAAACTCACTGAAATATTGTTAACCTGCTATCGTAGCAGCAGTAACCGTTCTAACAACTGCGCCAGACACTTGTTGCCTTATAAGGGCGTTGCCGACCGCAACGTCGTCACTTGTCTGCTTATTTATCTCTGTATTTGAATATGAACGCCTATACCAGTTTATTTGGCGCATCAGTCTGTTATGAAATGTAGTTAATGTTTTTCGATTTACAAATTAATCATCTCAGTTATGTTGAAGAATAACGCAACTCCATCATTTTAACTTGTCATATTTTCAAAACAAAGGAAAACCAATAACAGCGATGTTATTAATTAAATATAACTACACTACTAGCTTAATGACACACATACTCATTTCATTAAATTACACTGCATTTATGAATCGCAACATGAAGTTGTTTAAAGCAAAGGGATCTCTGACGCCATCTACTGCCTTGAAAGCGCACACTATAACACAGTGAACTAAGCAATTTCGCTTGTTGGTTCGCCGAAATCATGAACACGAAACTCTTACCACTTTCTTAGACTGTATTTTGCATTCGGGCATCAAACGGGTACTTCGCATTCGGATGTTAAACGTCTACAGTAGGTCGGAGCTTTTGACAGCCAACTGGCGCCTGTGTAAAGGCTCTACGTTCAGAAGGTTATAACAGCGTACTATCAGAATTACTGTCAAAATTCCCGCGCAGGATCGATTTCTGGGGGTGATATCTTAGTAGTGTCCTTCTTTCCCCACCGAATATGATGTCAAGTTGGTGGTGTTTCCTTGTCAGACACAAACTTCCTGAAAGCTTCCGTAGTAGCCAGAGTGGTCATCAACATGTAGGAACGCGGCAGTGGTGCATCTTCTCTATAGTCAACTCCGGACAGCTGTAGTTAAGTGGCCAGGGCCAGCCAATCCTCATCACAGGCTGGGCAATGTGACTTTCCGTCTGCGTCTCACGCAGCCACGGGAGTCAGCGCCGTACCAAAGACGCAGCAGTCTTCTCCCTCGCGGAGCCACGAACCGCTGACTGCTGACTGACTATCCAGGCACTTGACAGTCCCGCCAGAGTCTGAGTTATGAATGAAAGACTGCTCCGTGGCGCTCGCATTAAGTGGATTGCCAACTAGCCAGATGGCTTGTCTGCCCATTATTATCGAAGGTCTAGCTAAGTCAGAAAATGTTCGATAGTACACGTTTCGTCTGGTAATGTAAATTGAAGAATATTTAATACAATGAATTCAATTTCCAGGAACTACATTTTTAGTTCAGATATTCTACTCGACGTGGAGTTAAACTCCATTCTTAAGAAAGAAATAGCAGTTCTTAGCTCAACACATACTTCACGTCTCCACCCAACGTGAAACGTAGCTGGACAACAGGCGACTATAAAAGAGTTAAGAATCACTATACTACACTATTCAGTAAATAGAAATAAACCTAAAATTATGCTCTAATATTGGAGAGTATACTTAATGAGACTTCATACCGTTACTAGGTGACTAAACTGAAGACTTCCCTAACCGATGTTTTTTCTTCTATAATCGAACATTCCTATGCCAAACTGAAGAATGTTGGTAAAGCCACGGAATTGGTTGCCATAGTCTTATTTCTGTTTCTGTCTGATTCTCAACATTTCGTAAACGTTACCATGTGAATGAGTCTGCAGTTCAGAATGTTACGTATCTTTACAGTAGGACTGACATGGGTTGAGAACAAATATCCAAGTTAAGGTTGGTTACAGAGAACTGAACTAAAATCAACGTCTGTCATCTATCATTCAATTAATACACCCACGGTATTAATGTTGTATTGCTACAATCTTCTCATGTACATGCAAAATCATACTCAGGGCTTACAGAAGGCAGCTAAAATTTTGTAATAGAGTAGCAGCTGTTGCTATAAGGCACCTAAAGCAAGTGTGGGATTGAGATAGTTGTTAAAGTACGTACTGCAATATTTGTTTCAGAATCCTCAGCCTCCGGATTCCTGGATAAATATTCGCGATGCAACAGTGCCAGGACCACAGTGCACCCAGAATGCATTGTTTGATCCATCAATTCCTCCTGCTGGAAGCGAGGATTGCCTTTACCTCAATGTCTTTACACCAGAGGTAATGTGTCTCCTAACTGCAGCCACATATGTTAAGCCGATGGGTAAATTGATATTCACCATTTATCGTACCGTGGAGTACTTTTGTTGCTTTCTTTAATCCTTTTTTGTGGAAAAAACTGGAGAAATCGCATAAATTAACCAGTCTTTTTATTCTCGATATTTCTCGATCATTTCTTATGCAAGTTTTTCTATATCGATGAAACTGAAAAGATTTTGTAATACACTGAAAGTGTTCACATGAGTTTAAGAAATGTATTACTCTCTGTGACCGAATTTATTGATTGTGTTGAAAAGTAATAATTTATTTGTTCTGGTAACTTTTGTTTACTTGAGGCACACAGAATTTAATTGGAGCAAAGAGAGGGTACGGGATATAATCTTTATTTAGATACCATCTATTTGAATGACCTTAAATTGTTCGCTCGTTTCATATTTTAAGCCGGATGGATCATGAACTTTTCGATATAAGCTTCTCCTTGCAGTTACTCAGGCGTTTTACTTGACAAAGGAGTGATTATTTTTAGAACTCCTGGTTTATTATTATAATCCATTACATAATAAAATAAACGAAACTGTTTGCTCGGCTATTTGCATTACTAAAATGGACGAATTTTATTTTAAAACAGAAGTAGCTAGGCCGATTCCTGTGATAAAGCTGCAGCCGCAGCCCCATTGTATGAAAATGATAATTGTAGCATTTTCAGAATTATTTCTACAAAGGTTTTCCGTAGTTTCGCCCGTTCAATTTATTATAATGATACCAGAAATTCGAATGCAGCGTTTATCACACACAAACGACTTAGTAAAATTAACTGCGAACTGTGCACTTTCTAATTACTCTCCTGTACTAACCTCTTCATCACAGAGTAGCACTTGCAACCTACGTCCTCAATTTTTTGCTGGATGTATCACAATCTCTGTCTTCCTCTTCAGTCTTTTCCCTTTACGGCTCTCTCTAGTGCCTCGGAAGTTATTCCGTGACATCTGAAGAGCTGCCCTACGATCCTATCCCTTCTTCTTGTCAGTGTTTTCCATAAATTCCTTTCCTCGCCGATTTTCCGGAGAAACTCCTCATCCCTTAACGTATCAGTCCACTTTAGTTTCTACATTCCTCTGCAGCACCACATTTCAAATGCTTCGATTCTCTTCTTTCCTGTTTTTTCACATTCCATACCACGCTGTGCTCCAAACGTACATTGCCACCAATTTCTTCCTAAATTAAATTCTATGTCTGATACTAGTTTGTTTCTCTTTATCAGGAATACGATTTTTCCACTGTAATCTGCTTTTGATATTCTCCTTGATCCAACCGTCATGGTTTATTTTGCTGCCTAGGTAGTACAATTCCTTGACTTAATCTACTTTGTGACCATCAATCTGATTTATGTTTCTTGCTGTTCTCATTTCGGCAGCATCCCATAACTTTCGTCTTAGTTTTACTCTCAATTCATATTCAGTACACATTATATTCTTCATTCCATTCAGTACATTCTGTAATTCTCCTTCACTTTCACTGAGAACAGCAATGTCATCAGCGAATTGTACACTACTGGCCATTAAAATTGCTACATCAAGAAGAAATGCAGATGATAACGATTATTCATTGGACAGATATATTATACTAGAACTGACTTGTGATTACATTTTCACGCGATTTGGGTGCAGAAATCCTGAGAAATCAGTTTCCAAAACAACCACCTCTGGCCGTAATAACGGCCTTCATACGCCTGGGCATTGAGTCAAACGGAGCTTGGATGGTGTGTACAGGTACAGCTGCCCATGCAGCTTCAACACGTTACCACAGTTCATCAAGAGTAGTAATTGGCGTATTTGGCGAGCCAGTTGCTCGGCCACCATTGACCTGACGCTTTCAATTGGTGAGAGATCTGGAGAATGTGCTGGCCAGGGCAGCACTCGAACATTTTCTGTATCCAGAAAGGCCCGTACAGGACCTGCAACATGCGGTCGTACATTATCTTGCTGAAATGTAGGGTTTTGCAAGGATCGAGTGAAGGGTAGAGCCACGGGTCACAACACATCTGAAATGTAACGTCCACTGTTCAAAGTGCCGTAATTGTAATCAAGATGTGACCGAGACGTGTAACCAGTGGCACCTCATACCATCACGCCGGGTGATACGCCAGTATGGCGATGACGAATACGCGCTACCAAGGTACGTTCACCGCAATGTCGCCAAACACGGATGCGACCATCATGATGCTGTAAACACAACCTGGATTCATCAGAAAAAAAATGACGTTTTGCCATTCATGCACCCTGGTTCGTCGTTGAGTACACCATCGCAGGCGTTCTTGTCTGTGATGCAGCGTCAAGGGTAACCACAGCCATGCTGCTCCAAACGTCATCGAACTGTTCGTGCAGAAGGTTTTTCTCTTGCAAACGTCCCCATCTGTTGACTCAGGGATCGACACGTGGCTGCACGAACCGTTACAGCCATGAGCATAAGATGCCTGTCATCTCGACTGCTAGTGATACGAGGCCGTTGGGATCCAGCACGGCGTTCCGTATTACCCTGGTGAACCCACCGATTCCATTTTCTGCTAACAGTAATTTGATCTCGACCAACGCGAGCAGCAATGTCGCGTAACAATAAACTGCAATCGTGATAGGCTACAATCCGACCTTTATCAAAGTCGGAAGCGTGATGGTACGCATTTCTTCTCCTTACACGAGGCATCACAACAACGTTTCACCAGGCAACGCCGGTCAACTGCTGTTTGTGTATGAGAAATCGGTTAGAAACTTTCCTCGTGTCAGCACGTTTTAGGTGTCGCCACCGGCGGCAATCTTGTGTGAATGCTCTGAAAAGCTAATCATTTGCATATCACAGCATCTTCTTCCTGTCTGCTAAATTTCGCTTCTGCAGCACGTCATCTTCGTGTTGTAGCAATTTTAATGGCCAGTAGTGTATCATTGATATCCTTTTACCTTCAATATGAATTTCACTCTCCAACGTTTCTTTAATTTCCATCAATTATTCTTCGATGTCTAGGTTGAAAAGAAGCGGGGGGGGGGGGGGGGGCGGGAAGACTACATCCCTGTCGGTCTTACGCTCTTTTTAATCCATTCTTGATCTTCCACTCTTATGGTTCCCTCTTGGTACATGTTCATATTTTATATAACCCGTCTTCCCTATAACTTAAGGGTATTTTTCTCAGGATTTTAAACATCTTGCACCATTTGATATTGTCTGACACTTTTTCCCGGTCCACAAATCCTATGAAGGTATTTTGATTTTTCTTCGGTCTTGTTTCTATTATCATACGTAACGTTTCCCATACTCGAGCCCAACATCTCCTCAATTCTCTTTTCCATTATTATGTGTACCATTCTCGTCAGAAACTTGGATGTTTGATCTACTAAGTTGATTTTGCGATAATTCTCGCACCTGTCAGCTCTTGCAGCCTTCGGAATTGTGTGGAATATATTTTTCCGAAAGTCAAACGGTGTGCCTCCAGACTCATGCACTGTACACATCAATGTGAGTAGTCGTTTTGTTGTCACTTCCTACAGTAATTTTAGAAAACTCAGATGGGATGTTGTCTGTCACTTACAATTTATTTGATTAGAAAGCTGCCAAAGCTCTTCTAAATTCTGGTTGTGATATTCGATCCCCTATTGCTTCTATATCGACTAGTTCTTCTTCTTCTGTCACTTTATCAGACAAGACTTCACCCAAACGCAGCCCTTTAATGTACTCCCTCCACCTATCTCCTCTATCGTCTGCGCTTAACCGCGGAATTCCCATTCCACCCATAATGTTACCACCTCTGCAATTAATTTCACGGAAGGTTGCTTTGACCTTTCTATATGCTGAGTCATTCCTTCCGACAATCATTTCTTTTTCGGTATCTTCACACTTTTCGTGGTCATTTTTGTACTTGCTTCTTTCATCGATCGCAGAAGTATTTCTCCGTTTACCCGTGGGTTCTTCGCAATGACCTTCGATGTACCTATGTTTCTCTTTCCAACTTCTGTCATAGTCCTTTTTAGAAATGTCCGTTTCTGTTCAGCTGAACTGCCTGCTGAGTTATTCTTCACCGCAGTAGCTAAAGTGTAGAGAACTTGAGGCGTCTGTCTGTATTCCACAGTACTTCCGTAAGCCACTCCCTTGCGCATTGTCTCTTAAACTTCATTCTACTCTTTTTTACAACTAAATTGTGGTCCAAGTTATTTCTACTCCGTGTAGGCCTTACAATCCTGTATCTGATTTCGGAATCTCTGCCTGACTATCATGTAACGTAACTGAAATCTTGTCGTATCTTCCGGCTTTTTCCAAGTATATCTCCTCCTCTTAAGCAGAGTTTTCACTGTTACTAGCTGAAATTTATTTCAGAATTCAATTAGTCTTTCTTTTCTCTCATTCAACTACCAAGCCCATATTCTCCCGTAACTCTTTCTTCTGCTCCTTCCCTTAAAAGCGTATTCCAGGCCACGATGACTATTGCATTTTCATCTCCCTTTACGATACTGAATTACCCGTTCCATATCCTCATATACTTCTCTTCATCTTCAGCTTGCGATGTCATCATGAAACGGTAGTCTCGATCAACCCGATTTTTGAATCTGAGAATTAAATTTTGTTGAGCGAAACGTCTCTTAGGAGCCTCTATATTTCGACCAATAACAAGGGAGTCTTCATTTCTTCATGACACTTGATGTGACAATTCTTTGCGATGTAACAGTGATGGAGGTCTAAGTGATTCTTTTTCGTTGACTGATGCACGCGTATTTCGTAAGTCCCCGAAAAATAAAGCAAATTAGGCAAAATGGGCTATACGTTAGTACAATCCGACGTAAGAGCTTCAGGACACAAAAGTTTCAGATACATTTTATGCCTGTTTTCGTATCAACATACCACTGTATCGTCGTAATGACTCTGATAGAAAATTCAGTATTAGCATTATCTGTGTTTTCAGGTGAATCCAAGCAAGCAGCTGCCAGTGATGTTCTGGATCCACGGAGGCGGCTGGATCTCAGGAGGCGCCAACTGGGTTGAACCCAATTTTATTCTGGACCACGATGTTGTGATGGTTGCTATTAATTACCGACTCGGCCCACTGGGTAAGTAGTTTCAAAAGACAACCCCCGCAAAAAAGGTTTGCGTAAATCATTTTTTATGCTGATATTTAAGTGAGACTTGTTAACGATACCCTACGCCGCTAGCTATATTGCTTCGGAGCCTTCTTCGCCTTCTCCTCCCCCCCCCCCCTCCCACCCCCCAAGAATTTATCACGTTGAGTATGGGGTCCGCTTTTACAGAATTCCGCAAATTTTATTTTTTAATCTTTGTAGCCGGATGCCCTTCTTGGTGCCAGAGTCGCCAAGGTAACAGAAGGGAGGGAAGTAGTGTGCCCCATCTGTCTGCGAATAGTGTAAACTGTATTCTGTGTGTAATCTTATTTTAACCGTTGGTGCGGCGTATTGTCTGATGCAGAAGTTGGGGATCAGTCCAGCATTTGCATAAACAATCGTGAGAAACCATCTAAAAGCCACATTTAGGTTGACCAGTGTACCAGCCCATGGACGTTAATACGCAATCAGGTTCAACCCAAGTCTGGACCACCTCTATGTACAGCAAGCTAGCGCACAGCGCCTTGCACAATAAGACTGTAAACTGCCTCAGGATCTACCCTTCAGTATTCCTATGAGCTGTACTGCCAAAGCATAGCTATTGTGGTTTCTGTAATTTTGTAACTAATAGGCCTGATAGCCAGGTGTGTTAATGCGTCGCTTCCGGGACAGGGAGGTACGGTCGCCGTTGGCCCCGGATCGAATCCGGGCGGCCGCGCGCCGGCCAGTATGGATGTGATTTTCAGCGGTATCCCACATCCAACTGGGTGAATACCGGGTTGGCACCAAAGGCCCGCCTTAACTACACGATTGACAATAATTTTTAAAAGTTTCGCTCACTTTCATATCAATAACACTATACAAGGTCAGTTGTGGTACACATATTCTGCCGCTGGGGATAACGGAATGGCGACAAGAAGGACATACGGCCACTTCTTAAATTAAACATACCAAATCCGTTGATAACCATGCCTGGATCGAAATAATATTACACGTAGTGGATGTGACATTCTTACGAATGATATTATATTTGAATTATACGTTGTCGGTGTGCTGATAGTGTTCATTACGACGTCCTTAGATTTTTAATTCCTTTTGATTGGAACATGGCTACATAGTGAAAGAACTGGAAGCGAGGTGTAGCAAAGCTAATGCAGTGAGCGCTCAGCTACGATCTACTCTCTTCTGCAAGAAGGAAGTCAGTACCAAGACTAAGTTATCTGTGCACCGTTCAATCTTTCGACCAACTTTGTTGTATGGGAGCGAAAGCTGGGTGGACTCAGGTTACCTTATCAACAATGTTGAGGTTACAGATATGAAAGTAGCTAGGATGATTGCAGGTACTAGTAGATGGGAACAATGGCAGGAGGGTGTCCACAATGAGGAAATCAAAGAAAAACTGGGAATGAACTCTATAGATGTAGCAGTCAGGGCGAACAGGCTTAGATGGTGGAGTCATGTTACACGCATGGGAGAAGCAAGGTTACCCAAGAGACTCATGGATTCAGCAGTAGAGGGTAGGAGGAGTCGGGGTAGACCGAGGAGAAGGTACCTGGATTCGGTTAAGAATGATTTTGAAGTAATAGGTTTAACATCAGAAGAGGCACCAATGTTAGCATTGAATAGGGGATCATGGAGGAACTGTATAAGGGGGGCTATGCTCCAGACTGAACGCTGAAAGGCATAATCAGTCTTAAATGATGATGATGATGATGATTTGATTGGAATATCGTTAACACAGTAATGGTATGTAGGTTCGTCCATTTCGAGATGGGCTAGCGCGTGAGAGGAAGAATGCTTCACGTCATAATCGCCACCAGAAGTCTATGTAATTTAGTTGTTGATTGTCATCTTTGCTTAGACAACCATCAATGATGCTTCATCTGGTATCAGCTGAGTTCAGTGATTCAGTAGTTTTAGCATTATCAGTCAATATGAAATTGAATACTTTCCAGCTTATTGTACTTTATTGTTACGTGTAAGTAATCGGAGTAAAGCATTTTTCATTAAAATTAAGTCAATACCACATTCTGTATTTGAAAATATATGGAAATATATGGTGTAGGTTCCTGTAGTCATGTCCTAGTTCATGAACCACGGGCAACGTATGAGTGGCCAAGTAAGTGGTCCCGACAGTCGGGATACCAGTTACTTTGGAACAAGGCTGGGCATCTCGGACATATTCTGAGTCGTGGTCACCTTTGTGCTCATACGGCAAAGACTACCAAATCCACCGGTTAGTCCCTCAGCCGTTAGGGGTAAAACCCAATGGGACTCGGCGCAAGTAAGGCTAGCAACCTGCTTCCCTGGTACTTTAAATATGATACTGGCAACAATCAGAGCAAAATGCCTCGGACCTTTGGAGGTGACGGAGTCCCACCTCTAACTGACAAACCAGGGACTCCTAAGATACGACTTGGCAAACAAATGGTAATGAGATGGGGAGCTATTAATATCAATGGGGGCTACTCTGGGAAGAAGGTAGAGCTGGCAGAGGCTGCAAGTAAGATGGGGCTGGACGTTTTAGCTGTTAGTGACATTCGGGTAAGGGGTGAGAAAGAAGAGGAAGTGGGAGAATACAAGGTCTACCTGTCAGGAGTCAAAGCAGGAATAGCACAATGGGGTGTAGGGCTTTACATCAGGAAAGAAATGGAACCCAGCGTAGTTGCAATAAGGTATGTAAACGAACGACTGATGTGGATAGATTTGACAGTGTCTAGCAAGAAAATTAGGATTGTGTCAGTATATTCGCTTTGCGAAGGGACAGATCAAGATAAGATGGATAGTTTTTATGAGGCACTCAGTGATGTAGTTGTTAGAGTAAAGGACAAGGACAGTGTTCTGCTCATGGGTGATTTTAATGCCAGGATTGGAAATCGAACAGAAGGGTATGAAAAGGTTATGGGTAAATTTGGAGAGGATATGGAGGCCAACAGGAATGGGAAACAACTCTTGGATTTCTGTGCCAGTATGGGCTTAGTAATCACAAACTCCTTTTTTAAACATAAGAACATTCACCGCTATACTTGGGAAGGCAGGGGAACCAGATCTGTTATTGACTATATAATAACAGATCAGGAATTCAGGAAGGCTGTGAGGGACACACGTGTACTCAGGGGATTCTTTGAAGACACTGATCATTATTTAATCTACAGTGAAATTGGGATTGTGAGGCCGAAAGTGCAGGAGGTCAGGTCCATATGTAGGAGGATAAGAATGGAGAAACTTCAGGATAAGGAAATCAGGCACAAGTACATAACAGCGATCTCAGAAAGGTACCAGTTAGTTGAATGTAGCCAATTACAGTCATTGGAAAAGGAATGGACAAGGTACAGGGACACAGTACTAGAAGTGGCTAAAGAATGTCTTGGAACAGTAGTGTGTAAAAGTAGGATGAAGCAAACAGCTTGGTGGAATGATACAGTCAAGGCAGCCTGTAAAAGGAAAAAGAAGGCGTATCAAAAATGGCTACATACCAGAACCCAGGTAGACAGAGAAAGTTATGTTGAAGAAAGAAACAAAGCCAAACAGATAATTGCAGCATCCAAGAAGAAATCGTGGGAAGACTTTGGAAACAGGTTGGAGACTATGGGTCAAGCTGCTGGAAAACCATTCTGGAGTGTAATTAGCAGTCTTCGAAAGGGAGGTAAGAAGGAAATGACAAGTATTTTGGACAGGTCAGGAAAACTGCTGGTGAATCCTGTGGATGCCTTGGGCAGATGGAGGGAGTATTTTGAAGAGTTGCTCAATGTAGGTGAAAATGCGATTAGTAATGATTCAGATTTCGAGATAAAATGGGATAGTAATGATGATGGAAATAGGATCACATTTGAGGAAGTGGAAAAAATGGTCAATAGATTTCAGTGCAATAAAGCGGCTGGGGTGGATGAAATTAAGTCGGAACTCATCAAATACAGTGGAATGTCATGTCTTAAATGGCTACACAGGATAATTGAAATGGCCTGGGAGTCGGGACAGGTTCCATCAGACTGGACAAAAGCAGTAATCACACCAATCTTTAAACAACTACGGAGGTATCTCTTTAATCAGCGTTGTGGGTAAAATCTTCTCGGGTATTGTTGAAAGGAAAGTGCGAGTATTAGTTGAGGACCAATTGGATGAAAATCAGTGTGGGTTTAGGCCTCTTAGAGGTTGTCAGGACCAGAACTTAGCTTACGGCAAATAATGGAGAAGTGTTATGAGTGGAACAGGGAATTGTATCTATGCTTTATAGATCTAGAAAAGGCATATGACCGGGTTCCTAGGAGGAAGTTATTGTCTGTTCTACAAGATAATGGAACAGGAGGCAAACTTTTGCAAGCAATTAAAGGTCTTTACATGGATAGTCAGGCAGCAGTTAGAGTTGACGGTAAATTGAGTTCATGATTCAGAGTAGTTTCAGGGGTAAGACAAGGCTGCAACCTGTCTCCACTGTTGTTCATATTATTTATGGATCATATGTTGAAAACAACAGACTGGCTGGGTGAGATTAAGATATGTGAACACAAAATAAGCAGTCTTGCATATGCGGATGACTTAGTTGTGATGGCACATTCGATTGAAAGTTTGCAAACTAATATTTCAGAGCTAGATCAGAAATGTAAGGACTATGGTATAAAGATTAGCATCTCCAAACCGAAAGTAATGTCAGTGGGAAAGAAATATAAACGGATTGAGTGCCAAACAGGAGGAACAAAGTTAGAACAGGTGGACGGTTTCAAGTACTTAGGATGCATATTCTCACAGGATGGCAACATAGTGAGAGAACTGGAAGCGAGGTGTAGCAAAGCTAATGCAGTGAGCGCTCGGCTACGATCTACTCTCTTCTGCAAGAAGGAAGTCAGTACCAAGACTAAGTTATCTGTGCACCGTTCAATCTTTCGACCAACTTTGTTGTATGGGAGCGAAAGCTGGTTGGATTCAGGTTACCTTATCAACAAGGTTGAGGTTACGGATATGAAAGGAGCTAGGATGATTGCAGGTACTAGTAGATGGGAACAATGGCAGTAGGGTGTCCACAATGAGGAAATCATAGAAAAACTGGGAATGAACTCTATAGATGTAGCAGTAAGGGCAACAGGCTTAGATGGTGGGGTAATGTTACACGCATGGGAGAAGCAAGGTTACCCAAGAGACTCATGGATTCAGCAGTAGAGGGTAGGAGGAGTCGGGGCAGACCGAGGAGAAGGTACCTGGATTCGGTTAAGAATGATTTTGAAGTAATAGGTTTAACATCAGAAGAGGCACCAATGTTAGCACTGAATAGGGGATTATGGAGGAACTGCATAAGGGGGGATATGCTCCAGACTGAACGCTGAAAGGCATAATCATTCTTAAATGATGATGATGATGATGATGATGGAAATATATATCCGTGTATAACTTCAGAAATGTGTGATACAGTAAGTGGTATAACTGGGTTGAGCGGAGAGTGGTAATATTATTCAGAATTTTCATTTAACCAAAAATCGATTGCGGTTACACACTGAATTTCCGCAATTTTAAAAATGGCATTGTTTTTAAAATTGCAACATTCAATAGTAATAGCAGACAGCCTATGAATTCGGTAAAAATTCCAAGGCGTTTCAATAAACACGGAAAAGTTCCAAAATGTGTAGCAGATCCCAAGGATGCCCACTAAATGTTATAAATAATGAACTTAGAGAGACCGGCCAACCAAAAACAAATGCAATTAATAAAGACAGTTCCAAAATGCGTAATAGAATAAAAATAGAATATTGTTCCTGTACGACGTGTATTAATAGTCAAGTGTACTCTTCTAGTAGTCGTATCGATGCACATCTGACTATATCCAAGCACTTTCAGACACCGGTACACTGCTCAAATGTACAATCTGTCATACTTTGTAGATGTTCTGGTGTGTCTTATCCAATAAACAACCTCTCTATGCCACTAACGGCCAGTTCCTATGAGATAAATAAACGGTCTTAGATATCTTTACTCAAACAGGCACTGACAATGTGACACCACTAGAAAAAAAAAAAAAACAGCAACTTAGAAGCTAGGCAGGCTCAGTTTCGTCGTTCTGCAGCATAACTTACCTTACATTTACAAAGCTAAGCTTATTACACAATAGCGACTCCTCATAAACATCTTACTTAGACAAAAATAAGATAAAAATATGAACTAGGATTAAGAAACTACGATTAATCGTTAAATGTTTGTTACTACTTCAGAAAGGCATCAGATGGGGAAATTAGTCTGACTAATGTAATGAAAATGGAAATTTCAAATAAACTTCTATTTTGTTAGAGTAATCACTATGACATATCCTCACATAGATTGTGCGGTAGCGTTCTCGCTTCCCACGCCCGGGTTCCCGGGTTCGATTCCCGGCGGGCTCAGGGATTTTCTCTGACTCGTGATGACTGGGTGTTGTGTGATGTCCTTAGGTTAGTTAGGTTTAAGTAGTTCTAAATTCTATGTTACTGATGACCATAGATGTTAAGTCCCATAGTGCTCAGAGCCATTTGAACCATTTGAACCTCACATAGATTGAAAGGACACTAACCATCTGCTACACTTTATAAAGTCACGTTCTGTTCGATTTGAAATACTAAATGTCTTTTTCCAACGCTGTTTCACAGAGGAAGACTGCACTGTAGTTCCTTCTCTAGATTGTCGCACAGATGATAAAATGGTAGATATCGAAATTGACGTCAGAGGGATAGAGAAACAATTAAAATCGCTCAAAAGAGAAAAGGCCGCTGGACCTAACGGGATACCAGATCGGTTTTACACAGAGTACGCGAAGGAACTTGCCCCCCTTCTTGCAGCTGTGTACCGTAGGTCTGTAGAAGAGCGTAGCGTTCCTAAGGATTGGAAAAGGGCACAGGTCATCCCCGTTTTCAAGAAGGGGCGTCCAACAGATGTGCAGAACTGTAGACTTATATATCTAACGTCGATCAGTTGTAGAATTTTGGAACACGTATTATGTTCGAGTATAATGACTTTTCTGGAGACTAGAAATCTACTCTGTAGGAATCAGCATGGGTTTCGCAAAAGACGATCGTGTGAAACCCAGCTCGCACTATTCGTCCACGAAATTCCGAGTGCCATTGACACGGGTTCCCGGGTAGATGACGTGATTCTTGACTTCCGCAAGGCATTCGATACAGATTCCCACAGTCGTTTAATGAACAAAGTAAGAGCATATGGACTATCAGACCAATTGTGTGATTGGATTTAAGAGTTCCTAGATAACAGAAAGCAGCATGTCATTCTCAATGGAGAGAAGTCTTCCGAAGTAAGAGAGATTTCAGGTGTGCCGCAGGGGAGTGTCGTAGGACCGTTGCTATTCACACTATACATGACCGTGTGGATAACATCGGAAGTTCACTGAGGCTTTTTGCGGATGATGCTGTGGTATATCGAGAGGTTGTAACAATGGAAAATTGTACTGAAATGCAGGAGGATCTGCAGCGAATTGACGCATGGTGCAGGGAATGGCAATTGAATCTCAATGTAGACAAGTGTAATGTGCTGCGAATACACAGAAAGAAAGATCCCTTATCATTTAGCTACAATATAGCAGGTCAGCAACTGGAAGCAGTTAATTCCATAAATTATCTGGGAATGGGCATTAGGAGTGATTTAAAATGGAATGATCATATAAAGTTTATCGTCGGTAAAGCAGATGCCAGACTGAGATTCATTGGAAGAATCCTAAGGAAATGCAATCCGAAAACAAAGGAAGTAGGTTACAGTACACTTGTTCGCCCACTTCTTGAATACTGCTCACCAGTGTGGGATCCATGCCAGATAGGGTTGATAGAAGAGATAGAGAAGATCCACCGGAGAGCAGCGCGCTTCGTTACAGGATCATTTAGTGATCGCGAAAGCGTTACGGAGATGATAAATAAACTTCAGTGGAAGACTCTACAGGAGAGACGATCAGTAGCTCGGTACATGCTTTTGTTGAAGTTTCGAGAACATACCATCACAGAGGAGTCAAACAGTATATTGCTCCCTCCTACGTATATCTCGCGAAGAGACCATGAGGATAAAATCAGAGAGATTAGAGCCCACACAGAGGCATACCGACAATCCTTCTTTCCACGAACAATACGAGACTGGAATAGAAGGGAGAACCGATAGAGGTACACAAGGTAACCTCCACCGTACACCGTCAGGTAGCTTGTGGAGTATGGGTGTAGATGTAGATTCCTGAAATGGCAATATTAAAAAAAAAAAGGAAAACATTACAACCACTTTGGTGAATGAAACAAAATGCTGTATACTGATCTCAGACTAATCGTTACTCTGGTGCATGGTTTGCAGGAAAACCTAATCAGTCACACGGCCTTCGCACAACATACCAAAGCACGAATAAAACAATAACACCTAATCTTGTATCGTTGAGTAGGTTACAGAGAGTGTAGCGGCATGTGCTTGTCGTGGTCAGTTCAAAAATGTAGTTCCCACTCCCAATACCAATTCCAGTATTATGCACTCCTGCTCAACTGAGTGGCAGCAGAATTAGCAGACCACAGCTTGTCTGATCGAAAAGAGCTTTCAAGAGGCTTCATGCGGCTCATCGCTGTCTGCCGCATAAACTCACAATAACAGGTACTGCATACATAAAACTGCTCAGCGGCGACTAACTCACTATAACATGCACTGTATTGAGTGGGGATACGACCTAGGACTGACCACATCTTACAAATGACTGACTCTGAACAGCTGTCCTTCCTTCTTCCTTTCACATTCTATGTGCTCACTTGGCACGACCGCGCCCTAACCTTTCATCGGCGGAGTTACCGGCTCCAATGGCCACAAGCAAAGACTTCAGTACTACCCATACAGCACGGAAATATCGAAATGGATCAAGTTTCCGTCGTAAAATAAAAGAGAAATAGCTCTCCTGTAATCGATGGGATAAATACATGACGCAAGTGCGATTATCGACAGACACATTTCATAGCTACATCCACAGCGCCTCGTACAATCTTGCTGTAACCGTGACATGAAGGCTCACATTAAATAATGGCACACACAGTCTAGCCAAAAAGACTGTTATAATTTACCAACAATATTTGTAGAACATTAATAGATTCAACCAGTATCTAAGCTGTTTGAAAATAAGAGACGCTTTCACAAGTTATCAAAATAATTTAGACCTTACAAACAGAACGGATTTATGGCAACAACATTAACCAGAAGAAGTAAGACTTGGAAGACAATTACTGCACGAGAAAACAAGATCTAGACAAAAGCACTCTAGCAGAAGATATGCCAAGGGTTTGTTTCAATGTTATATGCTCACGTGATCTGGCAACAGGTACAATAACATGTGCAGTTCACTGTTTAATTCGGAACAACTACACTGAGTAAACAACACACCACATTCAGGAACAGCCGAAATTTTGTAACAGGAGCACTCACTTAATAATCACTAATCGCTCTAGCACTGACTATCACCGTATGTACAAAAAATTAAATCTGCTCTCTCCTATGTACCCAACACTCCCAAAGACATAAGTGGAACTCTTTCCCTTGAATAAATTACCTAATTTTTTTTAAACTGTAACCATTTGTTTGTCTGTATATATATATATATATATATAACATTTACCGATTTGGCTAATGGTTCAAATGGAGCACTTTGGGAATTAACTTCTGAGGTCATCAGTCCCCTAGTACTTAGAACTACTTACACCTAACTAACCTAAGGACATCACACACATCCATGCCCGAGGCAGGATTCGAACCTGCGACCGTAGCGGTCGCGCGGTTCCAGACCGTAGCGCCTAGAACTGCTCGGCCACCCCGGCCGGCCTTACCGATTTCCATCCCATTCCATCCCATCCGTATAACTGCAGCGTGCTGCATCGCCTTTTATCAAGTCTTTTTTTTTTTTTTTTTTTTTACAGTGTATCACATAGACGGCAAAGTCTTAAGCGCCACAACACAAAAATCTGTATCAGCACGAACACTATCTGTACATTATCAACACACGGTCACAATATAATAAAAATTATCAGAGAAATTAAAAAGCTTTGAAAATAGTTCTGAATATTAAGCACTCAATTCAACATCCATTATATCCATTATACTTTCAAGAGTGGCACTGGTTATACGCTTATATTTTTCCAGGTTTTAGATAACTGCTCATAGTAATTACATTATGCGTAGTCAGTGTACAGCAGACTCTCACATGGATGTTGATCCATCGTTTACTTTTAATGAGCAACAGCATTAAACTGTTACTGTTCGTCATGAAACATAGAAGTTGTAAATTATGCAGCTCGTTAGGTATGTTAGTGTTGGTGCAACAGATTATACATAGAGATTCCAATTTGAGAACCTGAATACACAGGCAGTTAACTGAAGTCGGAAGTGTCACTTGAGCCTGTAGCCTCATCAGCTTTTACAGGTCAGACGTATTGCAAAAATGAGTTTGGAATTGAAAGACATGCTTTAATGAAACCATACTATAGGAATTCAAGCTAATCATGAGAAATCTACAAATGCTTTGTAATAGCAACAAAAGACGAATCCTGAAGTACGCTCATACATCTCACTGGATACTCGCTACTTTTTTAATGATTTCTGCATCTCATCACGTGTTTCATTTTGTTCTGATTGTGACGAACTAAGTAATCTAATTTAATGAATATTGCTCTAAATATAAGAATTTATTGGTATAAAAGAGTTTGGTTTTTGAGAACATCTTTCAAATGAAAATTCGGTTTATGTGGATGAGATACATGCAAACTTAGTAAACGTCACTACAGATATTCGGATTTAGGTTATGACATGTTCGACATGCCTACCATCATTGTCGATGATGTGGCCCAGACGAATGGCGAAACCCTGCATAAACTGCTGGAGTGTCGGAACATCGACGCTTTCGATGACTTCCTGAATGGCTGTTTTCAGCTCAGCAATGGTTTTGGGGTTACTGCTGTACACTTTGTCGTTGATACAACCCCACAAAAAGGAGTCACATGTGACCAGATCCAGGGCGAATCGAGGCCCACGCCAGTGACCTCTGGGTACCCCATAGCCAGAATGCGGTTCCCAAAGTGCTCCTTCAGGACATCAAACACTCTCCTGCTTCGATTGGGTCAAGCTCCGTCTTGAATGAAGCACATATTGTCGAAATCAGGGTAACTTTGGATAATGGGGATGAAATCATCTTCCAAAATCTTCACGTACCGTTCGGTAATCACTGTGTCATCAAGTAATATTGCACTGATTATTTTGTGACTGGAGATGGCACACCACACAGTCATCTGTTGAAGGTGAAGAGACTTCCCAATCGCAAAATGCGGATTCTCAGTTCCAAAATGCGTCAATGTTGCTTGTTGACGAACCCAGCCAAATGAAGGTGAGCTTCGTCGCTAAAACAAACCATACATGACATACTAATCCCCATAATGCCCTGATGCCAAGGGTGCAGTTTGAACGCTCTAACACAAACAGTTCAGAAGTTAAGACGATTTTATTTCATACAGTTCAATAATTGTGACCCTATATATTGGTTGTGTTACACAATGCATGTGAACGTACTCATAGTGTGACGTACATAGTGGTCTATGTGCTGTGTGTACCACTGTACGATTTGAAGGTCTCTTGAGCACGGAGGACGAGGCCTCTCCAGGGAACTACGCCCTAAAGGACCAGGTGGCAGCCCTGAGGTGGGTCAAGGACAACATCGCGGCGTTTGGCGGCGACCCCGGCAACGTGACCATCTTCGGACAGAGCGCGGGAGGCGCGAGCGTGCACTACCACATGCTGTCGCCTCTCTCCAGAGGTGAGTTACTTCACGGAGAGACTAAGTACTGTAACGATCGAAACGTCTTGTTTGTGTATTTTAATGAGGACTGGGAACAAATGAACAACATTTAACAGTAGCGATGGTGGAAAAAAAATCACTATCTATAAAACGCTTTCGGAGGAAATCGACTTAAACTTAAAACATCAAATGTATTCACAGTTGCGAATATGGTCCGATCAGCTGTATAACGGAACGACGGCCGTGGAAATCTGTGCTGGACTGGGACTCGAAACCCTGATTTCCCGCCTATCGCCCGCGGTCGCCCTGCCATTGTATATCCGAAACTGCCCCGCGGCCAGACCCAAACAACAATGTGTCTACAACCTGCACTCGTATATCCATGGTACAGTCGTACTCAAAAGTATCCGAACGACCTGAATTGCATTTCGCCTCATTCGCATGCAACCCACATAACGCAGCTGTCTAGCAGGTCCTCTAATCGCTCCTTGGTACAGTCGTTTGACTATTTAAAATGGTTCCAAGTCACCACCAGAAAACACTGCTCTGTATCGCAATAACACAAGATGTAAAGTAATACTACGATACTACAAATATAAGGGAACACCTTATCACAGATAAGACTGTCCTTATGGCTTGAAAGCTCACATTACTTACAATAAATCACATGCCTGAAATGTTACCACTCTCATTATTACGTCAGATAGGTAATGCACGTAGTAAGTTCGTCGTATTCATGATTTCCTCAGAAAAGTAACATACCGTACTTATTATTTAACACAAAATGACATTAAAAATTTAAGTTATTCACGAGCACCTAGTTGAGAATATGTATGAACTTCAAATGACACGACGAACCGTCTCGTTCTGCATATGGATTCAAACCCAGGTCATGCAGGCTAAGCAAAGATTTCGTGACTGACGAAAAGTAACAGTCATTCCTGAGTAGGCATACAGAGAGTGATATACCTCGATTTGAGACAGTATCAATTAGGAAATACCAACTTTAAATTATATAATGCAAACATTTTTAACGGACCCGAATACCTACCCAGAACCTATTGTCCCTGTTAACGAACTACGAGAGATGTTAAATATTGCTTCTTAACAAGTAACTTATTTGAAATGCCGTGAGGTAAAGCTTTGTGTTGGACAGGGATTCGAACCCTGAACTTAATCGTATAGATATCGAAGCACAATCAACTGTGACATATCGCATTTTCTCTGCAGTAGCTAGATGTTTTAACTGAAATGACGAGACGCAACATTTATTTTTTCCTTCCCAGGACTCCAACCCAGAACCTATCGCTGTTTTATTCTAGAGAAAGCGAACGTTAAATATGGGTTTGTTGCACCAGCAGCGACATGTGAGCACTAGAAATAATATGACGAAGAGTTCAGTGCTGACTGGGAATAGAGCGCCACACATATCGTTGTTGACTACACACAAAGATACGTCAGCTACCAAATTTTTCTCCATCAGCAGCTCGGAATAAGATCTTGAACTTACAGTGATCTCGCAAATAGTTCTGTGTCTCACTGGGAGTCAAAAACGTCGAATATCGTTAGTGTTGACAACGAATGAAAATACATTAAAAATCGAAATTATTATCCACCAGCAGATAGGTGTCCTCATGCTAGATCTTGATAATACACAATGAAATCTTTAGTGCCGGGCCAGGATTCGAACCCATTCACGCGCAATATGTGGAGATGTTGAGGAATCTGCAGTTTTGAACAAACAACAAATTGTAGCCGAGCTGTATTGTCACGAAGGGAACAAATTCCGCGTTAAGGGCGGTCTGAGTTGCATTCCCAGTTCAGAACCAATTTTATCGACATACAGAAGCTCAGATAAAAGACGGAATTAGTGTCCTGTGAGCCTACATAGCGTTTGTTTCGTCACTAGAAATAAATTACTAGTATAAGAAAGGTTACAGGTGATAGAGTTTCTACAAGTCGCCACTCCAGACTTTATTGTGGCTCAACCTAACGTCTACTTGGTAGAGAAGGAATATCATTTTTAATGTGAATTTCAGACCACAATGCCATTATATCTTCTTCACTTGGTGTACCCAGAAGAGAATGGAATCTGTCTCTCCCTATCTAAAAACACTGACCGAAGCTGGAATCGAACCCAGACCATAGATATATGAACCTCTCATCAGCCCAACAGACCACCAAATCTTCTTCTCTGTGGCTCAGTTTTCTATCATAACGCCGTTGTGCCACACTGGCTGAGAATTGTGACACACAGGCTCCCTATATCAATTTGCAGCATATTCAGTAAATTCATTTACTCGGCTACCCAGTGCATACATCCAACTTTATTTTGTAATCACCAAAATAAAATCACGTAACTGCCGCCATCACAGAACTGCCAACAGTGTAGGATGCAGAATTTTAAATAGGAAGTGTTCCTTTCCACTTGAGCTACTCTATTGCGCTATCTGTTTGTTGAAAACGTCGTGCAGTGCAAAAGAAAAGGTATAACTGTTTGTCTCTCATAAGTATTGACCTGGCCATATGCATTATCCCACAGCGCTGAGGAATGCAGAAGTTCTGGAGGAATTATTGTTTACTTCTGGAGCTGTTACAGCTAAATGTCGGCTAGTAATGTAATGGCAAGTATCGCGCAGGGTGGATAAGACGTCGTAGTTTGAGTACATTCACTGCTATATTTTTTAAAACGCCTCTTTCCGCTGCTGACAAACAAATTTTGGGTTTCTAGGAATACATAACTTTATTTATGAAATCACACATTTGCATACATCTTGAGTGTGACACAGCATGCCAATTAAACACAGACCCAATCAAATGTACTCAAACTACGACGTCTTATCCACCCTGCGCATTACTTACCATTACACTACTAGCCGACATTTAGCTGTAACAGCTCCAGAAGTAAACAATAATTCCTCCAGAACTTCTGCATCCCTCAGCGCTGTGGGATAATGCATATGGCCAGGTCGATACTTATGAGAGACAAACAGTTATACCTTTTCTTTTGCACTGCACGACGTTTTCAACAAACAGATAGCGCAATAGAGTAGCTCAAGTGGAAAGGAAAACTTCCTATTTAAATTTCTGCATCCTACACTGTTGGCAGTTCTGTGTTGGTGGCAGTTACGTGATTTTATTTTGGTGATTACAAAATAAAGTTGGATGTTTGCACTGGGTAGCCGAGTAAATGAATTTACTGAATATGCTGCAAATTGATATAGGGAGCCTGTGTGTCACAATTCTCAGCCAGTGTGGCACAACGGCGTTATGATAGAAAACTGAGCCACAGAGAAGAAGATTTGGTGGTCTGTTGGGCTGATGAGAGGTTCATATATCTATGGTCTGGGTTCGATTCCAACTTCGGTCAGTGTTTTTAGATATGGAGAGACAGATTCCATTCTCTTCTGGCTACACCAGGTGAAGAAGATATAATGGCATTGTGGTCTGAAATTCACATTAAAAATGATATTCCTTCTCTACCAAGTAGACGTTAGGTTGAGCCACAATAAAGTCTGGAGTGGCGACTTGTAGAAACTCTATCACCTGTAACCTTTCTTATACTAGTAATTTATTTCTAGTGACGAAACAAACGCTATGTAGGCTCACAGGACACTAATTCCGTCTTTTATCTGAGCTTCTGTATGTCGATAAAATTGGTTCTGAACTGGGAATGCAACTCAGACCGCCCTTAACGCGGAATTTGTTCTCTTCGTGACAATACAGCTCGGCTACAATTTGTTGTTTGTTCAAAACTGCAGATTCCTCAACATCTCCACATATTGCGCGTGAATGGGTTCGAATCCTGGCCCGGCACTAAAGATTTCATTATGTATTATCAAGATCTAGCATGAGGACACCTATCTGCTGGTGGATAATAATTTCGATTTTTAATGTATTTTCATTCGTTGTCAACACTAACGATATTCGACGTTTTTGACTCCCAGTGAGACACAGAACTATTTGCGAGATCACTGTAAGTTCAAGATGTTATTCCGAGCTGCTGATGGAGAAAAATTTGGTAGCTGACGTATCTTTGTGTGTAGTCAACAACGATATGTGTGGCGCTCTATTCCCAGTCAGCACTGAACTCTTCGTCATACTATTTCTAGTGCTCACATGTCGCTGCTGGTGCAACAAACCCATATTTAACGTTCGCTTTCTCTAGAATAAAACAGGGATAGGTGCTGGGTTGGAGTCCTGGGAAGGAAAAAATTATTGTTGCGTCTCGTCATTTCAGTTAAAACATCTACCTACTGCAGAGAAAATGCGATATGTCACAGTTGATTGCGCTTCGATATCTATACGATTAAGTTCAGGGTTCGAATCCCTGTCCAACACAAAGCTTTACCTCACGGCATTTCAAATAAGTTACTTGTTAAGAAGCAATATTTAACATCTCTCGTAGTTCGTTAACAGGGACAATAGGTTCTGGGTAGGTATTCGGGTCCGTTAAAAATGTTTGCGTTATATAATTTAAAGTTGGTATTTCCTAATTGATACTGTCTCAAATCGAGGTATATCACTCTCTGTATGCCTAATCGGGAATGACTGTTAGTTTTCGTCAGTCACGAAATCTTTGCTTAGCCTGCATGACCTTGGTTTGAATCCATATGCAGAACGAGACGGTTAGTCGTGTCTTTTGAAGTTCATACATATTCTCAACTAGGTGCTCGTGAATAACTTAAATTTTTAATGTCATTTTGGGTTAAATAATAAGTACGGTATGTTACTTTTCTGAGGAAATCATGAATACGACGAACTTACTACGTGCATTACCTATCTCATGTAATAATGAGAGTGGTAACATTTCAGGTACAAGCCTAAAGGACAGTCTTATCTGTGATAAGGTGTTCCCTTATATTTGTAGTATCGTAGTATTACTTTACATCTTGAGTTATTGCGATACAGAGCAGTGTTTTCAGGTGGTGACTTGTTGGAACCATTTTAAATAGTGAAACGACTGTACCAAGGAGCGATTAGATGACCTGCTAGACAGCTGCGTCATGTAGGTTGCATGCGAATCAGGCGAAATGAAATTCAGGTCGTTCGGATACTTTTGAGCATGACTGTACATATCCTGTACAGGGAAGACATTTTAGCTGAAAGTCGCTTCCCCGTTGTTGGCGAATAAATATGAAATTGCAGTGCCTGTGTTGTTCGGAACTACAGTGCAAAGTTCCTTCGGACAAGCATGCATGTCCGAAAGAAGAGTCACTGCGGCAGCTGCAGCCATTATGAAACTGCGAGTATGAACAACCATCAGCTGTATAATGGAATGAGGACAGTGAAAATTTGTGCCGGATCGGGACTGGAACCTGGATTTCCCGCGTGACGCGAGCCTGTGTTGTTCGTTAATCCGACGCTAAGTTCCTTCGGACAGGCACTGCAATTTCGAATCTGTCCGCCGACACCGGGAAAGCAACTTTCCATTTAACATGTCTCCCCTGTACAGGAATACACATGATGTATGCATGAGTGGTCTGGCCGTGAAGCGTGTTCGGATAGCCAAATGGGAAGGCGACCGCTCGCGATAAGCGGCAAATCCCGGTCCGTCACAAATTTTCCTTGTCGTCATTCCATTCTACAACTCATGGTAGTCCATATCCACAGCTGCGAATACAATTCGTGTACAACTATATAATGGTGTAGTTTAGGTAACCAGGTCTTGTAGCCTGAGACCAATCAACTTGGGCCCTCGTTTTTAAGTAATAGGCTGCGAAAGTAGCTTTGTCTAAATGACACTGCTGCACAACGGTTAAGTTGATCTTTTAGTATGTGCGCTCGAGTCCTATCACGTGTTATTTTTTGACGCCGTAGCGTAAGGTGGTAGGCTGCAGTTCGTGGGTTCGAGTTCCGTCAGGTGCTATTTCTTACATTTTATGGAATGACTGCGAACATTCTTTTGATATAAGTAATTGGTTTAAAAATATATTCTTTTATAATACTTTGCTGTGTCATTTTAGTCATCTTATTAGTTTTTTATTTGCTCGCGTTTTTTTCTTCTTTTCTTTCTTTTATCCGTTTGGAACTCTCGTCCATGTCATTCAACTATTTTTATTAATTTAACGTGATTTATGAACGTTTGAAAATACCGATATACCGGCTAAAAACAAACAAGGAAATAA
The DNA here is from genome assembly GCF_023864275.1 of Schistocerca cancellata. Taxonomy (NCBI): domain Eukaryota; kingdom Metazoa; phylum Arthropoda; class Insecta; order Orthoptera; family Acrididae; genus Schistocerca; species Schistocerca cancellata. Next base: position 167,883,191 of record NC_064628.1, on the reverse strand, counting down.
TTTATTGGTATTGCCTGTGCAATACTGTTCGAAGTTTATTTTTCATCACAAGATGTATATTTTCTGGATTGCTAATCGTCATATAAACCTTTAAAACAAAAATTATTGTCGATCCTTTTACGAAGTAGGCTGATGACAATTTAAATGAAAGAATATTTTATAAATAGAAAGTCAAGCAAAATGAGTAATAGGAATGACTATTGTAAAACAGGCAAATATAAAATGACCAAGAATGACTAATTAAATCGAAGTATATGCATAATTAAACTCTGATGGACAAAGAATCCAAATCAATAGAGAATGAAAGGAACAAAAAATGGAAACATGTAAAAATTAGGGTAGTTAAAAGTGACGTGGCAGAGGATTGGAAATGGAAACCTGTGTATTGAAACGAATTAACTGAAACAATTGAAGAATTCGGTTGTTTCGACGAAGATGTAAAAGAAAATAATAGCACACGACAGGATTCAGAGCCACAACCTAGAGCATACCAGCCAGACAATTACAATAGCACATTCTACTTTGATTTATACTGCATTTTCCTATTAAATATTTTAAAACAGGGTTCCATACACAACGCCATACAGCACTGTTCGCGCTGATAACGTGTCTCCTTCCGAAATGCTTTCCCACTTCCTTTCTTTGATTTTGAAGAACATACATAACATACACGGGAGCCATATTTTTTGCTTGTGGGTGGTAAATGTTACAGGAAATGTCGCTTTATCATTCAGCCTATAGGCTCGTTTCGATTATTTGGGACTGCTGGCAAGATTGGTAATGAAATCAGTTATTGCTGTTTTCTTGGTCTGAAATGAACTGCGTAACCAAAATGCATGTTATACTCCTAGTAAGAGCAAATGAAGAACAGTTTCGCAATCATGAAATGAGAGCTATTTGAAAGGCTCTAACGGATCACATTCTGAAATTTGATTTTGTAGATTACTTGCAAACGTAGATATATCAGAATAACTGGCGGCGAACTGACCTACACCGCGGTATAACTGGCATCAACAAGTCGGTCCCACTTCTGGGGACATGTTCGTGTCAGTCGATTAAACATTCCATGTGGAGATGTAGCGTGTGGCTTCCTTACAACTGAACAGAAGTACATACGCTCTCACTTGAAAGAAATGGTACTATGAACCCAATTATGGCGCTGTTGTTGCTATTGTTAAGTGGCAGTAGATGACCGAGTATACTGATCCATACTTTCGTTTCACTGCGTTCTGCAGTTAGTTCTACTGTCTACTGGAAAGAGGCTAGGCAATTTTTGTTAACTACTTTACTTCCTTAAAGAAGCTTATTTTTGTTCTTCTATAGAATATGTTTCCTTCGATGTTAAGTACGTTAACGTCGCGTAAGTCCCCCACATGAATTTGCAGCATGCACCTAGCAACATGTTCCGTTAGCGGTTTGTCTCCATTTACACAGAAATCAGGCATTTACTGGCGGGAACATCTTAAACACCGGGTATATGGTTACGCCAGGACTTTTCTCCGCTGTGGCATTATTTGTTTCAGAAAATAGCACTGTGAGCAAATGGTCGGCTATTCTGCATCCACCATGCATGTTTATGTGACCATTACAAAACAAATACACTCCTGGAAATGGAAAAAAGAACACATTGACACCGGTGTGTCAGACCCACCATACTTGCTCCGGACACTGCGAGAGGGCTGTACAAGCAATGATCACACGCACGGAACAGCGGACACACCAGGAACCGCGGTGTTGGCCGTCGAATGGCGCTAGCTGCGCAGCATTTGTGCACCGCCGCCGTCAGTGTCAGCCAGTTTGCCGTGGCATACGCAGTTCCATCGCAGTCTTTAACACTGGTAGCATGCCGCGACAGCGTGGACGTGAACCGTATGTGCAGTTGACGGACTTTGAGCGAGGGCGTATAGTGGGCATGCGGGAGGCCGGGTGGACGTACCGCCGAATTGCTCAACACGTGGGGCGTGAGGTCTCCACAGTACATCGATGTTGTCGCCAGTGGTCGGCGGAAGGTGCACGTGCCCGTCGACCTGGGACCGGACCGCAGCGACGCACGGATGCACGCCAAGACCGTAGGATCCTACGCAGTGCCGTAGGGGACCGCACCGCCACTTCCCAGCAAATTAGGGACACTGTTGCTCCTGGGGTATCGGCGAGGACCATTCGCAACCGTCTCCATGAAGCTGGGCTACGGTCCCGCACACCGTTAGGCCGTCTTCCGCTCACGCCCCAGCATCGTGTAGCCCGCCTCCAGTGGTGTCGCGACAGGCGTGAATGGAGGGACGAATGGAGACGTGTCGTCTTCAGCGATGAGAGTCGCTTCTGCCTTGGTGCCAATGATGGTCGTATGCGTGTTTGGCGCCGTGAAGGTGAGCGCCACAATCAGGACTGCATACGACCGAGGCACACAGGGCCAACACCCGGCATCATGGTGTGGGGAGCGATCTCCTACACTGGCCGTACACCACTGGTGATCGTCGAGGGGACACTGAATAGTGCACGGTACATCCAAACCGTCATCGAACCCATCGTTCTACCATTCCTAGACCGGCAAGGGAACTTTCTGTTCCAACAGGACAATGCACGTCCGCATGTATCCCGTGCCACCCAACGTGCTCTAGAAGGTGTAAGTCAACTACCCTGGCCAGCAAGATCTCCGGATCTGTCCCCCATTGAGCATGTTTGGGACTGGATGAAGCGTCGTCTCACGCGGTCTGCACGTCCAGCACGAACGCTGGTCCAACTGAGGCGCCAGGTGGAAATGGCATGGCAAGCCGTTCCACAGGACTACATCCAGCATCTCTACGATCGTCTCCATGGGAGAATAGCAGCCTGCATTGCTGCGAAAGGTGGATATACACTGTACTAGTGCCGACATTGTGCATGCTCTGTTGCCTGTGTCTATGTGCCTGTGGTTCTGTCAGTGTGATCATGTGATGTATCTGACCCCAGGAATGTGTCAATAAAGTTTCCCCTTCCTGGGACAATGAATTCATGGTGTTCTTATTTCAATTTCCAGGAGTGTATATACATTTTTAAGGTAAAGAACATAACCTTAATGTCACTGGTGCATTTAGGTTATTCAACAACCTTTAGATAGCTTTAAGATAACAGTACAGCAATGAGGAACCAATGTCAATTTGTAATGATAGCACAGATCATCTATGGAGCAGCTTTATAGTGCGAGAGATGACATGTCATGGGACAAGGAAACAGTGACACCGGTTGTCTATTGAAGAATGCTTGTACATTCTTCGTCAGTGTCCTGCCGCAAAATGGGACATACAGAAGAAGGAATGTGAAGTCTCAGTTGCGGGCCACTTGTTATTCAGGTTGCTCTAAAAGTGCAGAAGTCAACATCGTTCAATTTTTTCAGTGATGCTCCATATCGTCATACTTGGTGTTTGCTCGCTGAATAGTGATACGCAGGCTGCTACATTTGTGGTTACCATCGTAACGTCTTCCGTGTACTCTGTCGTCACTGAAGAACAGGCTAAAGTAGAAGCAGAATTTCAACGCTAAATTTTGCCAGTCTGCACGCCACTGACGTCTTTCGCGTAACCATGGTGCCCTGAAACATCAGTGGATACCCACAATGGAAACTGACGTAATGGTTCCGGTTCATCCTGCAGCAGATGGCGCCGATGCATCGTGGCAGGACAAGATACACACTGGCTCCAGCGCTCCAGAGTAAATCCAACACTGGATGAAGTTTTACACTTCATTGGGACCATATGAAATCCACTGGTTCCAAATAAAGATCATTCTCGTAGCATATGCCCTGTACGAGCAGAAATGTAACGTTGCTTCTGAGCGATTCCCTGATGAATCATCAGTCTACTTTGCTCGAACACTCTCGCATGGTCTTGTTGCATCCGTTCACATCGTAATCATATACTAGTTCTTGAATAAACGTCCGCAGCTTTTAACTGTTATTTAGTGACAGTTTGAAGTAACGCTGACCCTCCTGCCATATGCACTGTCTGTTCATAGGCATTTCGTTCGTTATGAGTCACTGTTTTCGCCAGTAGATAGAGCACATTATTGGTATTCTGTGTAAGGGAAATGGCACGCCTTAGTTTATCTGATAAAGAAATTGTCAATTTGCTGAATATTGGAGACATTGTCGATGCTGTAGGTAGTGAACATGATTTGGACGACAAAGGAATCTTTGAAGGCGACTGCAGTACAGTGTGTTCAGGCACAGAACTCAAAAATGGTTGCGAAACTGTTTATTCATTTGCTCTTACTAGGAGTACCAAATGCATTTTGTTTACGTAGTTCATTTCAGACCAGGGAAATGACAAAACTGATTTCATTACCAATCTTTCCAACAGTTCCAAATAACCGAAACGGGCTTGTAGGCTGACTGACACAGCGACATTTCCTACAACATCTACCACCCACAAGCAAAAAATATACCTCCTTTGTATGTTATGTTTGTTCTTCAAAATCAAAGAAAGTGTGAAAGTATTTCGGAAGGAGACACGTTATCAGCGCGAACAGTGCTGTGTGGCGTTGTGTATGGAACCCTGTTTTAAAATATTTAATACGAAAATGCTGTATAAATCAAAGTAGAAAGTGCTATTGTAATGAAATAAGATGTTCAGCACCGATCATTAAGTATTTAAGAAGTCATGTTGTAGGGAAGCAGCCTACTCACGCTGTAGTAAATTCACATCAGTTTCCATTGTGTGCCAGCCAGTCTGCTGTAACTAGCTCTGACGTCATAAATGTTGCGCAATACCTTAAAAATCAAGCAAATGACCTAAAACTTTTCTAGCATGTCAGGAATAATACTAAATTAATGTGTGTTAAATATCAGTTCGATAGCTTCAGCCATTTTTGAAATTTGGACATTTTTCTGAAAAAATCATTGGCGCAACAGAAAAGAGCTAGAGACTTCAAAATTTATATTTAGATTCATCTTTCATAATGATTTAATAAAAACAGTACTTTGGATTTCACAAATTAAGACTTAAGTGGAAATTCATGATTGTCTGGTTTTCGTCTCAAAACTGAAGGAAGCAAGATAGATTAAGTAGGCTAATAAATAAGGCTAGGATGTTTAGATTTAAATAGGTTGGAGGTCCGCTATGATTGTGAAGATGTGAAAAGTTTCTTTTGAATACCTATAAAATTATAGCGATAGCGGATCTCAAAAGGGCCAGTTCAGAGCTCATCTGCTGCGTGCAGTGTAATTTAATTAATTCTCTCGCCTAAAATATTTAACTTAGCCACGTCAAAATTTTATTATCAATACTTACCTGCGTGCTGAATGCACGTTTAAATTACGAGCTTCATCGGCCATCAGGAAATAAAGCTATAAATTATTATGTAACTTCAAGTGGTGCGTTACTAGCCCAGCGGCTAGTCGGGAGAGCCGATTTGAACAGGCGTTCTCTTAGCCGTCCGCACCGCGGCTATATATACAAGAGCGCTGCGCGGACCATACAACGGAAAACGACAGACTACCTACAAAAACTCCAGACCTGGATGACGCAGTGGCGAATTCGACCCAACCCGACCAAAACACAGACCATATTCTTCCAACACAGACATCGAACCAAGAACAGAAACCAAAACACTGGCGACTTACAACTGACCCTATGGAACACGCCACTGACGCTCACTAACTCCGCGAAATACTTAGGCGTGTTCCTAGACAAGCACCTAAACTGGCAGACGCACATCAACTACCTCCTCAACAGAACAAGAAAAAGACAAGGACTCATACGACAGGTGCAGGGTCGCCTCCACGGCTGCCGCCTGGAGACAGCCCTGCACACATACAAGACCTTCGTCAGGCCTGTCATGGAGTATGCAGCCGCACCCCTGGCTGGCCTGGCGAAGAGCCAGACAGACAGACTCTACAGAACCGAAAGAAGACTACTTCGCAGCATCACCAAACTCCCCCCCCAGACGCCGAGCAACGACGTGTATGACATCACAAACATAGAACCGCTACAAACTCGACTAACGAAACTACGCGCCAACTACGGCAAACACATACTGACGAAACGACCAGACATGGAAGACTTGCTAACCTCTCAAATCCGGGAAAGAAGACGCCCTAAATTCAAATACATACAACCAGCGCGTACAGTAGCACAGAATACGACATCCCACTTTCCCGACCTCGCTCCCACCATGACCCCACTCGTAAGCGGCACCCACTGTCCCCCCCACCTCGACGCCAGGATGTAGGCAACGGCCCCACAAACACACACATACACACGCGCGCACAGTCACACATACGCACACACACAGCAACGAAACGATCACATACACCAAAAAACAATAAAACGAAAACCTTCCTAATTATAGGACTCATAGTAACATGACACTCCTAAATTTACAAGTTTGTTTTTCTTAAATTTATATGTTTCTTTCTAACAATAGGTATTTACTCAACTAATATGCTTTGCTAAACTTACTATGTTTTTGTTCAACTTATATCGTCTCTATCATTATGTTTTTGTTATATGCTTCTTTCTAATCTATGTTTTCTCCTACAACTGATATATCTTTGCTAAACTTATTATGTTTTGTTTAACTTACATCTCTCTTGTTCGTCATTATATTTTTGTTAAACTTATAATTTTGTCTTATACCCTAATTTATTCAATTATCTCTTTTTAAACACTTAATTATATGTTGTAAAATCAATATTATACCAAAATAACAATGCTTGGCACAATTGCAAGCTAATGTATCTATAAAAGGCAAAAATTGTATTAAACACCAACGGCCGAAAAAGAGCAAAAGCAAGCTCTAAAAAGGCCCGCCCTCCCCATAAGGGAGGGAATGAAATGTGCCAAAAAAAAAAAAAAAAAAAAAAAAAAAAAAAAAAAAAAAAAAAAAAAGAGGAAGGCAAGGCCCCAGTTCTCTCCAGACGCTGAATAGCACGTCAGCTGTGTCGGGAGCCGCTTCACTCGGAAGCACTGCTACAAACAGCCTCGGGTGCCGTATTAAGTTACTAGAGATACGCGGAACCGTGAAAGCATTTCAAGTAAAGGATTAATTCTGAGATGATTTGCATTATCTAGCTTCAGTTTGCGTATTGTCGTATTTTCACGTGCCGTCGCGGGACAGACATTCTACCAATTATTTAGCGTGGCGTTTGATGAAATATTCTCATCAAATTTTGGCGAGCATTCTTTTTGACATTTATTTCGGACATTTATAGTTGCATCAGCGCATTAGACTCTGAACTGCTCTGTTAGTTAGGTTGTAGGGATACTTGTGTTTGTTATCAGTGAATTTCAGAATATACTCAACTATTGTGGAAAATCGTTTTTGATTAGAAATCCCGAACAATCTCCTAATTCTTCAGAGCTATAAGCTGCAGCTATAATGGTATTCTCAGATGAAGTGTGCACTAGGAACTCTCTTTACAGGCTCCACGTTTTATTAAATCACTTTCTGGGTGCTAAAAGGTAAATAGAGAGCCAGTGTTGAGAACGGCGAAAGACAGCATTAACAACATTTTAAAAGCCTGAAACTGATTCAAACATTTTGAATTGCAAGCATTTATACAGCAAAATCATTATTTTCACGAGTCACTCGCCGCCCCACATATGGTGCATCGGCCGGGAAATCAACTAAGTGAAAGTGATTTTTAACTATTCGGATTCGCGAGTGGAATGCGACACGCAGCTGAGTAATAGAACAGTGAAAGTGTTACGTGGGCATGTGGACAACGCAGTTGGATTAACAACGCATCTGGATTGACGGAGCTGGCACTGAGTCTAGCGGTGCTGCCGGCATCGCGAGAAGCCATTTTCGCCGTACCGCAGTCGTCCGCCGCAGCAGCCGGAGCCGCGCCTGCAGTTGCGGGCCACGCAAACACACATCAGCCGTCGGAGTGCCGTCTGCAGTTCAACGTGCCACGTCGCATCAGTAATCCTGGTACGCCGCACCGACAACGTCTTGCAGAAGGAACTAAGTTAAGTGAAAAACTGTTAAAAATTTTACTAACCTGCACTAAAAGACTGTCTGCGATGGAACTGCCAAAAGAAACTGAGGTTAAACTTAAATCAGAACCTATGTCTGTTGAAGGAACTGTAAATCCAGACAACGGTTCAAGTGTAAATATGCATGAAAGTAGTAATGTTAAAGTGAAATATGAAGTATTGTCTCCTGACAGTAGTGTGCGAAGGGGCAATGGTTCAATAATAGAAACCCCGGTAGTAAAGCAGAAAGTAGAAATTGTAAATTTATTGGATGATAGTTTCTCTGATGAATTAAAAATGAAACAGTCATCAGAGATGGTAGAGTTTAAGAAGGAGAAGTTAGATAGGACTAATCAATCAGAAGTTTCATTTAATTTTGATGATTCTGGTGTTGGAGCTAGTTTTTCGTCACCTGAGTGTGATAAAAAGCCAGCTAGTGAGCAACCCAAAGATGCTGGGGCTATTGATTTAAATGTTATATTACAAGCAATAGCTGCCAGTAATGCACAAATGACAGCTGAGTTAAAGTCTGAAATAAGTGAACAGGTCAAAAACAGTAATGCAAAAATAGCTGCCAGTAATGCTGAATTAAAATCTGATATAATTGAGGTAAATAACAGGATTGTGGCCAGTCAAACTAATTTTAATAAACGATTGGAGGTAATGGACGATACCTTCAAGGCTGGTTGCAATAAGTTGAAAGAGGATCTAGACAGTTTGAATTATAAAATTGATTACAATCATGAGGATATTAAGAAAAAGGTTGCTCAACAGTTTTCTGAGATGTATAAAACAGTTAAATCCGAAGTTGCTGATGTTCGCAAAGACTTCCAAATGGAAGATGCGAAGCTGGAGCACAAGTTAACAGAAAAGATCGAGGCGGAATCTGAACTGTGCTCAGATAGATTCAAAGATGTTAATATTAAAGTAAACATATGTCAAGCAGACGTAGATGCAATTAAAACTGATACTACTCATATTGTACAAAGAGTAGATAATGTTAAAATGAAAGTAGAAAATATCAGTACTAACATTGCTAACATTGAGAGTAAAGTAGCTTCAGTAACTTCTGGTAATGGTAGTATACAACAAGTTGTAGCTGCAAACGCCGCTTTTATCGGGTGTCGGCAGTTCTTGCGGTTTGATCCAGATAAAAATATCCACCCGCTAGATTTCTGGAACGATTTTGAAGATGTGATTCCACCAACTTGGTCTGAACGAGAGAAAATCTCATTTATTAAAAGCCATTTAGCAGGTGACGCCATGCGTTGGTCAGCTGATGTTATGTTGAAGTGTAAAACATTAGCGGAGTTTAAAACAGCTTTCATTAATGAATATTGGTCTAGCAATAAGCAAAATGAAGTGTTGAGAGAATTTTGGAGTGGAAAACGCTTCAATGCAGGCAAGGAATCAATTAAAGAGTTTGCTAGGTCATGGATTTCACGTTTGTCACATTTGGCGGAAAAGCTAAAACCAGAAATGATTATACTAGGTCTTGAAGCCAAACTGCCATGGTATTGGCAAACTAGAATTATATCTGCCCCTAGAGACAATCTGGATCGTTTCATTGAGTATCTGGAACGTGTGGAACGTGTTGCTGCCAATGAGGAGCAAGCACGCAATAACAGAAATGCCAATAACAATAACAGTAATTTTAGGAACGAGCAAAATGGCAATGTAAACATCAGAACAGTAGGTATTTGCCATCCTAAGAGAGGTAGGAATTGGGGAAATAATTATCAGAACCAACAATGGCGTCCAAGGGATAATAATTTTGTTCCAAACAGAAATATGCATGTAAACAACAGTACGGAAAGTAATGCTGTGCCAGTCAACCATAATGAAACTAAAGGAAACAGCAGTAGCCCGAGGCAGGAAAACTAATTCCCGTCTATGAGGACACTGGCGCTCACCAGGCGGTTACTTTTCCTAAGCCAGTAGTTAAGGGAATTGATAAGACAGATCAGAATACTCAAACTGAACATGTGGATGAAGAGTCGGTAGCATCTAAGGATACAACAGAAATATTAGATCACTCACAGTATTTGATAGATACCGTGTTAGAAACGCTTTCTAAGTGGGAAGAGAAAGAGAAGGCGCAGCAGTGTAACAATAGGGAGGAGCTACAAAATACTGAATTGACAGGTGAAGAAGCAGAAGAAATTCATGCTTATATTTACGATGAGGATGATATGCTCTTATCTAAAGTGCCTGTGCAGGATGTTGATACTGTACTAATAAATTTAGGACAGGAGATAAGTGAGAATGTAGAGGGTAGGCTGTTGAGGGTCGATGAACCCAGTAGCTGTGACCAGTTGTCATGTCACTTGAGAAGGAAACCGACGATAATGGTAAAAGTGATTTAGCTGTAACTAGTGTTATGCCCGGTCTGGAGGCGCAGAATCGCTCAGACTACAGTAATTTGGGTTATGTTCAGCAAACTAAATGTAATGAAGTCGTGCGGTGTTTCGATTTAAAATTAATAGACCGACTGGAAAAGGCAGCTGGAAATGTAATTCAGGAAACCCCTACACACTGTAACCTAAATGTAATGAAGACAGATGTCGATCACTTTAGTTGGAGACAAATCAAAAAGGAACTACTAGATGAATTTGAGAAACCACCTGTACAACCTAGAATAAGCCACCCTATAATAATAGTGAATATGTTGGGTATCAATGTACGTTGTCTCTTAGACAGTGGAAGTGAGGTGAGTGCAATATCTCAGTCCTTCTTTGATGCATTACCTGGTAAAGACAAGCTTACAGTAATGAGGGTATCAGGACTAAGAATAATTGGTGCTACTGGCAAGGTGTCAAAAACGGTAAAGCAAGAAGCTTTGCTGCCCTTCAACATTAATGGTAATTTAGTTGATCATCCATGTTTAATTGTAAACAGTCTCAGTATTGAGGTTTTAATTGGCATAGATTTCTTGTCAAAATATCAGAGTGTTGTGGACTTTGAAAGAAGCCAGTTAAAAATGGTCTTACCAATAACCGGAGTAATTGTAGTCCCTTTTAGTGATAAACATGTAGTAACTGATGATGAAACTTGGGAGCTGCCTATACGAGTTCTGAAAAATAGGAGGTATTGGAACGAAGGTGTTAATCTTAGTAACAGTAAGCTGAACACAGAAGAAGAAGAAGAAGCAATTATTGTGGACAAAATAGAAGCTAAATTGCAGGAAATCGATAAAATTTCCGCCAATCAGAAGGAAGAACTGAGACAGGTTCTAAAAAGGCATCATAAGGTATTTTCAGATCGACGTGGCGTGGTCAAAGGTTATGAATGAATGCTGTAGGGAGGAGGTTGTTCTGTAACCTCTACACAGTGTGGCAGCTGTGCAGTCCCAGCTGTGTGAGATCTTCTTTCCATTTCAGGTCTCACTCATTCTTCCTCTTTCCTGTCCTCAAAAATTTCGACCTCTTCTTTCATACATTAAATTTTCCGGTATGGTTATCAATACAGCATTAAGCCAATGAATGGTGTAGGGAGGAGGTTGTTCTGTAACCTCTACACAGTGTGGCAGCTGTGCAGTCCCAGCTGTGTGAGATCTTCTTTCCCTTTCAGGTCTCACTCATTCTTCCTCTTTCCTATCCACAAAAATTTTCGACCTTGTTTTTTTTTTTTTTAGACATGAAATTTTTCAGTCATGGCTATTAAGCCATGAGTTATGTAGCCATTCTATCTACCGATTAGTGAAGAAAAATACCTAATGTGACAAACCTAATAGTGACAAATAATAGAGAAGTATGATGTAATTAAGATACAATGTATTTGAGTAACAAGTATGTATAGAACCCTGGCAATATGGTAAGTACAAAGTGTTGTTTTATTGGAAATGGTCCACCAATAGTAATTTAAAAAGATATATGAATTCATGTATAAGCAGGATCTGAAGTGGTAGTGAAACCTAGTGTATGCATTAGAGCTAACCAAGAAATAGTAAAAGAGATTGCTTAGTGTTGTGAAAAATATGTAGATAAGTTGTAAGATTAAACTCACCTGGTGTAGCAAGGAAAGGCAGTGTAATAGAATTGAGCAGTGTTTGTGGTTGAGACGTGAAGGACACGTCCCTGAAGTATTTATAAGGTTGGAGCTGGCCATTATTTTAGTGTAGTGTGTGACAGGATACACCTACACGTATTGAGGTTATGAGTTGGAGGCGTGAATGCGACCATAGGTACCCTTATGTTAGATAAGACAGAGCAGCTCATGGTGTCCTATAGGTTTAAGGAATTTAGCATTACGCTCGTCCATAATTATTTGATGCACTTTAGTGGTAGGTCGAGAGAGACTACCTGAGGTTTCAGCGTCCGATCGAGTGGAAATGAATTGCCACGTGAGCAAACTAATCAGCTGCAATACACTATGAATATGAAATAAATGTGCTATCCTATACTTTAAATATTAATAGAGTGAGTGTTAAATAAGTACATACACTAGCAAACTAAGTAAGTAACATAATGGCAGACGTGAAACATTAATTTTAGCTCAGCATAAATACACTTCAAAGTAAGTAAGTACCTAATTGCAGGTGTGGAACGAACACAACAGCAGAGGACCAATAAGTGGATTTTGTAGTCAACTAAACGTAGTGTGTTTTGAACACTCAGAACTGTACTATTACCAAAAGTTACTCACATGTACAAAGAAGCTGAGAAAACAACCACTAATCAAATATACTCATACTATCTCTAAGCATAAGGTAATCAAAGATGAGTCAGTTAAGTAAATAAAATGCAGATTTGTCAGGAATGTACCGAGCATTGGTTCAGTGTTCCGGCCCAGAAATAATAAATTGAAATTAAATAGGATTCATGATTGTATGCCTTGAGCATAGATTTTCTCTAGTACGTGACTAACGGCGTTTTGAGCCATTTGTTTACCGATTTTATGACAATTAAGTAACCATGAGAGTAAAATTGAAAAAGTTCTGTTAACTTTGTTCCAGTAATATATTGAAGGATAAAATGTATATAACCCCATTTCATTGTGACCCACCCTTAGATGTTAAGTGAATAGAGTCTGAGGCACTCTTTTTGTTTGTTCTACAGGACAAACCAGATAATGGCAGCCTGGTAGCTGCGTGAAAGCGTGGAGTGACTTGGACACAACTCACAGTGACCCCTCCCCTTTCCCCCATGTAATTTAAAGAGAACGTGAAGGACGCACACCATAGCAACTTCCCCTCCTCTACCCTTGTGAATGGAAGTGTAGGACGCCAGCCAAAGCGGCTACAACCACGTGTGTAAAAATTATTTGTGAACTTTTCTTTCAGGTTTAGAAAAGACTGCTAAGAGATAATCTTCTGTTTATGTATCATGTTATTTTCATTGAATTTGTGTATGTAAAAATGTATTTAATGTATTTAGTGGATCTAAGATTTTCATAATTTTTCAATTCATATGTGTTTGTTTGTCTAAGGCAATATGTATGCCAAAATATTTCATTGACTTTGCTTAAAATTTTGAGTAATGACATTGTTCAAAAGGCAGTGAACATGCCCACAACTTAAATAATTAATGTAGGTAATCAGTTTTCTTTAATGTTTCTACATGTTGATATTTCAATTTTAATTTTATAGGGAGTTAAACTGTACTCTTGCTTCCCTTTTTCTAATTAAATTTTTTTTTCATTCCTTAACATTCATAAACAAAAATATTTAAGTAGAGGGTGATGTAGGGAAGCAGCCTACTCACGCTGTAGTAAATTCACATCAGTTTCCATTGTGTGCCAGCCAGTCTGCTGTAACTAGCTCTGACGTCATAAATGTTGCGCAATACCTTAAAAATCAAGCAAATGACCTAAAACTTTTCTAGCATGTCAGGAATAATACTAAATTAATGTGTGTTAAATATCAGTTCGATAACTTCAGCCATTTTTGAAATTTGGACATTTTTCTGAAAAAATCATTGGCGCAACAGAAAAGAGCTAGAGACTTCAAAATTTATATTTAGATTCATCTTTCATAATGATTTAATAAAAACAGTACTTTGGATTTCACAAATTAAGACTTAAGTGGAAATTCATGATTTTCTGGTTTTCGTCTCAAAACTGAAGGAAGCAAGATAGATTAAGTAGGCTAATAAATAAGGCTAGGATGTTTAGAGTTAAATAGGTTGGACGTCCGCTATGATTGTGAAGATGTGAAAAGTTTCTTTTGAATACCTATAAAATTATAGCGATAGCGGATCTCAAAAGGGCCAGTTCAGAGCTCATCTGCTGCGTGCAGTGTAATTTAATTAATTCTCTCGCCTAAAATATTTAACTTAGCCACGTCAAAATTTTATTATCAATACTTACCTGCGTGCTGAATGCACGTTTAAATTACGAGCTTCATCGGCCATCAGGAAATAAAGCTATAAATTATTATGTAACTTCAAGTGGTGCGTTACTAGCCCAGCGGCTAGTCGGGAGAGCCGATTTGAACAGGCGTTCTCTTAGCCGTCCGCACCGCGGATATATATATAAGAGCGCTGCGCGAGGAAGGCAAGGCCCCAGTTCTCTCCAGACGCTGAATAGCACGTCAGCTGTGTCGGGAGCCGCTTCACTCGGAAGCACTGCTACAAACAGCCTCGGGTGCCGTATTAAGTTACTAGAGATACGCGGAACCGTGAAAGCATTTCAAGTAAAGGATTAATTCTGAGATGATTTGCATTATCTAGCTTCAGTTTGCGTATTGTCGTATTTTCACGTGCTATCGCGGGACAGACATTCTACCAATTATTTAGCGTGGCGTTTGATGAAATATTCTCATCAAATTTTGGCGAGCATTCTTTTTGACATTTATTTCGGACATTTATAGTTGCATCAGCGCATTAGACTCTGAACTGCTCTGTTAGTTAGGTTGTAGGGATACTTGTTTTTGTTATCAGTGAATTTCATAATATACTCAACTATTGTGGAAAATCGTTTTTGATTAGAAATCCCGAACAATCTCCTAATTCTTCAGAGCTATAAGCTGCAGCTATAATGGTATTCTCAGATGAAGTGTGCACTAGGAACTCTCTTTACAGGCTCCACGTTTTATTAAATCACTTTCTGGGTGCTAAAAGGTAAATAGAGAGCCAGTGTTGAGAACGGCGAAAGACAGCATTAACAACATTTTAAAAGCCTGAAACTGATTCAAACATTTTGAATTGCAAGCATTTATACAGCAAATTTATTTTTACAACTTGTACTCGCCGCCCCACAATGTACTCAACCTACATGAATGTATGCATTTTTAAATTTTACGGAAACAATGTTGTGTGTAATAGCAAAATTTGTCCATGTTATACTAGAAATGATATTGTTCATAGGTGCATATTAAAGAAGACAAAATGGGCTTAAAATAGTGTTAATTTTTTATTTATTTGTTCGATATTTTCCAAGATATAAATTTTAGAAAATAGCTCTAATTGCCTTGATTCTGTGGACATAGACACGTACTAGGGGCGGAAGTGAGAGTGTTAAACGAATATAAGATAAACAGTAGAATACTTTATTCGTACTATCTGGTGTAATAGATTTTCATTAAAGTTTACTATTAATGCAAATGATGTCAATGTTTAAGTCAATCTGTGAATTGGAACCGTTACGAAAGTACAGGTTCTAACGTCGCTAAATGAAACAATAATTATTAATCATGGAATGTTACCTACCACCAAGTAGGATACCAATACACGATACACTACTAATCCTAAATAATCCATACAGCGAATGCTCAGAATTGATCTTTTGCAGAATGTTCATAAAATATTTCATAAATCAGGATTGAGGTACTAGTTAAGATAACACACAGGTACTTCCGTTAACATTTTTATTTTATCTAGAATATTACACGATCGTACCTTCTCCTCAGAAGTAGGCAGTCAGAAGTGAACTCAAAAGAGATCAATCAGACGTGAGCTAAAGAAGAAGAATTCACCTTTAATGATTTCATGTTTTATAACTTCGTGATGACCAATGAGGTGATTTGAGTATAGCACGGAACCTTTATATTCCATTTAATTTCAGACATTTTCGAATCATATATTCCAAGCAAACATACATCTCAGTCGCAAAGCGCGGGCTCGTAAACGTGACCTTGCAGGAATCGACGTACTGACTCGTACCAAAGATGTTCCATTGAGCTCGGGTTGGACTTTGAGCAGGCCAGTGCTTTTCAGAAATTTTATTGCCCACAAACCAATGCCGCACATTTTCTTTATGATACTGTACACTGTCATTCTGATACAATCATCGTCTCCGAACTGCTCCTCTAGCGCAAGCAGTACACAATGGCATAAAATGTATTGATATCCTTAAGCGCAATACCAAGACCACAACGTAAGCACGAAAAATAGCCCCACACCATGGCGCCATCTCCTCCGTACTTTACTACTGGCGACACATATACGACGGGCGTTTGAAAAGTCCGTGTAAACATTATAACTACATACATGTTTGGGGTAAACCTTTTTTATTTTTCGATGTAGTCTCCTTTTAGACTTATACACTTCGTCCAACTCTGTTCTAATTTGTTGATCCCTTCAGAATAACAGGAATTGTCCAAGTCTGCAAAATAGCTATTAGTTGCTGCAAACACCTCCTCGTTTGAACGTAATCTTTGTCCTGTCTACATTTCTTCAAATTGTGGAACAAATGGTAGTCCGATGGAGCCAGGTCTGGAGAATAGGGGGGATGTGAAACGAGCTGTAATCCTATTTCCATTAATTTTGCGACCTCAACTGCTGAGGTGTGTACTGGTGCATTGTTGTGATGGAAAAGGACTTTTTTGCGGTCCAATCACGGGCGTTTTTCTTGCAGCTCGGTTTTCATACTGTCCAATAACGATGACTAATATGCGCCTGCAATAGTTTTACCCTTTTCCAGATAGTCGATGAGGATTATCCCTTGGGAATCACAAAAGACAGTCGCCATAACCTTTCCAGCCGAAGGAATGGTCTTTGCCTTTTTTGGTGCAGCTTCTCCCTTGGCAACCCATTGTTTAGTTTGTTGTTTGGTCTCAGGAGTATAGTAATGTATCCATGTTCCATTCACAGTGACGAAACTACGCTTAAAGTCTTCCTGAACAGCTGCAAACCATCCTTGCAACACTTCACACGATTCTGTTTTTGATCAAGCGTGAGCAGTCGCGGAACCCATCTTGTGGATAGCTCTCGCATGTCCAAATGTTTATGCAAAATATTATGTACCCATTCATTCGAGATGCCCACATCACTAGCAATCTCACGCACCTTAACTCCTCTGTCATCTATCACCATACCACGGATTTTAACAATGATTTATGGAGTCGTAACCTCCACAGGGCATCCAGAACGTTCAGCATCACTGGCGCCCATATGGCCATTCCGAAAATTTTGAAACCACTTATAAACTGTTCTAATCAAAGGTGCAGAGTCACTGTAATGGTTATCAAGCCTCTCTTTAGTCTCCTGAGGCGTTTTGCCTTTCATAAAGTAATGTTTAATCACCACACAAAAATCTTTTTCGTCAATTTTTCGACAATCACTCAACTTCCTTGATTCACATACCAAATACAAAAAAATAGACCAATATGGCTGAAACTTGGTGTGCGTTCTTTCCAAAGATGCCACTAACTAAACATGACCTTGATACCCACCATTGGTGCCATCTCTCGGACTTTGCAAGGACTTTTCAAACGCCCCTAATAATGACAGGCGATGTTCTCCAGGTATTGGCCAAACCCAAACTATATTATGCATTTGAAATTGCGAACAAGGACAACACCCAGCTGTAGACTGGCATGACGACAATGAAAATTTGTGAGGGACCAGGACTCGAGCCAGGATTTCCCGCCTATCGCGAGCCGGATGTCTGGATGTACTAGTACAGGTCTTAGACGCATGGTAGACGACATATGGAAGTTTGGGTCTGGTCGTGAGTCGTGCACGGATAGCCAAATGGCAAGGCGACCGCTCGCGACAAGCGGGAAATCTGAGTTCAAGTCCCTGTCCGGCACAAATTTTCGCTGTCGTCATTCCATTCTACAGCTGATGGTAGTCCTTGTCCGCAGTTGCTAATGCATGTAATGTATTTCATAATGGCTGTAGTCGCCGCAGTGCCTGTTCCTCTGGACATGCTTGCATATCTAAAGGAGCTTGGCATTGTAATCAGAATAATACAGGCACTGTAATATCGTATGGTAAACCCAAATTATTCCATCGGAGTGCCATAGGGTGCAGCGTGATTCATCATTTCAGATCACTTCCTTTCCATCATTCATTGTTCAGTGGTGGCGCTCGTTGCACTGCCTCGCCCGCATCTCGTGGTCGTGCGGTAGCGTTCTCGCTTCCCACGCCCGGGTTCCCGTGTTCGATTCCCGGCGGGGTCAGGGATTTTCTCTGCCTCGTGATGGCTGGGTGTTGTGTGCTGTCCTTAGGTTAGTTAGGTTTAAGTAGTTCTAAGTTCTAGGGGACTGATGACCATAGATGACCATAGATGTTAAGTCCCATAGTGCTCAGAGCCATTTGAACCATTTTTTTTTTTTGCACTGCCTCAAGCGCCACTTACCACTGACTACACAAATGTGTGGCTTACGCGGAGCTGTTGAACTACTGTGCACCATTCTTTTTAACTCTTTACGAACAGTAATTGTGCTAGAAGGATTGCTCGTAGTGGACAGGAACTGAAGAGTGGTTTTTTCCGTCGCTTCCTCAAAGCTCGACTGTTTCTGCCCGTCCGTACATGAGATCTGCCTGGTCTTGCTTCACCTGTAGTTCTTCCTTCGCGTTGCCTGTTTTTATTTTACTTAATCGTGTGGCTAGGGCCGCCCGTCAGGCAGTGCGTTCGCCGGGTGCTATTCTTTCAATTTGACGCCACTTCGGCGACCTGCAGTCGATGAGGGTGATAGGATGAGGATGAGGACAGCACAACACGCAGCTTCTGGGCGGAGAAAATTCCCCGACCCAGCCGGGAGTCGAACCGGGGCCCAGAGGATTCACAATCCGTCACGCTGACCATTCAGCTACCAGGTACGGACGGCGTTACCTGTTCAGTCACATCAACAGTCAAACTGGGACGTTTTAGAAGGATTTAAAAGTTTCTAACGGATTTGTTAGTCAGGTGACATCCAATAATTAGTCCACATTCGAAGTCGTCACCTTCTTACACTTGCAGGCGCGTCTCTCGTGACGTCTACTGATCGGTGTCGCACTGCACAGGGATAACCGGATACTTATGATCAGGTACTCCGGAAAGAATGCTGACTTGCACAAATGTACCCACATTCCTGTTATGCTAATGACTTCTGACTTGTAATCAGCTCTGTACCTTCTTCTTCAGAGACCAATTCTCGAGAATGACAACAGAAATAGCAGAAGAACCCAATACGCACTGACCGCCTGGGAACGATTCAGTACCAAGTTATCTAGCCAGATGTCTGCAGGAAACTTTTATGTGGATTTTCGAGGACATAAGTTACCATTGTGTCTTGATGACTTATACTTGAACCTCAACATGAAAAAATTCTGCCTACAGGCGACCTTACGCTCTGAGACCAAGTGAAAAATTCTTACGGCGAAGTTCCACGGAAATTATGCAGAATATGAACGCAAGTTAGACTACATTTCATATGTACGAATGAATTTGCGGTCCAGTGATAGAGGACAACAATTTTCATTAGCAATATTACGAAGTGTGACAGAAAGTATAACAGAAACAAATAGTACAATAGAAACAGAAACTGTAACAGTAAGGCGAGCATGGTTTGGAATTAGCGTCTATGTTGGCTCCTTTCGTTAGTAGCTAACGGTATGTCAGTACCAGTGAGACGTCCTCACCTAACAACTAAGGAAGCTCGTCGGCTATGTATACTGAAGATAAGCCAGGCAAGCTAACACCTCTCATTGCTCAGCCATCATCCTCTTAAGGTCATGAATATGGCTGCAGTCTTTCCGTATGGAGCGTAACACGCAAGTTCGTTTAACGTAAGTTAGGGAAACAAGCTGATCTTCAGGACGTATGATGCGGTCATTCCCTACAGACACTTTTCTGTCAGGGCAGTTTTGTGTGATCGGGCATTGCTTTCAATGTAACGCACTTACATACGCATCACAAAAAATGCGAACATGCCGTTGGAGGACATCATCACTATACAGTAGTCACTAGCACCTCCAAGAAACACATGGAAGGGCTTACGTGCAGGCACACAGACAAAAATACTTGCCCAGTTATACTGGTCATTTTCACAGAAGTTTCAAAGCTATAACACGCCCCATCATGAAGAAAATGAACAGAGAACCAGATCTAATCTAAACTGCTGCTCAGTTAAGAGAATACGATCGCACTCTCCTTGAGGCCACCCGAGTTGGGCGAGCTGTCATGATGCCTTCGTGCCTTCGTGACCGGAGCGCAGTGAGAATCCTGTGGAGTAGACGCTGCGTAGCTTGATGGGAGATTGGGAACCACGAGGCTGCTACTATCGATGTAGACCGGGATTCCCGCTGGACAGCGTCTAGTTCACAAGGCCACAATGTTGGTGCTGCGTTAAAACACGTGGTCAACCTTGCTAAAACCCCCAGTTATCGTGTCCTCTCGCTCTCCTGGGACTTTTTCCGTAACCAGCTGACTTCCAACTCCTGCCCTTGTCAAACTCATAGTCCGACCTTTAATATGCCAATCATCCAGTCGCATACTTTAAAACGCATTGATTACCCAATCTTGTTTCATTGCGACTCAAGCACTTTGTGTAAAAAGTTCTCACCAAGCTGTGAAAACCACACTATGAAAGGTCTCAATCCATATGGATTATACTGAATACAATAAAGGTCACCATGACGTAATTTTTTTTCTTTTATAAATATAATTTTCGGGTTTATAGAAATATTTATATGACTGAATTAGATGTGCATCTCTAAACGCCTTGTTTACTAAGGTGTACTTGGAGACAGAGACTCTGAGATAACGTCTGGGAAATCCAACCATCTCATCCCAGAAAATATCATAGTTGGAGTTATTAGCTTGGAGTAGCTCTGAGTGTATTAGTCGAAACTGTTGTCAACTACGGTCGCAGGGTCAAATCCTGCCTCGGGCATGGATGTGTGTGATGTCCTTAGGTTAGTTAGGTTTAAGTAGTTCTACGTTCTAGGGGACTGATGACCTCAGCAGTTAAGTCCCATAGTGCTCAGAGCCATTTGAACCATTTTTTTGTTGTTGTCAACTACAACGGTACGCTAACATAGACAGAGACTAAAGGAAACAAACACCGAAATACTCGACTACCGATGTGCTACATGTAACCAGTAAAACATAAGTATTCGTCCAAAACTGTGATCACTGGGTACGAGAAAAGAAAGTGCACCATCCTCTGCCACCGAACAAATTCTCAAAAAGAAAAAAAGAAAAAGTAGGAACAGAAGAAATTTAGAATTTATCATCCCGTCGGCATCGAGGCGACAGAGCACTCCTTCAGCAAGACTAGGATGGAGAAGAAAAACGTTCATGACATAAGAAAGAAACTCAACATCACGTCGCCTAGGAAAATCGGAGTAAACCTAAATGAAACTGCTCGCAGAGGCAACTGGACAGCGCTCTTCCGAATACATTGTCTTGACCTCTATGCTAACTCTCTTCCTACCGTGTGGAGAACAAATATTATTTGTTAAAGATTTAGCATCTAATTTCGTAGGCTGTTCAGTAAGGTTCTGTGGGAAATTCTGCGGCTTTAGTTTGTCAAAGGAGATAAGATATGAATGGAAACAAGTTATGAACAGGACTGTGTGTTTGAGAGCTGGTCGCATCATTGTATAACTTGTGTAAAAATGACAAAGGTGATCCAATCTCATAGGCAAATACTCAGAAGCTAATAATAAGTGGACATGAAAAGATTAAAGATTTCAGTCACCATTTTCTTGCTTGGTGATTGTAGGGTGCTGTTTTACTGGCTGGTCTCGAATACTGTCTTCGGTTATAATATTTGACTGTGGCATATGGGCCGATTTTGTTACTTTTGTATCTCTCCATCATCCATGCAATGTAAAACGTGAGGAAGATTCCTTATAAAAAAAGTATTCTTTTCCTTCCGTGTTCTCGTTACAGGCCTATTCCAACGTGCTATATCCCAGAGCGGTGTGGCAGTAGCACCGTGGGCAGTGCCCACCCCAGGCGCAGCAGAGAAGGCGCGAAAGGTGGCAGCCCTGCTGGGATGTCCCACAGCGCCGAGTCCAGCGCTGGTAGACTGCCTCAGGGGCGTCGACGCTTACAAGCTCATTGAGACCGAAAAACACTTTTTGGTAAGAGTTCACTTCCTTTAGTGCCGAAAGTCAACAACTGAGCTACATT
Source organism: Schistocerca cancellata (assembly GCF_023864275.1). Classification (NCBI taxonomy): domain Eukaryota; kingdom Metazoa; phylum Arthropoda; class Insecta; order Orthoptera; family Acrididae; genus Schistocerca; species Schistocerca cancellata. The sequence continues at coordinate 167,860,950 of NC_064628.1, read as the reverse complement.
GAGCACAGCTCACCAGATCTTTACAGTCACCAATCCAATAAACTGCTGGTCCCAAGTTTGCAAACAAAACGTCGGTAATAGGTTCTTCCATGCATTGTACCAACTGTTTAATGCGTGCTAAAAGTTGTTGCCCACGGACTACTCAAATATTATGGATTATACAGGGTGGTCCACTGATCGTGACCAGGCCAAATGTCTCACGAAATAAGCGTCAAACGAAAAACCTACAAAGAACGAAACTTGTCTAGCTTGAAGGGGGAAACCAGATGGCGCTATGTTTGGCCCGCTAGATTGCGCTGCCATAGGTCAAACGGATATCAATAACGTTTTTTTAGAATAGGAACGCTCATTTTTTATTATATATTCGTGTAGTACGTAAAGAAATATTAATGTTTTAGTTGGACCACCTTTTTCGCTTTGTTATAGATGGCGCTCTAATAGTCACAAACATATGGCTCACAGTTTCAGACGAACAGTTGGTAACAGGTAGGTTTTTTAAATTAAAATACACAACGTAGGTATGTTTTAACATTTTATTTCGGTTGTTCCACTGTGATACATGTACCGGTACCTTTGTGAACTTATCATTTCTGTGAACGCATGTTGTTACAGCGTGATTACCTGTAAATACCATATTAATGCAATAAATGCTCAAAATGATGTCCGTCAACCTCAATGTATTTGACAATACGTGTAACGACATTCCTCTCAACAGCGAGTAGTTCGCGTTTCGTAAAGTTCCCACATGCATTGACAATGCGCTGACGCATGTTGTCAGGCGTTGTTGGTGGATCACGATAGCAAATATCCTTCAACTTTCCCCACAGAAAGAAATCCGGGGACGTCAGATCCGGTGAACGTGCGGGCCATGGTATGGTGCTTCGACGACCAATCCGCCTGTCATGAAGTATGCTATTCAATACCACTTCAACCGCACGCGAGCTATGTGTCGGACATCCATCATGTTGGAAGTACATCGCCATTCTCTCATGTAGTGAAATATCTTGTAGTAACATCGGTATAACATTACGTAGAAAATCAGCATACATTGCACCATTTACATTGCCGTCGATAAAATGGGGGCCAATTATCCTTCCTCCCATAATGCCGCACCCTACATTAACCCGCCAAGGTCGCTGATGTTCCACTTGTCGCAGCCATCGTGGATTTTCCGTTGCCCAATAGTGCATATTACGCCGGTTTACGTTACCGCTGTTGGCGAATGGCGCTAGGTCGCAAAATAGAACGCGTGCAAAAACTCTGTCATCGTCCTGTAATTTCTCTTGTGCCCAGTGGCAGAACTGCACACGACGTTCAAAGTCGTCGCAATGCAATTCCTGTTACGTAGAAACATGGTAGGGGTGCAATCGATGTTGATGTAGCATTCTCAACACCGACGTTTTAGAGATTCCCGATTCTCGCGCAATTTGTCTGCTACTGATGTGCGGATTAGCCACGACAGCAGCTAAAACATCTACTTGGGCATCATCATTTGTTGCAGGTCGTAGTTGACGCTTCACACTTCCTGTTTCCTTAAATAACGTAACTATCCGACGAACGGTCCGGACACTTGGGTGATGTCGTCCAGGATACCGAGCAGCATACATAGCACTCGCCCGTTGAGCATTTTGATGACAATAGCCATATATCAACACAATATCGACCTTTTCCGCAATTGGTAAACGGTCCATTTTAACACGGGTAATGTATCACGAAGAAAATACCGTCCGCACTGGCGGAATGTTACGTGATACCACGTACTTATACGTTTGTGACTATTACAGCGCCATCTATCACAAAGCGAAAAAAGTTGTCCAACTAAAATATTCATATTTCTATACGTACTACACGAATATGTAATAAAAAATGGGGGTTCCCGTTTAAAAAAACTCAGTTGATATCCGTTTGACCTATAGCAGCGCCATCTAACAGGCCAACCATAGCGCCATCTGGTTTCCCCCTTCAAGCTAGACGAGTTTCGTTCTTTGTAGTTTTTTGTTTGATGCTTGTTTCGTGAGATATTTGGCCCGGTCACAATCAATGGACCACCCTGTATTGTTTGTGGGCACAGAGCTGACACCTGACGAAATCCGTAAAGTGCCGATTAGAGATGATACGCAACCAATATACCGACCAGATCCTCAAAAGAAATTCATTATGATGCAAAAAAACAAATGTACTTTTACAGCTATGTTGGTATTGGGTCAGAACAACTGTTACACTGTAAAGTATCTTATTCGTTAGGGAAACGACAACCATCAACCAGTCGGTGCTGTTACGAAAGTCGCCCACATACACAGGCTACCTGTGGTGGCTCCCGTACCAGTCATAGACTCTTCACGGCACAGTACCGCCACCATCTGAGTTGTACCTCCAGGAGTAGCCATAAGTAGCAGACAGTTGACTGAAAGCTCTTCAACTTGGTTGTGAAACAGGTAAAATGATCACCTGACCCTACAATGTACTGTTCCTTTAAGTAACGACGTTCTCCTGTCCACTGCAACTGTCGTTGACAGTGGCATTAGGTCAGGAGCAGCTTATCTGTAGGTAGTCTGGAGCGGCACCCTGCTCCTAAGTACAATTTTGGTGTGGCAAGGACTACTCACTCCTTGTTATCTAGCGGTTGTATCAGCATCCTCGTTCTATTTTCGATACGTTCTAATTCCAGTAACACTTATTTCCAGGGTTTAGTCAAAACATTATGTAGAGCATTCGTTTGAACATCCTCTGTGTACTGAGTCGACGTTCTAAGGACTTGTAAAACTGTATACACTGCCTACAACGTGGCGTAGGCGTATCTACTCCCGCCACAGTTACGTGGTGGCTGTTTAGTATGCACAGACTGTTATAACAAAACATTGACGTTTTCTCCCTAATTAAAAAGGCATGTGGTACTTCCATCGAATGCTTATGCTCTTCTGTTGGTCCAGTACTCGTACACCTACTAGAATAGATGATTATTCAGACTGGCGGGTCAGATTCCTGATTTGGCACCATATGCCAAACTGGTAAGAAGTTTCAGTATGTAAGTAGGCTGTTTAAGTTTTTATGTTGCCAACGCCACGTAGCGCTCTGTAGGAAAATCACTGGCTGTGCTGTGTGCAGTCTGTGGCTGGTTGGCATTGTTGGAATATTCGCTATTGCAGTGTTGGGCAGTTGAATGTGAACAGCGTGTAGCGTCGCGCAGTGGGAGGTGCAGCGTCGCCAGCAGTGGTGGATGTGGGGACAGAGATGGCGGAATTTTGAGAGCGGACGATATGGACGTGTGCGCGCCAGAAAAAGGAAATTTGTGAAGATGGATGTCATGAATTGATAGATATATATATGATGACTTTTGAACATTGTTTGTTCTCTATCAAAATTTTTCATTTGCTAACTATGCCTATCAGTAGTTAGTGCCTTCAGCAGTTAGAATCTTTTATTTAGCTGGCAGTATTGGCGCTCGCAGTATTGCAGTAGTTCGAGTAACGAAGATTTTTGTGAAGTAAGTGATTCATGAAAGGTATAGGTTATTTTTAGTCAGGGCCATTCTTTTGTAGGTATTACTGAAAGTCAGATTGCGTTGCGCTAAAAATATTGTGTGTCAGTTAAGTGAAAATCAGAATAAGTAATGAGAGAAATGTTGAGTACGTTCAGTTTTACTCAGCTGCCTCTGTATCAAATAACGTAAAATGTTTACTACCACAGTCATTTATATTTTTTCTAAGGGGACGTTTCAAGTAGAACTACAGTGCGGGAAACTAATGTAGGCACTTTACGCTTATTAGGAACCACACTTCATACACGTACGGTGGTTCAGTATTTTCTTTCATTATCTGCGCTACGAAATCTGTCATTACGACTTTTTTTTAATGTATAGAACAGATGAATGAAGTAAATATTTGGAAGAGGAGTAATGTTAATCACAATAATTTATAATGTTTCCTTATTCCAAAGTAGCTCTGCAGTTCTGTTTGAAACTAAACAACTTTTAGATGGGCATGTAACTGAAACTGACAGCATGTTTAGTAGCTTCTTTGCCCAAATTCTGACAAAAGTAATACTTACAAGGAAGGAGTGTAGAAAACATCAGTACTAGCAAATATCCCGCGGAGGATCCCGGAAGTGTATTTATCTTGGACGGAATGTTATGTATGATGATAGGAGTGAGAAACTCAAAGAGAAGTTTGCTATAGGTAAGGAAAATAGTTTCATATAGATGTCTGTGATGTTCAATCATACGTTTGAGGTAGAGATGCAGTATTACATAATGAACACAGTATGGGACAACAGGTAACGAAACTAGAAATCTTCCAAATGTGATTTTGCCTAAGAACGTCACAGTTTTACGTACGCAGGTGCAAGAAGAAAGGAAGTCTTTACTTCGTAGCATATATTTTTTAAAATTCTTTTTAAACAAAAAGCTAACAGGAAGAACATGAAAACTACGGCGTCCTTACAGTGTATGTGTAGGGATTTCTTCAAATATGTAAGTGTAAAGTGTAATGCACTATATGAAATTTTCAATAACTAAAGTAAAAAATAAAATGTACTAATCCACTGAATCTGATAAAGTAACACAGTATGTTAAGAATTAATGCTATTGTTATCAGCATAGTCATCTTTAATGTCCTTACTCCTTCTGCAGAATCTATGTTCAGTGTTATATTATTTTCTTTTGAAAAGAAACTTTTGAGAAGGATGCCTGTTTGAATGTAAGAAAAAAGATGCTGTGTCTACACTCGCCGGATAAAAACTCATGAATATATCTTTACGGTAAATGCATTTAGATGAATAAATAACAACACAAAATTACGAAGGAAGACGTTCTATTTACTTGTTACGATGAAATTTTTAGATATATTTATTATGCCGTGTCTCTCATTTTTAATAATATATCATCGAATTCTCTTCCAGGAATGGAGATTCAGCCCTCTAATGCCATTTCGACCAGTGGTGGAAGGCGAGGGAAAGGACACATTCCTGGTTAAGCACCCTGGGCATCTCGATCTTCTTACGCCTGTCCCATGGCTTATAGGAGTCACTAAGGATGAGGGATGCGTGCTCATAGCAGGTGACAGTTTTCATATAGTCGGAAACTCTTATGTGTACTACATACAAAGTAATTCTTCGAACTCAGAGGGAAGCAAAAGTTCAGATTCGCTAGAAATGAAGTGCATGCCTTCATACTCTGTCACTAACCTAAATCTTAATCTGCCTTCCTTATTCCTTCACCATTCTACCTTCCGCGATGTTCAGTTAGTAAACTATTTTAATATTAAATGTACAATTCGTCGTGATTTTCAGTACAAAATCTTATAATTAACACTCATCGTCCACAACCTCATTCGTATATCTAGGATCTCGACGAGATAACAATCAGCAGTACGATAACAGTGTTGGACTCCTTCTTCCAGTTTCACCTCTGTATACAAGTTTATCAAAAATCATCCAATGTAAATGAAACATGAAAGCCATCAGACTGACGCAAGCGAAAAGTCCCTCTTCAAAAAGAGCCATTTGACGAAATAAAATACTGTCATTGTACTAAGAAAACTTTTCGCAAGGGTACATCATGGAGACGCATTCTATAAAAGCGGAACTGAAACGACGGAAGAAAAAACAAAGATTATGGAATACGGTACTAGAATGGATGAATCACGAAGGAGTACCAGAAAAGCTACGTAAGTGCGAAAATTGGTACTTCGAACAGGTAACGAGACGTAGAATACTAGCTGCAGACAAAAGTAGAGACGACCGCGATATACGATGCAGCCTCTCATTTACAATGGGACTTAACATAATCTACATGATTTTAAATTAAAAGAATATTGTCCTTTTCTTCTCAGATACGATGCCCTTTTTATAACATCTTCTTTGATAACAAATTTTTGTTGATAGCACAGTCATCTACACTTGACGCTTTCGCGACAGCTTAATTTAGTGCTGTTTTATCTACTTTTGGTTTTAGAGAAAATTCAATGAACCGTGATTCAGTATAACAAACTTTCACAAGCTTCCAGCCCGCCTGTGAAGCACTCCGTACTACTCCGTGATGCATCTGCGTTTACTCGTTTCCCGGCCGGTGTACCACTTTGTAACATCCCCTCTGCGGAATGACAAACCTATAACGTAGTGAATCCCTTGAGTTGTCTGGTACAACAGCCGGCAGATTAACAGGGGTGCGCGGCAGGTCCTCTTTGTGACTTATCTGCGCGGTGGCAGCGTAGTCAGCCTCGGCACTGTCTCGACCTGTAATCTTACCTGCCCTTACCTGCAGTTCAACCGCTCGTACGTTATTCGGCACCCTGTGGATTCTGGACCGCTGTCGCATACCGATTGCATTTGGTTGTTCTCTCAATTAGGCTAATCCCAATTGTGATCATATTAAGGGGAGTTGGGACGCCCTATCCCGACAATGTCAAATTTAGTGACTTGGCTTCCCTGTGTTTCAGGAACCAATGTAGTCATTGACATGAAACTCTTACAGGACATTAAACTTTATGTTCGGAGTCTACTCACCTAAAATAATTGCATTTCTGGTACTGATTTCGGAAATACAATTTTTAATTACACAGTTAAAATTTTGTGTACTTTTTTGTACGTTATCCTAAATAATTTTAATTATACATAACATTATGTTCTTCTCTTACTTCATTAGACACAGAATACGTATGGTATTACTCCCTGAAAATTTGAACACTCTACTCGAAGCGGTTTCTAAGATTTAGGGAAAATGCAACATAAAATGTAAATTTGCAGGAACTGCTTCTAAAGTTAATACATGTTTATTTTTTATGTTTAGTCACTCAGAAGCACCCTGCATCATACTGTATATCATCCTCTTGATCTTTTTCCAAGTTTTTTTTTCTTTTTTCTGTGGCCAGCTGTGCTGCATACTCTGCCTTATCAATCTTAACTTTCTCCATCGGTTCAAGTTCTCTGATGCATTTTGCTCCAGGATTAATTCCCACATGTTGTAGCACTTTCACCCTACCAATTTTGCCATCATTAAAAGCAATAAAAGCACCACTGACCACCCACTTTAGTGTCTTCATTCCAACAAAAACATTTTTTGGTCAGCGAGTCCATACAAGATTATTGAACGACTTATTGGGATCTTGAGTCTGAACGTGCAGACACTTCTTCAGCAATTCAGAATTTGCCAGGGCTCTGTAAATAGGTTTTATGATATCCATGACTGCTGCTTGGATGGAATGTTTATGGTTGTAGAACTGTTTGAGGACTGGGCATTGCGGTAATTGCATCACTAAACAGGTCCAGGAGGGCAAAGTTGGTGTACTGGTTTTTCGACAGTTGACAGTGTGTGAAACAAGGTAGCCCCTATTGCCTGCATCATTTTCAACAAATCCTCAGTATTATTTCTAATGGGCATCCCATAATACTGCTGTAGTTCATTAATCATTTTGTCTCTCAGCCTGCCTCTTACGGTTTTCCCATCAGAAAGTTTCTTGTCTCTCAAACTTTGTTTCAGCTTCCTCAACCTGGTGCCCATCCTCTTTTGGACATGACCAACACTTCCAGCTTTGTGATAATCTTCTCACCAAAAGGCTGAGCGGCTACTACACTTTTATATGCTTTTGAGTCTCCATCACCAAGAACTTACTTAGTGTAACACATTCCCCTGTCGTTCATAGATCGACTAAAAATTTCAATAGCTGCGGAGGCCTCTATACCAGCAGTTGTTCCTTAAAAATTTATCCCACAGGTATGCCCTTCTTCATTTCCTGATTTACAGTTATAACAACGTTTGGTTAAAATCTGGAAATCTATTACCTTTCCAGTATTCACACTGGTCACTGTAGCAACAGAATTCTTAGAACTGTAGCCGCACTCCTGCCAAGTGCCATCAGAAGCTACCGGTATGTCAGTCATATCATCATTTATCAACAGCTTCGTTTGCACCACCCTTCATTGACTCACGTGCAACAGATTCCACAGTAGCTCTAATAAATCGTGCATACTTGTCGATTTTACAAGGTGGGAGTGGCATATTCATCGCGGCACACATTTTTTCTGATGCGGTCTGTCCTCTGTCAATAGCTATCAATGCATAAAAACACCTAACATTTACTTCTAACAATTATCTTCAAACTTATCAGAATTCCAAAATGAATGAGTGTATTTGCAACTCGCATGATTAATAATAAGTTTCAGAGCTAGTCTGCTTGATACCTCACTGTCTTCATGTAAACTAACTGGCCCTCCACATATTTTCCAACACACACATTCACCTAATACCGTTGTTAGGACGTGCAAATCTATCAGAATATAATGTATCTTACCATTTACATCACTTTCGTTTTAAGAAAACTGTCTCTCACAACGTTTTATTTTAATTTTCGAACTACAAATGATTGTTTCTGTAGATACTGACAAGTCTGGCTGTATTTCATTGCCTGTAACTTCACACACCACGTGTTGAAAATAATGTTTCCCTTTATTCGAAAATTTATTACTATGAAACCCACGTTTCTTAAAAACACTTCATTTTGGCGTCGTACTTTATTTTTCGAGAGATTTACCAATCTATTCATCACTTTTCCTCTGAAAAACTTTAGTAGTTTGACATAAAACGCGTGTTTATACTATGAAACAATAAGATATTGTTTTTGCCAGTTCCGCCAATACAAACACGTAATTTAACCTTCATAACACAGCAATCCACAGCCTTATATATAAAAAATACCGATTTTATTAGATCTTGAAGTAATTCATATAAAAATTTTAACGTTTTCAACTAGTGTAGATTATATTTAAAAAAAAGACTTCCAATGTGAATTTATATTTTATTCGAAAAATTACAAGTTTTATAATGAGATAAAAATCCAAGAATGAGAAAAATATTTTTTTTCCATTCTAACTCCCCTTAGTATAATTCACTCAGCTTCCACATGGGTCTTTTAATGCACAATGCCAGGATCTTGTGTTACTGGATGCCACAGAACTCAGTCTTTACTTACACTTGATACCCCACGTAAAAATAAGCATGATCATAACCAGTTGGTCATTATGATCATTGGCAGAAAACGAAAACAGGAGGAGGCGTGAGCACTGCAGCTGACTTACCATGTTCAATGACTGCCGTGCTGTTGCATGCAATAAGCTTTGCTCAGTTAAATATTTGTGTCTATGCCTCAGTAATTATCACATATTACGATAACCATTCATTCACTGTCAAAATAACTTCACCACCTATGCGAATGTTACTTTGTCGTGTTCTTATTCAGATTTAGCCAAAAACCAAAGCTTAGTTGGAAATCCTGCGGGAGCGCAGCTGCCGGCCATCCGTACTACTCCACGGTCAAACTGTTAGTCCTCAACAATGGCATGCTGTGTGCCCTTCTCCCCCACTAAATCGTTTGAGACACCAGCTACCATCTCTTCCCTTAAAACAGACAGATTTTACCATTTAATTTTCCAGTTGCTTTCTGCGCATACACGCTTTCGATTTACACTCTTCTGCAAGTTTTACTCTGGCCCTCTGCTCTAATTCAATGTTCTTTCCAATGAACTACTTGTTTCCCCTCGGCAGCCTCTGGTCGACAAATCCACCTTTTCCATCCCCAAGGGGTGTCCGCCTGTGGATGCTGCGTCGTATTTCTAATCCACTTCTGGCTTTTCAGTGTCCTTCAGCCTTCACGTTCTTGCAAGTCACCGTGCTGGCCTACCGCGCCCGACTCGGCACTTACCGTGACCCTTCGGTACGCTACCTCCGCTCTGGTGGTCAGTCTGTCAGTCATCCCACTGCATTCTAATCGGCGCTCACTTAATTGAAAAGGCTAGAACTTGAGTTTCATTGCCCGCACAGCAACCGGGTTTCTTTCTAAAGCCACCTCACATTCTTAGCTGTCAAATGAAGTTCTGAAAACTATTACTTATCTGAAATGTGTTCATTCGAGCACAGCACATTGCCATGTTTCACCCTGCCTGCATTGTTTGTGTAAAATAAGCTTGCCTTTTTCAGAAACAGTATACATAGATATGTTGTGCTTTAAAATTATGCCTTTATGATTACCCAATTTCAAACTTTCACTTCTTCATTTCTCATTTGGTACACCTTCAGTCTTGTAATTCGATAATTGTGCTTAATACTACTGATTCTCATTTCTTCTGTCTATACACCAATTTCCATCCCACTTAATACTGATTTCACTTAAATACTAGACACCAAGGACTTTCTTATTGAATACTATACAGACAGTACATCTGCACTATGGCTATTACCATTTTACGACTCCAGTTTCCAATTGTTGTCTTTGGTTGCCTATCACACCAACTGTGAATTTACAAACTTATTGATTTGAGGTCTCAGCAGCATCCATGCCACCTCTTAGACTTCTTTTTCTGTTTGTTTGCATCTGTTCAAATGGTTCAAATGGCTCTGAGCACTATGGGACTTAACTTCTGTGGTCATCAGTCCCCTAGAACTTAGAACTACTTAAACCTAACTAACCTAAGGACATCACACAAATCCATGCCCGAGGCAGTATTCGAACCTGCGACCGGAGCGGTCGCTCGGTTCCAGACTGAAGCGCCTAAAACCGCCCGGCCACACCGGCCGGCCGTTTATATCTGTTACTTTATCTTATATACTACCCCTTTATTCACAACCTTTACATTGGCATATTACTTTTGTATGTCTACCAGAAGTGCACTTTCAGATACTCTCTTGTGCTCTTGAATATTTGCATCACTTTAATATACCTAACATATGTACAAGACTATTCTAATCCGTCTCTGAAGCTCATGGCTGCTCAGTCCATTCCACGCATCTTACAGGAATCTACTTTCACGTCTTACAACTGCATCATAGCGTCTTGCTCACATAACTAGTACTACAGGAAAACTTAAACGTAGTGCTTCTTTAATACTTAGTGCTTTCTATGGGCTCTAGTTATTGTTCCTCATCTTTGCTCTCTACTTTCAAATTGTCTCCCATCCCAGCAGTGCTTTGCGTATAGTACTTGACTCTCTATCTTCCTTCATCCTAAACTTTAAATCTTTTCTTTAAATTCTCCTTTACCGAAGGTAAATTCTGTTACTTTACATTTCGACAATTACTTCTCTCGATTCGGTCTCTTTCTCCTCCCTCCTTTTACACTCCTGTGAAGAATCCTTGATAGACAAATGGTTAGTAGAAGAGATTGAAGCATAGAAATGAATAATTGCTTCAGACTGCTGAGGTGCGCACAGTCGCAAACTGTGATGTCTCTTCACTACTGAGAGACTCCCTACGCTAAATTATCGTTCTCTCCACTCACGTACCTCTTCAATTCTGTTACATTCTGTAGTACAAAAACTCGTTTGGAACCAGGATAGCCATTAATATGTGGTGAACTCTCCACCAAAAATGAGCCATACACTAGCAGAAATATCTTTATCTTTTGGGACACCTTTTTCGATCACTCCATGGTCTTGACCAGTACCAAATTCACCGTTGCCTGAGCTCTAGCATCATATGTTTTCTTTCTTTCAGTTGGACGTCGACGCATTCTTTCTCTGGTCAACTTTTCTATTTCATCTTTAGCTAGAACTCTGCTCACCGGAGAAACTACTTCACCCCCAATAACATTCGTTGGTTTATGAACAGATATTAATTCACATGGCGCAAAACCTGTTGCTTCATACCATACATGATTATCTCTTCAAAATTTACAATTTACCCAGGTTGTGTTTCTCCTGTGACAATAAGTCCTGCATAACCGGTTCAACTCCTTCATAAGCCGCTCACTGGAGTTCCCTTGAGGGAAATATGGCGAAATTCTGACATGTCTCAGTCCATGTCGCTCCAACATTTCTGTAAACTTTTGGGATGTAAACTGAGGACCATTGCCTCACAATAAAGCAGCTGGGTTCCCCACCTGCACAAAATAATCTTTTTCCAGTTTTTCAGTCGATATCCTGGCATTCGCCGTCCTGATTCGGCACAACATGACGTGTTTCGCAAACACATCTCACACTACAAAGCCCTGGATACTGGGAGAGGTCAAAACAAGTCCACTGCAATCAATTCTCGCGGACCTTCTACTCTCACATTCTGTCGCAAACCTTGAATAGGGACTGTAACTGCTCTCATCTTTTGACATTGATCACAAGCTCCGACACATCTCTGCACACTGCACTACATGTTCTCTAATATTAGCACTTCTTGCAACTTTGCAATGCACTTTCGTGCCCCATAATGCCCGTACCTTTCGTATGTCTATTAATTCATCTACGTATTGCTTCGGAAAACAGATTTCCATGCCTCCTGAGCCTCTCTCCTCCTCCTAAACAACGCCCCTTGATGAGTTTTATAAAATATTTTCACGTTGCGATGTTGCTTTGATCATCAAATTTGCTTAACAATCTTAAATGTTCGTTCTGATCCTGCTTTCTTCTTATATCCTCACACACTCGCATAATTACGGCCTCATGTTCCGATCCTCTCATCATCAACACCCTCAAACCATCAAAGTTTCCCTTTTCCTCAAGCTCTTTTACCCCTACCGGCATTCTGGATAATGCATTTGCAATAAGGTTATCCCGTCCTTTAATGTACTTAATTTCCATATCAAACTGCTGTAGACACATCGTCCAACGTCCCAGTCTAGTATTACGCAAACATCTCTTCATAATGCTTAACGACCGATGGTCAGTAAGAACTGTTGTTTGACGTCCCAACAAATAACCCTCAAATTTCTGAAAACCCTACAATCCAGCTAGGGCTTACTATTCTGCAACACTCTACGTCATTTCAGCTGCTGTAAGCATACTGCTAGCGAATATGATGGTTTGATGGCTGGATTCTTCCTCCTTTTCTCCCTACTGAAATATTTCTACCCCAATACCATAGCCACAAGAATCTGAAGACATGTAGGAAGGTGTACTGAAATCTGGATGATACAGAATTTTGCTAGTTAATACTTGCATCTTCAGTTCCTGAAAAGCCATCTCACATTCCTCTGACCACTTCCAGGGCACATTATTTTTCAAAAACTCATTCAATGCTGGGTTATTAAATGCTTGTGACGACACAAAACGCTGATAGAACATACATAGCCCACAAATCTTTCTTAGTCTTTGGCCAAGGAAACTCCTCGATGGTCCTAAGTTTTCCTCCCTCTGGTTGCATTTCTGTTTGATCCATGATATTCCCCAGGAATTTAATCTTTCCCTTCAGCCAATCTATCTTACTAAACTAGTAAGTTTCATGCTTTTTTCCAATAATGCCCAATGCTGTTCCCACGTCTCTGTGGCTATTAATATATCGTCGACATACGCAGTGGTCCATTAGCTCAGGTCCCAACACCTGGTACATGGCTCTTACAAAGACACACACATAAATGTTAAGACCAAATGGCAAGATGCAAAATTGATAACAGATTCCTTTCCGCAGGAATATATTTCCTAGATTGTTGTGCTAACCTTATACCCCAATATCAACGGGTCACATCCACGGACGATAAAAATTTTACTCCCTGGAACTTCTGGAAAAGTTCGTCTATCGATATAGGCCTATCGGTCTCTCGTTCCACAATTGCATTCAATCACCTCGCATCTAAGACAAGTCTCACACATCCGCCCTTCTTGGGCACTACAAACAACGGATAGACATATTCGCTACTTTCTCTTTCAATTACCCCCCGCCCCCCACCCCCCATGACAACATGCGGTCTATCTCTTCTTGTACTGCTTTTCTCTGGGCAAACGGTATTACCTAAGTCTTGGGGGCATAGACCACATGTGAGTTAATAGCTAAACTGCACTCGAAATTCTGTACCTCAACGGTGCATCAGAAAAGACTCAACAATTCCGTTTTCAAATTTCACTCAGTTCCCTTTTCTGTTGTTCAGACAAACTCCCCTACTATGACACCCTCTCTTGTATTCTTTCTTGAATAGTCTCCACCACATCCTTACCTCTACTTAATCTATGTATCATTACTAATTTCACCTCTGCTGTAACGCCCCACTCTTCTATGTACTGTGCCTCCTTAGGATTATTAAATACCTCCTTTCTCTTAACAAAGGGGACCACTAGTTTTCTACCCCCTACTTGGAATCTCAACTCACTGTCCTCAAAATTTAGTTCACCTTTAAACACATCCAGGAAATCCACATTCACTAATAACTCTACATTCAAACTGGGAATGAGAAGAAAGAATGAGAATGTTCTACCTTTAGTCCTCCTAACTGCACTGGCTTCTACTACTTCCTGTCGACTAGCCTTTGACATCTTTCCAGTAGCACCAAATATTTTCACTGAGGACACTGGCCACAGTGCCACATCTACTTTTTCTGGCAAACTCGCAAAGTACTCTTCCGAAATTTCGGAAATTTCCGATCCGCTGTCCACTTAGACATGACTTATCACTCCTCCAACCTGCACCTCGACAACAGGCTCAATATCTGCGACCATGGAAATAGCTTCCTTCTCTACTAACAAATCGGCAATTATCTCTCGTCGGTCAAATTCTGGAATATCTCTTAACATTTCCGGATTGAAGTTAACATACTGGCCAATGCGAAGGACCTTCAAGCAATCTGTCGTGAAGCGAGAGTTCATACATACACTTCTGCCCATTCAGCACGAGTTTCGAGGGGCTCAACTTCTCCATCGTTTAACCTTAAAGGTTACCCATGTTGCTTATCTCCATTAAACATGAACTAAAAGACAACGTCGCTCTCTCACTCACGACTGCTGGCACCTTCCTCTAACGGTTCCCCTACTGCAACATTAACATTACTATCCGTACTGCCAGATTACATATTTACTCCTGAATTACATAGTTCCCACACTCTTTGTCTAAACGAGATTTTATCCACGTTTTCTTGCTTAGTTCATATTACGTAGCGAACAGCTGTTTGAAATTTATCCCCTAAACTATTACATAGTTCTTTGGGGTTCGTTGCAGATTTTCAACTCTTAGGACCTTCCTGTCAGTTTGTTCTGTAGTTGGGAAGCAGATTTTATCCACCTTTTCTTGCTTAGTTCATATTACGTAGCGAAGAGCTGTTTGAAATGTATCATTGTTTTCCAGTCTACTAAGCCATCGTTTAACTTCTCTAAGTTTTCATAGTTGACGTAATTAACGGTATTCAGCTTGGGGTTCTTGGTTGTGTCTGGTTGGTGTTCTTGACTGTTTGTTTGTTGCTCCGATTTCGAGTAATTTTGTAGTGCAGCACGTCTTTCCTGCTTTATGGTTTCTGGTAGTATGGAGTTTTGATGTGTTTCCGCTGAGCGTTTCCGCTGGTGTATGTTGGTGGCAATAGAATCGTTCCACAGTCAAGTTCAACTGCCGGTTCTCTAAATTTTCTTAACAGTGTTTTGCAAAAAGAACGTTGCCTTCCCTCCAGGGATTCCCATTCGAGTTCACAAAGCATATCCGCGATACTCGCCAGTTGACCGAACCTAACGGTAACAACTGTAGTAGCCTTGCTCTTAAATGTTTCAATGCATTACTTTAATCTGACCTGGCGGGGATCCCAAACACTGGAGCAGTATTCAACAATCGGTCACACAAGTGCTCTATAGTAGATCTCCTCTACAGATGAAGCACTTCCTAAAATTCTCCCAATAAACCGAAGTCGACCATCCACTTTCTCTACTGCCGTCTTTATGTGCTCGCCCCATTTCATATTGCTTTCAAGTAATAAGGTAGTCTCAGAAATGGGTAATAAACCGCTCATGTGAACCGACCACTTAAGAGTTACCTTGGCCAAATAAAGAGAGGAAGAGCTTCGACTGGTTCGGTTACTAGATCAAACAAAGACAACAGCAAGCCAATGGCTGTTGTGGCTTCGATATAGCAAATGGGTAAGAAAGCTGTCTAAATATAAGCGACCAGAAAGAGGATGTTATCCAGTGACGCCTGTGGGTTGAGGATGACACGCCGGCCGGTCAGTACCGTTGGTCTTTCATGAATTGTTTGGCCGGAGTTTAGTTTTAGAAAGAGACAGTTAAATGGCCTCGCTCTACATGCGTTGAGACGATATATGACACTGATACGTACATGCCAGCCAGGAAGTGTGATATGAGGATGATATCAAAAGACAATTCGTTTCCCAATTACAATTTTATAGGCACCCTAAAAGCTCATTTAATCCAACATAAGACGTCGTTACACCGGCAGTGATAGCTTAGCCACAACGTTCCCACTTTTATCTTATTTCCACATAGTGTAAATTCTCTGTTGCCAGTAATGGCTTACTGTCAGATAACACTGTTTCCGACTGCCTGTTTGTCCTTCAGATCATAAGTAAACGTCGAGGTGAAGGAAGTAAGTTGAAGATTTGTTTTGTTGTGCAATAGACTTCGACAATATCAAAAAGGTTCTGGACATAAACTAATCTAATTTACCAAGTATACTGATATTTAGTATTAAGGGCGAATGTTCATTAGTTAAAAATGATGCTCAAAACCACTATCTATAAGGGTACTTCAAAAAATGCATGACACTGTGTTGTCTGTACGAGTAATAACATTTATTTCCAACTCTTTGCGGTTCAACACACAAAAACAGACCAAATGCGACAATGAAAATATAGTACGAAACCCATAGACGAAGCAACAACAACCAAATACTGAAATCATGACTTATGTGTCACATGTCGTACGTATCCTGGGATAAAATCAACGAGAAACACACGAACTGCCACTAACATCCAAAGACACTAGACAAATCAACCTCAACAATTACGATGGAACTACTCGACATAGCGTGATATTTCATACATCATTGCTCTACATCGTTTTTCAGTAGGCATGAGGATCTTCAGTTCGGCAGAATGGTGGTGTCAGTGCTGTTTATTCTCCGCGATCTAGCGATCTATCATCACAAACCATTATAACTGAACTGGAAAGACAGAAAGATGAGAGTTGTCTAAATCTGCTATGCTGTCCTATAATGGGTGCTGCAGTTTTGACATGGAACAACATTAACATCATTTGCAGGTAGAATTTAAAGACTTAGTTAACGATAAAAGAGCAAACTATTACAACGACCGACGGACGGGATTCATCATTCTGTACATCACGAAACACTTCGTGCTAAATTTGCAGTAATTTGATGAAATTGGTGTTGTTGTAGTTGTTGTTGTGCTCTTCAGTCCTGAGACTAGTTTGATGCAGCTCTCCATGCTACTCTATCGTGTGCAAGCTTCTTCATCTCCCAGTACCTACTGCTACATACATACTTCTGAATCTGCTTAGTGTATTTATTTCTTGATCTCCCTCTATGATTTATACCTTCCACGCTGCCCTCCAATGCTAAATTTGTCATCCCCTGATGCCTCAGAACATGTCCTACCAACCGATCCCTTCTTCTTGTCAAGTTGTGCCACAAACTTCTCTTCTCCCCTGTTCTATTCAATACCTCTTCATTAGTTATGTGATCTACCCATCTAATCTTCAGCATTCTTCTGTAGCACCTCATTTCTAAAGCTTCTATTCTCTTCTTGTCCAACCTATTTATCGTCCATCTTTCACTTCCATACATGGCTACACTCCATACAAATACTTTCAGAAACGACTTCCTGACCCTTAAATCTATACTCGATGTTAACAAATTTCTCTTCTTCAGAAACGTATCCTTCCCATTTCCAGTCTACATTTTATATCCTCTCTATTTCTTCCCAAATAGCAAAACTCTTTTACTACTTAAGTGTCTCAATTCCTAATGTAATTCCCTCAGCATCATCCGGCTTAATTCGACTACATTCCATTATCCTCTTTTTGCTTTTGTTGATGTTCATCTTATATCATCCTTTCAAGACACTGACCATTCCGTTCAACTGCTCTTCCAAGTCCTTTGCTGTCTCTGACAGAATTACAATGTCATCGGCTAACCTCAAAGTTTTTATTTTTTCTCCATACCTACTCCGAATTTTTCTTTTGTTTCCTTTACTGCTTGCTCAATATACAGGTTGAATAACATCGGAGAGAGGCTACAACCCTGTCTCACTCCCTTCCCGACCACTGCCTCTCTTTCGTGTCCCTCGACTCTTACAACAGGCATCTGGTTTCTGTACAAATTGTAAATAGCCTTTTGCTCCCTGTATTTTACTCCTGCCACCATTAGACTTTGATAGGGAGTATTCCAGTCAACATTGTCAAAAGCCTTCTCTAAGTCTACAAATGCTAGAATCGTAGGTCAGTATTGCCTCACGTGTTCCAACATTTCTGCGGAATCCAAACTGATCTTCCCCGAGGTCGGCTTCTACCAGTTTTTCCATTCCTCCGTAAAGAATTCGCGTTAGTATTTTGCAGCTGTGACTTATTAAACTGATAGTTCGGTAATTTTCACATCTGTCAACAACTGCCTTCTTTGGGATTGGAATTATTATATTCTTATTGAAGCCTGAGGGTATTTCACCTGTCTCATACACCTTGCTCACCAAATGGTAGAGTTTTGTCAGGACTGGCTCTCCCAAGGCTGTCAGTAGTTCTAATGGAATGTTGTCTACTCCCGGGGCCTTGTTTCGATTTAGGTCTTTCAGTGCTCTGTCAAACTCTTCACGCAGTATCATATCCCCCATTTCATCTTCATCTACATCCTTTTCCATTTCCATTATATTGTCCTCAAGAACATCGCCCTTGTATAGACCCTCTATATACTCCTTCTACCTTTCTGCTTTCCCTTCTTTGCTTAGAACTGGGTTTCCGTCTGAGCTCTTGATATTCATCCAAGTGGTTGTCTTTTCTCCAAAGGTCTCTTTAATTTTCCTGTAGGCAGTATCTTAACCCTAGTGATACACGCCTTCACATCCTTACATTTGTCCTCTAGCCATCCCTGCTTAGCCATTTTACACATCCTGTCGATGTTTGTATTCCTTTTTGCCTGCTTCATTTCCTGCATTTTTATATTTTCTCCTTTCATCAATTAAATTCAATACTTCTTCTGTTACCCAAGGATTTCTACTATCCCTCGTCTTTTTTCCTACTTGATGTTCTGCTGCCTTCACTACTTCATCCCTCAGACCTACCCATTCTTCTTCTACTGTATTTCTTTCCCCCATTCGTAACAATTGTTCCCGTATGCTCTCCCTGAAACTCTGTACAACCTCTGGTCTAGTCAGTTTATCCAGGTCCCATCTCCTTAAATTCCCACCTTGTTGCAGTTTCTTCAGTTTTAATCTACAGTTCATAACCAATAGATTGTGGTCATAGTCCACATCTGCCCCTGGAAATGTCTTACAATTTAAAACCTGGTTCCTAAATCTCTGTCTTACCATTATGTAATCTATCTTATACCTTCTAGTATCTATAGGATTCTTCTATGTATACAGCCTTCTTTTATGATTCTTGAACCAAGTGTTAGCTCTAATTAAGTTATGCTCTGTGCAAAATTCTACCAGACGGCTTCCTCTTTCATTTCTTACCCACAGTCCATATTCACCTACTATGTTTCCTTTTCTCCCTTTTCCTAATCTAGAATTCCAGTCAACCATGACTATTAAACTTTCGTCTCCCTTCACTACCTGAATAAATTCTTTTATCTCATCATACATTTCATCAATTTCTTCATCATCTGCAGAGCTAGTTGGCATATAAACTTGTACTACTGTAGTAGGCATGGGCTTCGTGTATATCTTGGCCACAATAATGCGTTCGCTATGCTGTTTGTAGTAGCTTACCCGCGCTCTTATTTTTTATTCATTATTAAACCTACTCCTACATTACCTCTATTTGATTTTTTATTTATAACCCTGTATTCACCTGACCAAAAGTGTTGTTTCTCCTGCCACCAAACTTCACTAATTCCCACTATATCTAACTTTAACCTATCCATGTCCCTTTTTCAATTTTCTAACCTACCTGCCCGATTAAGGGCAGGTGATAGGAATAATAAGTTTTCTGAGTTTGTACGCATTATGACACCATCAGTTGCAATAGTTTTCGGTGAAACTGGAAGAAGAGTATGCAGACTTTATATATCACTGCAAAGTACTTTGATTACATCCTGGGGCATGCCTGGATCACTTTTTCGATTTAAACCCGGTATTGTTAAAATTATGACGGAACAAGAAGAGCAGGAACGAAAATTATAAAACCGGAAAGCACTGCACATCTCTCATTTTAAGTGAACTTTGACTGCACACTCTCCAAAGTATGTCATCTCATTTGATGCGGATGGATTATAAAAAATAGCATTGTGAAGAGACAAATTCTGACAAAAACACCGGCCATTTCTCTAAACTAACTGGCGTTAAGGAAAATGCGAGTTTTAATGAATTCATTGTTTTGCTGAAAGAATTACAAGAAAACTTTTTGAACTCTTTTAGAGACTTTTTATCTTCACAGTTTCCGAGCTGTTTTATAGACTTTTTATCTTTTCAGTTGAAAACACCGGTTTGCATGTGCTATGTAATTCCCATTTCAAAGCCAATTTTTTTTCTGTAAATCTGTCGGGGATGCCTGTGTTATTTTCCTTGGGAAGAGTTTCTACGTCCATTAATGAGGTTGCTAAGGAGGTAAATCATTTCGATAAACATGTATGTGTGAAACGCTTTTCCAAATTGTGAAAGTAAGTAAGTCACAATTACGTGGCAAACTTCAGTGCGGAAATCTGTGAAATTTTCTGCACCCGTCCGTGTGCCGACATTTCCTACCAGATAAGAATTATGTTACGTACAGGGTATCCGTAATTAAAGTTACAGTTTCAGAATATTGTAGAAAGCACGGTTCAGAATGACGTCAAATCTGAACAGCTGGGAGAAAGATCCTGGAACAAATAAAGATTTATAGGAAGTTTGACCAACAGATGACGGTTTAAGCGTCAGAATGTTCACATCAACAGATGCGAGGCATACGGCTGTTCCTTAGTTTGCGTCCTGAGAAGCCCACTTGACTGTCTCCATGAAAGCTCGGGCACTGCTGGTAAAGCTCTGTGAGCTAGTTACCCTGTAGTAATTTCGGACACTTAAGGGTATGAAAAAATACATTCTGGAGAAAATGATTACAAAATTCGAAAATACAAGCTCTTTTGAACCCTTGGCAGGTCCTTCCAGTTTTAATCCAGTTTCTCTCTGTCGTGGTTTGGTGCTTGTTGTATGTTTTACATAAGAGCAGTGTGTGTTATGTGTTGTCCCATATGGCTTTCATACTGGGGACGCCATTATTAACTGTGCTCCTGGCGCGCCATTGTTTCTGTACTATGTCTTCGTCGAGTGTCATTTTAATCACAGGTGAATTGTATGCACTCATGCCTCGCTGAACTATTCCTTTTATGTATACTTTAGCTCCAATTGCTTACCTCTGTCATGTGTCAACATCATCTTTAATACACGTATTGTTTGTATTTCACATTTCTCCTGTGCTAGTTTCTATAGCCGCTTGGCCGAAGAGCGGCGTATTATGCGCTTCCAGCCTACCCCTACCCACTCGGTGCAGGGATATGAAATAACAATAAAGAAAAAAATGTTCTTTTCAAGTGCAATGTGGCAGCGTGAGGAAAGCTGTTGATTTGACATGCATGGAATTTGTGGTCACAGCACTGCATCAGGAGTCGGACGGTGGTATGCAAACATAAAGTGCACGGGAAACTGCCAGAATGCTGAACGTGCCTGCGAGCAAAACGCATGAAATTCTACGAAAAATCCTGCATTACATTTCATACAAATCATCCATGTTGAGGAGTTGCTTCCTGCTGACCTATCAGGGAGACAAACATTCGCTCTGGAATTTCTTGGCCGGCCGGAGTGGCCGAGCGGTTAAAGGCGCTACAGTCTGGAACCGCACGACCGCTACGGTCGCAGGTTCGAATTCTGCCTCGGGCATGGATGTGTGTGATGTCCTTAGGTTAGTTAGGTTTAAGTAGTTCTAAGTTCTAGAGGACTTATGACCACAGCAGTTGAGTCCCATAGTGCTCAGAGCCATTTGAACCATTTTTTTTGAATTTCTTGCCCGCATGGAAGCAGACAATAAATAGCCATGGAATATTCTGTGGACAGACGAAGACAATTTCCATCTCCAAGGACATGTCAATTTGCGGCATTGTAGACTATTGGCAATGGAAAGTCCGCACGCCCGTCAACCATTACAACCTCATTCTGCAAAGGCGGCTGTGCGGTGCAGGTTGATGGCATCGTTTATCGTAGGGCCGTATGTTTCCGTGGAGATGAGTCCTGCGCGTCCTTACCTGAATCGTCACTGGTAAGGACTACGGGAGTCCTTTGCACACCAATGTCGTTCCACCATGGCTGTGTGAGTATGGTCATTTCTATGGAAGACGGCGCTCCTCCGCACACTGCACAGCCAGTGAAGCGGTTGCTGCAGCGGCATTTCGAAAATGCTAGAATTGTCAGCCGTCATTTCCCTACCGCCTCGTCGTCCAGATCACCCGATCTTAAACCGTGTAACTTCTGCCCGTGGTCTTACGTGAGAGATGTTTTGTTCTGTGATCCAATCACGTACGTAGCTGCATTGAAGGAACACTTGCGCAGCGTATTCTGAACGTGTTGAAGAACCTGTTTTTAGATATCAACCTGTTACAAAATGGTGGCCTGCATACTCAACATATCTTGCTCCAGGCTCACGGCAGTTATAAAGAGATGTCATTTTGCTTTTTATGCAGTTTTTGGCCCAAATACTGTTAAAAACCGATGTCATTTTTCTTTTATGCTGGCTTTGGCCTCAGGACAATTAACACCCGATCTTTCCCATCCGATGAGGTACGACCTTGCCGTGGTGGATTGACTTACCTACGTAACAGTGCCACAGCTGTTGACTGGCGAAGTTGTGCAGTCATGTACACTGAACAGCTTGGGTGGTGTAAAGTAGAACTCAAACCATAGCCGTCGTATTGCGATTCATCTGTCATTTGTAGCCGACCCTATTTACGTTAAGACTCTTACAGCACCATCTATAGGTAATTTATTATGACGTTTCCCCTGCGTCAATAGTAAGTGTTCGAACTTAACTCATTCTCAGCAGTGATTCCCTTTGTACAGAGTTTTGAAACTGGAACTTTAATTATGGACACCCAGTATCGCCAGCCCCTATGGCCGAGCGGTTCTAGGCGCTACAGTCTGGAGCTGCGCGACCGCTACGGTCGCACGATCGAATCATGCCTCGGGCATGGATGTGTGTGATGTCCTTAGGTTAGTTAGGTTTAAGTAGTTCTATGTTCTAAGAGGACTGATGACCTCATATGCTAAGTCCCATAGTGCTCAGAGCCACTTTTTTCTAGCGAGTACGTTCTGTCCATTCATCAACGAATTTTTTTCAACATGGTTCAACAGCTTGTAAATCTTAGCAGTCATTATCCACTTTCAACTAATAGTTCACATTTTTATTTCAGCTTTTGTTTCAAACGAGACATTATTTCAAGAACTAAAGAACAAGAGTGACAGACTGTTTCCCATAACATTACTGTACCACACGTCCTTAAATGCAGATCTGATCACTAAGAAGATACGGGATTTCTACTTCCCTTCTAAGGAGTTCACACTCAGCACCCTCAGTGATGTAAGTATAATAGCTTAGCAATAACAGAAAGTCTTATCATACTGGCAGGCGCTAAGTTATTCCTGTTCTTATGTTTGTAGCATCCTTGCAGTCGCAGTACTGTATAATTTTCCATTTCTTTAAATTTAGACATTTGATATACCTACGACACACTGTAAAAGTAACATCGCACTCATTTACCAGCATGTAGCCGTTTTCTGTCACCAGCTTATCTGCATTCGTTTACAATCATGTGTTTCCACAGGACATTATGAAGAATAACTTGCAATCTAATGGGGTACTGCCGTTGTGCATCTAAACCAATACGAATGTTTGAGCGAACATTCAGATATGACTGTCTGCAGAAAACCTAGCAGCCATTCACTTACAGAAGGTCTGGTAGAATAATTGAAGGAGTCTGGAACTGTTCATCAAATACGTTTCTGAATTGAATGAGGCATAGAGTGTGTGACTCAATCGGACGATCTTTCATTTGCTCTTTTACTGGCGTTCCGCCCCATCTTCCAATAAAAGCGTGGGTGGTCTGATCACTCCAGAACCATTCTGGTCTTCAACAAAATGGTTAGAAAATAGAGATAGGTTCAAGAAATTGAACGAGGCCCAATATTTACACATTCTTTAGAACTGCTAATAAGATATTTCTCATTGATGGTGTTACAGATATCAATGTTTTTGACTTTTCTTGTTCTTTTACTAGCAAAATAAATGGATCAGGAAAACTTTGTGACCACTACCTACTCTGACGTTGGATGCTGCCTGGTGGCATTGTGGGCACGAGACTTGCTAACAAAAGTATGAAAGAAGGGCAGACAACGACAGGAGATCACTGTAGCGAAGATATGAATTGAAAAGGGGAATTCCATTGAGATGAGCGGCTTTGCAAAGGGCAGTTTATTATTATGCAGAGCCTATGAACGAATATATTGAAAATGGTGAAACTAGTCAAATGTTCACAGAACACGAGTGGTGGGGCTAAGGGATTTCTGCTGCAGGTAACTTATGTAAATGGCATCTGAGTTCCTCCCTATAACGTCATATCACCCCCTCCAGCCACTGTAAATTGTGGGAAATAGGGCAACTGGGCTACCTCCTCCATACCACTCCCACCATTCCTCTGATATCACCTACCCCAACCACCATTCATCCCTGGAAATGGTGGGAAACGATCAGCCTCTGTCCATCCGCCAGATATAAAGGTTAGGGTAGGGTACATTTTTTTTTACTTTGTTGGGAAACGATAATTCTGTGCTGGAGAGGAAGGCAGGGTATTTTATTTGTTTATTTATAGTTCAGTTGGAGTACTTTCAGTAACATAACATGGAGATGTATGTATGTTCACCTCGACGTGTAGGGATTGTCTGAGCTGGTTCACACTACATCCACCAGAGTGCGCTGCTCACTCCTCACACCCCTCCCCCAACTCCTGTGATCATGCACCCCCAATACCCCACCGCCCATGCAAATTCTGAGAAGCTACTACAGAGGAAAGCTATGGTAGGGTACTTCATTTACTATTATTTTTGGTGGGTAACTGACTGCTGGACTGTCCTCCACACTCCACCAACCCCCCACCCTCACTTTCCACTGTCCACCACCAGCACTTCTATCCACCCCCACCCCCAGTTTTTTGTCATTGTGCGTTTATCTGTTCAGTTGAATTTCTAAGACTGAATGCCTTAGTTCACAATACAGTCACCACAATGAATTCAAACTGTCCTATAACCACCCCACACTAAACCACCCCTGCCCCACTTTCTATAGGCCCCATCTTCAATTTTTGCTGATCATTTGTGTGACTTAGTCAGCAGTACCACTTGAAACTGTTCCACAGCTGCCCCACTGAGAAAAAAGCTTAGCTGCTGGTGCAAGTATTACTACATGTCCAAATAACATAACTACGACAGTATAGATTGGTGGGGAATGCTCTGTGTGTGCTCACCTGAGATTCACCTCCAAGATTTTTAACATCAGTTTTCATCCGCAGAACCATTTCCAGAACTGTAATTGAAAAAAAATTATCAATTTCAAAAAATCGTTCAGTCCAACAGCTAACACAACCTGAAACCAAACAGTGTTGGTGGTTCAAATGCATATGCACACAGGCAAACAAACACAGTTCATGGCAAATGCTTCACTGCTCCCAGAAGAAAAAATCATGTAATCCAACAACTAAACACCTCTCGAAACCAAACAGCCTTGATGTTTGAAATATATACACAAGCGCGCACACACAGATCATGCTAAATGCTTCACCACTCTTGGACGAAAAAACATCGAAATTAACGTGAAAAACCACAACTCGTAAACAATGAATCGTAATGCAACATACATAGGAAATTAACGAAAAGCATTGTAGTAACGTCACACAGCTACCGGAAATAAAATTCACTCACCACCATAACACTGTGTTCTCTTCGGCATGTGGTAGCAAACAAATAACACCAGAACCACCACTACCTCTTTCCTCTGAAACCTTTCCTCCACCCCATCCATCCCCTAGGCCTTGCAGAAGTAGAAGCAGTTTTTTTGATCTGTTCCAGAACCTGTTGCCGGTGGTACACAAAGAGTTCCACCAAAGTCAGATGAAGTTCTTTGTTCTGTGAATGTATTTATCAGCCCCTGGAACAACAACCAGATTCCAGAGAACTCTCCAGAACGCTTTTTCTGACGACCGCTGCCACCACACACCCCTGACTGCTGTAGCTGCAAGCAGGCAGTGTGGCTACAGTCGGAGGCAGAATTTCCAGCGGAGCACTTGGGTTGGGCAGTGAGCACTATCGATGCAGACAACATCAACACATACAAAATAAGTCACCGCTCCAATGGGGTAGAGAACAAAGTGAAGAAAGAAGGCTGCATGTTGTTTGTCTAAAAAGGCAGCTGCAGCCACCCAAGAGAGACAATCACACCACACCACCAGTAGTTGCCCCCACAGGCGCTCGCTATTCTGAGAGAAACATTTCAGTGTAAACAGTTGTATTGAACATAAATACACCACTTATAAACAAGAATCTATTAAAAAGCACAACTGCACCGATGTTAAAATAATTTTTACACGTTAATCAGTGCAGTCCATTTTGTTTTAGTTTTATGAGCGAAGTCGTTATAGTTAGAGGGCACTCCTCATGCATAAGGCCACTACACTCCTTTCAGATGATTGAACTGTCAATATAGAACGGCATCTATACAGTTATTTTTGCATTCAACTACAGGATACAATTCACGTCTCTCTCTCTCTTTCTCTCTCTCTCTCTTTCTCTCTCTCTCTGTCTGTCTTTCTCTTTCTACGCCTCCTATCATTTTGTGACTTCCATTGATGTGAAAAAACCACATACCTGCTACCAATTACAGATGAGCAGGCTGCAGAGGTCGGAGTTCTATAGTGATACATCTGACAGATTTACTATCTTATCTCACATCTCCTATATATGTCTATCATTCATAAAATCGAAGTAGCTTCCACTATTAGGCTGCGAAAACTACTGACCACTGCTGAATGTCCTCGCATTTTGAAACTTCCAAGGGACGAAACAAAAAGTGACAACTTTAAACTCTGAAGAAACATCTATGTTAACCGATTTCTTTCAGTTTGATGGACACATCACATTATTTGTGAGCGTCCCTGGTGTTCAAATCAGAGTCTGTGAATAAATTGTCATACATGTGGGTATTACAAACATTTCGGACAGGTGAATTAACATCACAGAGCACAGCCTTGCACACTATCTGTTCATATAACGCAATAGCCCAATCATTTTACGTTCGGCAACAAGAAGCTATAATTAAAGAGAATGTTGTTTATACACTATGCCAGATACCATTTTACCATTTCAATGGTACATCGAGGTGGCGTTTACGAAATATAAAGAAAACTGTCTGGATGAATCGGCCACTGCCGTGGCTGATGCAAGCAGACGTCTCAGCCACCTAGCAGTCAAAGGCCCTAAAATCTTACCAAGGGCATGTGTTAAGCCGGTTGACGACAAAATAAAGCGAGACACCAGGTCACTCTACAGAAAAAAGAAGAATCACATGTGTCATTTTTCCTAAAATATGCAACTGAGAGCGCTGTGTCCCCTACCAACCAGAGATGTCTCCACTTGCGTTCCCTGCTCTGCGACACGAAGTTCCTTGGAACAGTTGTATTTAATGTCCAGTTATCTTTTTTAACCTACCATCAATTAAAAAAACAAAATTACATCCCTTACAACCGGACTTAGTTCTACCCACGTCATTTTCTTTGCACATGTCTTAACACTAACTACAGTAACTTTACATTCCAACAGAACATTTCTGATTATCATTTATTGGTGTATAGCGTCGAAACATTATGGAATTCTCATACTCACAACAGCTAAGTGTCGTTTCACGCTGCCCAATAGCAATATCCTTCCGTAACATCGTGGTTGTCACATACCTAGCAGGCCGGTGTGGCCGAGCGGTTCTAGGCGCTTCAGCCTGGAACCGTACGACCGCTACGGTCGCAGGTTCGAATCCTGCCTCGGACATGGATGTGTGTGATGTCGTTAGGTTTTTTAGGTTTAAGTAGTTCTAAGTTCTAGTGGTCTGATGACCTCAGATATTAAGCCCCATTGTGCTCAGAACCATTTGTCACATACCTGTCGAGGAATAAAGTGTTTAATTACAATTAAAAACCCTCATGTCTCTTACTTATTTTACATACGTTTCTGCACGATAGTCGGCATATGCAAGAGCAGATAGTGCTGACACGCTATTACAGAAAGAGTAACTTCGGAGGGTCTAGCTAACTTCTGCGAGAACATTATCTCACCCCCAGACATCTCACCCCCATGAGGTTTCACGACTTCACTTCCGCAAAATGATTTAACATACAGGCCTTCGATTCAGTCAGAATCGAGGAGAGGCCACTATTTAACAAACCTGCTACACTTACCGACTGGGTGGGGGCATCCTTTTTTCTGTTTTTGATTATTCCACAGTGTCTTTTAAATACAATCAACATAGTGGCGTCTTATATTTGGACGGTCAAGTTGTAGCTCGTCATCTGAGTTTGCACCAGTACATTCGAGCCTTATGCTACACATTTTGACGTATGTTTACACACATAACTATCATACGCAGATCACACGAATTTGTCGACTAAGGCATCATTCGTATATACCAGAGTATGAATGTTGATAGATGGATGACTGTGCAGCATGTCCGTTTGGATTAATTCTCGGAAGTATACCAAACAGTCTTCTATGCCTGTGCAGTTCAGCTATTCATGTATCGCAGAATATCGATCACAATACAGAATTTCCGTGGTCGCAAAAAGTGTGACATCCTGTTTTCACAAGTCGTATCATGCATTCTGACATGTCAAATACTTTCCTACGAATTGTTGTTAAGTATTTGTCGGAAAAATCTAAGCTCTCCATCAATTTTATTTATTTAGTTATTTATTTATTTTACGACGAAGACAAAGATCCTGATTTCTCCCTTTCAGTTCAGACACGACAGTTCTGTCACGACCAATAACATGGGCACAGAAAACTGCAATTATCACTCCTACAACCTTTTGTAAGACACCCATCATGCTGAAAGATTTTTTGTTAAATATGCTTCTCAGAGCCTCCACAAATGAAAGAGGTTTCTCACCCTGCAGGTGGAGGACACTTAACACACAGCTGCGGGCAGAACAAAAATGGGGCTAACTGTAAGCTACCGTCCCCTATACACAATCACGGTAGGATTATATCGTAGGAAGGCTGTAGCCAATTTTTCCTCCTCTCCTTGTTATGCAGTGGCTGGAGCACACATTACTTATCAAAAAATTCTCTCGGTGTTGCACCTTACATATTCGTCCCGAGTGTATTGATCATTCCTATTTTGATGATTTGACGGCTTATATATGTATAGCTCCATGAGTGTGTTCGTCGCTGTACGTATTAGATTCCTCCTAATTTTCTGTAACCAGCGCACCTAGAAAGGGTAGTTGTCCCTGTCTTACCTCCATCGTAAATTTTATTTCGGTGTGGAGACTATTGTGGTGTCCTAGGAAGTGACAGAGCTGTTCCTCACTATGAAGGTATCATCGATGTTCACCCGTCGCTGAAACTGCTTATAAGCCAACTAGAACGAATTCGGTAAGCTGCTGTGCTGTCTTTTAGGAAATTTATGGATTTTATAAGTCTTTTATGTGGGAAATATACGTACCCTCAATCATATTTCCCGTGTCAGTCGTACTTATTAGTAGTAGTAGCGGTTTCGATAGATGCGGCCATGCCTCACTAAGAAACAGAGCGAGGAAAAACGACAAAAATATTTTCGTAAGCTGACACATTGAGTTACCACCCATGTCACGGTTCATTAAAATGCACACGAAGAAACAGTGACATCTTACGAGGAGGGAAACACCACGATCAGTAGCCAAAGAAGATGTAAAAGCCTTACTGCAGTAGAGTCACCACAGACCTGGTAGCCTCCCTCGCGCACACAGAAGTCATGGTCTGATGTTAGGTAGTCATGCCGACATCTAGCATAATATAGCAATTTCGTCCTGACATCACATCTCTGGAGTACCCTCACCTCAAACCGCTAAGGAAAATATGTGTAGTATCAGTCCACTCTCCTACAGAACGCGCTAGGGAATGGCTCAAGTCTGTTAAATGCATTGATCCTTCTCCTCAACACTTGTGGAATAACATTACTTTTGAGAAACAATCCCAATTCAGTAATATCAATATTCGACTGCATGTGTAAGAACACTGTTCGGGATTGCGGGACATGTGTTTCACGTGCATTTCTACAGCGCTTCCGTATAATGCTTATATTGTCTTCGTTGAAGTACACGTTACAAACTCCCATGTAGTTTACAGCTGGGGAACTAAATCTGAATGCCAACAGAGCATCATTTTGAAGCTTTTCTCGATCTTGAGTGTCTGGACACCATCACTTCACCTCAATCAATTAACAACATTTCATGCTACATTTTTCTAATTTTATTTATTCACAGTCAATTTACGTAATTCTGTAGGTTTTCGCGATTTTACACATTTCGTCGTATTTCCCTCAATTTTACTTATTTCCCATCAGTTTCTCGTAATTATGCCAGATCTTCCTCGAATTTTACCGATTTTATGTCGTTTTCCACATTTTTTGATAGTTTTCCGTGTTTATATGGTCATTTTGCTGACATACCCATGCGCTATTTGATTTTGTACAAGAATATTTGCCTGTGTTATATTCCAGCTTACTAAATAATTCTAAGAATTCCCCTCCTCCCAATGATCTATATGCATGTATTCTGGAGAGGACGATCATGAAAGGTACAGTAACACTCACTTCATACCTAAAAGAGGCTCAACGCGTGGTGCAGATGGTGGATGTATTGGAAACTCAAAGTCCGGAAACTATTCCGTGTACTGCTCCAAAAAATACTTCAGAGAGCTTGTCTGCAGACTCATGTAGTGCTGCACTTGCTAGAAAATTAAAGTCTGGAAACAGTTCTACATGTTTATTTGACTTCCACTTGATTCTGTAGGGATTTACAACAGTACGCTGACACGTGTACAAAGTTGATTTGTGTTGTTGCTCCGGTATTTTTCCCATAAGTATGTGCTATTATTGCTTGCCAGATTACCTTCGCTACTTTTGTTTATACGTTTCAACTCTGATACGTACCCACAGCCCTGACACTACCACCACAAACTGTAGATTTCTTTTTTTTTTTAACTAGTAATAAGTTATTCATTAGTAGACAGTGCGTCGACTGGACTTAACACCATCATTTATAGACGATCAGTTAGCAGGTGATGCGTTTGAACAGCAACAGTTCGCCGCTAACAGCTCTACACACACACACATACAGATTTTGCTTGCATATTACCAATCGCGAAGTCTCGATTTCAACCCCTGTACGTTATTTTCGTTACTATTACAGCTCTGCAAATAGTATACTCCTCTCAGTAGAAAATAAAACGTGACGGGGAGGATGGTGGAGAGTAGAATGGTGATTGCAGACCGGTATGAACACACTCTGGTGACTGTATATTGTGAACTAGGGCAGTCAGTCTTCGAACTTTAAATGAGCATATACACATGCGATCAGAAGAAAGAGGAGGTGGGGTGCTGCTTAAAGTGGGGATAGGGGGCGGTGGAAAGCAGGGGCGGGGGTGGAGGAGGTGGAGTTCGTAGGACAGTCCAACAATCATTTTATTGCCAAAAATAATAAATAAATTACACTAACCTAACCTTACTTCCTGACAGCTGTACAGAGATTGACCATTTCCCAACATTTGGAGCGGAGGAGCGGTGACATGGGGGGGGGGGGGGGGGGAGAGAGATGGGAGAGGTGAACAAAACCCAGTGGTGGATGTAGTGCGAATCAGATCAGTCGGTCGCTCACATTGAGGTGTACACACACTCATCTCTGGGTTAGGTTACTGTATGAAACGTCCCCTTAGAAGAATTTATACAAGACTGTGCTTAAACTAACACACAATGTTTTTAGCGCAACGCAATCTGACTATCAAAGATCCCTGCAAAAGAATGGCCCTGAGTAACATTAAACTATACCTTTCAGAAATCACTTACCTCACAAAAATCTTCGTTACTCGAACTACTGCAATACAGCGAGCGCCACTACTGCCAGCTAAATAAAAGATTCACACTACTGAAGGCACTAACTACTGATAGGGATAGTTAGCTAATGAAAGATTTTAATAGAGAACAAACACTGTATTTACCTTAATAATCATAATATATATAGCAGTTCAATTTCAAAACTTCCGCCATCTCTCTCCCCACATCCACCACTGCTGGCGGCTCACCTCCAACTGCCCAACGCTACGCGCTGTTAACATCCAGCTGCCCCTCTACAATGGCAGACAACAATGCAAACTAGCCACAGACTGCACACAGCACAGCCAGTGATTTTCATATAGAGCACTACGTGGCATTACCAATATAAAAATCTAAATAGCCTACTTATATATCCCCCATGCTCCCCACAAAAAATTTTACAAATTTTTTTGGCCAGTGGCCAATAATGATTTGATAAAATTTTTTTATAATTACATTAACAAAGATATCCAATGCACACACTTATTTATACAATGCTGGTCAAAAGCTAAAATTTTCTCACAGTCCATAAAGACAGTCCAGATTGTTCATCATAATAGTAATTAAAGTTTTTTTTCACAAAGTCTCATTAGTAAAAGAAATTGCACACAGAAGTAGTGGATTTCCATGCAGTCTTGAAGAAGTAGTGTTGTCCTTCCAACGGAAAGACAGTGCTGACACTTGACATGCTGAGAGGTAATGGGCCGCAACAGAGCAAACCTACAGCAGAGTCATTCGACATTTTGAAGAAGATTGGTAGGTAGGTCATCACAGAGTAGACCCATTGTAGTCCTGGTAGAGATTGTGGTATTGGTGGGCCACCAGAGGTGCAGACCCACTGCAGTCCTTGTAGAAATTGCGGACAGGCCCACTATAGTCCTGGTAGAGATTGTGGTATTGGTTGACCATCAAAGATGCAGACCCACTGTAGTCCTTGTAGAGATGGCCAGCAGCCATCTGTTGCGACTGTGCAGGTGCACAATCACCATCGAAGAGTCTTGCAGAGAAAATAGCAAGTCCATAATCACCACTTGTGCACTCACAAAGTTTTTTGGAATTGTCCTTAGAACGAGCAATGCTGTTATCCAGTCCCTTGCTGAATTATCAACACACATGCAAACACTAACAGTCCCTACTTCTCACATATTGTCCATATACTATGACCAACAGAAACGTGTGCAGTGAAATGGAACTTACAAGTTACTTAATTTGATTAACTGGTGTCAATTACAATATTATAACATAAGAATACAATTACAAAGATACAAAATACATCATTAAAAACATAACAATACAGATAACATTTGTAGTAATACAGGCTTTACAAAAGAATAGAAATAAACATATACATCAGTGTTACAGGAATTATGACATAAGTACATACATAAAAGATCAGAAGAACGTTTGAAACATCACCTTCACATGTGAGCAACCAAACAGTATAAATAATGTCTAAACATCTTTACAAAGTAAATAACAGAATATTAGAAAATGTCTACAACATAGCTCTCATCAGCTAAACACATAAAGACAGGAAAAACACAAATACACAAGGGTACACAAACATATAGAGGGATGACACAAAAGGAAAGGACAGGGTTTGTTTTACTGTAGTATTTTGCAAACAAAACTTTCTTTACTTCTCGGAGATCTCCCTTCATTCATCATTATTCCCAAAAAGTCCTATCTATACCTCCTTCCTGTATTCTATTCATATTTCTTTCAAAATAATTATTTCTGATTGTACAATACTCATTTGGGCCCAAATCTTTTTCATGTAACTTCGCAATGCATTCTTTACCTATTCTCCATAGTCAGTTTCTTATATAGTCTACCCCCTCTTAAGCTAACTTAAATCTACTGAGCTCAGATGCTAAACTAAGGGACGAGGCAATGCAGCATCACGTAAAACAATTAACGCAAACAGCAATGACAAAAAAAATGGAAAATCGCAAAGCAAGCTACAGTAAATCTAAATTACCAAGCAATGCAACATTACAAATAATATGAGCCAATGTGCAGCAACAATAAAAATAAATCAATAGTAAAACTAGCTTAACAGAGTAATACAAAGTGAAATTTAGTAGCACTATGCCTGGTAAACAGCAGCAGAAATAACTTATATCTAAACATGACATAGCTCAAGCAGTGTGAGGTAAGTGATTTGTGAAAGGTATAGGTTAAAGTTACTCAGGGCCATTCTTTTACAGGGATCTTTGATAATGGACTGTGAGAAAATTTTAGCTTTTGACCAGCATTGTATAAATAAGTGTGTGCATTGGATATCTTTGTTAATGTAATTATAAAAAAATTTTATCAAATCATTATTGGCCACTGGCCAAAAAAATTTGTAAAATTTTTTGTGGGGAGCATGGGGGCTATATAAGTAGGCTGTTTAGATTTTTATATTGGTAATACCACGTAGCGCTCTGTATGGGAGTCACTGGCTGTGCTGTGTGCGGTATGTGGCTAGTTTGCATTGTTGTCTGCCATTGTAGTTAGGCAGCGGCAGCTGATACCAGTCCCGACTGTGTAAAGAATTCAGTGATTAACCAGAACTTTATGACCAACTAATAAACAGCATATCCAACTTTGGCTTGGATAACAACGGTGACACGCCGTGGCATGGTAGCAATGAGACCTTGGTAGGTCACTGGAGGCAATTGGCACCACGTCTGAACACAAGTCACGTAATTCCCATAAATTCTGGGGAGAGGGGCGATGAGTTCTCACGCCACGTTCAATCACATCCCAGATGTGTTCGATCGGGATAGATCTGGCGAGCTGGGAGACCATGACATCAATTGGAACTCACCACCGTGTTTCTCGAACCATTGCATCAGAATCCTGACCTTGTGACACGGTACATTATCCTGCTGAAAAATACTACTACTGTCGGGAAACATGGTCGTCATGAAGGGGTGTATGTGGTCTGCAACCAGTGTACGGTACTCCTTGGCCGTCATGGTGCGTTGCACGAGGTCCACTGCACCCATGGATGCCCATGTGATTGTTCCCCTGAGCATAATGGAACCGACACCATCTTGTCTCCATCCTGCAATACAGGTGCCATGGAGGTGCTCCACTGGAAGACGAAGGATTTGCGACCTCCCATCGACATTGTGAAGAAGCTATCGGATTTCATCAGACTATGCAATGCTCTTCCAGAGCGACATCGTCCGGTGCCGATGGTCACGTGCCCATTTCAGTCATAGCTGTCAAAGTCGTGTTGTTAACATTCGCACATGCACAGGTCGTCGGCTGCGAGGCCCATCATTAAGAGTGTCTGGTGCACTGTGTGATCAGACGCACCTGTACTCTGTCCAGCTTTAAAGTCTGATGCTAGTTCCTCCACCGTTCGCAGCCTGTCCTGTTATACCAGCCTATGAGGTTCGACATCTGCCATGAGGGATAACCGCCCAGCCACATGACGTCTGGACGTTGTTTCGCCAGGTGTTGAAGACACTCACCACAACACTCCTCGAACACCTGGAGAGTTTCTTTTTTGTGGGTCACTGTAATTTCACTGGTCCGCCACGAATTCACCTCCTGTCCCAACCATCTCAGAGAAGCACATGCAACCTACACCCTCAATTATTTGCTGGATGTATTCTACTTACATTAGAAAATTTTATTTTATGTGATGAACCGATAGCCATTTAAAGGAACAGGGCTCTTATTTTACTTGTACTTGGTTGAACTAGAGACGTTGAAAAATTCGGTGCTGGACTGTTATTCGAATTCGTATCTCCTCTTTCGAGCATCTGAATCTCTCAGAACAGTATAGTTCAATCGTTTCGTTCCTTTTCCCAAGACTGCAATCTTCTCTAGGTCTCCTTCAAAGGTAAGTATGTGGGTCCGAATCCTGATCCAGTAAAAAAAGTATTCATAATTTCATTTCAAGCCCTTTCACGTGCACACCGGCCTGCCAGTGAAAATTAACGTGCATTTTTAATGTCTGTTCATGTGTTGCCAACAATTTCTGGTCAGACACGCACACGTCTTACTGTTGGTGAGTAAGCAATTGATACTTAAGCTATATTCGTGGACGATAAAGAAGAACGATAGGTGTGCGGTTCGATTGTCACTCAGGCGACAGATTCAAACACCTAGCAGCTGGTAAGAAAAACCGATAAGTAACATTTGATTTTACCTAATTAACAATCCGATTACGTGTTGGGTTCGTATCTCCTTCACAGAACTTCACATCATGCGCTTCATCTTTAAATGCATACACACTTTGTTACTTCTGTATTGAGGTATATCAGACATCTTTCGTGGTTAGTTAACAGGGATCAAAGGTTCTTGATAGGAGTCCCGGTTTATTACAAAAACTGTCGTCTTTTATTTTCAAGTTTAAAAGTGGTTACTGATATTGGCGAAAATTTCGGTAATTCATGACTCTTCGTGGCTAGTCAGCAATATGATTTGATTAGATTAGATTAATACTTGTTCCATAGATCATGGATACATTTCGTAATGATGTGGAACGTGTCATTTTAATGAAATATTTCTTTACATACCAGTATTCAATTTCTTTACAACAATTTTTTACCCTCTCTCTCATTCTTTTTTATCTTTATCTCTCTCTCTCTCGCTCTCTTCTCTCTCTCTCTCTCTCTCTCTCTCTCTCTCTCACACACACACACACACACACACACACACACACACAAACACACACACACACACACACACACACATTCTCTTTATTTTTATTTGTTTGTTGCGCTGGACTGTCGGCGAGGCTCGAAAACGTCCGTGTATGACTTTCTTAGTTTTGAGTACACTTACGAAAGAAATATAAAAACAACAATGAGAGTTACTGATTTACGATGCTTAGTTAGCTGTCAGTTCTGAGTATTATTAGTAACTACGCTCCAGTCCCTAAACCTAGTTACAGAAATGCGAAACAGACGCATTACGTATTCCAGGCCGTAGCAGCCGCGTCCTTTAGACGCCAGCTATGGTCACTTCCCAGCCCGCTGTAGGATCACATCGGTTCGTCTTCTTCCTGCTGGTACTGCAACTGAGATTTGCAACAAGGCAAGGTATGTTTGGCAACACTGTGATCGACGAGTTACTTTCTGGTGTGCACGGAATTAAGCCTCAAAGTTCACTCGATTTTTCCTGTCATTTCCATTGCATAATCTGAGTTATTATCGCTCGAGGTGTAACAGAAAATTGTAAATTTGCTGTTTTCAGCCCAGGAAAGCCGTTGCACGTGGAAATCGCAACTAATCTCATC
This sequence comes from Schistocerca cancellata, assembly GCF_023864275.1. NCBI lineage: Eukaryota > Metazoa > Arthropoda > Insecta > Orthoptera > Acrididae > Schistocerca > Schistocerca cancellata. The sequence goes on along the minus strand of NC_064628.1, from coordinate 167,823,668 downwards.
CTTTAAATAGCGGTTTACTAGTTCAAGCCACTATTGGTCTTGGAAGAGGAAAGCACATCCAAAATACCTCTTTGCCAGCTCTGTGGTGACGTGCTGACCTATGAAAAAGTGTCTGTTATGGCTCGCGGTTCCAATTTCGCTGAATGTAAAGTTTTTATCCCTTCTGTGAAAGAGCTACAAGCAATCAGATCAAACATTGATAAGCAAATCGCAAGAAAATACTTTCAGCTCATAGTGCAGTGGTGAAAAACTTACAATGCTGCACAACAGGTAATGCCTCTTTCCGCTGCTGACAAGCAAATTTTGGGTTTCTAGGAATACATAACTTTACTTATGTAATGCCACATTTGCATACCTGTTGAGTATGACACAGCATACCAATTAAACACAGACCCAATCGAAATCCAAGCGAGCAGTATTTCACTAAATCGTGCCGAAAGAGGCACGCTTGTGTACAGATACTCAGTTCTATTAAAACAGACTTTCGTCGTAAGGTTATCGTGGGTAGTTTTATTTCATTTCTTATAATACAGTGCACAATTTTCGTAAGGTTTCCTTTAGTTTTGTTAAAACAATACTAAACATGAGAGAGAAATTAATCATCAACAATATATGCGAATTCTCTGGTGTTATCTGTAACAGTCTGACAATGTACATGAAGTTTTTTGATTACATGCATGTAGCAAACTTCTCATTTAAAGCTGACAAACAAGGTTTGAAGAGGAATAAGATGCTACTACCAGACGACAGCTAATGTAGAAAATACTTTTCTCACTATTTTGGCATGATGCGTTCTCCCCATACATAATACAAAAGCTTCGAGATGCATCTGCTGCCTGGCCGTCAATTAAACCTGAAAAGAACAAAATGTCACAGAAGTTAGCCCTTTTTCCACATGCGAGTATTTTGGGTTGAGAAATGAAGGGAATTATGTTCGAAGTTCCATTAAATTGATAACTTCAGCAGACAGCAGAATTGCGTTTTTAAAAATGTAGCAGCGAATGTACTACAACTCGCGATGTCTTATCTACGGAGCACGAGGCTTATCGTTACGCTATTAGCTGTCACGAAGCTACAGTACCTCCAGTAGTCAATAACAGTTCCTCCAGAACTTCCGCATTCCACACTGCTGTGAGATAATGCAGATGGCTGGATCTGGACTTCTGAGAGCCAGACAGTTATAGCTTTTCTTTTGCACTGCCCGACGTTTTCAACAAACAGATAGGGCATTAAAGTAGCTCAAATGAAAGGAACACTTCCTATTTATATTTCTGCATTCTACACTGTTGGCAGTACTGTGTAGGTGGCAGTTACGTGATTTTATTTCGGTGATTACAAAATAGAGTCCAATGTACGCACTGGGTATCCGAGGCAGCTAGTTCATGGCGATTCGGTGAACCAAGTAAATGAATGTACTGAACATGCTGCAAACCACTACAGGGAGCCGGTGTGACTGAATTCTCATCGAGTGTGCCGCATAGGTGTGATGATAGAAAAATGAGTCACAGAGCAGAGGATTTGGTGGTCTGTTGGATTGAAGATAGGTTCATATACTGACGGTCTATGTTCGATTCCAACTTCTGTCGAAGCTTTTCGATAGGGAGAGACAGATTCTATTCGCTTCTGGCTACGCCAAGTGAAGAAGGTATAATGGCATTGTGGTCTGAAATTCACATTAAACATGATATTCTTTCCCTACCAAATAGAAGTTATGTTCAACCACAATAAAGTCAGGAGTGGCGACATGTAGAAACTGTATCACCAGTATCCTTTCTTATATTAGTTATTTATTTCTAGTGACGAAACAAACGCTATGTAGGGTCACAGGACACTTATTCCATCTTTTATTTGAGCTTCTGTATGACGATAAAATTGGTTCTCAACTGGGAATGCAACTCAGACCGCCCTTAACGCGGAATTTGATCCCTTCGTGACAATACAGCTCGACTAAAATTTGTTGTTTTTTCAAAACTGCAGATTCCTCAACATCTCCACATACTGCGCGTGAATGGGTTCGAATCCTGGCCCGGCACTAACGTTTTCATTATGAATTATCAAGCTCTAGCATGAGAACGCCTATCTGCTGGTGGATAATAATTTTGATTTTTAATGCATTTTCATTCGTTGTCAGCACTAACGATATCGGACGTTTTAGACTCCCAGTGAGAAATATAACTATTTGAGAGATCACTGTAAGTTCAAGGATGTTATTCCGAGCAGCTGGTGGAGAAAAATTCTGTAGCTGACGTCTGTTTGTGTGTAGTCACCAACGATATGTGTGGGGTTCGATTCCCAGTCAGCACTGAACTCTTCGTCACATTATTTCTAGTTCAAACATGCTCACATGTCGCTGCTGGTGTAACAAACCCATATTTGAAGTTCGCTTTCTCTAGAATATAACAGCGATAGGAGCCGGGTTGCAGTCCTGGGAAGGAAAAAATTAATGTTTCGTCTCGTCATTTCAGTTAAAACATCTAGCTATTGCCGAGAAAATCCGATATGTCACAGTTGATTGTGCTTCGATAACAATCCGATTAGGTTCTGGGTTCGAATCCCTGACCAACACAAAGTTTTACCTCACGACATTTCAAGTAAGTTACTCGTTAAGAAGCAATATTTAACATCTCTCGTAGTTCGTTAACAGGGACAATAGGTGCTTGGTAGGTATTCGGGTCCGTTAAAAATGTTTACGTTATATAATTTAAAGTTGATATTTGCTAACTGATATTGTCTAAAATCGAAGTATATTACTCTCTGTATGCCTAGTCACGAATGACTGTTAGTTTCCGTCAGTCACGAAATCTTAGTCTGCATGAACTGCGTTTGAATCCATATGCTGAACGAGACGGTTGGTCGTGTCATCTGAAGTTCATACATATTCTCAACTAGCTGCTCGTGAATAACTTAAGTTTTTAGTGTAATTTTGTGTTAAATAACAAGTACGGTATGTTACTCTGAAGACGGAATCATGAATACGGCGAACTTACTACGTGCATTACCTATCTGACATAATAATGAGAGTGGTAACATTTCAGGTATGTCATTTATTGCAATAAATGTGAACTTACAAGCCTTAGGGACAGTCTTATCTGTGATAAGGTGTTCCCTGATATTTCTAGTATCGTAGTATTACTTTACATCTTGAGTTATTGCGATACAGAGCAGTGTTTTCTAATGGTGACTTGTTTGAACTATTGTCAATAGTCAAACGACTGTACCAAGAAGCGAATAGAGGACCTGCTAGACAGCTGCGTTATTTGGGTTGCATGCGAATCAGGCGAAATGCAAGGTCATTCGGATATTTTTGAGCATGACTGCACATCACATCTACCGATTTCGGTCCCATTAGGAGAATTCCTTCGTGATGCGTCGTTTCTTTTTTTTTTTTTTTTTGCCTTAGAGTGTTTTTGCAAAGTGGAAGAGATGCTAAAGGACCTAGAGCTCCAGAATGCTTGTCCCCACTATGTGGACCAGAAAATACTATACAAGACAAATAATATGCAACATTCTGTTGTTGGCTACAAACTATCCAGGAGTATTCCTTTAGCCAATCCGATCAGAGCTATCTTTCTTGTACACCGTTTGCTCTGGATATGCATAAATACCCGGTGCTTCTGAGAACTGTTTCAGACATTCGTACTACCCTCGTCAGTGAGTACTTTCCCTATTACATAAGAATATCAAATTGATTTTCAGTAGAAATAGTGTATGTCCTAGCCACTTCCACTAGCGCTGGTTCGGACTAGGTAATATAGCAAACAAAAAATTCAGTTTGTACGCGAAACAGAGAATCATACATAATCAAATCAACAACTTACCAATAACTTCGAAACTAGTCTTCAGGGTTATTTAAAAGCGGCCAGTAATCCGTTAAGGGGTTAAAATAATATTCATAAATCAATATGAACAGTTTTTCTCTTATCATGGGACCGACTTTGAAATCGTGAAATAGTCGACTATTCCTTGTAAAAATTACATATTTTCTAACTTACTTGGCCGAAATGTATAAAACAGCCGATTTTGTTTCGTGATTTCGAAGTTGATTTTAGGTAAATAACGTTGTATAAAATTATGAAATTCGCGGCAGCGGCGGGCTCGTGAAGAAAGCTAGTTTATAAAGGGTTCAAAACCGAACAACGCTGATGACTGATTTTATATTACATTATCTATGTTAAATATTACTTCACGCTGGCCATTGTACGGCAAGTGGAGGCGGTCGAGTGCTCAGAGTCCAGTCGACTGCCATCTACATCACACCGGTCGAATAAAATGCCACTAACTGTGTTAACATGAATTTTATTTAAGTACATAGAAAAATAATCAGAAGGATGTATGTAATGAAAAAATATTCAAATGTGTGTAAATTACTAAGGGACCAAACTGCTGAGGTCATCGGTCCCTAGACTTACACTCTACTTAAACTAGCTTACACTAACTTATGCTAAGAACAACACACACACCCATGCCCGAGGGAGGACTCGAACCTCCGGCCGGAGGGGCCGCGCAATCAGTGACATGGGTACGTAACGAACCTTAAGTGGACAGTGATAACTTGTTGACATAGTTTCCAGGTATGTGTTCATGTACACTCGATTTGCCCTATTCTTTCTTTCTTTTCAGGAAAAAAGGGGAAAAAAGAACGAAGATCTGGTTGTTTACCTGTCGATGGTATTTTTTCAAAATATGACAAAAACAAACACAAGGACGCCGCGATAAAAATTAAAAACACCTGCTAACTCACACTGTTGTGTTAAGTGGAACAAATCATACATGGAAGGCCTATGCGTATAGCAGCAGTGGGCACACCCTCGCAAACAGCACACTTGTGTGTCAAATGCGACCCGCGACGCTGTCGCAGGAGCACGGTTGGCGGTGGTAGCGGGGCGTGTGTGTGGCTGCATCTCGAATGAGAGGGGTGCAGTTTAAGAATTCATTACGTAAACAGCGTCTTATAGAAATTTAAAATTTGAAAGCATATCTACTCCAATTCGGTTAAGTAATGACAGGTGATGAAAATTGTACTGTAGGTAATATAGAACCAAGAAAATAGGATAACGTCTTCTTCAAGAAGAATGGGTATTCCAACAGGGAGGTAGATCGTGCATTACGGCCTAGACTGACACCCAGGACGGACAAGTATCGACACTAACCCAAGGGGAAAGTATTCTTAGCATTCATTAGTAAGGTCACTGATCACATTGGAAAAATTTTGAGCAAGTACGATGTGGAAACTGTTTTCAGACCCACTACGAAAATAAAAGAATGTTTAAGATCCGCAAAAGATAAACGACATCCTCTAGCTACAGCAGGTGTCTATAAAATTCCGTGCAGTTGTGGAAAGGTCTATATAGGCATAACAAAAAGAAGTGTCAACACCCGTCTGGGTGAACATAAAAGGAACTGCGGCCTCGGACATATTGATAAATAGGCTGTAGCGGAACATGTGTTTCAGGGAGGTGATCATGAAATAAAGTTTAGTGAGACGACCGTCATAGCAAAGACGTCTCATTATTATGCGCGAATGTACAGAGAGGCCATTGAGATTGGCAAACAGTGCAATAATTTTAATAGAAAAGATGAAGGCATTAAGCTGGATAAGGTATGGATGTCAACATTGCAGTAACCGTGACAATAGATTAACTTCAATTGAGAAAGTTGGCAATATCAGAGACCATAGCACAGCCGACGTCACATGATTAACAGCGGCGCCCTTTGGATGGCTTATATATACGGCGCCCACTCGTGCTCTCGTTGCAATTCGCCAATTGTCCTAGGAGGATGGCTTCCTCAGCCGAAGGAGAAACGTCAGGGGAGAGTCTTATGTATGGACCACGGCATCTCAGCCCGCAAGTGTTAAGTGATGACAATACCTGCCGTGAAAACCTTCATTCTATGATCAATGTCACGTTTAATTTGACATATGTCAGGGATGGATCGCTATGCTTTTGGAGGGCGGGGAGTGGGGGCAGCTTGAACCCCTTAGCCCCCTCCCCCCCATGGATATGCTACTGCTTGCACCATATGTTGTCCATTTTTAATTTGCCACATTAGCCAGTTATGTGAGCAACACATTTGTCAATCTTTTGTGATTCATGCCTTGGATGTGTGCGTAGGACTCTTCTCTTTTCCTAGTTATGTCTGTAATTATTTCAACTTATGTATGAAGTTCATTGTTATAGTGTCTTCTGTATTGTATCTTTAACAGGTATCTTTAACAGGTTCCAAAATTTCGTTTAGTATTTTTTCTGTGATTTCCAGTTCTTCCATCATCACCATCTTTTTCATAGTTGAACACATGTTGCATAAAGTGTTTCCGGCCGAATTACTGTAGAGCAGAGTGTGAGTTCAGCGTTGACAGTTATTGATTTCTTATTATATACGTCGTTGGTGACATAGTATAATGTCTTCATTTTCGTAACTCTTGCATTAAAGGCTTCAGTCTCCGAATTGTCATGTTCAATTATTTGTCCTACATGCTTGACTTTGTCAGTTCTCTCAACTTATCCGTATTTAGTTTTTATTACTCATGTCCTAAATTTGGTTTTCCCATAGAGAATTTGTAGGGGTGGTTTTTGAACTTGTCCTATAAGCAATGTTATTTGTCTAGTGCCTGTTTCCATTGAGTATGAAAAATAGCTAGGTCATCTGCACATGCTAAACCTTCTGTTTGCAGGTTATCCCTTTTGTCACCTAATCTAATAACTCCTCATTGTTTTGGCTTTCTCTTCGCGACATTCTCTATTCCCATACTTTGTGTGGAACACGATTAAAGAACGGTGGAGAGAAACTATCTCCATGGCTCGGTTCAGTTTTGATCTCAAAACTTCACCACTAATTTTCACTTTAGTACTGATGTTTGTCAGCGTTTGTTTCACTAGAGGTGTGGTTGTGCTGTCTAAATCCAGTTATCTCAGTGTTTCAAACAGTGATATCATATTGACTGAGCCACAGGCTTCCCTGAAGCCACCTAAAGTATTACGAAATTGTTATATCTTCTTTCCAGATACATTATTATTGACTTTAAATTGAGAATCTGTTCTGAACATGATCTATTCTTTATAAAACCACATCTGTATTCACCAGTTTGAGAGTCTCGTTGTTTCGTCTTAGCTAATAATGCTTCTGATAAAATTTTGTAGGTAACCGGCAGGAAAGGAATGGCTCTGTAGTTATCTTGGGCGTTAAGATGCCGCCTCATTTATAATAAGTCTTTTTATTATCAAATCACAACCCGTTTCGTGGCCCTGAAAGCCACGTCCTCACGTGAAATGCAACTAGCTAAGTAGCCCGGAAAATGGAACCCAACATTTGTTTTCTGACCAAACCAATAAACAGCTAAATGGAGGTACATCAATAAATCAAAATGGGCTTACGTAGGGATCGAAATCCAATCTATTCGGTGGATTCCAAGAACTTGGGACGCGATCAGTGTTTGTCCGGGTGCAATGATGTCTTCCAAATTGTTCCCACAAAACAAAACTTTCGACTTTGCTTGCTCAAAAAAGGATTGAAATAACGCAGATGCACTTCCGAAAGAAAGACGTTGGTACTGTTACAAGAAAAATGTGCGTATTGACAATCATATAAATTGTTTCCTCATACAGGGGAATTCAGAGGTACTCACAAGTTAAATCGATTTTAGAAAATAAACGTCCACCTCATAGACGAGCCATAAATTTATCAATAAATGAAACCAGAAAAGAACCAATGACTCTTTGAGAAATAACAATAACTTTAAAGTCGGCGCAATGTCTAATTTTCCCGTTCATTGTCTTGTGATAACGAGGGAAGATGCCCAATGAATTGCTGAAACTTCGATTTCTTTCAGTCTGCCGAATTCAGAAGCAACTTTATCGCGAACTGTGTGATGTGCTGGATAAAAGTTTTGTTTTACATTGTCCTTTGTCCTTAAAGTCCGCATGAAAATTCTTTACTTTTCCTAATATGCTAAATAACAAATGCCCATATTTTTCGCACAATTGATGAATGCTGGCCTGAGAAAACTGCGTATCGACAGCATGCGCATTGTCCTGGATATATAAACCAAACAACGCATCCATGCCAAAAACATTTGGAGCAGAGACCGAGTGAATAGCAGCAACGTAGTGGCATTTTTATAAGTGGCTTGCAAAGAGGATATCCTAAGAAAAGAGATACTTTCCCCGTTGTAGACTGTGAGGCGCAGACGTGAATTACGTACCTTGGGAAGTATTGTGATCAATTAATGTCACTGAAATAGTAAAATTTGGTTACAATCCTGTGAAGATATTAAAAGTTAGCAACTATTCCTCTGAACCTAATTGTCAAATGCTACTTCCGGAGCAGGAGGAGAAGATTAGTGTTTAACGTCCCGTCGACAAGCTCGGATTAGGGAAGGATGGTTAAGGAAATCGGCCATGCCCTTTCAAAGGAACCATCCTGGAATTTTCCTGAAGTGATTTAGGGAAATCACGGAAAACCTAAATAAGGACGCTCATCCACGGATTTTAACCATCATACTCCCGAATGCGAGTCCAGGGTGCTAATCACTTGGCCACGTCGCTCGGTCCTACTTCCGGAAGACTATGATCTGTGGGAGACAGAGCATATTACTGCTTGTTTACTTGAGCAGAGCTGATTTGATTCAGTTAAATTTTAGACTGCGCTCGCATCTTTGCGATTCTTGGGCTACCGTCTGAGGTTTTTGTAAGTACTTCCAGGAGAAGCAGGTGAGGATTCAAAATGAGATATCACAATGATTTCCATTTTCTCAAATAACTTTGCGAATACTTCGCGAATCTTTTGCAGGCACACTTGCCATGCCAGTCCCGACTTATGATACTGTCGACGTTCCTCTTGTCAGACGAAACAGTGTTTGCGATCATGCATTAAATAAGATCATCACAAGGCTTCGGAGAGCGTGAATTTCCTTACAAACAGGCTCCCTGCCTCGTGTGCTGTTTGCACCGCTGTTTGCGGCTGCTGTCAACACGTGCCATGCGGGACTGCACCAGCTTAGAATTATCTACTGTCAGCGTTGCAACAACGGGCACGTTAAGGGGGGAAAGGGGGGGGGGCGTTCATAAAAGCACAAAATATTTAAAAGAAGATGCATGAAATCCGCAATTTTGGAGATACGGCAATGAAAAATTTTGTATCATCCCTTACATCAAGATGACTATCCAGGCGCCGTTATTAGATCGGTTACTGCTGCTACAATGCAGATTATCAAGATTTTAGTGAGATTCAACGCGATGTTTGAGTCGGCGCACGAGCGGTGGGACACAAGGTCTCCGAGGTAGATACGAAGTGAGGATTTTCCCTTACGCTCATTTCACGAGTGTACCGTGAATATTAGAAATGCGGTAAAACATGAATTCTCCGAAATAGCTGCGACCGGGAAAAGATCCTGCAAGAACGGGATCAACGACGACTTCAGAGAATCGTTCAACGTGACAGAAGTGCAACCCTTCCCCAGATTGCTGCAGATTTCAATGCTGGGCCATCGACAAGTGTCAGCGTGCGAACCATACAACGAAACATTATCGATATAGGCTTTCGGAGCCGAAGGCTCACCCGTGTACAGTTGGTGATTGCGCGACACAAAGCTTTACGCCACGCCTGGGCCCGTAAACCCCGAAACTGGGCTGTTGATGACTGGAAACATGTTGCCTGGTCGGATGAGTCTTGTCTGAAATTGTATCGAGCGGATGGACGTTTACAGATATGGAGAAAACCTCACGAATCCTTGGAAATTGGATATCAGCAGGGGACTCCTCAAGCTGGTGGAGGCTCTGTAATGGTATAGGGCGTGTGCAGTTGGAGTATATGGGACTCCTGATACGTCTAGATACGACTCTGACATGTGACACGTACGTAAGCATCCTGTCTGACCACCTTCATCCATTCATGTCCGTTGTGCCTTCCGACGGACTTGGCAAGTCCAGCAGGACAATGCGACACACCACAAGTCCATAATTGCTACAGAGCTACTCTAGGAACACTCTTCTGAGTTTAAACACTTCTGCTCGCCACCAAACCCCCAGACATAATTATTATTGAGCATACCTGAGACACCTTGTTCCACGGCTATGTGTGCGGCTTTCGTCGACACCGTGAATACTACCACATACACAGAAAATACAGTATTCACTTGGCACTCTAAGCCTTGTGTCGTTTTTATTGGTGCAAATCATAACCCTGTATCAAGCCCTGTCTGTGGAGAAAGCGTCCAGTTTTGCCAGTCGTAGCGCCACAGTATGGTAGGTAAACTGCTACCATGTTAATTTCCACTTCCTCTTATAACATCTTAATGTGTTGGCAATATGTAAAATTCCCGGCTTCAGACTGAATATGGTCCTCATTGGAAGCCATCATAGTCCTGTCTGTGTAATTTGTCTTCTGGAAGGTATAATGAAAAGTATTTGCATTCAAGTATGGATCGGTCTGGGGAGGCTTCCTGTGCACCAAATGAATCAACAGATCTGCTTTCCACTCAGTTAGTTCGCTCAAGGGAGGTAGCGCTCCACTGCCCTCCATCTCAAGAGTAAATTTGTAGTGGGGACAAATAGCGCAATTCATATTCTCCACCAAGTCAAATGAAAACTAAAATATTGTTTTAATTTTTTTTATTGAACAAAAGTGGAACCAAAGTGGGTCACTTTTCGACATAGTCTTCTTGACGTTCGACATACTTCCTCCAGCGCGTAGTGAGTGCACGGATTCTTCCGAAAAAAAATGGTCGTGCGCGTACCAATTCGTTACTGCCTGCTGCGCCCCTTCATCGGTACATATTTTCTTTCCCCCCATTTCCTCTTTGAGTGGACCAAACATGTGGTAATCACTCGGTGAGATCACCTATTTCAAAGAGCCGCAAAACTTCTTCACATACGGCAAACGTCTCAAATTTTCAGTTCTGAAGTGATCTGCTCTGCCGCCCATCTAGCATTCCCTTTGCGAAACTTAACCACTTCATGTGATGTCCTGAGCCATGATTGATGTTCAGATTTGCGGCTACTTCAGTCACTGTCAGAAGGCGATTTTCCATCACAGTAGTTTCAACTGCTGCAGTATTTTATTCCTGTGCACCAGTTTTAATATACTCTGATTATAAATCTTGTTTTATGTCAAATTAGTCCTTTTTAACGCTGTGTAACTTGTACCAGGATACGACTTCGAGTAATGTCTACCACGAATTGCCTAAACAAATTGTAATACAACATTTCCTTTGTTGAGATGGCTGTGTGTGCACGTTCCGAAACGAATATATTAAAAAAGAAGCAAAAGAAAAGAAACTGCGGTAGGTTTCATACCTTCACTACTGAAAAACGTTTGACAGAGAGATGTTTTTCCTTGGTGCATGTTGCAAGCGGGGTGGCCATTTTGAACTGGTATTGTGGTAGCTTTTCACTTTTCTGTAGTATGCTGCCGCCTGTAGGGCATTCCTTACGTTACTGGTAACAGTACTGCCAGCTTACAGAATAATGGCGCAAAATGTCAATTTTCATTTACAGTTTTAATGGTTTCATTCGACTCCCCTTCATATATTACCGTGAGGCCACATTAAGAAAATATCGTTGACCTACCACAGAAAACAAGACTGGCGGATCGGAGAGAATCTGCGAATTTCTTGTTTGAAATGCTTTGCCGTCCTTTGTAATTATAACTCCATTGGCGATAATTGAAAATTGAGAGGATTTTATTCACTCATGCTGCCGTATAAGAGTAAGTTGCTGGTTCTTGCTAAACCTATACAACCCCGAAGTTACCAGCCTGAAGGTAATGGTTACAGATGCCGAATGTCCGTCAAAGCGTAACAACGAAAGCGGCGAGTTAGGAATGTCATGTTAAATTACTCAGGCGCACGTCATGAGTGGAATGGAAATGTAATGGTTTTCTCGATGGAGAGCAGATCACGGATTATAACGCCATCACCTTTTTCGGTTTACTCCTCGCAACCTGCAATTTTTACAGCTGTTTACTTGGCAAATGTGATTCTTTATTTCGCAAGCTTCTTGCGCTTCCTGCCCTGGAAGAGTAACTGGATAACTCGCACTCGACAAGAAACGTGTAGTTCTACCTGCCCCATATTTAAGAGAGGCTGACTTCTCAACTGCGGTCGAGTGGGAGGTCACCCAGGGGCGTAGCAGGCGGCGAAAGACTTCTCAGGCGGCCGCGTAAGGCCTCCCCGGTTTGTCTGGCAAACAGGTTCCAGGTGCTGTCTTGCCTGCAAGATCCGGGCAATCGCAGAGGGTGGGATTATTGGTAGTTGGGAGCTACAACGTTAAGCGCGTTATGGGACCCCTTAGGGACTTGGCTGACAAGAAGGGTAAGAAAACAAATGTGCACTCCGTGTGCATACAGGGTGGAATCTTTCCAGACGTGGAAAGGATCCTCCCAGATGCCATGAAGAGCACAGGGTGCAGCCAACTGCAGGTGGCTGCTCACGACGGTACCAACGATGTGGGTCACTTTGGATCTGAAGAGATTCTCTCTGGTTTCGAGCGGCTAACAGAAGTGGTAAAGGCTGCCAGTCTTACTTGCAGGATGAAAGCAGAGCTGACCATTTGCAGCGTAGTCGACAGGACAGATTGCGCACCTCTGGTACAGAGGCGAGTGGAGGGTCTGAATCAGAGGCTCAGGCGGTTCTGCGACCGTATAGGGTGCAGATTTCTCGACTTGCGCCAAAGGGTGGTTGGGTGTCGGGTTCCGCTGAATAGGTCAGGTGTCCACTGTACTCAGGAGGCGGCTACACGGGTAGCAAGGGCTGTGTGGCGTGGACTGGGCGGATTTTTAGGTTAGAGGGTCTCGGGAAAACACAATAAGGGCTTCATTCACAAAGGGTGCAGGCTGAACACAAGACGAACGTAGATACAGGAACCATTGGTATGACAGTTGTAAATTGTCATAGCTGTGTTGGGAAAGTACCAGAGCTCCAAGCACCAATAGAAAGCACTGATGCTCAAATCTTTATAGGCACTGAAAGCTGGCCAAAGCCGGATATAAGCTCGGCCGAAACTTTTGCGAAGAACCTAACGGTGTTCCGAAAGGATAGGCGTAACACGGTTGGCGGTGGCGTGTTTGTTGCTGTCAGAAGTAGTTTAACTCGTCGCGAAATTGAAGTAGATACTTCCTGTGAGTTAGTATGGGCAGAGGTCATTATTGGCAACCGGAATAAAATAATAATTGGATCCTTTTACCGACCTCCCAATTCAGATGATACAGTTGCTGAAAGGTTAAAAATAACCTGAGTTTGATTTCAAACACGTACCCGACTCACACGATAATAGTTGGTGGTGACTTTAATTTACCCTCGATATGTTGGCGGAAATACATGTTTAATGCCGCAGGTATGCATAAAATATCATCCGAAATTGTGCTAAACGCATTCTCTGAAAAATTATTTCGGGCAGTTAGTTCATGAGCCCACGCGAATAGTAAACGGTTGTGAAAACACACTTGATCTCTCAGCAACAAACAATTCTGAGTTAATAATGAACATCAAAACCGATTCAGTGACTAGTGAACACAGGGTTGTCGTAGCGACACTGTATCTTGTAATCCCCAAATCCTCGAAAAATAAGTGAAAATTATACCTTTTCAAAAAAGCAGATAAAAATTCACTAGACACCTTCCGAAGAGATAATCTCCACTCATTCCAAATAAATAATGTAAGTGTAGACCTTATGTGGTTTACATTCAAAGAAATAGTATCGGCAGCAATTGAGAGATTTATACCAAATAAATTAACAAACGACGGAGCTGATCCTCCTTGGTACACAAAACGGGTTAGAACACTGTTGCAGAAACAACGAAACCAACATGCCAAATTTAAACAGACGCAAAATCCCCAAGATTGGCGATCTTTTACAGAAGCTCGAAATTTAGCGCGGACTTCAGTGCGAGATGCTTATAACAGTTTCCACAACGAAACTTTGTCTGTAAACCTGGCAGAAAATCCAAAGAGATTCTGGTCGTAGGTGAAGTATGTTAGCGGCAAGAAACAATCAATGCCTTCTCTGCGCGATAGCAATGGAGGTACTATCGAAGACAATGCTGCCAAAGCAGAGTTACTAAACACAGTCTTCCGAAATGCCTTCACAAAAGAAGACAAAGTAAATACTCCAGAATTCGAATCAAGAACAGCTGCCAACATGAGAAACGTAGAAGTAAATATCCTCAGAGTAGTGAAGCAACTTAAATAACAATAAAAGCAAGTCTTCTGGTCCAGACTGTATACCAATTAGGTTCCTTTCGGAGTATGCTTATGCATTAGCTCCATAGTAAACAATCATGTACAACCGATCGCTCGACGAAAGATCCGTACCCAAAGACTGGAAAGTTGCACAGGTCACACCAATATTCAAGAAAGGTAGTATGAGTAATCCACTAAATTACAGGTCCATATCATTAATATTGATATGTAGCAGGATTTTAGAACATATATTGTGTTCGAACATTATGAATTATCTCAAAGAAAACTGTCTATTGACACACAGTCAACATGGATTTGGAAAACATCGTTCCTGTGAAACACAACTAGCTCTTTATTCACATGAAGTGTTGAGTGCTATTGACAAGGGATTTCAGATCGATTCCGTATTTCCGGATTTCCAGAAGGCTTTTGACACTGTACCGCACAAGCGGCTCGTAGTGAAGTGGCGTGCTTATGGAATATCGTCTCCGTTATGCGACTGGATTTGTGATTTCCTGTCACAGAGGTCATAGTTAATAGTAATTGACGGAAAGTCATCCAGTAAAAGTGATTTCTGGCGTTCCCCTTTGCTATTCCTTATCTATAAAAACGATTTGGGAGACAATCTGAGCAGCCGTCTTCGGTTGTTTGCAGATGACGCTGTCGTTTATCGACTAATAAAGTCATCAGAAGATCAAAACAAACTCCAAAACGATTTAGAAAAATTATTTGAATGGTGCGAAGAGTGGCAGTTGACCCTGAATAACGAAAAGTGTGAGGTCGTCCACATGAGTGCTAAAAGGAACTCGTTAAACTTCGTTTACACGATAAATCAGTCTAATCTAAAAGCCGTAAATTCAACTAAATACCTTGGTATTACAATTACGAACAAATTAAATTGGAAGGAACACACAGAAAACGTTGTGGTGGAAGGCTAACCAAAGACTGCGTTTTATTGGCAGGACACTTAGCAAATGTAACAGACCTACTAAAAAGACTGCCTAAACTACGCTATCCGCCCTCTTTTAGAATACGGCCTATCCTTACCAGATAGGACTGACGGAGTACATCGAAAAAGTTCAAAGATACGCAGCACGTTTTGTAATATCATGAGAGAGAGAGAGTCACAGAGAGAGTGTCACAGAAATGATAAGGATCTGGGCTGGAAATCGTTAAAAGAAAGGCGTTTTCGCTGTGACGGAATCTTCTCACAATATTCCAATCACCAACTTTCTCCTCCGAATGCGAAAATATTTTGTTGACACCGACCTTCATAGGGAGGAACGATCACCACGATAAAATAAGGGAAATTAGAGCTCGTACAGAGAGATATAGGTGTTCATTCTTTCCGCGCTATACGAGATTGGAATAATAGAGAATTGTGAAGGTGGTTCGATGAACCCTCTGCCAGGCTCTTAGATGTGATTTGCAGAATATCCATGTAGATGTAGATTTAGAAGAAGCGTCTCTCTTGTTCTCTAAACAAACTGTTAAACGGTATGCCAGCGTAACAATAAGCGCGAGAGAACTTCTTCAGTTCGGTTCATTGATTCTGTTCATATCAGTGTCATACCTCTACGAAAAATCTAATATTTGAAAACTCTTATGGTTTACAAGGGAGGAATGGTACTAGAGTGGGAGTCCTGACGTTGCATTTGAGTCCAGAAGAGAGCCTCGAGTGGTGTACACTACGCATTGGCTTCAGATTTTGAACAGAGAAAGCTGTGTGCGTCGTCCCGGGATTCGTCTTGAGCGATGTAAGGAAACCATATAACTTCAAAGTGGATGGCCGGCCTATAAATTGAACCACGGTTCGCTCGAATCTATTGTCTTTATGCCATTTCGTTTCGGCTCTTTACTGACGATTCCTAGTAAAGATACAACCGCGGCTTCTTTGTGATTTGCTCCGAAGGAACGATCAACATCCACTTGCCACTCACACTCACCTTCCACAATGTTCATGTCCACATTATATCGAGATTTTATTATTGTATTGAAAGTCATCCAGTACACGAGCGCAGTAACGAATTCAGTCCGGAAAATCCATGATTCCCTACTTCAGCTCCCTAGATAATATAAAGGCCTAGCTGGTACAGACATTTCTAGCAACGACACTCAACACTGTGATAATAGAATACCTAAATTTTCAATAGTAAATTTAATGAGTGGCCTATATTCGTCAAATGTCGCGAAATGTGCACAAAACGGCTAGAGATAGTCCGCTACAGAAACAAAAAGCGTATTCACACCAAAAAGTATCCCACTGGAAAAGTCGCTTGCGAACTAGAAAGATAACCATGATGCCTTGCTGTCCGTAGCTGGAAATGGGCGCTCACCACAAAATCGACAATCCTGATAGGAGGTGGATTCCAACGCCAGGTTTGCTTCCTCCAGATGGTTGAGTGGCTGACTGAATTCCAGCAGCGTCTTGGTGCCAACAACACACATCCCAAGCCAGGCTCCCGATTTCACGCGATGTTCAGCCCACAGGGATCTCAACACTACTGCAACAACAGCGGACCCCGAGCTACACACAGTTTCGCCGACCAGCAAGGCTCCCAGCGTATACTGCGAACGTTCTTATACTGCTGCTTACGTCACCTCCCTGGCCCTGGCGACAAAACATCCTTCGGTTATCCAGCAACTGGTCAGACATCTGCCATGAATAGCTGCCATCGACGTATGCAAGCGGCCCCAATACTGAGTGCACACGGGTCAGCTTTGAAATTCCTGGCTGATCCTTAGCATAGTCTAATTCCATCCATGTCATATCTTTTAGCGCCTCAACTTACACATTTGTGCTAGTGTCTCAATCAACCTCCTTCTGCTCATTTATTTCACGTTAAAAATATTATAATTTTTTGTAGACAAAAGTGAATGTATTTTACTATTTAATATCATACCTCTAGATTCTGTAACAGCTCGCTATGAAGGATTTAAATTTACATTCCCACTATTTCATGGAGATGTCCACATTGCAACCAAAATACCTGTATAACGCCATCTTTCATTTTATGAAATTGTATTCATTGACATAGTCGGGGTAAACCACTATCCTCAGCAGTTCATTATCACAGAAAAGCCATACTTTTGTAATAATCTGAAAGTTTAACAATTAAATGTACTTACTATAACAGCCAATTGATTTACTGCTATGGTGGGTGGTAGAACTTGGTAGACTGAAGAACTGATGTCATAATACCACCACCAAAGCCATTGGTTGCAGAGGAATAGTGAGTGGGAGCCTGTTAGATGCCCATTGAGACTTCAGAGAAACAGCATTGGAATTTCATTGATTTATTACTCAAAGTACTTCTGAGGTGTCATTGCCCCAGGATACCAGTGCCCATAGGACATAAACAGGGAATTCCCTATTAAAGAAGACACCGCCTTGAGCACGCAGCATATGTTCATAGCGGCTAAGGCAGCATGACAAGTACACAGTGCCACCTGTCAAGTAGAAGTCGCTAAGAGTGCCGAGCGAGGAGAGCCGACGTCTCCCGCTAGTGACCCCGTGCCGAAGTGGCAGCTCCGAACAGCGGAGTCTGCCCACAGCAGACGCTGGCAGCAAGAATCTTGTCCACATGGGCGACGTCGGACGACTGGCTGCATATTCTGAGAAAGGAACCACAGACGGACAGGGGTGGAAGGCGACAGCAGATGGGGTAGGCACTCCAGGTGGCCTACCGGCTGGAGAGCGCATAGTCCACTCCATCAGGTTTTGGCCCCGGTAGTGCCACATCTAGGAGCGTCAAAGACTGAAGAGGGTGACTGGCTGATCCATTGAGACACGTAGGTTCACTGACGGGTAGACGTACTGACTCGTGTTTTTGTATGTCCATACTTTAAGCAAATGGTTACAAGGGACTTCGGTTGTTCAGTATGAAATAAGATTTAAAACACCGCAGCCGTCTCTAGGGCATTTAATTTATTAATGAAACAGTTTTCTGTGTTCCATTACACCGTCTTCAGGCCTCCTGTCCAAAGTAGACTGGGAGAAATCCAATCTCGTTTGCAGTCGTAACAGGAGCCAATATTAAATAACAGGTGTCCATAGATCTCTGGCTTACACGACACTGTCACTCCTTTCACCAGCCGACGACTATCAAGACAACTGCAGCTGTATTGTCGTCCTGACAGTCGGTTTATGAACAAAATGACAGGTCATGTAAACCAGAGATCTACAGACATCATTTATTTAGTACTGGTTCCGGATATGACTGCTGGCGAGATTGGATTCCTCCCAATTTGCGTAGGTCAATGTGCCTTATGATGGTGTAATGGAACACCGAAACTGGCCGAATAAATAAATTAAATGCAAAGTAGACGGCTGCAGGTGTTTTAATTTTCATTTTTATTGACTTACGGACCGATGTAGGTCCCTACCCGAGGCGAGCAGTCTGCGATACGTTGACTAAAAATTAGGCGTATTTATACTGGCTTTGGGTATACTTCTTTTGCTACTGCACCGGTTCTGGTAACATAGGTCACAATGAGTCCATGGCTCGAATGTGAGGAAATGGGGCCATGAAAGCGGCAGTGACATTGTATCTCTTCTGGGTTTATGTTTTTACATCTTTGGTCGCCTTTCTTGGCGACAACTTGAAGTATCCATTGTGGCGTCGTAGCGCAGTTCTGGTTGTATCAGCAAGTAGCCCAAGATATAGTAACGTTCTGGTCGACCCGCTAACGTGGCCCATTGTGATACGTTAATGTTTCCCAGACGCTCCAAGTACAACACTTTGCGGCGCAACAATACTGTCCTGTGATTATATTCCCTCCCTATTGTAAACCGGCTCACATGCTAACGCATGCAGACTAGTTTAACTCTTTGTGGCTTTGTTACATTCATTTGTTGTTCGTTCACTTGATACTTAGAGGGTGACAATTATTGAACTAAACGAAATAAAATTATGAGAACTTCTGAACGATTTGCGTTAGGACGTTCAAACTGCACGGTTGGTCGCTGGGCATGATGGGAATTAGTGTGCGTATTATGGTTTGATTTAGCGCCAAAGCCCTCTTTCATTCTGATGGGTTCGTCAATAAGCAAAATTGGGGCGTTTGGCGGTCTGAGAATCCGCATTTCGCGATCGAGAAGTCTCTTCGTCCTCAATGGGCGACTGTGTGGTGTGCAACGTCCTGTCACGGAATAATCGAGTCGATATTCCTTGATGGTAGGTGACTACCAAACCGTACGTGAAGATTCTGGAATATGATTTCATTCCCGTTATCTGAAGTGGCGCTGATTTCGACAAGATGTGGTTCATGCAAGACGGACCTCCACCCCATCGAAGCAGGACATTATTTGATGTCCTGGAGGAGCACTTTGGGGACAGCATTCTGGCTCTGGGGTACCCAGAGGCCTTTGGCATGGGCCTCGATTGGCCGCCATATTCTCTGGATCTGAACACGTGGGACTCCTTTTTGTGAGGCTATATTATAGAGTAGGTGTACAACAATAACCCCAAAACCACTGATGACCTGAAAACAGCAATTCAGAATATCATCGATAGCATCGATCGTCTGACACTTCAGCGGGTCATGCAGAATTTCGCCGTTCACCTGCGCCACATCGTCGCCAATAATGGCAGGCATATCGAACATGTCATAACCTAAACCCAAATATCTGTAGTGATTTTACATGTTGAATAAAGTGTGTGTACGCCGTAGTTTGTAACTAATTTACATTTTTTCAATATAGTTCAGTAATTGTCACCCTGTAAGAACTGATAGGTTACTTTACCATACCACCTTAGAATTCTTCTTCATTGGCTAAGGTGTCAGATGAAAATTTGTGGAAAACCCCCTAATTTTTAAATTTTATGAAAGACTGTTATCAGCAATAGTTCGACATATAAAAAACATTACTTTTTGACTTAACACATGAGTTCAGTGATATTCTGAGTTCATAGATTATACCTTTATCTCTATGAAATATTTGGTGTTCCTATTTTACATTATTCATAATTGGTGCTTACCTTCCAATAATAAACTATTTGTACGCACATCTAAAAGTAAAGGGAGATCCACCATCTCTCTGCCTGGAGGGACTATCTACAATCCAGCCTATTTCGTCTCTCTCAAAAATGAAATATAGTGAGCAGTCTTAATCCTGAAACCCGCTTGTTGCATGAACAGGTTTAGAAAGTGCTACTACAACATTTGCCTGTAATGTCTTAATAAAAGGCTGGTAAATAAAAAAGAAAACAGAAATTGCATTTTACTGAGAGTTGCAATTAAATTAAAAACACCAGCTGCACCTTTGTTTTTCTTTTAGTTGCTGTCCTTGTCTGTGTGCTATCTCGACAATAGTCCTTGGGGGTCGAAACCAGTTTTGGTAATTAAAAGCATTTGTGTGTAGCTGGTGCGATTACATTGTTTACAAATCACTATTGCAGTCGTGGAACTTACCCCGCAATGCGCCATAAGCTGCACAAGGAATAATCTGTTGTTACTTCTTCATTATTCTCTTGCAGCTATACTCTGATGGTTTAGTTAACTGGAACACAGATGAAATGGTTAGGAAGCACAAGGACACGGTACCTATGTACTACTATTTACTGTCGTACAAAGGGAAATACAGCATGTCGAAAGAACTCGGAGGTGAAGATGAAGATCTAGGTAAGATTACGTTAAAAATTCTCTTCTTCTGTAATGAAATAAAGAATAGTGTAAAATAAGTCTCAGGATATTGACGTTTTTCTGCATTGTCCGCAAGCTCTTACATTTATGAGATGAAACATCTTACATTCATAAAAGTGAACTGTCTGAACGTAAAACAACGTTCATGACATGCAGAGGCCGATATAATACAAAGTGTTATGAACTTAGGTGTACTATAGTATGTTGGCTGTATAGATAACATTTACAGAACAGTTTTGGTGTACGAATGGAAAATGATATTTCTTTAAAGCTATTTATACGTTTGCTTAACATAATACGTATTTTACAGGTGTTTGTCATACAGATGATTTGTTCTACTTGTTTTCGAACAACAGTTACTCTCCCGTAAGTGGTGAGAGACCTGATAAGGATATGCAGATAGCAAGAACGATGACCAAACTATGGGTAAACTTCGCTACAACGGGGTGAGTCTGATATGTTATATGCAAATTCTAACTTCTCTGCTTTTTCAGCATCCTCTACCGCAGAACTAAAGACATACATTTCGACGTCAGCTGTACGTGCTGTAACACAGCGTTTCATTTTGGCAATAACACTCTGAAGTCATAAGGAACAACCATAGCGCGCGCTGCTTCACATGCATAGACTGTATGGCCCAACAGATTTTCTTTTCTTTTGTTTCTCTTTAAAGGGTGTTTTATATTGCTCATAAATTGCAACAGCTTCTGAACTTTTCTTTTCTGAAAGTAATTCAGACGAAAAAGCAATCTGACAGATGAAGTCCAAAGTTTTTGTTAAACATGCCATTTGCGTTCTTGTTATGATATTTCCATAGAAACTTCCGTGCCCTAATAATTAATATTTGCTTATATCTAACCTAGAAGTGAAATACCAATTTTCATACACATAGCTTTAAAAACTTTTATGTAACGAAATATTTTCTTAAAAATGTTCGTCCTCTCTTTCACCACATGAAAGACTGAATTTCCTAAAATAGTGAAACATGAATTTTTTATTTCTGGCAGAGAAAACCAATTTTCGAAGATGTAGCTTTAAAAACGCTTTAGTAGTTCTTTAATAACGATTTACTTAAAAAACATTTACTCACTATTTTAGTCACTTCATGGTTGAATTTCCAAAAATTCTGAAACACATATTATTTCTGAGTCAGAAAGCAAATAATTTTCGAAGTCCTACCTCCAAAATTGCCTTAATAGCAACATGTTTTCGAAAAGCCTTTCATCCCCTATTTCACCCTCCTTCTCAGTGGAATTTTGAAAGATACCCTCTTTAAACGATGCCTACATTATAAGATCCACACCCTCTCCAATTTTCAGGTTTCTGTCCTTAGCAGTTTGGGCTGCGCGGTAGTGGTGGGACAAAGAGAGCATCATCACATTTTGTTAGTGCAGCTTGCCGCCCACATCAGCGAAAATCATACATTCAGGGACAAACCCATTGTTCTGGTTCATGTCAGCCCTTACAGTATTGTTTTCTTTGCGTTGACAGGTCCTTAACCTTTTGTTATATACCACTTTATATCAAATTTATATTGTATTAATTAATTAATAACCCCCATCCCCAGATGACATCATGGGTTTTCATCAGCCGCCAAGTGGGAGCCTTCCCTACCTGCTGAAAATGACGGGAAATTGAAATTTTGGCGAGAACTTCAAAATTGGTGGAAAATTCAAGTTTATACTTGGGAATATCAGATTTTGTGTATTAACCTTGAAGTTCAGAAACCAGCTGATCTATATCACAACAGCACCACCAGAAGGTGCTGTTGGCCCTCTCCCACTCCCTCTCCCCTCCCCCATCTCCCACATGTTAGGGATGTGGTGAATAGCAGACAGGTATTTTGTTATTGCTCATTGCAGCAGTCTTTCTGGGGAGTTTCAAAAAACACATCTCAGAATGTTTCGGTTTACAGGAGGAATGAGGGGAATCATATTGGTCAGCATCCTGATGTTTATCCCGATATTTACCCTTGTGACATTTAAGAGCCTAATAGTTCTTTGAAGAATAGGATAACTCTTGCGAGTCTGGAATCATTAACAGCTGTGTGGAATGGCGAGTGACGGATTCTCAGACAGGAGTGGCACAGCCCTGACATGCAGGCAGAGGTTTGCGACATGGTGGCAGTTGTTCACAGGCAGTCTGGTGGTGGAGGCATCTTGAGGGAGGAGAAGAGAATGAAACATCCTACACCCCTACCATACGTGGACAGGATTATCTCAGGAGCAGTATGCCCAAATTCTAAGTGACTTACTTCCAACAGCACAACAAGGCAAGCAAGAGACAGTTAGCATTGGATACCTTCAGCTATCGGTCAATGGTTACCACCCATTTTGGTATCACAGGAAGTGACTACCTAGCCTGTGGGAAGCCTACAAAGATGTCACAGAGGCATCTGTAATGTCTACCTGGCCAATGTAATTAGACTGCAGGAAAAGAAATTACTGACCATACAAAGGGACCCTCATGATCAAATTAACTAACAAGGCTACCAATTTGATATTAACAATGTGCTGTCAGGTGGGTGGAAACAAGGGTGAGAGTACCTCAGGTATGATTCAAGAGTCTCAAAGATAATCAGGAGCCTTTTCTTGTGGCAAGATCTTTTAACAGAATTTCAATCTCCCACCTACACAGGAAGAGATTATCTTTGTAATGAAATCTGTTATATTATCCAATTTATAAAGTGATGTGTAGTATAAATCTGATATTTACATCTTTGTGCCGTCGCCTTGAGGGACTTCAGATATGATGAGACATTTGTTTACTTTAACAGAGTTCAGAACTGAGGAGGCATTCTGTGATGGAGGTAGAGCACGCTCCTAGTACCACATCATGAGCCAAAAATGTGTTTAATATTCTAATCCTAGGATGTAGGATGTGGCAGAAATTTTTCTACCTGATAAGAAAATACTTAGAGGACACACACAGCCTACATCATAGTGTTGCACAGGATTTTCGCAACTAGTAACGATACTTTAGTGATGGGTAAATGCTTGTATAGTCTGATTTCTTCTATCTCCGAAAACAAATCATATGCGAGGAAGGCATCTACATTTTGCATGAGAAATTTGAGGTGTATTGACAAAAGCAATATCCCCGTTCCGGATTTTTTAAACTGAGGAGTTTATGTCAGGGGAAATTCAAGTTTATACTTGGGAATATCAGATTTTGTGTATTTACCTTGAAGTTCAGAAACCAGGTTATCTTGCGTACATCCAAGCCACTGGTGCTTGACTCACACTGTGCCCCAGTTTGTGGCAGGAGCGGTCGAGTGGCTGGAGGTAGATGCTTAAGAGGGTTGTCATGAGCCACAGTCTCTCATTGGGCTCAATCTTCAGGAACACAACACACTTGATAGCAGGCGCTGGGCTAGACTGGAGGTCGTGAGATTTCTATTTCATCTTGAGTTACTGTGTTCAGGTAAGATACTGAGCAATAGATTCATAAAAATATATTTCCCATGTTTCAGTTGGCGAGGATGCAACTTACAACTCGTAAAAAAGTTTAATTGTGTTTCATTTGCACGGTTTCAAGGAAAAGAAAATGATGTGGTAATGGTGGTGTGGCCCTCAACCACGTACCCTCAGACTCAGAGTTGAAATATTAAAAGTTTTGGCTGGTTTCGTTGTCTAGGGGCTGGGATACGTAGATGCCGCATTACAAGCCAAATACTGCTGAGTCTACAGCATACGATATGAATACTCACATAGATTAGATTAGATTAGATTAGTTTCTCGTTCCATAGATCCATGCTGAGGAGATCCTCGTGTATGTGGAACATGTCAATTTTTTTTAAGCTGAAATAACAATACTAATAGTATAAATATATACAATACATCATTTGTTTCTATTAGAAAATTCGTCAATGGAGTAGAAGGAGTTCGCCACTAGTAAGTCTTTCAGGCTCATTTTAAACTGATCTTTATTTGTAACATGAATCGAATGGTCGAAGGTTCCTATCACTCGGCAATTGCGAATTTTTACAGCTACATAGTAAAGTATAAATGAAAGATTGCAATTAAATAAAATCTGCAGGTACTATTTTAACGACTTTAAATGATGCGTATGATAGTAGAAGTACTTTTGAGAATGCGGTATATTTCTGCAAAACACTTATTGGTGTCGATGG
The DNA here is from genome assembly GCF_023864275.1 of Schistocerca cancellata. Lineage (NCBI taxonomy): Eukaryota > Metazoa > Arthropoda > Insecta > Orthoptera > Acrididae > Schistocerca > Schistocerca cancellata. Next base: position 167,798,718 of record NC_064628.1, on the reverse strand, counting down.
TCCAGCAATTCAATAATATATAACTTGAATAACAGGGAAACAATAGATCCCTACTGAACGTAATTAGTTATGAACAACAACATAGCCCGTAAGATATTCACTTCTAAACACATACTACGTGTTCACTGCAGAAGCCTCGGAAATCTCACAACTGCACAAGTCGGCATCCGAAGTATTTCTATAGGCCGCGACCAAGCACAAACTGCTCCACACTCTCCAAATCTCTCCTGCGGCCGTAAGTCGCGGCTTCACGTCCAGCACTCTCCCTGTGTCCTGTGTGACTGTCCCTCGTGCCACACTGTCCCTCGTGCCACACTGTCCCTCCATTCACTTCAGTAGTCGCCTCCCTTAGTAACGAGCGCTGTGATTGGCGATAGCGCTTCCATCATGTCTCCAGACACTCACAAACATTTTGAAACACATTCGAAAAACCGGATTTACATTTAAATAACTTGAAATTAAATAGATATTCCTATGGCTGGACCATAAACACCCTCTAACACACATTATTAAATACATACACAAATTAAATAGACATATATCAAAGGAGTAGCAAGTAAAAGTAGGCCGTTAGCCTAACGTCCCTGTTCTTTCTAAAACACAGTAAATAATTGACCAATTTCTTCATGAACAGCGTATATCTGATTTAAACAAAGACATAAACGAATAAACACATTTATAAGCATGCTGCTACCGTTTTTTCTTGTAACTGTGGAGTACTTATGTCCTGACGCGATCGATAGTAATCGGCCTTTTTGATCGCCAAAAACTCATGTACTATTCAAGTCACATTCCTGTAATTTATGCCAATTTATGTTTACATTTCTAGCTTTCTAAAGACAAGTCGATCGACAAAATGTGTAGAACCGTTTAGATTTTGGAGATTTGTTGCTAGGTGTTACTTGTATAATTTATTGTCAGATACTAAACTTTAAACTAAGAATGATATTGAAAATCTGATTACACCATCAGAATTGTGGTGCAAATAATGGTAATGTACATGTTTCTCTTTGAGGTATCATGATTCATGTAGCTACTATTAATTTCTATATGAACTGTGAAATGTCTGCCATTAAGGTTTCATAAAGTCCGATATCTTTGGCACTCCTGGCGAGTCTCCTTCATCAACACAGCGTCACCATGGAATTCCCAGCCATGCGGCTGGACCGGCCATTGTGAGGCATCACACGTTTGCTAAGCTAAGGTTCGGCACCACGTGGTTTCTTCCAGGTCGCAACCCACCGAGAGGCCCCAGTTGGGCCACGCCAGTCCCGAACTTAGAATAATTTCAGGGCGCCACAACTCGCCCGTTACCTCACACATCTCCATTTATTAACATTCTGGCTTGCCAGAATGTTCAGAAGTAGCACCCTTCAGTTCATACAAGTACATAAAAAACATTACAAAGTCCTGAATTAATCGATTAAAACGGCAGGCCAATAATTTTCATAAATTTTTTTGTAGTGGTTTGGGAGCAACATGAATTTCGAAATAACTTAAATTAACACAAATTGTGAATGAAATGGCATATTAATTAAATGCCTGCATTTCAGTTATGCAAAAACAAACATGAATTTCGAAATAAACTAACACAAATTATGAATGAAACGACATATTAAGTAAATGCCTACATCTCGGTTACGCATATTCAATTTTTTGGACAAGAAATAAAATTTTTAAATGCACTTTAACTTATTCGATTTTGTAAGCACTTCTTGTGACACTCACCCAACGCTAAGGCGCCTTCTTGCACTAGTTTTTTCTGTCACACTACACATGCTCACACGGATTTTAGCACGAAGTATTGATCAATTCACATCAGTCTTTTGACCAAGAGCCTCACAGAAATCGTGTCAGCCTCTGAATTCCGAGGTCCACCGTTTATGGTGTCAAATCTGTATACAATGACAACCAAAAGTAGAAACCTGTCAACAAACCATTTCCCAAATCCCAGCCAGGATCCTCGCTAAAGTTTTCCTCCAGTGGAAAACGATGCTTTAGGAACAAAGTTACAAGGCAAATGGCTGAATCACAGTAAACTCAAATTTCCATAAATTCTATTTAATTGACTTTAATCAATCATTCCTACCTCCACACAGCAAAAATTGTTTGCACATACAATTACAATTTTAATACCCTTCAAATTGACCAGTAAACTCTTTGCCACACTCATATACAAAGCATAAATCAATACATACTTTACTTAAATCCATGAGGTCTCTGACCTCCAAGCACCCTCAGTGTCTAAACTTCTCCCTGTTGCACACGTACAGTGCCACAATAAAATAACTAATTACTAATGAATCCGAAAATAAATATATAAATATCCCTGCAAAACTACGACCACTAATTACAGATTAGAACAGCTTTTCATTTCTCCCCTTTCTCTATATACTCTTGACAGCATCAATCACTTCCTTAATTGTGCCATACATATCGAATTCCTCACTCCAGCCCTCAGTAACTATTGTATGAGCGATCTGATTTTCACTTGTGCAAAGTCTTTTAAATTTTACTTGCCTTTTTTCATTCTGAAATTCAAATTCTAGGCGTTTCCCTACTCAGTTCAGCGAAGTATAGTATTTGCACAGAAAGTCAGTTCCTAAAATTACCTCCTTTACTAAACTACTCACTACAAAACATTCTATCTCGAATTTATTTTTTCTACATTTAAATTCTAGAAGTATTTGTTGTGTTATTGGCTTACTTATACCACCAACTGCCGTTTTAACCCAAACGCCAGTGACTGGGAAGATTACTAGTTCCCTATTTCCGACGCTGCTGATACATTACTACCTGAATCTAGAAGTGCATCTACCATTTCTTTGCCAACTTTAATTTCAATAATTGGCTGTACTTTTACCATTTCCTTTCGTTCTAAGTACTTCTCCCTTAATAAATCATTTTCTACGTCTCGTCCCTTTTCTTCCAATTCTAGCGTACACATCCTGTTCTATCCATCCTCAATCTCATGTTCATCCCAAAATTATTCATTAAATATCTCTTTCGCTCCAAATTCATCCCTTCCCTTTTCTAAACCTTTAGCAACTTTAAACTTCTCTCGTTTCCACAGATGCGGTAGCATCGACCGTAACTTTCTACCGTACCGACACCAATCAGTCACACTAAAATCACACTCCTCCTTCGTATACCAATTCGTACAAAATTCACTACACAAACTATCTCCATCCACACTATTTACTTCAGCCCTCTCTAAGTTTTCCGTTAGTTCTTCCACACATGTCGCCGATTCACTACCCATAGCATGCACAACTTAACTGTTTTTCCCCTCTAAAATATCAACACTTATAGCTCCAGCACAATTACACATCAATTCACTGTTAAACACTTTATCTTTCTGAAATAATACATCGATGCTTAAGCCATCATCACCAAAAATTTTCATCTCAGCAACATTATCTTCTGATACACCATATAAATCACTACATAAATTCACATCAGAAACATTACCTTCCCCCGTCGACAAATTAACTTCACGTGAATCTCTGACAAACGTTTTAGATCCACACATTCATCAATAAGTTTCGTTTCGCTTTAATTCGTGTCCAGAAACGAGTAAATTCCTTCCTCCAAATTATCAATATCAGTAGCTTTTCCATTATTCCATAAATTACCATTACTCTGTTCCTTTAAACAGAAATCATTTACCTCCGCCGATACGTTTTTAATTTCAACTGTTGGCGAGACCAACGCTAAGCCTCCATTAGTAACATTTACGTTTCCCACCGAAACACGATCGCCCCACTTGCAGCTGGCGAGACCGAAGTTACGCCGCCTTCACTAACGTCGACGCTTTTCGCCGACTCACAAATACTTGCTACTACAACAGCTTCCTTACCGCAATTGCTACTGTTTACTGGTACCTTTTCAGAACTCTCCACACAATTTACTTTCACAAAATTCATCTCCTCTTTAACTTCGTTTTGAACCACTAAATTTTTCCATTCATCACCATTCACACACTCATTTATTACACATTCATAACTTACATCAATTGCTTTTTCAAAGTTACCTACAATTTCTTCAACTTCCTTTTTCACAGCGGAACCTATTTCAATGAGCATTGTACCCATATCTGTTTGAAATGTACTGATATTATTTGTCATTTCCTGGATCATTTGCATTAGCTGAGACATCATATCTCCCCCACATTCATACCCCTTGCCTGAATGCCTACTACTTATACTTTCACGTTCTGATTTCAGACTAACCAGCTCACTTCCGTTTTCATTATTACACATACTAGGTGACTGTTTTATATTTGCGAGATCTATAAGTGGAGTTTGACCTTCAGAGTCAAACACAGTCTCAATATTTTTTCCCCATGCACTTATCTGATCTGAGATGGTTCCCTCTGACATGATCATGTTGTTGGTTGTAGTGGAAGTCGAATTAAAGACTGCCTTGTAGTACTCGAAGAATCTGCCGTCATATTGCTGTTGGATCTGCGTCCGCCACTGGAGAAGTCCTAATGTAGTTGTAGGTGTTTCCAGTTACCGCGTGGTCCAACCGTCTCCGATGCCACTGTCCGTTAAATGCGCTAACCGCTACTATTCTGTGCACTCAACTTATTTAGATTCTGAGCCCCGACGCAAATTGCCTTTAACGTGATAGATTAGGACCTCTATTCATAGTACGTGTTAGTTGTAAAAATTATTGCTTCATTTCACTATTTCCAGTAACCTACTTGCGGAAAAAACCGATATCATACTGTGTTTTGTGAGAGGTTCACTCTACAGAAATGTGTACTGGTTTTGCAAAGGATTTTGCACTTCTCACAGTACGCTGAAAAACAAACAGCAAAGGAACTACCACTTGGCAGGACACAAATCCCGGGCGAACCCCCAATTACGGGCTTTCAAGAAAAAGAAAATGATGTGGTGATGGTGGTGTGACCCTCAACTACGTACCCTCAGACTCAGAGTTGAAATATTAAAAGTTTTGGCTGGTTTCGTTGTCTAGGGCCTGGGATAAGTAGTTGACGCATTACAAACCAAATACTGCTAAGTCTACGGTATAAAATATGAATAAACACATGAATCGAATGGTCGAAGATTCCCATCACTCGGAAATTGCGAATTTTTAAAGCAACATAGTAATTTATAAATGAAAGATTGCAATTAAATCTGCAGGTACTATCTTAACGACTTTAAATGATGAGTACGACAGTAGAAGTACTTTTGAGAATGCAGTATATTTCTGCACAACAATTAAATAATATATAACTTGAATAACAGAGAAACAATAGATCCCTACTGCACGTAATTAGTTGTGAACAGCAGCATAGCTCGCAAGACATTCACTTCTAAATGCATACTACGTCTTCACTGTAGAATCCACGGAAAACTCACAAGTGCACAGGTCAGCACTCCAAAGTATTTCTATAGGCCGCGACCACGCACAAACCGCTCCACACTCTCCAAGTCTCTCCTGCGGCCGTACATCGCGCCTTCACGTCCAGCACTCTCCCCGTGCCCTGTGTGACTGTCCCTCTCGCTGCACTGTCCACAACTCCCCTCCATTCCCTTCAGTAGTCGCCTCCCTTAGTAACGAGCGCTGTGATTGGCGATAGCGCTTCCATCATGTCTCCAAGCCAACGTACACTCACAAACATTTTGAAACACATTCAAAATACTGGATTTACATTTAAATAACTTGAAATTAAATAGATATTCCTATGGCTGGACCATAAAAACCCTCTAACACACATTATTAAATACATACACAAATTAAATAGACATATATCAAAGGAGTAGCAAGTAAAAGCAGGCCGTTAGCCTAACGTCCCTGTTCTTTCTAAAACACAGTAAATAATTGACCAATTTCTTCATGAATAGCGTATATCGGATTTAAACAAAGACATAGACGAATAAATAGATTTATACGCATGCTGCTACCGTTTTTTCATGTAACTGTGGAGCACTTATGGCCTGACGTGATCGATAGTAATCGGCCACTTTGATCGCCAATAAATGATGTACTATTCAAGTCACATTCCTGTAATTTATGCCAATTTATGTTTACATTTCTAGCTTTCTAAAGACAAGTCGATCGACAAAATGTGGAGAACCGTTTAGATTTTCGAAATTTGTTTACTAGGTGTTACTTGTATAATTTATTGTCAGATACTAAACTTTAAACTAAAAAAAATATTGAAAATCTTATTCGTCATGCAATTAATGGTAATGTACATATTTCTCTTTGAGGTATCATGATTCATGAGGCTACTATTAATTTCTATACGAACTGTGAAATGTCTGCCATTAAGGTTTCACAACGTCCGCCATCTTTGGCACTCCCAGCGAATCTCCTTCATCAATACAGAGTCACCATGAAATTCCCAGCCACGCGGCTGGACCGGCCGTTGTGCGGCATCACGCTGTTGCTAACCTAACGTTCAGCAACACGTGGTTGCTGCTGGAGCACGATCCGCCAAGAGGCCCCAGCTTGGTCACGCCAACTCCGAACTTAGGATACTTTAGGACGCCACAACTCGCCCATTACCTCACATATTCCAAAAGGTGTTGCTACAGGAGTGCTGTATATAGTGGCACGATGAAGGAGCACAGTGGGGCAATGGGTCACTGTTTCAATATTATTATTATCCATATTTAAGCTCCTCCCAACAGCATCTATTCACTTGTAGAGCAGCAGAAGGCTGTTGCCCTGTACTTCAGTGACAACTTGCTATCCTATCATTATTGCCCATACTTTAGATGGGCTATTGACTAGATTGGCTGTAGCAACTCTGCTACAATGCTGGACTAGTAGTGAAAATACTCACTCCAGATCTAGGAGCTATTGACAAAACTGGATGGAGCTACATCTAGTGCTCTCGATCAATGGCAACTCAAATAGTTTAAATTAACGATATACCACACTACATACAAAATAAAGACTGATGCCCACCCTATCCAGCAGCCCAGCATAGACTGAGTTCTTTTCCACCAATTTCTAGTTGGTGATGTGAGGGGAGGGATGAAGAGAGGGCAGAGGGGAGAGGGGAGTTCGGTGTGGAGAGTGCCGAGTGGGGAGTGTGGAGAGGGGAGTGGGGAGTGACAGAGGCCCAACAGCACCCTCTGATATTGCTGTTGTGAAATAGGAGAGAGTGTCCCTGAATGTCATGATGAACACACAACTTTTGATATTTCCTCCAATACATTTGAATTTCCCACCATTTTTCAATTTCCTACAAAAGTTTCAATTTCCCGCCATTTTTCAGGGATTGGGGGGGTGGGGGTTGCAGCTACCCTCGTGGTGGCTGGGGAAAACTCGTGACCTCATCAGGATTGGTGGGATGATTAATTAATTAATTAATTTGGAAGAAATTTGATGTAAGGAAGTATGTAACTACAGGTTAAGGACTTGTCAGTCAAAAGTGAACAATAGGTTTAGGGCTGACATGTAGCAGAACAGTAGGTTTGCCTCTGAATGTATGCTTACCTCTGATGTATGTAACCCACACTAACAAAATTTGCTGATGCTCTCTTTGTCCCACTACTGGCGATGATGAGTCAGTGAATCAGTCAAGCCCTATTTCATCTCCTTCAGGGTAGAATTTCCAAAAACAGTCAAATATGTCTTCTTTTTCAGCCAAGCAGCCAAAAACCTATTTAAAAAAGTAATCTTTCACAAACGATTTCGCAATGAAATATATTCGTAGAACATTTCATCCCCTATTCAACCCCATAAGGGTTAAATTTCTAACCAAAAATGTTGAAACAGGTATTTCTACTACTAAACCAAATACCACTTTTGGTATGTCTAGTTTCAAAATTGCCTTAATAACGACACATTTCTGATTCATTTTAAAAAAAACTTTTCATCCCCTATTTAGTAGAATCCCTTCTTAAACGACGCCTACATTATAAGATCAACAGCCTCTCCCAATTTCAAGTTCCTATCCTTAGCGGTCTGCACTGGGCAATGATGAGTCAGAACATTGCCTTTTGTACACACAGATTACATGAGTATTAAGTGCGCTGTGAAAGGATCAGTTACTCTCAGCATAAAATACGCTAGCAGATGCACTCCTGAGTAATAAGCACAAAAAATATTAATTACGCCCAGAATACATCATGCTAACACCACGCCATATGAACCGCATGAGCGCTAAGCACACCAAGAAAAAAAGGAAGTTATCCCTAACAGACATCAAACTAATAAACAAATTGCATGTGCATTAAACACAAAAAGAAGAACGTTAGGCAGACACCGTACTAACACCACGTCACATGTGTATTAAGCACACCGAAATAAAAAACATCAGTTACTGACAGCAGACATTACACTAGAACACGAATTATATGAGTATTATGTAAATCTGCAGGCTTTCCTGGCCGTTGCCACTAAAGTTAAAATCTTCTGGGTTTTTAGGCCACGTCATATTTCCTTCTAAAATAATTATTGTTTCGACTCCTCTGCTGGGATCTTCTTCAGGATGTTTCGGTGTCCACTACTGCTAGAACACTGATGAGTATTAAATACAAAAAGAACAGTAATTCCTCACAGCAGACATCATGCTAGAATCATTCCGACAGACATTATTTAAAACCGTATTAAGCGCACCAAAATAAGGAAAACAAACATCAGTTACTCCTAGCAGCCATCATACTAACACACGAATTAGATGAGTGTTAAACACAGCTTGGGCCCTAGCAGATAGAGGTGGTCAGAGGTGTGTGTCATTTATCACCCACTGCCTCTTCCAGTCTATAATAGACACACATGACCTTTGCGAGAATGCGGCAGAACTTCATGTGTCATTGCCATGCCAGTCTAAATCAGACTGGCGGTCTTCACCTTGGACATATTCTATTAGCTAAGATGTTGTTATGCGCCGTACGCTGTGTACGCCAATAAGAAAATAAATATGCATTTCCGACCATTGGTTCCCCATCTCAAAATACAATGAAGCGCCAAAGAAATTGGTATACGCATCCGTATTCAAATACAGATATTGTAAAGGGTCAGAATACGGCGCTGCCGTCGGCAACGCCTATATCAGACAAGTGTCTGGCGCAGTTGTCAGATCGGTTACTGTTGCTACAATGGCAGATTACCAAGATTTAAGTGAGTTTCAACGTGCTGTTATTCTCGGCACACGAACAATGGGACACAGCATCGCCGAGGTAGTAATGAAGCGGGAATTTTTTCGTACGTCTATTTCACGAGGGCACAATGAATATCAGGAATCCGGTAATACATCGTATCTCCGATATCGCTGCGGCCGGAAAAAGATCCTGCAAGAATGGAACCAACGACGACTGAACATAATCATTTAACGTGACACAACTGCAACCCTTCCGCAAATTGCTGCAGATTTAACTGCTGGACCATCAACAAGTCTCAGCGTGTGAACCATTCAACGAAACATCATCGATGTGGGTTTCCGGAGCCGAAGGCCCGCTCGTACACTCTTGACGACTGCACGACACAAAGCTTTACTCCTCGCCTGGGTCCGTCAACACCGACGTTGGACTGTAGATGACAGGAAACATGTCCCCTAGCCGGACGAGTCTCGTTTAAAATTGTAACAAACGGATGGACGTGTACGGGTATGGAGAAAACCTAATGAATCCTTGGAAATCGAATGTCAGCAGTGGACTGCTCAAGCTGGTGGAAGCTCTGTAATGGTATGGGTCGTGTGCAGTTGGAATGATATGGGACCCCTGATACGTCTAAATACGACTCTGACAGGTGACACGTACGTAAGCATCCTGTCTGACCACCTGCACCCATTCATGTCCATTGTGCATTCCGACAAACTTCGGCAGTTCCAGCAGCACAATGCGACACCCCACACGTTCAGAACCCTTCTGAGTTTAAACACTTCCGCTGGCCACAAACTTCGCAGTTATGAACGTTACTGAGCATATCTGCGATGCTTTGCAACGTGCTGTTAAGAAGAGATCTCCACCCCCTCGTACTCACATTTATGAACAGCCCTGCAGAATTCTTGGTGTCATTTCCCTGCAGTACTACTTTAGCCATTAGTGGAGTCCATGCCGCGTCGTGTTGAGGCACTTCTGCCTGCTTGCAGGGGCCCTACACGATGTTAAACAGGTGTACCAGTTTCTTTGGCTCTTCAATGTAATCGGTTGGAGACCAACTATCACATGTTTCAATTTGACCCTTAAAGTTTGAGACACCCTGTATCTCTCGCAGAATAATGTTTTCAGTTAATTGAGGAAAAGTAGAAAAAAAATGAGCATTTTGTGATGATATGATGACTGGTGCTAGTGTACAGTAATACGCAAATAGAATCAAATAGGGATAAAAACCGTAAATATACACTGATGAGTGAAAACATTATGACCAGCTGGTTAATAGGTTGTTTGTCCGTCTTTGTAACGACAGTTCACTGGTAAGTTTGTGGAGTCATGTGGCGTTAGATGTCTGCGCACAGGTCATGTAATTAGCGTAAATAACGGGCTACTGATTTGCGTACATGGTGATGGCGCCCGATTGCTACCCCGATGGGTTCCACAGGATTTACATCAGGGGACATTGGTCCCCGAGACGTCGACGTGAGATCACTACAACTCTCCTCAATCCACTGTAGCATGGTTCTTACTCCGAGACACGAACAAGTTTTACTGCTGGAAGATGACACCACCGTCGGAGAGGACACCAAGTATGAAGGGATGCACGTGGTTCGCAGTTGTCACCGTGTCTTCGATTACCGCCACAGATCCCATACAAGCGCAGGAGAACGTCTCCCATAGTATAATACTGCTCCCACCAGCGTGCGTCCGTAGCGCGCTGCACGTTTCGAACCTCCATTCACCTCGATGATGGCGTTTGTAAAATCGACTATCGATCTAGTGTAGCAAAAATGTGATTCTCCCGAAGAGCCGACACGTTTCCATTAGTCGACGGTCGAATCCCTATTGTCTTGTGCCCACTGCAATCGTAATTAACGATGTCGTCGAGTCAACATGTGATCACATAGGGGTGGTCTGTTGCGGAGCACCATATTCAACAATGTACGATGAACGGTGTGCTATGAGACACTTGTGCGTGCACCAGCCTTGTCTTTTTCGGAAGTGGCGTCACAGATCATCTTCTAGCCTACTTTACAGAGCAGGCAAGTCTCTGAACGCCGCTTTCTGTGAAGAATCGTCGGCGTCCAACCATTAACTCCTAGCGATACTTTCACTGCCCTTCTACCTGTTTCCGTAAATGCTGATGACAGTAGCTGGCGAACATTCGACCAGCTTCACCGTTTTCGAGGTACACGCAGACAGGCTCTGCGTAATAATAATCGGCCCTTTGTCAAAGCCGTTTACCTTAGTGGATTCCCTCTTCTGCAGCCCACAGCTTTCCTAGGGTGATCCTCCGTCCGTGTCTGCGCCACTTACATAGTTTTGTTACCGCGTCAGGCGCCCACAACGCCACCAGGCGCCCTCCAACGCCGCGGTGGGCGGTGGTAGTGATCTGGATTATCAGTGTATACAGATTTAGATTTTGATCATCATGTAACTAAGCACTAGTATAGTTGAATACCCAGATTCTCGAATAATTTGTAACACTTTCGTGAGACTGGTGTGCATTTCAGAGACTGTTAGTTACTGCATAAATACGACGTAGTTTGAAGTGAGAGCAGTTTCTCGTAGCTACTGCAGTGATTTAATTCGGCAAAATAATACTGTGCTTCAGTACTTACATTCCGAAATGTTAAATATAATTATTATTGCATGTACTTAGGGTATCTAAGAATGTTGTGTTAAAAGATTACCGAGAGAGGTGATGCAATGGTTTACACTGCATTCACATTCGGGAGGACGACAGCTCAAATCCATCCAAAATTAGCTTTTCCGTGATGTTTCTAAATTTCTCCAAACAAATGGAAGGAAGTTCCCTGCGAAAAGGCATGGCTGATTTCCTTATTCATTCTTGTGCTCTGTCTCTAGCGACCTAAATGGTCTTTCATTTAAATACTATTTAAACAGTTCAGTCTGTGGAACTAGGTTTTTGTTTTGTTTTAAACATGTGGTATGAAGACATGTATGGATGCGTATACTTCTATTTCATGCATATTCTGAGTTTATAAAAAGCTTTCAGCATGTTTATAGAATGCCACAAGTGGACTATTTCTACATTTTCTTGATGTAGGGACAGCAACGTCTTTATTTCATAACTCTGTCCCATTTGCAATAAATATATTTCGGAGACTAGTTTCTAACTGATTGGTTCATTGTAAAGCCTGACGTATTGAGGCTAAAATGAAAATATAGATGTAAGTGAACAGTAAAATACAATATAAAATTACAAATATTAACCGTAGTAAACTATTTGATTAACATACCTGGAAAGCAAACACGGCCAGCAGTCGTAATAGGAAATGTTCGATGGCTTTAGCGTCACGCCTCATTCTCAAGCGCGCATTCGTGCCCAATGAGTGTATCCTATTTAAAATAGGAAACAATCAAAGCACCTTTATTAATCATCACATTCAGTATAATAAATGACAATAACAAAATATGCAGTTGTTCCACAGACGTAGAGGTTTTATTGTGAGTACTAATGGTTATCATAAAAACGTTTACATATTTAGAATCAACTGAAAAACCATAAATAGTTTTCGGATTGCCATTAGATTAATAAAAGTGACAGTAACACATACGTGTTAAAAATAGCATCTCACAGCACTGAATTATTACAAACAATTTGGGATGCGCGTCCAAATTAGACTCATGAAATGTATTCGGAGTTGCGAATACCAACAACCATCAGCTGCGTAAGAGAATGACAAAAATGAAAGTTTGGATCGGACGGGGACTCGAAGCCGTATTTTACGCTAGCGGTCGCCTTAACCGCTTTGACTATCCGTGCAATACTCATAGCCAGCCCCTAGATTCCCTATGTCATCATTCTTGCGTCAAAACCTGTATCCGTACATGCATTATGCAATTCCCGTACATGAGAGGACATTTTAATTGAAAGTCATTGCCTGGTACCTGCGGATAAACACGGTACTGAAGTGCTTCTGTTCTTTTGAAAAACGACGAAGTGCGTGTTTCTTCGGTCATGCATGGATGTCCGAAGAAACACTGCAGAGTTCTTCTTAACATGGATACTCCAATATCTTGCGAGTTAGGACGCCATGTCTTAAATTAGTTGCGCATCCATTCCGTGCGCCGCAGCTACGGTTTATTACAAAGGACAAAGCCCAGGAATAAATAATTTGGAATTTTGCATAATTATAACAATTATGCGGTACTGATCAACCATATTGTGTGATCAAAAACCTTTTCAACATAGTGCCTGCTCATGAATTTGACATGTCCTAATATCGTGGTCTGACTTAATTTGTAGCACAATGTGCTCATCTGTTGCAGATTACATTCAAGTGATCCATCGAAATGCGCTCTTATCATGAAACTTTATGCCATACGTCAGGCAACGCCCAGCGTTTTCCTGCTTATCCGCTGCGAGGATGCCAAGCCCAGTCTGGGCACTTGACTTAAAAAGAATAAAAAAAACTAGCCATTATGCCAAGCTTGCATGTCAAAGGATTTTACATGTCATCAACAATCTGCTTTTTCAAACCATTTGAATCGTAAACGTCAGTGTCATATGTGCCATGGCACCATTTGATATCTGCACATAGTCTCCTTACTGTTATTAATTCATAGTAACAAGGTAATAGAAAACGCAGTAAAATGATACTGGTAACAATAAGCGTGCATTCAGTATAAAATACACATAAAAGACTCAATTATTGTGGAAGTGCGAAATGGTAACCATACAGAAACAGTGCCGATGTACAAAACAATAAGCATCATCCAAATACGATAGTCGCTGCAAGGTCCCCAAATCATGTTAGATGGCGTAACTATAAGATAAAAACCTAAAAGTAGTCGGACCGACATATCAGCATATAGAAACACTGTTGCTCCATATATTTGTATCTGTATCTATCATGGCCGAGCGGTTCTAGGCCCTACAGTCTGGAACCGAGCGACCGCTACGGTCGCAGGTTCGAATCCTGCCTCGGGAATGGATGTGTGTGATGTCCTTAGGTTAGTTAGATTTAAGTAGTTCTAAGTTCTAGGGGACTGATGACCTCAGAAGTTAAGTTCCATAGTGCTCACCGCCATTTTTTTTTTGTATCTACCAATTTACAGTTTAAAGAGGAGTCAAGCAAGGAGATCCCACACCACCGGATCTGTTCTCAGCAGTTGTGTAGGAGGTATTCACGCTCTGAGGCTGGGAATAGCTAAGAGCAATGCTTGTTAATTGAACATATCTGTACCACATACAGTTTGCCTGACAACATTTTACTTTTTGCCACTACACCACGTAAATATCAGCAATCAACTGAACTCAATACAGCAATTTCGAAAGTAATTCTGAAAATCAGTATTAATAATAGGACTGAAATAGATAAATCCATAATACCATTTGACGTAATCTAGTATTTAGTGCAGCTGAGGACTACGACTGGATGTTTAGTATCCCTCCAGATACTCCATATACTGTGCATAGTGAAAGAGACGAAGACCACAGAGAAACCTCAAAACAATTCTATTACTACAAAATTCCAAGTACACAAGAATGGATATTATTATTAGGAGACACTTATGGCGCGAATTGTAATACTTCCTAGATAGCAGTGATATAGTCGAACCGCCGAAGGACCTGGATATTTAATGGTGTTGCCTCCTCCCATTTCACTCTCGTGTTCCTGGTAGGCAGATGATACTACCCATATGAGTCGATCAGGTTACAGTATCTATTACGCCAGATGCGTTCATACCGATGCCACTGTCTGGCGAGGGAGCAAAATTTCCCCCATCCTTCACCAGCACATAAGGCTGGTAATTTCTGGGGCGACGTCTGTCCCAGCACCATAAGTCGACGAGATGTACCAGTATTTCCACCAGCTGATCGTGGGTAATGAGGATTATGACACGGGGAAGAGTTTCGTACACGCCGATATAGCTACCCATGTTGCTGCCATCGGGCAGTTCCTACTGATTGGACCTAGAACACAGTTCCACCTCCATCGATACTCATGGTCGTAGGAGAAGTTCGCATGGCACTATAGTGGAGAACGATGATGCGAGCGGATTTCAAGTGATTGAAATTGGCTAGCTATGGAAATCGAAGGAAATACTGCCACGTGACGTTGCTTTTTCTACAGTGATTTCAAATTATGCTTTGAAATCTTTCTTTCTTACGCAAACGAAGTAAAATTAAGGACTTCCCCATGTCTTCTGATACTTGACTTGCATTTTTATTTTTATTTTTATTTTATTTTTTTATGGAATGGTCTGTGACATAAAGCTATTCCCCAAAACTAAGGTATTCTGAGGAATTCTATCTAAAAGATATAAAATTTTTTACAGATAGTAAAAGGGGTCTAGTGAAAATAGATGTATTTTCATAGATTTGCGTCAGTTAATAAATAAATCTTAATTTTTATATTTTTAGGAATCCAACGCCTAACTATGAGCCACTACCCTGGCCGAGAGTAACTTCAGATAGTGAGCTGGAATACCTGGAAATAGGCTCTAAGCTGGAAGTGAAGAAGGGGCTCTTCCAGGAGAGAGTGAACTTCTGGAAGTCGCTGCCTCTTAGGGAGGAAGTACTCAGCCGTGTGACTAAGGAAGACCTGTGAAACGGACGATAGTGATAAGTTAACCTAAGTGTTTGAAGACAGCATTTTAATGCAACTTGATATGTATTATTTGACTGTTCCGGATTTCACAGACCTGTTGACCTGCAAACAAATATTTCGTTCCTAATTCGCCTTTTCATTCCTTTGAAATTACTGTGTTTTATGGCAATGAACTAAACTGAAGAAATATTCTTATGTATCTTCAGGCAGGCAATAAATGTTTATTCTAGACATAGCTCAAATGATAGACTGGTGTGTGATATGTTTTAGACTCTTTAGAAACTTCACAGTAGCTCTCCTGCGAACCTTGCAGAACTAGCACTCCTGGAAGAAAGGACATTGCGGAGACATGGCTTAGCCAGAGCCTGAGGGATGTTTCCAGAACGAGATTTTCACTCTGCAGCGGAGTGTGCGCTGATATGAAACTTCATGGCAGTCTCGGTCCGTCACACAGTTTTAATCTGCCATGAAGTTTCAGATTGATGTTATTTGAGAATGGTTATCTTAGGGGCATGACGTATTTCCTTTTAAAATAAAATTAAAGTGTTGTTTAATTTGTCATTACATTTTGTAAGTTTCTTAAAAGCTGTTTTTCATTTTAATGAATAAAGTCTGTTGTCTCTCTGTTCGTTGCTGTCGATGGTAGGAGAGTAAGTAAGGACTTTTACCATAGTGATTCAGTACTATGCAGAAGTTATTACCTAAATTATATGCAAGAGTGTTAATAAATACGTATTTTCCAAACGTTTCACAGTTTGCACCTTAAAGGAGAAATGTGGCATGATATAGCAGGAAGGGGTTCAATTAGCATCTGAAAACATTCGTTCTTAATAATAAATGAGGAAACACTTAACGTTCCATGATGTGTTAAAACGTTATGTGTTGTTAAAATGTTAGTACTGTGACAAAGAGAAAAATTATTGTAATAATTTTGTACCAAAATTTATTAATTACAGCAAAAATTGAGCGTCACTGCGAGTTTTTCAGCTGAACTGATGGATTTCTTAAACAGGTTGTACTTTTTCCCTGTAAGGTGCAAACATATGTGCAAACTAACCTAAAGTAAATTCTGATTTTGGTGTCGTCTTTTACAAGGTGCCTGTCAATCAAAATGTTACAAACTGTCATGTGCCGGAAAAATATTATTTATCTTCTTCTTCTTCATAATCAAGTTGAGGAGTCATGACAGTATTACCGTGTCATTTCCTTCTTGTAGTAAAATATCTAAGTAGTTCAAAGTCTGATTCAATTCGACTGCGCTTCTATCCATCCCGTTGCCGCTGGCGCCGCAGCTGCGCTAAGGTCGCGCCTTGGGAGGCAGCGGCGACTGCAGACGAAATTCTGTCGCGTCGCCTTATATCCGAGTGATCAGGCAGCCCATTCACCTGGAGAGGGAGGGGGTGGGGGGGGGGGAGGCTTGTTGCACAACGCATCATAAGAAGGACAAAAGAATGGCGTGCAAAATTACTGACCAAAACCCCTAATTTCAGTTTGCTACCGAGAAGATCATGTCCGCGAATCAGCACTCTTTTACAAGGATTACTGGAGAGAATCTCAGGTCGCCCTTTTCTCACATGATATACTGCGAATTATGGATGAAAGAAATAGGCAGATTCCATATTTCCGGAAAGCGTTTGGCACGATGTGCCATTACAGGCTGTTAAAGAAGTACGAGCATATGTAACAGGTTCACAGATATGTGAATCGCTCGAAGACTTCTGAGGTTCATAGAACTCAATACGTTCTCCTCGATGGCGAGCGTTCATCAGAGACATGGGTAACGTCAGGAGTGACCCGGTAAGTGTGATACGTCACTATTATTCTCTATACACATAAATGATTTGGCTGACAGAGTGGGCAGCAATCTATGGTTGTTTGCTGGTGATGCTGTGGTGTATGATAAGATGTCGACGATGAGTGACCGTACAAGGACGACTTAGACAAAATGTCCAGTTGGTGTGATGAATGGCAGTTAGGTCTAAATGTAGAAAAATTTAAGTTCATGCGGATGAATAGAAGAAACAAACCCATAATGCTCAGTTACGGTATTAGTAGTGTTCTGCTTAACAGCCAGGTCGTTTAAATATCTGGGCATAACGTTGCAAAGCGATATGGAGTGAAACGTGCATTTAAGGATTCTGGTAGGAAAGGTCCATTTCGGTTTATTGCAAGAATTTTAGGAAAGTGTAGTTCATCTGTAAAGGAGACCGAATATAGGACGCTAGTGCAGCCTATTCTTGAGTAGGTACTACTCGAGTGTTTGGGATCCGCACCAGATCGGATTGAAGGAATACATCGAAGCAATTCAAAGGGCTGGCTGCTATTTTTGTTACTGGTAGGTTCGAAGAATATGCAAGTGTTATGGAGTTGCTTTGGGAGCTCAAATGAGAATCCCTGGAGGGAAGACGACGTTCTCCCCGAGAAAAACTTTTGGGAAAATTTAGAGAACCGGCATTTGAAGCTGACTGCAAACGATTCCACTGACTCCAAAGTGCATTGCGCGCTTGGACCACGAAGACATGATACGAGAAATTAGGGCTCATACGGAGGCATACAGACAGTCGCTTTTTGCTCTTCAATTTGCGCATTGAACAGGAAACGTAATACAATGCCTAGTAGTGGTACGGGGTACATTCCGCCAGGCGCTGTAAGTTACACTGCGAGTATCGATATACACTCCTGGAAATTGAAATAAGAACACCGTGAATTCATTGTCCCAGGAAGGGGAAACTTTATTGACACATTCCTGGGGTCAGATACATCACATGATCACACTGACAGAACCACAGGCACATAGACACAGGCAACAGAGCATGCACAATGTCGGCACTAGTACTAGTACTAGTGTATATCCACCTTTCGCAGCAATGCAGGCTGCTATTCTCCCATGGAGACGATCGTAGAGATGCTGGATGTAGTCCTGTGGAACGGCTTGCCATGCCATTTCCACCTGGCGCCTCAGTTGGACCAGCGTTCGTGCTGGACGTGCAGACCGCGTGAGACGACGCTTCATCCAGTCCCAAACATGCTCAATGGGGGACAGATCCGGAGATCTTGCTGGCCAGGGTAGTTGACTTACACCTTCTAGAGCACGTTGGGTGGCACGGGATACATGCGGACGTGCATTGTCCTGTTGGAACAGCAAGTTCCCTTGCCGCTCTAGGAATGGTAGAACGATGGGTTCGATGACGGTTTGGATGTACCGTGCACTATTCAGTGTCCCCTCGACGATCACCAGTGGTGTACGGCCAGTGTAGGAGATCGCTCCCCACACCATGATGCCGGGTGTTGGCCCTGTGTGCCTCGGTCGTATGCAGTCCTGATTGTGGCGCTCACCTGCACGGCGCCAAACACGCATACGACCATCATTGGCACCAAGGCAGAAGCGACTCTCATCGCTGAAGACGACACGTCTCCATTCGTCCCTCCATTCACGCCTGTCGCGACACCACTGGAGGCGGGCTGCACGATGTTGGGGCGTGAGCGGAAGACGGCCTAACGGTGTGCGGGACCGTAGCCCAGCTTCATGGAGACAGTTGCGAATGGTCCTCGCCGATACCCCAGGAGCAACAGTGTCCCTAATTTGCTGGGACGTGGTGGTGCGGTCCCCTACGGCACTGCGTAGGATCCTACGGTCTTGGCGCGCATCCGTGTGTCGCTGCGGTCCGGTCCCAGGTCGACGGGCACGTGTACCTTCCGCCGACCACTGGCGACAACATCGATGTACTGTGGAGACCTCACGCCCCACGTGTTGAGCAATTCGGCGGTACGTCCACCCGGCCTCCCGCATGCCCACTATACGCCCTCGCTCAAAGTCCGTCAACTGCACATAAGGTTCACGTCCACGCTGTCGCGGCATGGTACCAGTGTTAAAGACTGCGATGGAGCTCCGTATGCCGCGGCAAACTGGCTGACACTGACGGCGGCGGTGCACAAATGCTGCGCAGCTAGCGCCATTCGACGGCCAACACGGCGGTTCCTGGTGTGTCCGCTGTGCCGTGCGTGTGATCATTGCTTGTACAGCCCTCTCGCAGTGTCCGGAGCAAGTATGGTGGGTCTGACACACCGGTGTCAATGTGTTCTTTTTTCCATTTCCAGGAGTGTAGATCAAATGTAATCCATCGACAAAGGAGGTAGCTTACAAAACGATCGTTCGGCCAATACTAGCATACTGCTCGTCAGTACGAGATCCCTACCAGATACGACTGATAGAGAAAACAGATAAGATGCAAAGAAGAGCAGCTTGTTTCGTTATAGATTTATTTAATAAGCGTGAAAGCTTTACATGCTCTAGTAACTTCAATGGCAGACGATGCAGTAGAGGGGTTCAGTACCATTGTGTAATATTCCAGTAAAATTCAGGGGGCGTACCTTCCTCAGAGAATCAACCTATAGCCGACCGCAGTGGTCGTGCGGTTCTAGGCGTTTCAGTCCGCAACCACGCGGCTGCTATGGTCGCAGGTTCGAATCCTGCCTCGGGCATGGATGTGAGTTATATCCTAAGGTTAGTTCCGTTTGAGTAGTTCTAAGTCTAGGGGACTGATGACCTTAGATGTTAAGTCCCATAGTGCTTAGAGCCATTTGAACCATTTTTGTCAACCAATATATTATTCCTGGTAAGTACACCTCGGTAAAAGACAAAGATAAAATCAGTGCGATTTGAGCCCACACGGAGGCTTAGCAGCAATCGTTCTGCCCGCGAAATATACCAGTCTGAGAAAGAGAAAGGGGAAAGTTACACGTACACAAAGTGCCCTCCGCAACACACCGTATGGTGACTTCCGGAGTACAGGTGTAATTGTAGAAGTGTAAATACACGAGTGTTATGTATACAGTCTACCTTACAGACTGACTGCATTTTCTTAGTATTCTATCAATGAATCGCTGTCTGTCTCCTGCTTCATCCACGGCTGAGTATGTGATCTTTCCATTTCATGTCCTTACAAGCTGTTATACACAGGTATTTGTGTGAGTTGATCGATTCCAGCTGTGACATCGATATCATAGGATACTGAATAGGATATTATGAAACTGTGAGTCTGCCTTGATTCAAAACACTTTGTTGATTCGCTTCCGCAAACTAGTTTCATCGAAATACCACCATCGTCGGTGAGTTTCTTTATTATAACATGGAAAATTTACCACGTTTACAATAAATTACGGAAACAAGTCACCATGTGTGGACACTTTGTCTCCTGGTGTTGTGTGAATAAATTTACAATACGTTTTTACTTTAAAGTCAGTACAGATTTATATGGTTGTTTTTCTTTTTTTCGGCATACAATACGTCATCTACAAAGATAAAGGTGGCTGTTATTAAGAGACATGAAAATATGAACTTACAAACTCAGTATTATTACTATTGGAATTCGCGAAATTACTGCGATTCTATTTTGGTGGGTATTTGGTCGTACCATAATCTCTCATGTACTCACAGTTGATTGGCTTTTAGTTGTTCTAAAAGCATAGAAAACATAACATTCCATCCTGGCAGTACTACAAATATTAGGTCATCTTGCTGTTTGTCGTGAAAGGTGTCGCGAGAAAATTTTGAAAGCTGTAATGGAAATTCTGACGACTCCTTTTCTTTACTTATGTCTCTGTGTGGGATGGGGAAGTAATAATCATTTTACGCAGACACAGATCAACTCAAGAGTTCTACCTATTTACGTTTATTTCGTTTTGTGGAGGGCACCAGTTTACTCTTCTGAACCTTTAAAAAAAAGTAGCCAATCATGACACTATTTTGAAATCTTATAAAATAACTGAATATTTGTGTATATTGTTTTAGCGTCAACAACAACCGTTCGACAGCTCTTTGATAGTCACGTAATTTCAGATTGACACATATTCGCTGGCTCAAAAGATTACAAGATTTGTGGATATACATTACGTTTTTGCTTGTCCGGCTATCTCAAAAACAAATTGTACACAACTTACCCAGTAAGAATCACCGAGTTGAAAACAAGAGCTGGAGAATGCAGTTCTTATAAAATCTTTCGAAGCGCCGCACAAAATCTCAAAATTCGGTTCTCCGATTACTTACACTTGAATGTGAATAGTCATGAATTTTGTAAGAATTTCTTTCTGTAGTGATTTTTACTGACTTCCTTAACTTTATCTTCTACTATGTTCCAAGTTATGTTAAGTTTTTTGCTAGCACGTTTCTTTATTTTGCTATTTGTTGCTACTCTATTTCTTTGGTTTACTATCATTAGTTTATTAATTCGATTCAAAAAGTCTTGTGATTCTTCCTCTCCTTCACTGATATAGGAGTGTCATTACGAAATTATGTGATCGATATACTTTTACCCTACATTTTAATCCTTCACATGAACCTTCCTTTCATTTCCGCCAATGTCTATTCGATGAAGAGTAGGAAAGAAGAATGACTGCACCCAGTCTTATGCCCTTCTTGATCCAAGTATTACTCTCTTTACCTTAGATTCATTCCCTCCTCTTGCTCTTGTACATGTTTTATATTACTCGTTTTTGTATTGTAGCGTTCACAGGAGCCATAGGACAAGAAAGGGAGGAGACGACTGAGTGTCAGCTACATTAATATGGTTCAAATGGCTCTGAGCACTATGGGACTTAACATCTGAGGTCATCAGTCCCCTAGAACTTAGAACTACTTAAACCTAACTAACCTAAGGACATCACACACATCCATGCCCGAGGCAGAATTCGAACCTGCGGTCGTAGCAGCAGCGCGGTTCCAGACTGAAACGCCTAGAATCGCTCGGCCACACCGGCCTGCCAGCTACATTAATACCTGGCACATTTATTAATATTCTCATATAGTTCTAACGGATTTACGACCTGTGCTCTATACAGCCATTTCTCTTAAAGTTTTCTCGCAATCCAAACAATTAGCAAATTAACAAAGCTGTACCTTGGTAATTATTCAGTATCCGAATCCAGAAATAAGCAGACTTTCAATATTGATCAAATGAACGAACCTGACAATGTCTTATTCCAACCTAACGGATCTACAGAAATTAAAATTTAAGTAACTTTCAGGGGCACAAGAATTAGACTCAGTTTATGCGCTTCCCAAGGAAACCTTGACATGACAATTAGCATAAATTACTGACGTAAAATAATTTTTTGGACAGCTTACTCTGCACAAACTCCTAACCTTATTGAAAGTCCAAAACATACATAATTAAAAACACTAATGTTACAAGTTCACATATATTTTCCAGACAGTTACACAAGAGTTTACTCTCGCTGAACCACTACAAGGATATCCGTAAGTTGTACAGAGCTCTTTAGACATTACTTAACTCACTGATAAACATTCGAAATTTCTTGATATAGTATCCACGAGTGAACAAAGAATAGAAGTAATACTTGTAACGCTTCCTTGTCTTTTTCCATAGCTAGTTTAGGTTCGAGACCTGCGCCATTATGTGGATCTGGGTGTTTGTTGTGTCCACATCATGTCATCATCATTCCAGAAGTGCCGAGACTGGAACTGGAAACATGTGGAACTTGCACTGGCGCTCATGATCACTATGTTGAGCGCCCCACAAACCATCATCATCGTCATCATTGTCATCATCATCATCATCGTTATACGGATGACAAAAATTATGGGTTAACGGTACGCACATGTACAGATTGCGGTATCATCGCGTACGCTAGGTATAAAAGGCAGTGCGTTGGCGGGGCTGTTATTTGTATTCAGGTGATTCATTTCAAAAGGTTGCCGATGTGATTCTGGACGCGCGACAGGAATTAACACTCTTTGAGCACGGAATGGTAGTTGGAGCTAGACGCATGGGACACTCATTTCGGAAATATTTAATTCAATATTCCCAGTTCAAATTAAATATTTAATTCAATATTCTGAGTTCTCCCCCCCCCCCCCCCATGAACCATGGACCTTGCCGTTGGTGGGGAGGCTTGCGTGCCTCGGCGATACAGATAGCCATACCGTAGGTACAACCACAACGGAGAGGTATCTGCTGAGACACCAGACAAACGTGTGGTACCTGAAGAGGGGCAGCAGTCTTTTCAGTAGTTGCAAGGGCAACAGTCTGGATGATTGACTGATCTGGCCTTTTAACAATAACCAAAACGGCCTTGCTGTGCTGGTACTGCGAACGGCTGAAAGCAAGGGGAAACTACGGCCGTAATTTTTCCCGAGGGCATGCAGCTTTACTGTATGATTAAATGATGATGGCGTCTTCTTGGGTAAAATATTCCGGAGGTAAAATAGTCCCCCATTCGGATCTCCGGGCGGGGACTACTCAAGAGGATGTCGTTATCAGGAGAAAGAAAACTGGCGTTCTACGAATCGGAGCGTGGAATGTCAGATCCCTTAATCGGGCAGGTAGCTTAGAAAATTTAAAAAGGGAAATGGATAGATTAAAGTTAGATATAGTGGGAATTAGTGAAGTTCGGTGGCAGGAGGAACAAGACTTCTGGTCAGGTGACTACAGGCTTATAAACACAAAGTCAAATAGGGGTAATGCAGGAGTAGCTTCAATAATGAATAGGAAAATAGGAATGCTGGTAAGCTACTGCAAACACCATAGTGAACGCATTATTGTGGCCAAGATAGATACGAAGCCCACACCTACTACAGTAGTACAAGTTTATATGCCAACTAGCTCTGCAGATGACGAAGAAATTGAAGAAATGTATGATGAAATAAAAGAAATTATTCAGATAGTGAAGGGAGACGAAAATTTAATAGTCATGGGTGACTGGAATTCGAGTGTAGGAAAAGGGAGAGAAGGAAACGTAGTAGGTGAATATGGATTGGGGCTAAGAAATGAAAGAGGAAGCCGCCTGGTAGAATTTTGCACAGAGCACAACTTAAGCATAGCTAACACTTGGTTTAAGAATCATGATAGAAGGTTGTATACATGGAAGAACCCTGGAGATACTAAAAGGTATCAGATAGATTATATAATGGTAAGACAGAGATTTAGGAACCAGGTTTTAAATTGTAAGACATTTCCAGGGGCAGATGTGGACTCTGACCACAATTTATTGGTTATGGCTTGTAGATTAAAACTGAAGAAACTGCAAAAAGGTGGGAATTTAAGGAGATGGGACCTGGATAGACTGAAAGAACCAGAGGTTGTACCGAGTTTCAGGGAGAGCATAAGGGAACAATTGACAGGAATGCGGGAAAGAAATACAGTAGAAGTAGAATGGGTAGCTTTGAGGGATGAAGTAGTGAAGGCAGCAGAGGATCAAGTAGGTAAAAAGACGAGGTCTAGTAGAAATCCTTGGGTAACAGAAGAAATATTGAATTTAATTGATGAAAGGAGAAAATATAAAAATGCAGTAAATGAAGCAGGCAAAAAGGAATACAAACGTCTCAAAAATGAGATCGACAGGAAGTGCAAAATTGCTAAGCAGGGATGGCTAGAGGACAAATGTAAGGATGTAGAGGCTTATCTCACTAGGGGTAAGATAGATACTGCCTACAGGAAAATTAAAGAGACCTTTGGAGATAAGAGAACCACTTGTATGAACATCAAGAGCTCAGATGGAAACCCACTTCTAAGCAAAGAAGGGAAAGCAGAAGGGTGGAAGGAGTATATAGAGGGTCTATACAAGGGCGATGTACTTGAGGACAATAATATGGAAATGGAAGAGGATGTAGATGAAGATGAAATGGGAGATACGATACTGCGTGAAGAGTTTGACAGAGCACTTAAAGACCTGAGTCGAAACAAGACCCCCGGAGTAGACAACATTCCATTGGAACTACTGACGGCCTTGGGAGAGCCAGTCCTGACAAAACCCTACCATCTGGTGAGCAAGATGTATGAAACAGGCGAAATACCCTCAGACTTCAAGAAGAATATAATAATTCCAATCCCAAAGAAAGCAGGTGTTGAAAGATGTGAAAATTACTGAACAATCAGTT
Organism: Schistocerca cancellata; assembly: GCF_023864275.1. NCBI lineage: Eukaryota > Metazoa > Arthropoda > Insecta > Orthoptera > Acrididae > Schistocerca > Schistocerca cancellata. The sequence continues at coordinate 167,773,174 of NC_064628.1, read as the reverse complement.
TAATAAGCCACAGCTGCAAAATACTAACACGAATTCTTTACAGACGAATGGAAAAACTAGTAGAAGCCGACCTCGGGGAAGATCAGTTTGGATTCCGTAGAAATACTGGAACACGTGAGGCAATACTGACCTTACGACTTTTCTTAGAAGAAAGATTAAGGAAAAGCAAACCTACGTTTCTAGCATTTGTAGACTTAGAGAAAGCTTTTGACAATGTTGACTGGAATACTCTCTTTCAAATTCGAAAGGTGGCAGGGGCAAAATACAGGGAGCGAAAGGCTATTTAGAAGTTTTACAGAAACCAGATGGCAGTTATAAGAGTCGAGGGACATGAAAGGGAAGCAGTGGTGGGGAAGGGAGTAAGACAGGGTTGTAGCCTCTCCCCGATGTTATTCAATCTGTATATTGAGCAAGCAGTAAAGGAAACAAAAGAAAAATTTGGTGTAGGTATTAAAATCCATGGAGAAGAAATACAAACTTTGAGGTTCGCCGATGACATTGTAATTCTGTCAGAGACAGCAAAGGACTTGGAAGAGCAGTTGAACGGAATGGATGGTGTCTTGAAGGGAGGATATAAGATGAACATCAACAAAAGCAAAACGAGGATAATGGAATGTAGTCGAATTAAGTCGGGTGATGCTGAGGGAATTAGCTTAGGAAATGAGACACTTAAAGTAGTAAAGGAGTTTTGCTATTTGGGGAGCAAAATAACTGATGATGGTCGAAGTAGAGAGGATATAAAATGTAGACTGGCAATGGCAAGGAAAGCGTTTCTGAAGAAGAGAAATTTGTTAACATCGAGTATAGATTTAAGTGTCAGGAAGTCGTTTCTGAAAGTATTTGTATGGAGTGTAGCCATGTATGGAAGTGAAACATGGACGGTAATTAGTTTGGACAAGAAGAGAATAGAAGCTTTCGAAATGCTGCTACAGAAGAATGCTGAAGATTAGATGGGTAGATCACATAACTAATGAGGAAGTATTGAATAGGATTGGGGAGAAGAGAAGTTTGTGGCACAACTTGACTAGAAGAAGGGATCGGTTGGTAGGACATGTTCTGAGGCATCAAGGGATCTCCAATTTAGTATTGTAGGGCAGCGTGGAGAGTAAAAATCGTAGGGGGAGACCAAGAGATGAATACACTAAGCAGATTCAGAAGGATGTAGGTTGCAGTAGGTACTGGGAGATGAAGAAGCTTGCACAGGATAGAGTTGCATGGAGAGCTGCATCAAACCAGTCTCGGGACTGAAGACCACAACAACAACAACATTCCGAGTTCCACATTGTCAAGAGTGTGCCGAGATTAGCAAATTCCAGGCATTGCCTCTCACCATGGACAGCGCAGTGGCCGACGACCTGTGCTTAACAACCTAGAGTAGCGGCATGTGGTAGATTGACAGCGCTAACGGAAAACAGCACAGCGTGAAACAACCACAGAAATCAATGTGGGACGAACGATGAACGTATCCGTTAGGACAGTGTGGCTATATTTGGCGTTGATGAAGTGTGCCAGCAGAAGACCGACGCGGGTGTCTTTGCCAACAGCATGACATCACCTGCAGCGTCTCTATTGGACCCTGGACGATTTGAAAATCGCGTCTTCATCAGGTGTGTCCGAATTTCGGTTGGTCAGAGCTGATGGTACAGTGCGAGTATGGCGCACATCCCCTGAAGTCATGGTATGAAATGTCTCCTTAGAAAAATTATACCTGACTGTGCTTAAACTGACACACAATACTTTTTATCGCAACGCAATCTGACTTTCAATAATCCCTACAATAGAATGGCCCTTACTAAATTAACCTATACGTTTCACAAATTACTTACCTCACAAAAATCTTCGTTACTCGAACTACTGCAATACAGCGAGCGCCACTACTGCCAGCTAAATAAAAGATTCAATCTACTGAAGGCACTAACTACTGGTAGGCATTGTTAGCAAAAGAAAGATTTTGATAGAGAACAAACAATGTATTTACCTTAATAGTGTTCAAAAGTCATTATATATATATATATATATATATATATATATATATATATATATATATATATATATATATATATATATATATCAGTCCATGATATCCACTATTACAAATTTACTCTTTCAGATGGACACACGTCCAGATCGTCCGCTCTCAAAATTCCGCCATCTCTCACCCCACATCCACCACTGCTCGCGGCTCACCTCCAACTGCGCAACGCTACGCGCTGTTAATAGCCAACTGCCCAACACTACAATGGCGAATATTACTCCAACAATGCAAACCAACCACAGCCTTCACACAGCACAATCAGTGATTTTCATATAGAGCGCTACATGGCGTTACCAACATAAAAACCTAATCAGCCTACTTACAATGGACACAAGTTGTTCAAATGGTTCAAATGGTTCTGAGCACTATGCGACTTAACTTCTGAGGTCATCAGTCGCCTAGAACTTAGAACTAATTAAACCTAACTAACCTAAGGACATCACACACATCCATGCCCGAGGCAGGATTCGAACCTGTGACCGTAGCGGTCACGCGGTTCCAGACTGAAGCGCCTTTAACCGCACGGCCACACCGGCCGGCACAAGTTGTTCACAAGGCACCGTGCAAGCTGGTGGTGGCTCGATAATGGTGTGGGCTGTGTTTACCTGGAATGGACTGGGTCCTGCGCCCAACTGAAAGGGTCACTGAATGTAAATGGGTAAATTTGGCTACGTGGAGACCATCTGCAGCCATTCATGGACTCCATGTTTCAAAACAACGAAGAAATTTTTGTGGATGCCAATGCCCCCTGTCACCGGGCGAATGGTTTGAAGAACTTTCTGGACAACTCGAGCGAATGATTTTGCCACCCATATGGCCGGACATCAATGGCACCGAACATTTGTGGGAGGTAATCAAGAGATCATTTAGTGCACAACATCCTGCGCCGACAACCCTTTCAAAATTATGGATGACGATAGAGGCAGTATGGGTCAATATTTCTGCAGGGGATTTCTACCGACTTGTTGAGTCCATCACAAATCGAGTTGCTGACTACGCCGGGCAAAAGGAGGTCCCACACGATATTGAGGGGTATCCCATATGACTTGTCACATCAGTACACATCATCAGCCTACGACTTCCATCATATGATAATCAGAATACAATTTCTTATACTGTATCTGAAACAGACCAGTGATAGACCCAAGCACTACAAAGTTTCAGTGAAACATGCGTCCTACACAAGCGTTTTATGATCTAAGAAGTAAGCTAGTATACTGATGTTTATGAAATATGAAATATATGGACCAGAGATTCCACAAGTATTGATAAGTACCTGTAATACTGGTTATGATAATACAGGAAGGCGCAGCTTCACAGTGTTTCTGGAGCCAACAAAGAGGCGTCTTGCTGTTTCGTGTGATTCATTTGGCAACCCAAATATATCTCTTCCAATTAATCTCTTGTAGCTACCAGCTTTCTTTGCAGCTATTCGTAAAAGGAATGCAAAAGTGTTGTCGTGGAACCCGTCCGCATTTGTCGTGATCTAGCTGCTGATCAGCAAATTACCAGACCTTTTATCTTGCCTTGATGAATCTGCAGTTTCTCAGAAACGATGTCCGACACTAAATCAACCGCACACTCGCCTTTTCAAAATTACGTTGGGCTACGTCTGTATCTTCGCCTTTTTCTCCAACACCAGTCTGGAGTAATATGAAATCACAACAGGAATCAAAACGCACTGTTCGGTTAATTTCAGTCCCTACTGGGAAGAGGTAGGTGATTACGACTATTTTCTATCTTCCTTCCACCTTCACAAGCAGGCACCGTTGCGGTTACAACTGACAACACACGTTTGAATGAAATATTTATAACATCAGAAACGGAAGATGTATGCCACTGAATCTCTACAGCTCACACAACACATAAAATACTTGAGAACACTTTTAAGTAAGTAACAGTATACCATAAGAATGGAGAACCATGAAATGGTGACAACCATCAGAACACAGTACCTGACGGAACTGAATGTCCGACACAGCCACGACTCTCGGTTTCTGTGCATCAGGCTTATTCACATTCCGTAAGCGTATAGTCCGTTCGTACCAAGCATACACAAGTCAGTCCTCCGTGCGACAGCCCACGATCCCATCCGCTTACGCATAGCCAACTAAACACATACGTGTCGGCTGTTCCTTCACAATCAGCGACAACTTCGTGCCTAGTCGCAGTACCTGTTTCAACTAGACGTGCCGTCACTCCCTTTTCTGCGCTGCGCTCGCGCAGATAAGCCATTCTCTCTGTCAGAAGTCTGAAGCAGCGTCAACATGAAGTATGGCCCACCTAGAATAACAGTTCGGGTGCTGCCAACCTAGGTCATAGTGCCGAACGCAGCACATCCCATACACCTATTTTTCTGAGAATTTTAAACATGCTGCACAGTACTGCGTTGTCGAACGATTTTTTAGGTTCGACAAGTCCTCTGACGGTGGCTTGATTCCTTTCAAGTTCTGCGTTCTGGCCTTCGTGTCAATAGATTCCGACTGACCGCCGTATCATCCTCTGCCAAAGACTCCATCGGATCCGCTATGGAGCAGCTTGTTGTCAGTGTATCGCTTTCCCTCTTGTCATCGGGTTTCTTTCTCTTGGCTACTAATCAGTCGAGTACCTCCACATTTGACCTCACAAGGCTGAGTGTACCCGTAGTAGTCTCCTGTCAAGGAAAAATTTTTGGCAGTATCGCAAATCTAACCAGGGTACCTCACAAAGGAGTCCGTCCCCTTGACCACTCAGCTGCAGATGGAGACATACTTCTTCGCCATCTTGGTTTCAGCTGGAATTAGTCCTTCATTATTGGATCATTACCGCTTTCGTGGCACTAAAAGCCACATCTTCAGGTGAACATCTGTATAATAATAAACCCAAAAGCTAAGATTCTAATTTGTTTTAAATTATTAAAAAAATTTACAGTAGAATATCAAAATTTTAGTGCCCACATAACTGAAACATTGGAGCGGAAAAGCTCAGAATTTCTTTACGCAACACTCCTTGTCCGTGGGAACGAAACCCCGCTAAAAGGTTGTATGTCTTAGAATAAAACAGTCGGATTTCAATATAGTGGATGGATGCTAAACAAATCGTGCCATAGTGATCCACTGGTAAGGAGAAAATAAATGGAAACTCTTAAGATCTAATAAATTTTGAGCCAGAATGAAAAATCAAGTTGTGATTGCCACAAAACGGAGGCATGTTCTACCTGGACCAAACACATCAAGTAAATAGCTATTGACGGAAAAGTAGAACCCGAAAACCGCATTTACCGTTTCCCCGACCTATACGGAATCGCTAACAAGGGAGGCGGCTGTGTGCTCTGTATTAGTGATCATTTTGTGACAGCCGCTTCTTGGATTTTCGTTCTGGCCCAAAATTGGGTCTAAATGATTTTCATTTATTTTCTTCTTACCTATGGATCACTATGGAACAATTTGTTTAGGACGTATCAGCTATATTGGACTCCGGCTGTTTTATTCTATGACATACCGCCCTTTAGCGGTGTTTTGTTCCGACGGACAATGAATGTTGGGTGGAAAGGTTCAGAGGTTTTCCGCTCTAATATTTTTGATACGTTGGTAGCAGGACAGCGCGGAATGAAATGACCAAGTCCATAAAGGATTCTCAACAGCACACTTTATTTACCAATCATCGAAACAACCAACACTGGCAACAGGACAGAGACACAGTGATATTACAACTTATTAATTGTTCAAATAATACGCAAAGTCAGAAATTAAGAAAAACCTTGCAAAGCCATCAGCGTAACATTTCGAATATACACTCCTGAAAATGGAAAAAAGAACACATTGACACCGGTGTGTCAGACCCACCATACTTGCTCCGGACACTGCGAGAGGGCTGTACAAGCAATGATCACACGCACGGCACAGCGGACACACCAGGAACCGCGGTGTTGGCCGTCGAATGGCGCTAGCTGCGCAGCATTTGTGCACCGCCGCCGTCAGTGTCAGCCAGTTTGCCGTGGCATACGGAGCTCCATCGCAGTCTTTAACACTGGTAGCATGCCGCGACAGCGTGGACGTGAACCGTATGTGCAGTTGACGGACTTTGAGCGAGGGCGTATAGTGGGCATGCGGGAGGCCGGGTGGACGTACCGCCGAATTGCTCAACACGTGGGGCGTGAGGTCTCCACAGTACATCGATGTTGTCGCCAGTGGTCGGCGGAAGGTGCACGTGCCCGTCGACCTGGGACCGGACCGCAGCGACGCACGGATGCACGCCAAGACCGTAGGATCCTACGCAGTGCCGTAGGGGACCGCACCGCCACTTCCCAGCAAATCAGGGACACTGTTGCTCCTGGGGTATCGGCGAGGACCATTCGCAACCGTCTCCATGAAGCTGGGCTACGGTCCCGCACACCGTTAGGCCGTCTTCCGCTCACGCCCCAACATCGTGCAGCCCGCCTCCAGTGGTGTCGCGACAGGCGTGAATGGAGGGACGAATGGAGACGTGTCGTCTTCAGTGATGAGAGTCGCTTCTGCCTTGGTGCCAATGATGGTCGTATGCGTGTTTGGCGCCGTGCAGGTGAGCGCCACAATCAGGACTGCATACGACCGAGGCACACAGGGCCAACACCTGGCATCATGGTGTGGGGAGCGATCTCCTACACTGGCCGTACACCACTGGTGATCGTCGAGGGGACACTGAATAGTGCACGGTACATCCAAACCGTCATCGAACCCATCGTTCTACCATTCCTAGACCGGCAAGGGAACTTGCTGTTCCAACAGGACAATGCACGTCCGCATGTATCCCGTGCCACCCAACGTGCTCTAGAAGGTGTAAGTCGACTACCCTGGCCAGCAAGATCTCCGGATCTGTCCCCCATTGAGCATGTTTGGGACTGGATGAAGCGTCGTCTCACGCGGTCTGCACGTCCAGCACGAACGCTGGTCCAACTGAGGCGCCAGGTGGAAATGGCATGGCAAGCCGTTCCACAGGACTACATCCAGCATCTCTACGATCGTCTCCATGGGAGAATAGCAGCCTGCATTGCTGCGAAAGGTGGATATACACTGTACTGGTGCCGACATTGTGCATGCTCTGTTGCCTGTGTCTATGTGAATGTGGTTCTGTCAGTGTGATCATGTGATGTATCTGACCCCAGGAATGTGTCAATAAAGTTTCCCCTTCCTGAGACAATGAATTCACGGTGTTCTTATTTCAATTTCCAGGAGTGTATACTTTAATTTTAGACGACTAGCAGTCACTTCTTTCAACAAGCGATTTTTTTTTAAATAATAGGCGATCGCGACCAATCGCACTGCCGCAAAGCGAGGGGACGAGAAAGAGGTGACACACTAATCGTTCCAGAAATAAGCTATGGCTGGGTTTTAGTTATGTGAGCTCTAACATGGTATTCTCATGTAAGAGTTTTAATATTTTCTTTTTAATTAAAAATTTTAAAATAATTTACCGTACTAGTGTGTATCTCAGAGTTATTCCTTCTGAGTTTATTGTTATGTAGATGTTCACGTGAAGATGTGCCTTTTAGTGCCATGAAACCGATAGTGATCCAATAAAAAAGGAGTAAATGCAGCTAAGGCAGTTGTAACGGCTCCATGTAAGCCGCTACATGGCTCGATCCCACAACTAAAGACACCTGAGTGCCCTTCCGACACTCAGGGAAGAGCCTGATGATAATTAGTAAGATAGGGTTATTTAAAAATAGACGATCATTTTAATATTAGATACGGTAATTGTCAGCAAAGTGTGAATGCGAATGTATGATGAGGTATGCGTGAGATGTCGGCTGTGGGTGTGCTATAGGCATAGTGGAAGTGTAGCCAACCTCGAATCTAGTAGAGCGCGACTGCACTGGACCAGAGAGGCATAAGCTCCACGCGCGTCATTAGCGCTCGTTAGGTTGGCAAATAACCGTGTGCGGTATCTCTGAGTCCTTGCGGCCACGATGTGTGGACCCGGACGAGGGAGACCGTATCGGGGTTGTTGCTAGTAAGACCTGGGTGAGTAAGCACGCTCTGCTCTATCGCTCCGATAGCGAAGATTTAGAATTCCATGTTCACTTTGAACTTGGAAGCAGCTTCCCTGCTGAGGAAAGCCACTATGGTATTTCCTAGAATCATCTCGATTAGGAGAGATAGGGAGATGACTTCTTTTGCCAAGTAATTTCATGGGAATTTGTGTTCACTGCCCTTGAGAGTGATCAGGCGCTTATTGCCGAGTAATACTCGGAATTGCTCAATTTGCATTTCAGTGTGAGTGTGAAGTATATATGCAAAGTGTATTTTATTTAAATGTGTTTATTGACTACTGATTGTGGAGAGATTGGTAACACGTGGTCCGCAGACCCCGTGCATTTCTTGGTGAGAAGCTTCAGCTCGACGTAATCACATTTCGTGATCGAGCTGGCTCTTCTACGTAAATTCACGCGTGTGATTTAATTGTTCCTTCATAATATCCAGTAAAACTCGCGGAGTTAGTTAAACGTGAAGACGAGACTTGCCCGAATTAAAGTTACAGTTGGAACCATGTGCTCTCTCCCAATGTTGTCCCACTTGGTGTATGGGAACCTTCCTCTTTTATCTGTTAGATAAAATGAATAGAATGAATGTTAGTGTGCGTGTGTGTGTGGTTAAATGATGATATAAATGTGCAGGCGGCAGTCATTGTCGATTCACGGCACATGTTAGCCGGATGTTTAACTAAGTTTACTTAGATATTAAGATATAAACATCCATGGGCAGGATTCGAACCTGCGCCCGTAGCGGTCGCACGGTTCCAGACTGAAGCGCCTAGAACCGCTTGGCCACACCGGCCGGCTCCATTGGCGATTGGTACTCCGACAGTAGTAACTCATTCGGATGATTTGATGCAAAAGTTGAAAAAAGTTTGCCGAGGCGCGCGTCAGACCCGCTATCAGTAAACTGCTAACGAATCACAGTGGGAGAGTGTCGTCTGCCTCGCTGTTACGTAACCGGTCCGGCGGCTGAGGTACCTTTTTGCACGTTAGCGGCCTTGAGCCGGCCGTATCTCGCAAGCAATCAGACGCCAAAGTGTCAGTCAGCGATGGGTTCGCGGTCTGCGAGGTGTGTGGCGGCGCTGTGGCTGCTGCTGCTGGCGGCGGCGGGGGCGGAGGCTGGGGGCACAGAGCTCCCGGTGGTGAGGAGTCTGCAGGGCGCGGTGCGAGGCCGCCGACAGGCGACTACCAACGGCCGCCCACTGCTCGCTTTCTACAACCTGCCGTACGCCAAGCCCCCCGTCGGGTCGCTGCGTTTCAAGGTGCGTATGTCCGCAAGCGTAATGGAACTTAGTCGAATTACATCAAGTGATGGTATTACATTAGGAAACAATGCAGTAAAAACACGAGGACTGTTCAATGAAGAATGATCATAACTTTTTTTTTTGACCGCATACCTTTACTCATCCTTATAGTTTTGGTGGTCCTTCTCAAAGTAGTCTACCATGAATGCGATGCACTAGTCCCAGCGTTTCTGCCCGTCTTCAAATACATGCTGGAAACCATTTTTTGAGATGTCCTTCAAAATCGCCTCCACAGCCTTCACCACTGCTTCTGATGATTGATAATGCCTCCCAGAAAGGCATTTCTTAATGCTAGGGAATAGAAATAAGTCACATGGGGCTAAATCCGAGCTATAGGGAGGGTGAAGGATGCACTTCACGTTGATTTTTGCAAGCTATTAAGTAACATTGGCAATATGCGGTCGCGCGTTATCGTGGTGCAGCATCCAGCCTGCTTGAAGGAAATGTGGTCTTTTTTGCCTGATACGGACTTGCAATATTTTCAGGACATCCCTGTAGTATTGTCCAGTTACTGATGTGCGTGCAGGTACGACATGCTGATAAACCATTCCATGGATATCAAAGAATGAGAGGATAGTTACTTCCCAGCAGAAGCAACAACTTTTGCTTTTTTGGGGGTTCGTGATGAAGGAGATTTCCACACTGAGCTTTGCTGTTTGCTCTCAGGATCACAATGATGTAGCCAAGTTTCATCAGCAGCGATTACATGTGAGAGAAACTCCGGATCTTCCTCTAACATCAACTTTAACTGCATGCAGACTTGCGCCTGAATGTCCTTGTATTCCAACCAAACATTTTCAAGAACACAAACTAATAAACATTTAAAATTACATTACATAAGGGTTTTTTATTTTTTATACAGTTAATTACTCTGCAGTAACAACATCCTTTGTCGTCATAAAGACTGAAGAGTAGCATCTTTACAATAAAATATAACGAAGTTATCAGAATGGAGTAAATACGGTACTGCAATTATAAATTCATGCTAACATACATGGCCAAAAGGTATTACTCCATTTACAGATTTCTTTAGGTCTTACCTGTTCTTACCGTTCCACGCGATTGTGACTACGATAATTTTTGATTACCTGAAGATATTTCAGATAGTGGGTTTAATATTTATTGTGTAACTGGATGGTACCTTTTCCTTAAAAAAATCTGTAAATTGAGTTAATTGCCTTTAGCCATGTATGTTAGCATGAATTTATGTTTGCATTGCGGTGTTTATGCCATTCTTATACCTTCGTTATATTTTATTCTAAAGACGCTAGTCTTTAGTTTAGACAAAGGATGTTGCTATTGTAGAGTAACTTATTCTATAAAAACCAATATTTAATGTAATTTTAAATATTTATTGATTTGTCTTCTTGAAAATGTTTGGGTGGAATACCGTTTTGTTACGAGACGTATGATTAGTATCATCTTCATCCTGCCTACGATTGTAATATCAACGTAATCGCTGGTCTTCGAATTGATTACTATGCGTTCTGGCCCTGTAATGCCAGTATGTGTCTCGTGTTGGTTCTTTTCAGTGAGTAGCTGTTTACACAGATATCGTACTAGTAAAGTTCGAAATGAACCGTACTTTCAGTTTTGATTTGTAATGTTGGCTAAAGATTAATTTTTCGACATAAGTAATTTTCCTGTTGTTACATTCTAAGTAATAAAAATCTTGTGACCTTGCAGGTCGTTCTCTTTCTGCATTTTGACATGCTTTTTGTTTTGTATTTCGTACAGGACGGTTATCATGGTTTCTGACCGAAACCGGTCGGAATGAAGCAAAAATAAATTCTGCATTTTTGTGTCACGCATTTTATAAAGTATTTACAAGCTGATAACTACCTTAACAAAAGGTTATCACTTTCGCCTAACTAATACATAACTTACATTGGTGAGATACAAAAATATCTAGAACTGACTTCAAGTAATACTAACGGAGAGGAAGTGGTATTTTTAAAAGTTGTAAGAATTTAAATTGTTCTTTTGTACGGTCTTTGCCTTTCAGATCACTGAAGTGCAAATATTACTCTGTTATTTAAATTCAACTTTCTTCAGCATATTCCCATACTTAAATTACGAATACATTAGTTCCCACTATTTATTTGAGTTCGGCTCAAAGCATCAATGAGCACATTATTTTTAACTATTAAGTTTATTTGAAACAATGCTAATAATTTCTTTAATGGGTACACCGATTTTAATACCTTAGTCGTTATCAATAACTCATAAACACCCTTAAGGCGATGACTAAGCCAGAGAGTTTTATGAGTGTATTTATGTCGTGCTGCTTGACACAGTCACGTCTTGTAAACACATCTGAGCGTAACATTGCAACGTTGCAAGGCCATGTGAAATGGAACGAGTCTGTTGTAGGGAAAGTGAATGGTTTACTTCGCTTTATAATGTAACTTATCGGGAAGTGTAGGTCATCTATAACGGATACCGCGAGCATAACACTTGCGAGACCCATGCTCGAGTAATTCTTCAGTGTTTGGGATTCCCACCAGGTCAGATCAAAGAAAGATGTCGAAACAATTCAGAGGCGTGCAGCTAGGTTTGTTACAGGTAGTATTACGGAAATGTTCCGTGAACAAATGCTCCATGACCTTAAATGGAAATTTCTGGAGGAAAAACGATATTTTGTGAAATACTGTTGAGAGAGTTTAGAGAATTGGCATTTGCGAAAGACTGCAGAACGATCTTACTGACATGGACATACATTATGCGTAGCCACAGCGACATAAAGATAAAGAAAATCAGGATTCCGTCGGAAGCAAATAGTCATTTTCCCCCTCACTATATTTGCTAGTGCAGCAGGTAAGCGAACGGAAAGCTGTGGAAAAAGGTGCCCTCCATCATGCATCGCATGGTGTCTTACGGAATATGTATGTAGAATTAGGAACGACAATATTATGGAAAGTGTAAATTGCTACTCATTACATAGAGGAGACGTTGAGTCGCAGACAGGCACAACGAAAGGATTGCTAAACATGTGAGCTAAGGGCCAAAAGGCCTTCTTCTAACGTCGAAAACATTCAGACACACACGCACACACACACAAACACACACATACACGCACATAATATTGTCGTTGTTCCACCCTGGATGGGTATGCAGTTATACTCGTATTTCCAAGAGGCTTCCTCTACAGGACCAACCCAATCATTACACAATTTATATGAGTATTTTTATTTATGGGTCCTTCCGTTATGTCTTGGTAGAACAATTCCATATTTAAGGTTGAAATACTGTACTTGTTATTCAACCTTAAAGACAGACGAGTATTGTATGAAATAAATTTTATAGTTAAAATTCTGTTTTCCGTATCGTCGGACACTAGCCTTCATGATCTAAGTCGCTAAGTTGTAGTTATTGTGCAAGAGTAACAGTTTAACGTTCTGTCTACTTCGGGGTCATTAAAAAGGGAGCACAACTTTCGACAAAATGAGGGGAGGGGTGGATGAAAGAGGGGAGGGAGACCCGGAAAAAATCTCACCGAATCTCATTTAGAGGGGAACTGCAATGAAAATCTCAGGTAATCTTTTTTAATTCCGAGAATATGCATGATTAGGACATAAAATTTTGTTTTACAAAATCGAAGCACTGACGAAATAAAGTGCCGATCAGTTTGTATGGCCCCTCTGAACTGAACTGAATGCTTTACGTGTCTGCATGCCGGGGATTCCCCGATTTGAAACACGTGCAGGACAAGTGTCGGGTCTCATTTGGGGAGTTCTCTGCCGCGCCGGTGCAAATCACAGCGTGTCAGTGAGTCAGTCGTGATACACTGTAACCCATATAAAGACGATCTTACTGTGTTCAAAATTAACTTCTACCATAACTTTTACGATGTGTCTGGTAAGTGGCAAGTCGACGAGCAGAAAGACACGTGCGGGCAAGAAGTTTGTGGAAGCAAGATCACCTAAAATGCGTCGACAAGCATTCTCTTAATTATCATATAAACCAGGAGACTGAAGAGCTACGTAACCATATGGTCAATGGAAGCTACAAACAATGTTTTCTTTCATATGCGAAGTACGTGAAGACTCAGGACATTTAATGTATATATAATTCATTTGGGGATCCGTCAAAACGGTTAATACCGTTTTCTTGGAGCCTTTTTGTGGGCAAGTCTGTCTGCCTCCTTATCTGTCCGAATATTACAGTGTTAGCATCTTTACAATGTTCTTAATCACATTACAAAGAAAGGTTTAATGTACTTCCCAAATAAGACCGGCTTTTATTAATGTGTTTTAATTAGTTCCTAAAAGTAAATAAAAAAATCGTTTTTACATATTTTATCAGCCTATGGGGTAAACCTCAAGTGAGGGGAAAGGTGGAGTGGGGGGGAGCAGGGTCCAACAACATCTCGACAAATCTCACAAAGGGGGCAGGGGACTCCAAATTAAAAAGAATCCCAACATTTTTTATCGGCGTCCCCTTATGTGACTAGTTTTGTTAGTCAAACGCAAGCATTCTCACTTATTAGTTGCACTGGTGACAACATGTTGGCAGTGGAGAGAAACACAGCATCATCAAAAGACAAATGCCGAATGGTACTCTTAACGTCCAACGTGTCGCCATTGTGGCAGTAAATAACTGTGGGTGCTCGCTAATAAAATAACACGTGACCTAAAGAAGTTCATCTCTCCCCCGAAGAAGATAGTGTGTAAAACTTGTGTGCATTAACATTTTCAAAAATGTTCAAAAGTGTGTAAACTCCTAAGGGATCAAACTGCTGAGGTCATCGGTCCCTAGACTTACACACTATTTAAACTAACTTAACGCTAAGGACAACGCACACAGCCATGCCCGAGGGAGGACTCGAATCTCCGGATTAACATTTTCAAAACACTGTAAAATTCAAGACAGTACATTTTATTTAATCATTTCTTGCTGCTTCTTCGCATTCCTGTCGTACGTGGTGCGGGGAAGGATGTGCTTACACATGTTAAGGTAACAAACGTTTAATTTTATCCTATTAGTCTTAACTAAAGTCGTTTCCCACTTGAAAATGGGTTCTAAGAATTTCCTGTATCGGTATTCACGATATAGTCCATTTCCTTTGTGTGTCTGTCAGGTGGAGATCCTTATTGTTTAAGTCAATAACATTTGGAACAACCATTTGTTTATCCTTTATTTGTACACTCTCGGTGCATCTAGTCATTATAGTCTAAGGCTTCAACCGTATTCTAATTAAGTCTTTCCTGAACATACTGCGATTTCCCAGTATCATGGGTTTCACTCGAAGGTGTTACGTCTTTTCCCTACAACTGCGCCTGTACGACCTTTACATTTCACATTACTACCTATTGTTACACAGAAGTACTTGTATAACTGACTCAGCATTCAGTCTTCAATCACTGTAATCAACGAAATACTTCAGTTGAGCTGCAATATCACCGCACAGCTACCTAAGTTGAAATATCAACTTAAATGTAGTCACGCGGAGGACATAATTATGGGAAGAAAACTAACTTTGTGTAATCATCGAAGTACGTCACAAAAATAAGCTCCAGCCATTTATCGCGAATTATTCGTCAGTCCGATAACTTTATAATTTTGGATTAGTGTCATAGAATATTCTAAGAAGAAGAGTGGCATTCATCATGGAATTGTGAAACTAGCATAACTGGCTCAGACAAATGCAAAACAAAACGCGGAATAAGAAGAAGAGTTGCAGATGATATCGTTTGCAAGGTGAGTTATCGGCAATCATTCTTTTCTTTATAATATAAAAAAGTAAATTTTGAGGGAGTAGTACTACGCATTCTCTCCGCCGCATAGCGTACGGTGTACTGGTGTATTGCAGATAAAGAAATCTGCGCAGTATTTGCAAAGTAAGCGCATAGTAGCCTATGAGTTCGTTATCAATAAATCGTACCAATTTTTACCTGCTGGTTAGTATATAAGACGCTCTTCGAGAGGAAGAGTTAATTTTATCATAATTTTTCCGTTTTCACCTACAATTCTGCATTTGGCCAGTAATCAGCTGTTATCCACAATTAATAATTATGCTCGTAGTATGCAGTATGAAGGTTTCGAGAATGCAATGTACAAAATATTTTGCTATCCACTGGAAGAATAATTTTTAAAGGCCATCCACGATCAGTTATATACATTTGTTCAGTCATATGTTGTGATTACGATCTTGTATGCATATGGTGACCGGCTGTAAATTACGACCACCAACACAGGCTTTAAATTATGCAAGGTTTTACGAGTACAGCAGCTATCAGAAAATTTTAAATCAGCCGGTTTCAATCTAGATCTCAAGGTGTTCATAATAAATTGAGGCTGATTATCATACTACGTTGAGGTACAGGGTGTCCATCCACCATTTGCTGCTTTTCTCGAAAAGTGATAAGTGGTTGAATACTACAAAAAATCACCACTATTCTCCTATTGATTCTAACTTTTTGAAACTCTGCTCAAAAATTGTGATGTAATCGGGAATCGTACCACTACTTGGGCATTACGAATATTCAGTGCTGAAGGGTGAAAACTGAGGCTGAAGAACTGTGCTTTTCCTGTTAATTTGTTCGTTTCCAAGGTCTACAAGCAGATACAGCCATATTATGTAGACACAGGCAGCAGATCAGCTACTTCCTATTTCTCTTGTATACTACACTCCTGGAAATGGAAAAAATAACACATTGACACCGGTGTGTCAGACCCACTATACTTGCTCCGGACACTGCGAGAGGGCTGTACAAGCAATGATCACACGCACGGCACAGCGGACACACCAGGAACCGCGGTGTTGGCCGTCGAATGGCGCTAGCTGCGCAGCATTTGTGCACCGCCGCCGTCAGTGTCAGCCAGTTTGCCGTGGCATACAGAGCTCCATCGCAGTCTTTAACACTGGTAGCATGCCGCGACAGCGTGGACGTGAACCGTATGTGCAGTTCACGGACTTTGAGCGAGGGCGTATAGTGGGCATGCGGGAGGCCGGGTGGACGTACCGCCGAATTGCTCAACACGTGGGGCGTGAGGTCTCCACAGTACATCGATGTTGTCGCCAGTGGTCGGCGGAAGGTGCACGTGCCCGTCGACCTGGGACCGGACCGCAGCGACGCACGGATGCACGCCAAGACCGTAGGATCCTACGCAGTGCCGTAGGGGACCGCACCGCCACTTCCCAGCAATTTAGGGACACTGTTGCTCCTAGGGTATTGGCGAGGACCATTCGCAACCGTCTCCATGAAGCTGGGCTACGGTCCCGCACACCGTTAGGCCGTCTTCCGCTCACGCCCCAACATCGTGCAGCCCGCCTCCAGTGGTGTCGCGACAGGCGTGAATGGAGGGACGAATGGAGACGTGTCGTCTTCAGCGATGAGAGTCGCTTCTGCCTTGGTGCCAATGATGGTCGTATGCGTGTTTGGCGCCGTGCAGGTGAGCGCCACAATCAGGACTGCATACGACCGAGGCACACAGGGCCAACACCCGGCATCATGGTGTGGGGAGCGATCTCCTACACTGGCTGTACACCACTGGTGATCGTCGAGGGGACACTGAATAGTGCACGGTACATCCAAACCGTCATCGAACCCATCGTTCTACCATTCCTAGACCGGCAAGGGAACTCGCTGTTCCAACAGGACAATGCACGTCCGCATGTATCCCGTGCCTCCCAACGTGCTCTAGAAGGTGTAAGTCAACTACCCTGGCCAGCAAGATCTCCGGATCTGTCCCCCATTGAGCATGTTTGGGACTGGATGAAGCGTCGTCTCACGCGGTCTGCACGCCCAGCACGAACGCTGGTCCAACTGAGGCGCCAGGTGGAAATGGCATGGCAAGCCGTTCCACAGGACTACATCCAGCATCTCTACGATCGTCTCCATGGGAGAATAGCAGCCTGCATTGCTGCGAAAGGTGGATATACACTGTACTAGTGCCGACATTGTGCATGCTCTGTTGCCTGTGTCTATGTGCCTGTGGTTCTGTCAGTGTGATCATGTGATGTATCTGACCCCAGGAATGTGTCAATAAAGTTTCCCCTTCCTGGGACAATGAATTCACGGTGTTCTTATTTCAATTTCCAGGAGTGTATAAGTGAATTTTTGTTAAGTTTTTAATTGAGTACTTTTACTGTAAGTTCCTTCTCCTTTTATTAGTTCAGAGCAATGGAAGGCAAATCTTTACTCTTTTAAAGCAAATGAAGCGTTGTATTTCATTGCTATGTCACTTGGTAAAAATATTTTCAGATTAGGACTGGTGCAGTTCTGCAGTACTACTAATGTCCAGTGACGACAGCGAGAAACTACCATATAGACCAGGTGTGGGCCAGTCTCCCACACTACACGCACACTGACGGACAGCATTGTCTCAGTTGTCTCAGTAACGCTGTACCAGTTCTTATTCCTTATGTTCGTTGCTCGTTTCTGTTGGCATAGTTATTAAAATGTCACTGATTACGTTTCGCATTTCCTATAACAAAATAATATTTCAAACCGATGCATGTTTTTCGAATAAAAATTACTCCTTTTTTTAAAAAAAAAGTTGTGTTTTACAACGAAATATTTTAGCACTGCTGCTATGGCAAATTGATATTTCGTTTATTTTACTCGATTATTAGTAAAATCTAAGAAAAACACCTTTCATAATCGAGACTAATCAAATACCGAAGGACACCTGTTATTCAAAACTAAAATACCGGTATCGGATTAACGGTCGGTTTTTCCCACCCATACTTTGACATTAACCTGTGAAGTTGACTACATACAGGGATGGCGGCTTGATTACATGCTAGGGGCAATGACTTCGTTAAGATGGCAGCAATTTTAAAATCCAAAATGGCGATGGCAGGGGCCCGTAGGACAAGCGCGCCGCACTCCGGCACGCACACCTTCGCAGTACGTAAGCGCACGAGTCAGCCGCTACACCAAACGTCGGTCACGTGACTGTTGGATGCACTTACGTCATCAGCGGTTTTAGGGACAGGCAGACAGCACAGATGCCAAGCTCACAATCGTATACATTGAAGATCAGGTACGAAGGAAGATTAGGATTTAACGCCCCGTCGACGACAAAAGGCTACACAGAAAGAGCACGAACTCGGATTGCGGAAGGCTGGAAAAGGAAACAGCGTCGAACCGTTTCAAAGGAGTCATCTCGAAATTCTCTTTAAGTGATTTAGGGAAGTCACAAAAACAGAAATCTGGATAGCCGGTGTCTTACCACTGCGTCATTTCGTTAAATAACAAGTACAGCAATCCACGTTAGAAAATGAGTCATCCATAATACGAGTCAGATATCCCTACAATGCAAAATACAACGTGTTTTAGACAAGTATCCGACCTTATTATTTTTTACGTACACCTGTCGGATTTGAATCTAGCACGCTTGCATGAACCGACAATGAACCTTCGTGTGCATGCCCCAGTTTTTTATTACCTGCCGACAGCGTCAGCTGCTAGCAAGCAACGGTTGATTGATGCAGTGTGTACAGCTCCCATCGAGGGAAGTGACGGAACGACTAGAGCAGCGCTAATGCATCAAATTTTGCCAAAAACTGAGCGACAGCCAAGGGGAAACCATTCGGAAGACTCAGATGGGTTTCAGTAACTATACCAAGAGCATCACACAGCTGGAGTGGTACAACCGGTTTAAAGCCGGCTATACATCGGTGGAGAGCGAGCAACGCTCTGGTCAGCCATCAACATACCGAAATAACCAGCTGACGGCCACAGTGAACGCGATTGTGATGTGGGACCATTGTGTGACTATCAAATTACTGAAGAGGTGCGCATCAGCATTTTTTTGGCGCATTCCACTGAGACCGAAGATTTCGCCATGAAGAGAGTGTCGGCGAAACTCTTGCCCAAACTGCTCATGATGGAGCAAAAGCAACTTCGTGCTGAAGTCTCATAGGACGTGCTGAACCCTACATACAGTTTCCACAGCTTCGTGAATACGCTAATAACTCCTAACGAGTCCTGGATGTGCGTGTACACCCGGAAACCAAAATTCCTATCGTCACACTGGAAGCACCAAAGATTACCCGCCAAGTGCGCAGAAACGTCAAACTGATGTCGACTGCTTTTTTTGGCTTCCACGGTGTGGTACAACAACAGTATGCACCACAGGGTCAAACAATCACCAAATAGTTCTATGGAGATGTCCTCCGTCGCCTACTTGATGCTTTGCGGAGCGAGAGACAGGACTTGTGGTCTACATGAAATTGGCGCCTCCATCACGACAATGCTCGAGCACATTCCTGGCACTCATTCAGACTTTTCTGGCGAAAAATCGGACTCCTTTGCGTCTACAGGCACCTTTCTCACCTGATATGGACCTGTGCGACTTGTGGCTGTTCCCTAAATTGAAAAGGCCAATGAAAGTGTAACGGAACTGAAATGATGGTAGGCTGCCAGTAATTTGGAGCCCGCGCGTCGGAAACGGGCGTGCTGGTGTGAGACTGCCAGGGAGTGCAGCCTGATGCCATCTATTGGCGAAACCGGGAATTAGCGCTACCTGTCAGACAATGCACTAAGATCTCAGAGTCAAATGTATTCTTTTTCTTGGTAATTATAAGTTATTACTGTATAATTTAATGTTGTAAAGCGCTAGTAGTAAATTATTATGACTGGTATGAACTCCAGGGTAGTAAATATAAATATTCTTAAATACTAAATGATTTCGGTAAAAAGGTGGTAGGGAAACGCCCCACTCTTGGTGATACGAGCGTAGCTAGGGGTAGCTGGAGACACAGGGACTGAACAATAGAATGGCCTGGGGAGTGTTGACGTGATCGGACGTGTGTAACTGTGCTCACGCAAAAGTGATTGTGCAACAACGAAGAGGCGAATATCGTCGCCGTTTGTGGAGTAAAGCGCGACGAATGGGTATCGAAGCCGCCTCTATGCCACTGGGGCTGATTGTAAGAGTTCCTGCGCCCAGATTTTATGGCGGATGTGCAGTAGCTTATACGAGTGCTACGGCTCGTAGTTCCAGCCGCCATTAAGGGCATGAGGCGCGAAGAGCTGCGTTAGCCACATGCATCTCACCACCAGCACCGACATGTCTACCCAAGGCAAGACTGCTTGCAATTGTTAATTCGAACTTTGTAGAAATGTAAAAGGAGAATACCAGTTTTCTTTTATGCAAGTGCGGAGGACAGAATATAGTAATGAGTAAAATTACGACGCATGTTATTCATTGTAAAGTGTAGTAACCTCAAACATAGTATACTGAAATCAGACTGAGGCCACCATCACCTCTTTCATTTACAATTCTTTTTGTTGTAGAATACTTTGGCGTATAAGAATATTGAAAAGAGCAATGATCATACCATAATGAGTCGCCATTTTATAGTTAACTTAAATTTTTCTGAGTAACTTTTTAAGTAACGTCACTTAAGTAATTCTATATCAATTGTTCAAAGAGTAATATCCAAAATCATTACATAAAGTTGAAGGACAGAATTTTGTTAACCCAAGTTGTATAAACAGTCTTGGTAGTAATTACCAAGCCAACACACAGAAATTGAAAGAGTATTTGCTTTGTAGAATCACCTCGAATGATCAGAAATAGTAATATTCAGAATTAAGTTTAAATTCAACTCAAGCCGTTTCACTTTGAAATGAGCCAAAAACTGATTTATTCTTTTGCTCCTTCAGAGCTGGCGACCGTAGTTATAAGTATTTTCAGGAGGATTAGACGGTAAGTCTGCTGCTCTCGTCATGCTGATAGGATTATTCACTGCTGCTAGCAGTGGTGATTGGATACATAAGCTCACTACCAAGTTAAGTGGGTCAGGTACGCAGTGTTACGGTGTGAACTGTAGGGCACTGTAGGCCGTGGATGGAACCCGTTCAATCATCACAGCTCTTTGGGAAATAGTCCGGTTAGGAGTGTGCTAATCATTAGGTAAATACTGGCGAGTAACGGTCAAAATGTACACGCAAGTGAATTTAGCAAGGTCCACGTAGCACATAGTTAATGTGGTGCAATGGCAAGGGTAGGAGTGGTGTAAAAGTGAACTGAGCTTGTGGCAGCTGTGCTGTATTCAAATATTAACAACGTGAATTCACTAGTACCTCTTACCATTAGGACTGAGCTATTTGCTGTTAAAATACGTAGCAGTAAGCGCAAAGGCGTGACAGCTACAAGTCCGTATTGGTTTTATACATACGGAATGAGGAAGCGGGTCATTCCGTCAGTGGAGGGGGTCAGTTGAGAACATACCCCATTTACTGATGGAAAGATTCGGCGGTTCGGTCGCAAAAGGAACACGATTTCAGACAAGAAAGGACATTAAGCCAGCAACGACAGCCGAGCTAAACTCCATTCTGAAAGAGAGTTTTTCGGCATTCTTGCAGATGTCCAACACTCCAAGTAAGCTAATTTCTGTAGCTGCGTTGCCCGGGATGTTTAATATCTGCCGCACAAAGTGACTGGCCCTGTGCTATATTGATACTTACTGCGAATCCAAGCCGCATGGAAGACAGCAATGTATTTAAATCGAAAGGCATATCTGAATCACTGTGCGCCAAGGGAATGCGACGAGTGAATACATCATGACCAGAATGAAAAGGTTATTAGATGCGTCGTCTGTTGTTACATTTTGCGATAAATAGCTCATTGTGATTTTGGAGAATTAGTCTTCATTTGTTTCGGGTCAGTTTTCACTATTTCGCGTAGAGCTGCGTTTGAGCACGAGTCGAACTGTCACAGTTCGGGAAATCTCTGGTTCTGTTCAACCTTTCAATCGCCTCACGATCTAGTGATGTTCGTTGTAAGCACACTGCGTCTAGTATACGTCCACCGCGGCGCTGAAGAAGGGTGTATAAAACCCCGAAACCAGTCGTGTGTTAAATAAAGAGAACCTTACAACTGTATCTGATAGTGATTTTTGGTGGTATTATATCCATGATCTGCCTTAGCGTTTGTATCGTATCGTATTTAAATAATAATAGCTGTGAAATACGGACTAAAAATCTTCTATGGTATATATCATCACAACGGTAACTACACTAAGGGCCATTAAAACTGCTACACCACGAAGATGACGTGCTACAGACGCGAAATTTAACCGACAGGAAGAAGATGCTGTGATATGCAAGTGATTAGCTTTTCAGAGCATTCGCACAAGGTTGGCGCCGGTGGCGACACCTACAACGTGCTGACTTGAGGAAAGTTTCCAACCGATTTCTCATAAACAAACAGCAGTTGACCGGCGTTGCCTGGTGAAACGTTGTTGTGATGCCTCGTCTAAGGAGGAGAAATGCGTACCATCACGTTTCCGACTTTGATAAAGGTCGGATTGTAGCCTATCGCTGTTGCGGTTTATCGTATCGCGACATTGCTGCTCGCGTTGGTCGACATGCAATGATGTTAGCAGAATATGGAATCAGTGGGTTCAGGAGGGTAATACGGAGCGCCGTGCTGGATCCCAACGCCCTCGTATCACCAGCAGTCGAGATGACAGGCATCTTATCCGCATGGCTGTAACGGGTCGTGCAGCCACATCTCGATTGCTGAGTCAACAGATGGGGACGTTTGCAAGACAACAACCATCTGCACGAACAGTTCGACGACGTTCGCAGCAGCATGGACTATCAGCTCGGAGACCATGGCTGCGGGTACCCTTGACGCTGCATCACAGACAGGAACGCCTGCGATGGTGTACTCAACGACGAACCTGGGTGCACGAATGGCAAAACGTCATTTTTTCGGATGAATCCAGGTTCTGTTTACAGCATCATGATGGTCGCATCCGTGTTTGGTGACATCGCGGTGAACGCACATTGGAAGCGTGTATTCGTCATTGCGATACTGGCGTATCACCCGGCGTAATGGTATGGGGTGCCATTGGTTAAACGTCTCGGTCACTTCTTGTTCTCATTGACGGCAATTTGAACAGTGGACGTTACATTTCAGATGTGTTACGACCCGTAGCTCTACCATTCATTCGATCCCTGTGACGCCCTACATTTCAGTAGGATAATGGACGACCGCATGTTGCAGCTCCTGCACGAGCCTTTCTGGATACAGAAAATTTTCGACTGATGCCCTTGCCAGCACATTCTCCAGACCTCTCATCAACTGAAAACGTCTGTTCAATGGTGGGCGAGCAACTGGCTCGTCACAATACGCCAGTCATTACTCTCGATGAACTGTGGTATTGTGTTGAAGCTGCATGGGCAGCTGTACCTGTACTCGCCATCCAAGCTCTGTTTGACTGAATGCCCAGGCGTATCAAGGCCGTTATTACGGCCAGAGATGGTTGTTCTGGATACTGATTTCTCAGGATCTATGCACCCAAATTGCCTGAAAATGTAATCACATGTCAGTTCCAGTATAATATATTTGTCCAATGAATACCCGTTTATCATCTGCATTTCTTCTTGGTGTAGCAATTTTAATGGCCGGTAGTGCAATCAATAGACAAGATTTAGCAATCGTGCTTCTGTCAACTTCTCGAGCTGTCAGTCGTCCCGCCATCTATTGTTGTCTGATGGTACTATCTCAAATATCGGCATTTCTCCTGCAATTTATTTTCGCTATAGGAGATATAGTCAGTTTACCACGATACGTTTCCTCTTTCAGGCATTTAATTTTTCAATAAATTTCATTGTTTCATCTGAATCCAGAAATTTGTAGTAAATTGGCTAACAGCTTTTCGAGATGTTTGGTAACAACAGTTTCCATTTATGTATTCCAAACATGTTTTAAGTAGCCGTGATCTTCCTCTTGTCTTGAAGGTGATGTGTGCAAAATTTCGTCAATATTGGAATAAAACTAGACTTCTATGAATTACAAACAAACGGACACTCTTATTTGTACATACAGATCATGAACGTTATTAACGTAGCCAAGAACGAAAAATAAGGAAAGAAACCATAAAAGAGACCTAACTGCAACTAAAAGTGTGAAGGGACCAACAGGCTCAAGTGGAAAAGTACAGGGGCGGACAAAACCTTTGAAACACCCAAAACACATTACCATGTCTTTTACGGTGTAGGCTCCCTGCCTCGTGATGACTGGGTGTTATGTGATGTCCTTAGGTTAGTTAGGTTAAAGTAGTTGTAAGTTCTAGGGGACTGATGACCACAGATGTTAAGTCCCATAGTGCTCAGAGCCATTTGAACCATTTTACGGTGTAGGAAAACCGTTGGCGCTCAAAACAGTTTCCAGTCGTCTCGGGTCCGCAGCTCGTGGTCTAGTAGCTATCGTTGTTGCCTCTGGATTACTGGATCCCAGATTCGATTCCCGGCCGGGTTGGGGATTTTCTCTGCCCGGGGACTCTCTGCCCGGGGACTGAGTGTCTGTGCTGTCCTCGTCATTTCATCATCATTAGTGGAAGTGGCTAGATTGGACTGTCTAAAGATTGGGACTTTGTACGGGTGCTGATGACCGCGCAGTTGAGCGCCGCACAAACCAGACATCAACATCAGTCGTCTCAGAATGGTTAGGTACAGGTCCTCCAAGGTATTCAAGGTAATCTTGCACCATTCTTCCTACAAAATAGTGAAAAGTTGAGGTAACGATATTGCAGGTGCATAGCGATCACGCACCCTTGACACCAAAGCAGACCACAAGGGCCCAGTAACATAGAAATGAGATGCCTGGTGGCCTGGGAGATGTGATTATTCATCCTCTTGTTCGCAAAACCAATCGTGGACGGTGACGGCTGTGTGAAGAGGGTCTATGTCTTCTTGTAACACAACGTCGCCATAGGGAAAATTGTACTATGGAATGGACCTCATCAGCGGTACTATGGAATGGACCTCATCAGCGAACATGGTCACAAATTCTTTGGCAGAAATGCGATCTTGCACAGTAGCCGTGAGGCCAATGGAATTCCTCGATATGGCTTATCAAATCATCACCGAACCTCCCGCCATGTTTCACTCTTGGGACGTAAAATCGGCCAGAAACTGGAAAAAGTGTGAAACAAGCCTCTTCCGACAAATAACGTTCTTCCACTGCTCTATAGTCCAAGGCGTTGGCACCGTGTTCTCCTGACAAGTGGTTTTGGAATTGCAGCTTGTAACATTATGTGATTGTCTTATCATTTTAAATCATTCACTAATCGAGCAGTCGCTCGGCAACAGCTACAGTTAGCAAATAATGTTGCGAGAATGTAAAAGGTGAACGACCTGTGACGTAACTTGTTTATTGTCGAAGCGCCGTCAGAGATACAGTGAGTTATGGACTTTGAAAACCGCGGCGCGAAAAACAGACAGAAGAAGAACACTTTTACACATTTTTTTTTTTTTTTTTGAGGTACGAGATATTCTCGATGAACAGTTACTCATTCTTCTCTTGTCTCTTGTGTCGGACGCGCATGTCTTGCCGCCGTGTTATTATCGTTAAAAATAATATTGTTTTTGTGAAAAGTGAATGTATAATACTAAAAGTGCCTAGCAGTAGATTTATTGTGCGACGTGTATGTGAAAACGTCGAAGAAATTGTTTTCATTAAGAGAAGTGCCAGTCAAAACGGCATCCATGTTAAATCCTTCCTTCATTGCAGTGTAAGTTCGTCTATTAATTGTCATAAATTCAGAGTTTCATGGAATTGGTGTATGGACTATTTATTTAATATAGAATCTATGTCTCACTCCTTCATGAAGTTATTTAATTTTCTTTATGTTTCTGCCAAATAGAGAGTTCACAGTCACGAATTCTTTCGTCGAGTTCGGACGGAAGTTGCATGCGGCGAAATACTTTCTCCGCGTCATATTCTACTGGTAAATGCATGATAAACTACGGTCCCTTAGGAAATTCATGTTGAGCTATCCAAAATAATTATATTTTGAATAGGCATTTACTCTCCTATGCAATGCATCTTCTGACTGATCAGACAACGAACGGGGACATTTATAACTGTATGTTTATGTATACACATTACGTAAACATATCGTTATAATTGGCGCCCGAACAGGGACCTGAATAAAAAAATATATATATACTCAAAGGAATAATAATTTATATAAGATACGCATTGTGGGAATATTCATAAATAATTGTAGCTAATCTTGTGCTTTTTATTTGTTACATGACATCAAACGCCATCCAATAAAATTTCCATTGAGCGAAAGAAACGAGATATTCAGAGAAAATTACGGAATAGAGATTTTTTTTTGAACAGAATTTGTGCGAAAATCTAGTTGCAACGCCCAAGGCAGTCATCAGTAACGTAAGTTAAAATTTCGTTAGCCGTAGCCAAGCTTCCTTAATTTCAGCCGACATTAATCAATTTGTGGCGATCTTTAGTAGTTGCAGTAAAATTTGCTTTGAATTCAGTAGATTGCATTTAGTAGATTAGTAATTTTTTCAAGTATTGTTTAAATTCCATTGTTGTGTATTGCATATCATTTGTTTTTAAATGTCCGCTGCCTGTTCACGGAGCTGACCAGCCTTAGTTTTCATTTATTTTGAACAGTGTGCAGCCATACTTTCTTTACGGTCCAGAATAGTCTCTTGTTCTCGTGACGTGCATCTCCCGACATTCCGATCTTGTGACGTAGCAGTGACAACCGACTCGCAACCGATAAATTACATCTCTGTCGACAGCTGACGGCCGTAGCTCAAACGAACTTCATTGACTTACTGTTTGTAAATAAGTGAGCTATGGCAGACGATAAAATGTCATCACTAGATTCAAATGAACGGAATGAAACGAGTGAAGTGTCGCGTCGCTTACGGTCCCGCACGGTAATTAGTAGGGCTGAGACACCAATTGAAACAATTGTAGAAAGTGAAGTGGGAAATCTTACGGACTTTAATGTCTCACACCATAATGTTACTGGTACTGAACTAGACAATGCCAGCATAGTTTCTGCCACTAGTAGTCGTAGCCATATACCGGTTGCAAGGGAGGCAGGTGAAAGCAATTCAGGGGTAGTGACAGACGATGTATTCAAACAGCTACTGAGTCAAATAAGTCAAATGATGCAGGACGGAAATCGCCAATTGAAAGAGGAAAATCGCCAAATGGTGAATTCCATTAAAAATGATTTGAAAGACGAAAATAGACAAATATTAGCCTCAAGTGAAGATAAACTTTCTACAGTAAGCGAAGAAATAAAAACTGTTAGAGAAAACGTAGCCAAAGAAGTAGCAAAGCAAGTTAAGGATGCTGTTTCTCAAATGCGAAGTGGAATAATTTTCGAACTGAATGACACTTTAGCTACCATGCAAAGCGAGACAGCTGACATCCGAAACGCAACCAAGAATCTTGACTCCACCGTAACCACGGTTAATCACAGATTAGACAGAGTAACTACGCAGGTAGAAAAACTAACTGAGGGAATGTCAAATTTGACTCTGGAAACGGAAACGAAAGTAAAGGAGAGGCTAGATAGTCATGAGAGAGAATTTAGAGAAAAGTATGAGAACTGGATTGCTGGAAAGGACAAATTTGTCGAAGATAAAATTAACAAAGACCTAGTAGAGACTGTGAAAGCAACCACTCTTGGTATCTTGTCAGCTCCTGGAAGCTCCGGAGATACCGTAATGTCTGAACTCGGTAGCATTAGGCGTACCCTTCAGCAAGAATTACCAAATTGGAAGCAAGAGGTAACGGAACAGCTAAATAACCTGAAGGCACAAGTGAGTAGTAGTTCCCGAATACAGAGACCGAATTATCCTAACTCTTTAGCCTCAGAGGAAGAAGATGAATTATTTCGGCAATTCCGAATACCTGTTGTATCTAATGAACACACTTCGCCACCACATATTCCAGTTAGTCACCGAAATCAAGAATCTGACTCAGTAGTAAAAATGATGAAGGAAGAAAGCATGATAAAACATCGAGTTTTTCAAACCTTTAACCCAGAAAAACGAAATATCCACCCAATTGTCTTTCTTCGTGGATTCTCCGGCATTTTTCCAAATTCGTGGACTGATAGACAGCGTATCCAATTTGTTACCGGATATATAGGTGGCGAATCGGCAATATGGGGAACAGAAATGGTTGATAAGTGTCGAACATATGAGGAGTTTGAGCACTGTTTCCTCAGCAAATTTTGGAGCGAAGGTGTTCAGAAGCGCCTTCGTAAAGAAGTCTATAATGCAGAACAATTTGACCCAGGAATAGTAGCCTGAGAAAGTACTTCGAAAAATATCTTGGCAAAATTAGGTATTGGGATAACCCCATCAATAGTAAAGATGTAATTATGATTCTCAAGTCTAAATTACCCATTTCGATTCGTGAAAAGCTGATAGCCATACCAGATGATGATCCAGATACCTTTCTGTCGATATTAGATTCCCTAGACCTGATCTATGAGGACATGAGAGCTAACAAACCGCGGAATACTCCGCACAATTCTTGGCCACAACATTACGACAGTAACGGCTATGAAAAGCCAGGGAACGGTTCAAAAAGTAGTAACGATTGACAAAACGGAAATAAAGGCAGTGGGTATCCGCACAAAAGGAATAGACATAATCAACACAACCGATTCAATCCCGTGTATAACACGACTGGTAACCAGTACGGCAATCAGTCGTACAAGTAGAAGTTTGGAAACGGTTTCAGTCAAAAAGGTTGGCAACAGCAGAGCGGATCGCAATGGAATGCACCGTACTCGCGCAGCCAACAGTCAGATTACGGGCAGCAACAAACAGCTGATAACGCCCACTCATACCAATACAACTCCGCGCCTAGTAAAAATCAAGCGCAGGGAATGTACAGAAACACACAGTTTAACGGCAACCCACAGTGTGAAGGTGGATTTCACAGTAACAATTCCGGAAATCATAACAGTAATAAAAATTATCAGACCCCGCGAAGGCATTACAATCCCCCTGTATTTTTCGCAAACGCGGAAGACAGTAACACGTATTGGACACCAGAACAAACGCAGCAACATTTTGACACGAGGTTTGTGCATAACAGTAATTTTGTTCCTCAGTGTTCTCACAATGTCAGATTGGTCGAACTTTCTAATGATGAAGGCCAATCAAAACCACACAAGTAGGAAAACTAAGTCCAGCATCTGAAAGCTCCCTAAGTGATGCTGTGAGACAGAATGGGACTACCACTTCGACGGAGAGACTAACCATGACGTACTTGTACTGAGATACAATGACGGGATTGACATGAGACAAGAATTATTACAAGAGAAAGAGACAACTGACGGTGATGAACCAAGTGCAAGCTATGACAAAACTTCCTATAGCCGGAATTTTGACGACTGTAATCCTAGATACAGGTGCAAATATTAATGCTATGTCCTTATGTTTCTATAAGCAAATTAGTACATTAATTAAAATTCCAACATTACCCGTCCTAGGATGTTCAAGGTCAATTCAGTTCCTAAGTGTAACAACACAAGTGCTAGTTTAGACGCCAGAATAAGACAAGCTCTAACAACGTTGACCACCCAAGCCAATTTACGCAAGAAGGCGTATGATAAACATATTAATAAGGTGTTAACTTATAAAGTAGGCGAAAAGGTCTTGCTAAAAACACACTTTAAACCATCGTTGCTCTTACACAAAAATCGAAAATGGCAAAGTCTTTTTGAGGGACCTTACGAGATCCTTCGTATACCGCATTCAGGTTGTTATCTGATTTCTGATCCCGCAAATGGAAAAATAAAAGGATTATACCATCACTCTGATCTTAAAAAATATCATGCTACAGAATAAGTCAAAAGGAAAGCTTTATAATGACAAGAGAAGGTTAGCCGCTAGTGACTAAGCGACAACTGATTTGACTTCGTTAAAAAAAAAAAATGCTTAGAATATATATTACACGACAGTGAGTCTATCTTGCTATACAGCAGACAATTTAAAATATGTTATCTTGAGCCATAATTTAAGTACAGACAAGCTGATAAAAAAAAATCTTGTTTAACAAAGAAAGTGATCAACTCCAAGAACTCTTAGTTTTAAGATTTAGTTTTAAGGAGATAATATTTAAGAGAGAGAAATGAAATATAAAGCGAAGGATGTGCCTAACAAGCCGGCTTCTGCGATATGAAATGCTAAAGAAGTGAAAATAAAACATAGTATGTAAGAATTTTTTTTAAGTTCAAGGAGCAACGATCCAGAAACGAAATTTATTTTCGTCAAGGACAAGGGTCGCTTGACAATTATTGGTTCCTGATCCCACTAAAAAGGAAAACAAGTAACTAGTTTCTAAGTCAGCTATGTCTAGATTAAGTTCCAATGTACATAGAAATCTGGAACAGGTTCATCTCTGCATTAAAATAACGTAATGTTTCCGAAGCATGTGAGTTACTTGTAAGTACCAACATGACCACGAAAGCGCTATCCTTCAGCTAGATAAACAAAGTAGCATTAATTGTAATTGCAATACGCAGGACAGATACATTCAAAGCCATAAGTGAAATAAATACCAAGTATAAGAGTGTAGGTGGCAAGGACAAAGCAATTATGACTTAAGGTCATATATAGAGGCCAATGCAGTGTAGTGCAAGCAGGCGTCAAGGCGAGAATAAAATGACAATGAAACCGCCGGCAAAACAAAGTAGCTAGTTTGTAATTGGAGCGTGTACGCAGACGTACGGCGCAAAGGAAAATTAATTTCTGAGTCATAAGGAACAAGGAGTTGTTTGCTAGATTTCTTCTTCTATGTACTATTATATCTATGTCTTTCTTCTGAATTTGTGTAAATATCCTAACCCGCCTAAACCCGTCCCGTAGACTTGACGTCACAGATTGAGAAATGCGGTTGACGTGGAAGGCTGGTTTGGCATACGATTTTCAAAAGGAAGCGCGTGAACGAAATCGGGAAAAGCTAGTTTTGAAATGTCTTTATTTTTCCTTTTAAAGTCAATCCGAGACGCAAACCGAGATCGCGATAAGGAATTTGAAATTTTCTTGAATGGTGTTCTGTTCTCATGTGAGAGGGCAATCAAATGTGACTGATTGATCCTCACATCTAGTAAAAAGAGAATTTTTGTTGAAATGACAGTGATAACTTTAATGAATCTAATAAATAGAAAGAACGATTGAAATGAATTGAAATAATAATAATTGCTAACAGATCGGAGAAACTAATGTATTGTGACTGTGAACTAAAAGCATAATTAGTCTTAGAGAAAGATGAGGAACAATGTAAAGCGAAATGTTAAGGTAGTTACCAACAAAGTAACAGAAATTGAAATGGGCATGATAATCAAAGCTCTGAATTAACAAGCTTCAAAGTGAGACAAACTATTTGATTATAAACTGTAAAAAAAAATTGTGTACATAGTAGTGTATAAGTGAAGGCTTAAAATGGTGTGGAAGTCTGCCACAGACACGATGAAGAAAAGAGTGTTAAACGTGCAGATAGGCCGACGGACAATGATAGTCCGGTTGTGTAACCGAAGGCGGTGATGTGATTACGTGCAGTGCATCGGAAACCAAGTGTGTTAGCTGCTTTGCAAAGTGCGAGCGCTAGCCTACCTTAAAATCTTCAAAATCGGCTGGAAAACGTGGAGACAGGGATGGTTTCAATGAAGCCTCTGTCCCTGATAATTCTCGTCCCTCCTCACCAGCTCAGCAAACCACAAAATACCACAACACCATCGACGCAACGTGTTCACTGAACCGTGTGCGGAAAAGCTGAAGTACCGCGTGGAGGCTAGTGAGCGCCTCGAGTTGCGATTCAGCTCTAACAATCAGCCTGTCTCAACGTACATCGACGCAACAAACGCGTTAAATTTAAAGTGATGTACTAGCACAGCACTCCCGCTGCAGTTCGACGAAACGGACTTTCCATGAAAGCCGCTCCCAAAATAAAAGACTCTTATATGAGTTCACAACATATCACATACAATGCTAATGTTATATCCCGTGGATGAAATGTGAACAGCCAAACCACACGCGAATAATGACAAAGTCAAATTCCTATGAATCCCAAGTCCTAAAATAGATTTAAGCTTAGTTTTTAGACTAATGGGTATTTATATTTCTTTTGTTACATGTAACGTGTGTACGTAACGTGCGAGTGAGACTCGCCCGCCAGAGCTGATGAAAAGTTTTCTACTCGGAGACCGCAAAGTAACGATCCAACTTCTCAAGGCGTAAGCTTCACCTGGAGAAGAATCAAATTTTAACTTACCTGTCAATACAAAAACAGTGAAAGCGTAAAAATCATGACAACTAGTGAGCAATGGAAAATGGACACGTGTGAGAAATTCCATGTGTGAGAATTATATGTGTATAAAAATGGACACGTGTGAGAAATTCCATGTGTGAGAATTATGTGCGTATAAAAAGATGAATCCTATGTGTTTTCTTTCAGGAGCAAAGAGCCTATGAGCTCTGGACAATAACTTGAGGCCACAAGGATGGTCGGTATGAACTCTGTAAAAAAAAAAAAAAAAAAAAAAGACTGTAATGAGTATAATGTATAATGTCCATTGTAAACTTCGTAGATTTACTGTCTTAGTTTTTTAATTTTTTTGTGTGTCTTTACCTTAAGAACTGTCTGTCTATGAATGAGAGATCACCATATTTGTGTAATCCTAATAATCAAATGACAGGAATACTGTGTTTGATCAAAGTAAATCTGTAAAGTACTCAATCCCATAATGTTAACGGCGACATGTGAATCTTGGTAATCTCCTTGATTTCCAAGATTCCCATGGAAGGCAATGTAACATTATGTGATTGTCTTATCATTTTAAATCATTCACTAATCGAGCAGTCGCTCGGCAACAGCTACAGTTAGCAAATAATGTTGCGAGAATGTAAAAGGTGAACGTCCTGTGACGTAACTTGTTTATTGTCGAAGCGCCGTCAGAGATGCAGTGAGTTATTGACTTTGAAAACCGCGGCGCGAAAAACAGACAGAAGAAGAACACTTTTACACATTTTTTTTTTTTTTGAGGTACGAGATATTCTCGATGAACAGTTACTCATTCTTCTCTTGTCTCTTGTGTCGGACGCGCATGTCTTGCCGCGTATTATTATCGTTAAAAATAATATTGTTTTTGTGAAAAGTGAATGTATAATACTAAAAGTGCCTAGCAGTAGATTTATTGTGCGACGTGTATGTGAAAACGTCGAAGGAATTGTTTTCATTAAGAGAAGTGCCAGTCAAAACGGCATCCATGTTAAATCCTTCCTTCATTGCAGTGTAAGTTCGTCTATTAATTGCCATAAATTCAGAGTTTCATGGAATTGGTGTATGGACTATTTATTTAATATAGAATCTATGTCTCACTCCTTCATGAAGTTATTTAATTTTCTTTATGTTTCTGCCAAATAGAGAGTTCACAGTCACGAATTCTTTCGTCGAGTTCGGACGGAAGTTGCATGCGGCGAAATACTTTCTCCGCGTCATATTCTACTGGTAAATGCATGATAAACTACGGTCCCTTAGGAAATTCATGTTGAGGTATCCAAAATAATTATATTTTGAATAGGCATTTACTCTCCTATGCAATGCAACTTCCGACTGATCAGACAACGAACGGGGACATTTATAACTGTATGTTTATGTATACACATTACGTAAACATATCGTTATAAGCTCTCCCTGCATTTCCCAGCTTTTTAGCTCCCTTCTCATCGTTTTGTTACTAACTGGTGCGACTTTCAGTTCCTTTTGTTACTTTTGCAGCTGTCATCCTCTAGTTTTTCACCACTATCCTCTTTAATGAGCGTCTGTCACCGTCACTCAACATACACTTTCGACCGCGTTGTGACTCAGCGCATTTAGTTTTTCTGCTTTCCTTGTAAGCCGTATAAATCTCCGATAACGTGCCTCTTGAAACACCAGACACTTCGACATCTTGGTTACGGAAGTACCCACGGTACGAGCACCGATAAATCTGACTATGTTCGAACTCACTCAGCTCCGACACAATGCACTCAAACTACACAGAACACTGCTCTGACACTTGTAACATATTGAAGATATTCCAGGTGCCGTTTGTCGTCAGATACAACAGCGCAATCTGCAGGCTTGGTTAGCATCCGAATTTATGTTCAAGGATGTATTTCTTGCGGTGTTTCCGTATTTATGTCCAGTCCCTGTACATGTATGAGGTACAGTGATGTGCCAGAACATAATGACCACCTACCTAATAGCCGGTAAGTCCATCTTTGGCGAGGCCGCGGCGTAGCATGGAAGTGATGAAGCTTTGGGAGGTCGCTGGAAAGTATTGCCACCACATCTGCACACACAAGTCACCTAAGTCCCGAAAATTCCAGGAAGGGGAATACACTCCTGGAAATGGAAAAACGAACACATTGACACCGGTGTGTCAGACCCACCATACTTGCTCCGGACACTGCGAGAGGGCTGTACAAGCAATGATCACACGCACGGCACAGCGGACACACCAGCAACCGCGGTGTTGGCCGTCGAATGGCGCTAGCTGCGCAGCATTTGTGCACCGCCGCCGTCAGTGTCAGCCAGTTTGCCGTGGCATACGGAGCTCCATCGCAGTCTTTAACACTGGTAGCATGCCGCGACAGCGTGGACGTGAACCGTATGTGCAGTTGACGGACTTTGAGCGAGGGCGTATAGTGGGCATGCGGGAGGCCGGGTGGACGTACCGCCGAATTGCTCAACACGTGGGGCGTGAGGTCTCCACAGTACATCGATGTTGTCGCCAGTGGTCAGCGGAAGGTGCACGTGCCCGTCGACCTGGGACCGGACCGCAGCGACGCACGGATGCACGCCAAGACCGTAGGATCCTACGCAGTGCCGTAGGGGACCGCACCGCCACTTCCCAGCAAATTAGGGACACTGTTGCTCCTGGGGTATCGGCGAGGACCATTCGCAACCGTCTCCATGAAGCTGGGCTACGGTCCTGCACACGGTTAGGCCGTCTTCCGCTCACGCCCCAACATCGTGCAGCCCGCCTCCAGTGGTGTCGCGACAGGCGTGACTGGAGGGACGAATGGAGACGTGTCGTCTTCAGCGATGAGAGTCGCTTCTGCCTTGGTGCCAATGATGGTCGTATGCGTGTTTGGCGCCGTGCAGGTGAGCGCCACAATCAGGACTGCATACGACCGAGGCACACAGGGCCAACACCCGGCATCATGGTGTGGGGAGCGATCTCCTACACTGGCCGTACACCACTGGTGATCGTCGACGGGACACTGAATAGTGCTCGGTACATCCAAACCGTCATCGAATCCATCGTTCTACCATTCCTAGACCGGCAAGGGAACTTGCTGTTCCAACAGGACAATGCACGTCCGCATGTATCCCGTGCCACCCAACGTGCTCTAGAAGGTGTAAGTCAACTACCCTGGCCAGCAAGATCTCCGGATCTGTCCCCCATTGAGCATGTTTGGGACTGGATGAAGCATCGTCTCACGCGGTCTGCACGTCCAGCACGAACGCTGGTCCAACTGAGGCGCCAGGTGGAAATGACATGGCAAGCCGTTCCACAGGACTACATCCAGCATCTCTACGATCGTCTCCATGGGAGAATAGCAGCCTGCATTGCTGCGAAAGGTGATATACACTGTACTAATGCCGACATTGTGCATGCTCTGTTGCCTGTGTCTATGTGCCTGTGGTTCTGTCAGTGTGATCATGTGATGTATCTGACCCCAGGAATGTGTCAATAAAGTTTCCCCTTCCTAGGACAATGAATTCACGGTGTTCTTATTTCAATTTCCAGGAGTGTAGATGAGCTCTGACGCCACGATCAATCACATCCCAGATGTGTTCGATCGGGTTCACATCTGGCGAGTTGGGAGGCAGCACGTCAATAGGAACTCGCCACTGTGTTCCTCGAACCACTCCATCACGCTCTTGGCATTGTGACATGGCACTCTATCTTGTTGAAAAGAAACATGAAAGGGTGTAAGTGGTCTGCAAACCAGTGTACGATATTCCTGGAACCATGGACCCATGGATGGCCACATGGATATTCCCCAGAGCAAAATGGAGCCACCGCCAGCTTGTCTCCATCCCGTACAGGTGTCAAGGAGCTGTTTCCCTGGAAGACGACGGATTCGCGCCCTCCAATCGGCATGAGTAAGATGGTATCGGGATCCATCAGACCATGCAACGCTCTGTCATTACGCCAGTGCCGATGGTCACGTGCCCATTTCAATTGTTGTTGCCGATATCGTGGTATTAACATTCATACACGCATACCGCGTCGGCTGGGTAGGGCCATCGTTAGGAGCTTTCAGTGCACTCTGTCCAGCATTCAAGTCTGATGTTAGTTTTGCCATAGTTCGCCGCTTGTCTTATCTACCAGTCTGCCCAGCCTGCGACGTCCAACATCTCTAATGAGGGGTGGCCGACCAACCCCACGACGTGTGGGCGTGGCTTCACCTGGGTATCGCCAAGTGTTGGCACTTAGCACAGCACTCCTCGAGCACCGGACAAGTCGTGCAATTTCCGAAATGCTCGTGCAAGCCTCCGGTACATCAAAATCTGACCTCGGCCAAACTGAGACAGATTGTGCGGCTTCCCCATTCTCCATACCGACAGCAGGCTTATTGATACTACCTGTACCGTGCGTGTGTCTGACTGGAAGTCATTCCTCGTCAGGTAACGCTGTTATAGCCAGGATGGGTTTATATCGATAGTAGGTCGGGGTCATAATGTTCTGGCTGATAAGTGTACACGATGAGATACGAAAACTTCATACGCATTTGGTGGAAGGTCAGTATCAGCGCTAGAAACGCAAATCAAATTGCTTGAAGACAAGAATGATAGGTAAAAAACAAAAAAACGAAAAACTTACGCTAAAGTTGCAGGACGATCTGTTTCACACGCAGCAATAAATATGAAATAAACAAACAACATAAACGCTATGTCCGTCTTGGCAACAGACAGTAATATTTGAAAGGTTGTTGGGGACAAATTTACTAAGTCACTAAGCCTTGTAAAGGATACCCTTCAAATTAAAGCTGTTAGGTCACCAGAAAAAAATTACCATTATAGGACCTGAAATTAGAAGACTGCAAAAAATCATTCATTAAGCAAAAGCTATTAACACAAAGTGGGTGCTACCGTAAAAGGAAACGCCACAGCTGGCAATATATGAAACACCAAAAGAGACAACAATGAGATACAAGAAAACTCTTACTAACTGAATAAAACGAAGTTCAAATTTCCTAATTGTTGAAGGAGATGAAACTCTGCTTCAAAACAATATGAGGCGGACGGTGACGGCTTAAAGATGATGCTATCACACTAGCTACAGAACTTAGGAATGTATTACAGTACAAAGCCATGTAGCCGGCCGCTGTGGCCGAGCTGTTCTAGGCGCTTCAGTCTCGAACCACTTTGCTGCTACGGTCGCAGGTTCGAATCCTGCCTCGGGCATGGATGTGTATGATGTCATTAGGTTAGTTAGGTTTAAGTAGTACTAAGTCTAGGGGACTGATGACCTCCCATAGTGCTTAGAGCCATTTCAACCGTTTGAAAGCCATGTAAAAGTCTATGATACAGCAACAAGATATTTCATGTGTCATAACCTCAACCACACATGGAAAGTACGGCACTAGATATGTGGAAACTATGCTCAAACCGGTCACCAAAGGAATAAACGTAGCGGCGAGTCATTTGGATGTGTAGCATATTAATGTCGCAAAAAGTGCAACAACCACAGGAAAAACTGTTCGACAGACTCAGTGCTTCTGCAACGGAAATGTGCTGAGTCTGACTGTGGAAAGTAACTTCTTTTGTATTAATCTTTCTGACAGTGCGAACAGTTCAACTACTCCCAATGCCTTTACATCCAGGCGTGAGTAACTACGTCCTTAAAGCTTCCCCTACCCCACTAGTCTGTCAAAGCCCAAAGATTTTAGAGGGGCACATATACGATGCTACACTTCCAGACTCTGAATCCGCGCTTCGATGCTTCTTAATCTTAGTACCCGGCCAATCAGTGAGTGCTGATCTAGTACGAGCGGCCACGTGCCATTTAACGACAGAGATCATGTGAAACGCAAACAGAGATCATGTGAAACTCAGCTCGCCCTATTTGCCCAAGAAATTCACAGTGCCGTAGACACTGGCGAGCAGATTGATGCCGTATTCCTGGACTTCAGGAAGGCATTTGATACGGTTCCGCACTTACGTTTAGTGAAAAAAATACGAGCTTACGGAATATCGGACCAGGTTTGTGATTGGATTCAGGATTTCCTAGAAGAAAGAACACAACATGTCATTCTTAACGGTTCAAAATCTGCAGATGTAGAGGTAATTTCGGGAGTACCGCAAGGAAGCGTGATAGGACCTTTATTGTTTACAATATACATAAATGACTTAGTTGACAACATCGGTAGCTCCGTGAGGCTATTTGCAGATGACACGGTTGTCTACAAGAAAGTAGCAACATCAGAAGACTCGTACGTACTCCAGGAAGACCTGCAGAGGATTAATGCATGGTGCGACAGCTGGCAGCTTTCCCTAAACGTAGATAAATGTAATATAATGCGCATACATAGGGGCAGAAATCCATTCCAGTACGATTATGCCATAGGTGGTAAATCATTGGAAGCGGTAACGACCGTAAAATACTTAGGAGTTACTATCCGGAGCGATCTGAAGTGGAATGATCACATAAAACAAATAGTGGGAAAAGCAGGCGCCAGGTTGAGATTCATAGGAAGAATTCTAAGAAAATGTGACTCATCGACGAAAGAAGTAGCTTACAAAACGCTTGTTCGTCCGATTCTTGAGTATTGCTCATCAGTATGGGACCCTTACCAGGTTGGATTAATAGAAGAGATAGACATGATCCAGCGAAAAGCAGCGCGATTCGTCATGGGGACATTTAGTCAGCGCGAGAGCGTTACGGAGATGCTGAACAAGCTCCAGTGGCGGACACTTCAAGAAAGGCGTTACGCAATACGGAGAGGTTTATTATCGAAATTACGAGAGAGCACATTCCGGGAAGAGATGGGCAACATATTACTACCGCCCACATATATCTCGCGTAATGATCACAACGAAAAGATCCGAGAAATTAGAGCAAATACGGAGACTTACAAGCAGTCGTTCTTCCCACGCACAATTCGTGAATGGAACAGGGAAGGGGGGATCAGATAGTGGTACAATAAGTACCCTCCGCCACACACCGTAAGGTGGCTCGCGGAGTATAGATGTAGATGTAGATGTAGACATAATGATACGCTTAGTCCAAAGCTCGGCAGACTCTGAGCCACCACCTTGACGCCATACAGCGCAGCCCAGCACTAGTCGGATCAACAGCAGAGTAAATAATGCCTTTGAGGGACCAGTGTCTAAGAATCTGAAATTTCCAGAGTTTTATACTACGCCTTGGAAACCCACTTCATCTATCCGCTAAGTTCCAAGTTCCCTCTCCGCTTTTCCTACAGAGTACATCAGGTGTCGGTCAGCTTGAATAAACTTTCTTCGTAAAAGAAAATCTAATCCTCTGTTACAAGGAGATCTCATCCCTGATTGTAATGTACACTACATCTATATCGAATTGACTTGCTAAAGCTATCCTTGTCGCTGTCAGCGAAGTTTTAACAAGTTCGAGAAAAAATATGAATTTTGATTTTCATTTCATCAAGATTCTTGGCTACATAATCGCAGTAAATTTCTAAAAATTGTTCATGTCATACGATTTTATTGTACCCCAAATGGCTGAAAACTATTGGCAGGCATCAATGTTCATGAGGTTTTGGGACTTCTGTTGTGATATGATTGACGTAACTTTACTGACATATATAAGGTCAGCATCCAGATCATCTACTATCAAAAGTACGTGCTATCAGGAGCAGAATAAATGGACACTTCCCCGTCGAATATCGATCTTATAGTGTTTGCAGGTTTGTGATGCAGTCTGTGAATGTTCTTGAAACATATCTGTTGTTTTAATCGCTCTTAACAATGTATTAATTTTAAGTGCTTCGGTGGACGTGTAAACAAGAACGTCATACATTACTGTCCCGCTTACAATTTACATCAGTCCTTATTTCTCTTAGAATTTCAGTTGTTTACAAAGTGATGCATGTTTAAACAGGTCTATCTATTACATGGACAGAAGTATTAATAGTTTCTTCCAATTACTCCCTCGCTTCATAACCTGTTGCTCTGTTCCGTGAGTTGACGCAAACAGCGACGTCGTATCTCCTCAAGATCTCAGCCGACCGCATCTCAAGGCAAACCAGCTGACCGTCTGTGAAAAGAATGCTCTCACATTTCTTTCATATATTCCTTTTTTAATGTCACTTTGTAACAGTACATTTAATCGTCCTAATATAAAAAAGACATGGCGGATCATCTACGCTGAACATCTATAATACTTGGCAGAGTATCACTTCCTCAGGTGTGTGTGTGTGTGTGTGTGTGTGTCTTGACCAGGTGATCTAATTTTCAACACTCAGTTTCAGACCGGATTATATGCATTTGCATGTTGCATATGCATTTGCATATTTGGCTCCTTTTCACCGGTTATTCCATATTTTAACTAAAAATTAGTGACTATGCGTATTTTCGCTCTGTTGTTGTTGTTGTGGTCTTCAGTCCTGAGACTGGTTTGATGCAGCTCTCCATGCTACTCTATCCTGTGCAAGCTTCTTCATCTCCCAGTACCTACTGCAACCTACATCCTTCTGAATCTGCTTAGTGTATTCATCTCTTGGTCTCCCCCTACGATTTTTACCCTCCACGCTGCCCTCCAATACTGATTTGGTGATCACTTGATGCCTCAGAACATGTCCTACCAACCGATCCCTTCTTCTGGTCAAGTTGTGCCACAAACTTCTCTTCTCCCGAATCATATTCAATACCACCTCATTAGTTATGTGATCTACCCATCTAATCTTCAGCATTCTTCTGTAGCACCACATTTCGAAAGCTTCTATTCTCTTCTTGTCCAAACTATTTACCGTCCATGTTTCACTTCCATACACGGCTACACTCCATACAAATACTTTCAGAAATGACTTCCTGACACTTAAATCTGTACTCGATGTTAACAAATTTCTCTTCTTCAGAAACGCTTTCCTTGCCATTGCCAGTCTACATTTTATATCCTCTCTACTTCGACCATCATCAGTTATTTTGCTCCCCAAATAGCAAAACTCCTTTACTACTTTAAGTGTCTCATTTCCTAATCTAATACCCTCAACATCACCCGACTTAATTCGACTACATTCCATTATCCTCGTTTTGCTTTTGTTGATGTTCATCTTATATCCTCCCTTCAAGACACCATCCATTCCGTTCAACTGCCCTTCCAAGTCCTTTGCTGTCTCTGACAGAACTACAATGTCATCGGCAAACCTCAAAGTTTTTATTTCTTCTCCATGAATTTTAATACCCACTCCGAATTTTTCTTTTGTTTCCTTTACTGCTTGCTCAATATACAGATTGAATAACATCGGGGAGAGGCTACAACCCTGTCTTACTCCCTTCCCAACCACTGCTTCCCTTTCATGACCCTCGACTCTTATAACTGCCATCTGGTTTCTGTACAAATTGTAAATAGCCTTTCGCTCCCTGTATTTTACCCCTGCCACCTTTAGAATTTGAAAGAGAGTATTCCAGTCAACATTGTCAAAAGCTTTCTCTAAGTCTACAAATGCTAGAAACGTAGGTTTGACTTCCCTTAATCTTTCATCTAAGATAAGTCGTAAGGTCAGT
Source organism: Schistocerca cancellata (assembly GCF_023864275.1). Taxonomy (NCBI): domain Eukaryota; kingdom Metazoa; phylum Arthropoda; class Insecta; order Orthoptera; family Acrididae; genus Schistocerca; species Schistocerca cancellata. Next base: position 167,731,317 of record NC_064628.1, on the reverse strand, counting down.
ATTGCCTCACGTGTTCCAGTATTTCTACGGAATCCAAACTGATCTTCCCCGATGTCGGCTTCTACTAGTTTTTCCATTCGTCTGTAAAGAATTCGTGTTAGTATTTTGCAGCTGTGGCTTATTAAACTGATTGTTCGGTAATTTTCACATCTGTCAACACCTGCTCTCTTTGGGATTGGAATTATTATATTCTTCTTGAAGTCTGAGGGTACTTCGCCTGTTTCATACATCTTGCTCACCAGACGATAGAGTTTTGTCAGGACTGGCTCTCCCAAGGCCGTCAGTAGTTCCAATGGAATGTTGTCTACTCCGGGGGCCTTGTTTCGACTCAGGTCTTTCAATGCTCTGTCAAACTCTTCACGCAGTATCGTATCTCCCATTTCATCTTCATCTACATCCTCTTCCATTTCCATAATATTGTCCTCAAGTACATCGCCCTTGTATAGACCCTCTATATACTCCTTCCACCTTTCTGCTTTCCCTTCTTTGCTTAGAACTGGGTTTCCATCTGAGCTCTTGATGTTCATACAAGTGTTTCTCTTATCTCCAAAGGTCTCTGTAATTTACCTGTAGGCAGTATCTATCTTACCCCTAGTGAGATAAGCCTCTACATCCTTACATTTGTCCTCTAGCCATCCCTGCTTAGCCATTTTGCACTTCCTGTCGATCTCATTTTTGAGACGTTTGTATTCCTTTTTGCCTGCTTCGTTTACTGCATTTTTATATTTTCTCCTTTCATCAATTAAATTACCCAAGGATTTCTACTAGCCCTCGTCTTTTTACCTACTTGATCCTCTGCTGCCTTCACTACTTCATCCCTCAAAGCTACCCATTCTTCTACTACTGTATTTCTTTCCCCCATTCCTGTCAATTGTTCCCTTATCCTATCCCTGAAACTCTGTACAACCTCTGGTTCTTTCAGTTTATCCAGGTCCCATCTCCTTAAATTCCCAGCTTTTTGCAGTTTCTTCAGTTTTAATCTACAGGTCATAACCAATAGATTGTGGTCAGAGTCCACATCTGCCCCTGGAAATGTCTTACAATTTAAAACCTGGTTCCTAAATCTCTGTCTTACCATTATATAATCTATCTGAAATCTGTCAGTATCTCCAGGCTTCTTCCATGTATACAATCTTCTTTTATGATTCTTGAACCACGTGTTAGCTATGATTAAGTTATGCTCTGTGCAAAATTCTACCAGGCGGCTTCCTCTTTCATTTCTTAGCCCCAATCCATATTCACCTACTACGTTTCCTTCTCTCCCTTTTCCTACACTCGAATTCCAGTCACCCATGACTATTAAATTTTCGTCTCCCTTCACTATCTGAATAATTTCTTTTATTTCATCATACATTTCTTCAATTTCTTCGTCATCTGCAGAGCCAGTTGGCATATAAACTTGTACTACTGTAGTAGGTGTGGGCTTCGTGTATATCTTGGCCACAATAATTCGTTCACTATGCTGTTTGTAGTAGCTTACCCGCATTCCTATTTTTTTATTCATTATTAAACCTACTCCTGCATTACCCCTATTTGACTTTGTGTTTATAACCCTGTAGTCACCTGACCAGAAGTCTTGTTGTCCTGCCACCAAACTTCACTAATTCCCACTATATCTAACTTTAACCTATCCATTTCCCTTTTTAAATTTTCTAACCTACCTGCCCGATTAAGGGATCTGACATTCCACGCTCCGATCAGTAGAACGCCATTTTTCTTTCTCCTGATAATGACATCCTCTTGAGTAGTCCCCGCCCGGAGATCCGAATGGGGGACTATTTTACCTCCGGAATATTTTACCCAAGAGGACGCCATCATCATTTAATCATACAGTAAAGCTGCATGCACTCGGGAAAAATTATGGCCGTAGTTTCCCCTTGCTTTCAGTTGTTCGCAGTACCAGCACAGCGAGGCCGTTTTGGTTATTGTTACAAGGTCAGATCAGTTAATCATCCAGACTGTTGCCCTTGCAACTACTGAAAAGGCTGCTGCCCTTCTTCAGGAACCACATGTTTGTCTGGCCTCTCAACAGATACCCCTCCGTTGTGGTTGTACCTACGGTACGGCTATCTGTATCGCTGAGGCACGCAAGCCTCCCCACCAACGGCAAGGTCCATGGTTCGCTCTATGTTTACAATATTTTAAAAATTTAGACGGTCGGTCTCTAGCGCGAACTACACTCCTGGAAATGGAAAAAAGAACACATTGACACCGGTGTGTCAGACCCACCATACTTGCTCCGGACACTGCGAGAGGGCTGTACAAGCAATGATCACACGCACGGCACAGCGGACACACCAGGAACCGCGGTGTTGGCCGTCGAATGGCGCTAGCTGCGCAGCATTTGTGCACCGGCGCCGTCAGTGTAGCCAGTTTGCCGTGGCATACGGAGCTCCATCGCAGTCTTTAACACTGGTAGCATGCCGCGACAGTGTGGACGTGAACCGTATGTGCAGTTGACGGACTTTGAGCGAGGGCGTATAGTGGGCATGCGGGGGGCCGGGTGGACGTACCGCCGAATTGCTCAACACGTGGGGCGTGAGGTCTCCACAGTACATCGATGTTGTCGCCAGTGGTCGGCGGAAGGTGCACGTGCCCGTCGACCTGGGACCGGACCGCAGCGACGCACGGATGCACGCCAAGACCGTAGGATCCTACGCAGTGCCGTAGGGGACCGCACCGCCACTTCCCAGCAAATTAGGGACACTGTTGCTCCTGGGGTATCGGCGAGAACCATTCGCAACCGTCTCCATGAAGCTGGGCTACGGTCCCGCACACCGTTAGGCCGTCTTCCGCTCACGCCCCAACATCGTGCAGCCCGCCTCCAGTGGTGTCGCGACAGGCGTGAATGGAGGGACGAATGGAGACGTGTCGTCTTCAGCGATGAGAGTCGCTTCTGCCTTGGTGCCAATGATGGTCGTATGCGTGTTTGGCGCCGTGCAGGTGAGCGCCACAATCAGGACTGCATACGACCGAGGCACACAGGGCCAACACCAGGCATCATGGTGTGGGGAGCGATCTCCTACACTGGCCGTACACCACTGGTGATCGTCGAGGGGACACTGAATAGTGCACGGTACATCCAAACCGTCATCGAATCCATCGTTCTACCATTCCTAGACCGGCAAGGGAACTTGCTGTTCCAACAGGACAATGCACGTCCGCATGTATCCCTTGCCACCCAACGTGCTCTAGAAGGTGTAAGTCAACTACCCTGGCCAGCAAGATCTCCGGATCTGTCCCCCATTGAGCATGTTTGGGACTGGATGAAGCGTCGTCTCACGCGGTCTGCACGTCAAGCACGAACGCTGGTCCAACTGAGGCGCCAGGTGGAAATGGCATGGCAAGCCGTTCCACAGGACTACATCCAGCATCTCTACGATCGTCTGCATGGGAGAATAGCAGCCTGCATTGCTGCGAAAGAGGGATATACACTGTACTAGTGCCGACATTGTGCTTGCTCTGTTGCCTGTGTCCATGTGCCTGTGGTTCTGTCAGTGTGATCATGTGATGTATCTGACCCCAGGAATGTCTCAATAAAGTTTCCCCTTCCTGGGACAATGAATTCACGGTGTTCTTATTTCAATTTCCAGGAGTGTAGTTTTAAAGTATCACAGCTTGACCGCGACCTAGAACTGCGTGCTTCCGCTAACCGAGAGGCCACTGCCTTGCGAAATCATTAGAGAACAGGAACAGGCGGACAGAGTCAATGCTCCTGCGCCCCCCCCCCCCACCTCCCACCCCCGCTTAATCCCCTTCGCTGTCATACCGTACGTGTTGGCAACAATTAAATTAAATTACGCAAACTTTTAGTCGCATGTCCATTGTTTCAGTTTAGCTTTCTATTTACTTGTGTAAGTAAGCTGTTTATGTTCTCTTTATGTAAGTAGGCTGTTTAGGTTCTGATATTGGTAACGCCGCCGCCACGTAGCGCTCTCTGTACGAAAATCACTGGCTGTGCTGTGTGCAGTCTGTGGCTAGTTTGCATTGTTGTCTGCCATTGTAGTGTTAGGCAGCGGCAGCTGGATGTGAACAGCGCGTAGCGTTGCGCAGTTGGAGGTGAGCCGCCAGCAGTGGTGGATGTGTGGAGAGAGATGGCGGAGTTTTGTAATTTGTCATGAACTGCTATATATATTATGACTATTAAGGTAAATACATTGTTTGTTCTCTATTAAAATCTTTCATTTGCTAACTATGCCTATCAGTAGTTAGTGCCTTCTGTAGTTAAATCTTTTATTTAGCTGGCAGTAGTGGCGCTCGCTGTATTGCAGTAATTCGAGTAACGAAGATTTTTGTGAGGTAAGTGATTTGTGAAAGGTATGGTTTAATGTTACTCAGGGCCATTCTTTTGCAGGGATCTTTGATAGTCAGTTTGCGTTGCGCTAAAAACATTGTGTGTCAGGTTAAGCATAGTCTTGTATAAATTCTTCTAAGGGGACGTTTCATATGGCGACCCTGCCAGGATACCTGACTGGAATCTTCTGATTTTTTCCTTGTAGTTTGTGTATTTAGTGTAGCTTTTGTTTATTGCTAGTGCGTAATTGTAGAGAGAATCTCCTTTGTAGTTGCAGTCTTTCATTGTTGTACTGTAAAACAGTTGTGGCATGCATGTAGATTTGCACCAAGTATTTCGCAGCTGCAATTAACTAGATATTATTTTCTGTGCTGTGTTAATGTGTTCTCTTATTTTTGCACTTCACATTGTGCTTTTCTGTGTTATCGTGTGAAATGTTGTGACAATAATGGCGTGTGAAAAACGTAACACTAGGCTCCAAAGCAAACTGAAAAATAATAGTGACGTCGAGCGTAACTTATCAGCACCACTGTGTAGTGAATTAACAGACATTCCAAGTAGTAATTTGGTAACTGTGCATAGGGAAATGGAGCGGGCGGCAAACAATGGCGTAGGCAGTGAAACAATTAGTGAACAGGGAAGCATTATCGATCGATCGGTCGGCAACAGCTCGCCTCAGGAATCTGAAATGACAGAACACAATGCTGCAAATACTGTAGACTTCGGTTTTGGCTCCTCACCGTTTTCTCAAATGAGTCAAGACACATTTTCAGCTTGTCAAAATGTGAATGTTGCCGGTGCAAATGCACTGCCGAAAAGCATAGAGGAACAGATTCCAGACACTAATGCATTGTTATTACAACTAATGCAACAAATGGAACAAAATCAGAGACAAACACAGCAACAGTTAGACACAATGGGACAAAATCTTCAAAAGTTAGACACAGTGGAACAAAATCTTAAAAAGTTAGACACCACACTTGAACAAACACGTGAAGATTTAACTACTGAGTTACATAACATTGAATCGAAATGTCAAAAAGTCTGTAGCGACGTAAAAACACAAATTTGTGAGCATTTTCAACCAATTTTTTCTCGGCATGAAAATGCATTACAGAATCACGAAACAGCCATAAAAGAACTGCAAACTATTGTTCATGAAAATCATGAGACCTTGCAAGCTAAAATTGACTCAGTTGCATCTACCGATTTGGTTACGCAACTTTCAAAAACTCAAAAAAACTTAAAGGACACAGTAGATTCGATTTCAACACAAATGGACACTCTGAAACTTGGTTCAGAAAAACACACTGAGGAAATGTGTTCACTATCGGAGAAAGTAGCCGAACTTTCGGATCAGGTCACTAACTTATCTACAAAGGTCTACCTGTGCTTCCGGAAAGGCACACCCTAATGGCTTGTTCTCCAGGTGTCTGACACAGCTGTGTGCCGACGGCGCACGTTCAGGTGGTCACTTAACTTTCTTACGGAAATATTTACCGCTACAGTGACAGTCTCATATAAAAATATTTCACAGGTCAAGAATTTGCGTTACAAATCTGTAGAAACAAAATCTTATGAATATAACAGTGTCCAAAAAATTTTCGCCGGCATTGTGATACATTCACGCATTTACACACATTTCATAACTCTTAAAGTACGATTCTTAGTTTCCAACATCCTTTTTCACAAGTCAAGAGTCCCTAACCACTACTCATTATTCCTTACCTTATTGGTTGACACTTCTTCAATATTTCATTATAACATACGTAGCATAATCAAATAACTCATATAGCATCAGCTTATTGATCATAAACATACCGCAGCAGCATAATACACATCGTCGTCGTAATAATAACATCATAACACCTCAATCAAATCTCAAAAAAGTCGTAGCTTTCTGCAATAATTTCAAACCATAAAAAAAAATTCTCTGCTCATTTCAATAGTGTCATCTGCCTCAAACGTACTTTAAAATCATGATCCCATACCAAATACATCATTCAAAGCTCTCATAGTATCACAACGGTTCCGAAAATGTATGAAGAGTTCACACAGTACAGACAAAATACAATTTCGTAAGTGTGAAATCATCCAGCTGTGTAATTGCGTAAACATTTGTCACTGACGTAGTAAAAAAAAATTTGTCTCTCTCAGTTAAATGATCAGATAGCTGTGTAATTTATGTTTTAGAGAAATATGGTACCGATGTGTAATTGTATAAGCAAATACCATATTAGCTAGGGCTCCTTGTGCTTGCCAAACACATGGTACACAAAGTAGGCGTGTACCCCCCTGAGGTTTAATGTAATTGTACCCTCAGGTATTGCAGATTACAGCAATGGAATGAAATGTATCACGGAAAACTTTCTTGGTAATTCAAAAATCTTAAAAAATAAATGTTTTAAGTACAAAATTAATCACTCAAATACGTGTCCTGTACCGCTAAATATGCGTCTTGCTGTAAGATAATCTCTGTGGAAGTGTCGTAGTTATCGTCCTCCGAAAGCTAAGTTCTGCAGAAGACAATGTACTTACCTCATGATAAACAAAAGTGAAATGCTTTGCGTATAGATATCTTAGTTATTACGCTTATTGTCGTGGTGAAGAACGTACTGTGCTGTAACGTATTGTTGTGCTACGAAAGAGGCTCTCTCATTGTAGCTATACCACAAAAGTTACTACTAAAACATGTTTTACTTCCCAGAATAATACAGAAAAACTGTGCAGATATGAAACAGAAACACCGCAAACAGATTCTAAGTCTGACAAAGCATACTAGTAATGTAAAGTGAAAAGTTATATGGCAAAGACAAAGTTAAAAGGCAGATTATCTTTCAATAAACGGTTTTACATGTGAAATGTGGTGTAAACCTTTACTCTTCCTAGTACGCAGAGTTTCAACTTCAACGCAATTATCATGTGGTATACGTCGGATTCTGTAAGGTCCATTGTAAACTAGAAAGAATTTGTGACTCAAGTGTTTCTTCTTATGTGACAATGAATGAGCTTTAATGAGAACTTTCTGACCAATATACAATTTCTTTGCATTTGCTTTACCGTGTAGTTTTCTCCTTTTGTCTGCTGTAGATTTTATATTTTTCAGAGCCAAATCAATTATGTCTTTGTGTCGAAGTTTACGTGTATTCGCGAAAGGTACAAGCTCTCTGATTCTGTTCGGAGGTTCTTCATTCTTCAGTACAAGAGTAGGTGGTAAAGCAGTGGAATCATGAGGCATTTCATTCAGCACATTTTGGAATACGTGTAAATATCTGTCCCAATGCTGATGCTTTCTGTGACAATAAAGTCTGCAAAGCTTATTGATTTCTTTCATAATCCGTTCGGAGGGGTTACATTGTGGTGAGTACAATGAAATAAAAACAGGTTTGATTTTATGATTCCGAAGCATGCGTGACCAAACAGCAGATCTGAATTGCGGGCCGTTATCTGAAATGACTTTAGCAACGTGGCCAACTTCACGTAAGAAATTTTTAACAAAGGCGTTGGATACAGACCGTCCAGTGGCTTTACGTAACGGAGTGAAAGAAACAAATTTTGAAGTAAGTTCAACAGCGACTAGAACGTACGAAAATCCATTCGATGTTCTGACAAGGGGTCCCAAGAGATCAACAGCAGCAAATTCTTTTAATTTAGAAGGAATAATAGGAAACAACGGAGCACGATGTCAGATAGTAGATGGTTTCGCCTTTTGACAAAGTTTACAAATAGACAAGACTCGTCGAATTCGCTTTTCCATATTGTTAAAATAACAAGTCGTTCGAAGAATATGATAACATTTTCGTGAACCAAAATGTGCGTAGCTGAGATGAATGTACCAAATGAGCTTATCAACAAAATCGTCTGGAATGCAAAGTACCCATAGCTTGTCATCAACAGTGCAGCGTTTGAAGAGAATGTTGTTTCTAACCAGGTAATAATGCCGAATCTGAGTGTGTGTCTTTTCATGCCATTTACTTTTGATGTCTTTCCAAATTGGATCTTTATCTTGTTCATGAGCAATGTCCTTTAAAGATGTGGTGATGAAGTTTTCAAAGGCGACTTTCTGAATGTAAAGAATACTGAAATTTTTCTCGAGGTTGCCTTCTGTGTTACTTTTCTCAAGCCCAGCCGGTGCGCGTGACAGCGCGTCCGCAACAATGTTCTCCTTGCCGGGAATGTAGACTATTGTGAAGCGGAATTCTTGCAGAAACAATGCCCAACGTTTTAACCTGTCATGATTTAATTTTGAAGACATAAGAAATTGTAATGCACGATGATCACTGTATACTTTTACGTGCTTGCCAGAAAGAAAGAAACGGAATTTGTTAAATGCCCAAACGATAGCTAAAGCTTCTAATTCAGTAACGGAATAATTTTTTTCAGATTTTGTTAGCACTCGGCTAGCAAAAGCAATGGTTTTCTGAACAGTAATGTCATCTTCTATGGCTTCTTGAAATAAATGGGCACCAAGACCAACTTTGGAAGAATCAGTGCTAAGGCAGAAATCTTGTGACAGATCTGGATGAGCTAGTATTGGCGCGTGAAGTAACGCTTCTTTCAAAGAATTGAATTCCAACTGTGCTTGTTCGTCCCAGTTCCAAATAGTATTTTTTCCAGTGAGAGAACATAGTTTTGGTGTAACTAGTATTTGCATATTCAGAAAACGACGGTAAAAATTTACGAGACCTAGAAAACTGCGGACTTGTTTTTTTGTGGATGGAACTGGAATGGCTCTAATTGCTTCTAACTTTTCAGGATCCGGCTGAATGCCTTCAGAAGAAATAATATGTCCCAAAAACTTCACCTTTGTCCTACCGAATTCAGACTTTTCCAAGTTAACTGTAATTCCAGATTCTGCAAAAATACGTAACAAACTGTTGAGGATGAGATTGTGTTGCTCCCATGAAGCTTCTGCTATCAGAATATCGTCCACATATAAGGTGATGTGACGTTTTAAGAACTCAGGTAATATGGAATTTAGCCCGCGAATGAATGCAGCTGAAGAAATGTTCAAACCAAAAGGAAGTTTCCGAAACTGATAACAAACGCCGAAACAAAGGAAAGCTGTGTATTTTCTACATTCTGGATGAAGTTCGATCTGATAAAAGCTGGATCTGAGATCAATGGAAGACAACACTTTTACACCATTAAAATTTTGAAGAAGTTCTTCCATCGTCTGCGGCCTGTCTGTTTCAGGAATAATAATAGTATTGATTTGTCTCGAATCTAAGACAAGCCTGATCGATCCATTTTTCTTCTCAGCAACATGTAACGGATTGTTGTATGAGCTTACTGCAGGCTCAATAATGCCCTCATCAAGCATAGATTGTATTTCTGTTCTAACACGGTCCCTATAATGTGCTGGAATTACGTATGGTCTAACACAAAATTTAGTGTGCTCACGAACACGAAATTGGTATTGAAATCCCTTGATTGTTCCTGTTTTGTGAGTAAAAACTGTGGAGTGTGCTTGTAAAATCTCAAAAAGGTCCTGCCTATCAGTGCCATGTATTGTTATGTTCTTTAATGATGTATTTTGTACCTTTGTAATTGTATTCTCATGTTATAATATTGTGATTGACACCAGTTCATCAAATTAAGTAACTTGTAAGCATTCATTTCACTGCACACATTTCTGTTGGTCATAGTAATGCACAATATGTAAGAAGTTGGGACTGTTAGTGTTTGCACGTGTGTTACAAATTCAGCAAGGGACTGGATAACAGCATTGCTGGTTCTAAGGACAATTCCAAAAACTTCGTGAGTGTACAAGTGGTGGTTATGTACTTGCTATCTTCTCTGCAAGACTCTTCGATGGTGATTGTGCACCTGCACAGTCGCAGCAGATGGCTGCTGGCCATCTCTACAAGGACTACAGTGGGTCTACGCCTTTGCTGACTCACCAGTAACATTATTTCTACAAGGACTGCAGTGGGTCTGCACCTCTGGTGGCCCACCAATACCGTAATCTCTACCAGGACTACAGTGGGTCTGCTCTGTGATGACCTATCTACCAATATTCTTCAAAACTTCGAATGACTCTACTGTCGGTTTGCTCTGTTGTGGCCCATTACCTGTCAGCATGTCAAGAGTCAGCACTGTCTTTCCGTTGGAAGGACAACACTACTTCTTCAAGACTGCATGGAAATCCACTACTTCTGTGTGCAATTTCTTTTACTAATGAGACTTTGTGAAAAACAAAAACTGTAATTACTATTATGATGAATGATCAGGACTATCTTTATGGACTGTGAGAAAATTTTAGCTTTTGACCAACATTGTAGTAATAAGTGTGTGCATTTGATATCTTTGTTATTGTAATTGTGAAAAAAATTTAACAAATATGTATTGGCCAGTGCCCAAAAAAAATTTGTAAAATTTTTTGTGGGGAGCATGGGGGCTATGTAAGTAGGCTGTTTATGTTTTCTTTATGGAAGTAGGCTGTTTAGGTTCTTATATTGGTAACGCCGCCGCCACGTAGCGCTCTCTGTACGAAAATCACTGGCTGTGCTGTGTGCAGTCTGTGGCTAGTTTGCATTGTTGTCTGCCATTGTAGTGTTAGGCAGCGGTAGTTGGATGTGAACAGCGCGTAGCGTTGCGCAGTTGGAGGTGAGCCGCCAGCAGTGGTGGATGTGGGGAGAGAGATGGCGGAGTTTTGTAATTTGTCATGAACTGCTATATATATTATGACTATTAAGGTGGCTGGCTCTGAGCACTATGGGACTTAACATCTATGGTCATCAGTCCCCTAGAACTTAGAACTACTTAAACCTAACTAATCTAAGGACAGCACACAACACCCAGCCATCACGAGGCAGAGAAAATCCCTGACCCCGCCGGGAATGACTATTAAGGTAAATACATTGTTTGTTCTCTATTAAAATCTTTCATTTGCTAACTATGCCTATCAGTAGTTAGTGCCTTCTGTAGTTTGAATCTTTTATTTAGCTGGCAGTAGCGGCGCTCGCTGTATTGCAGTAATTCGAGTAACGAAGATTTTTGTGAGGTAAGTGATTTGTGAAAGGTATGGTTTAATGTTACTCAGGGCCATTCTTTTGCAGGGATCTTTGATAATCAGATTGCGTTGCGCTAAAAACAATGTGTGTCAGGTTAAGCATAGTCTTGTATAAATTCTTCTAAGGGGACGTTTCACTTGTACATAGTTGAACGTGTTTACGACGTATAGTGTGTAACGTGTTCTGCGCCATGCCGCCCGAAAAAAGAAACGTCTTTTCATGGATGGCTGACTATCCTGGAACATTTACATATGACAGAATTGTCGAGCTTGTGAGAAAAACATTTCGTGCAAGAAAAGGTTTCAAATAGACCAGCATGTCAAGACAAGTCTTCATATCGCAATAACAGCAAGTTGCAGTAGCAGGGATTTGTCCAAAGGTAACCAAAAAAGTCGGTTTAAAATGGATCTATGAGAAGCATTCATTACAAGCAATATTCCTCTTCACAAACTTACAAACCCTATCCTCAAAGGCTTCCTTGGAAATTTTCCCATGTATCTGCAAGCATTACAAAGCTTGAAAGTCAAGGTTGAATGAATCTATGCAGTTAATGAATAAAATTATCCTAGTGAAATCCTCATTGCCGGAGGTATGCCAAAGAAATCTTAAAGCAAACTTTGAAAACACTTTAAACAATAACCCAGGCTACGAATCCTTGTGCCAAATTGATAATTTCATTAATAGAATGGGTGAACTTTTGCCAGAAACAATAAATGCCAACATAGCACCCAAATTCAGTTATTGCCCTCAGTTGATGTAGAACGGTCCTTTTCTGCTTATAAAAATGTTTTGAGTGATTGAAGACACACTCCTACTAGCGAACATGATGCTCTGGTCCAATAGTATTAATTAAAAGTTAATGCTGTTCAAAAATCATGACTGTATATTGTTTTTTAAATAAAATATTACGGAGTTTTTGAGCGTGCCCCTCTGCATGCCATAAAACTCAAAGTTGGTCCTGTATATATCCAATGTTTCACTGCGACTCGTCGCATCGCATCCGCTTGTTATCGACAACAGCAACAAAGAAGGAACAGTAATTCTTGAAACACTATATGCGTCCCCATTTTGCAAATTTTTAGAAAATAATCCCAGAGAGGCCCCCTTCCTAACCACTTCCAGAAAGTGTTCAGAAAATGATTTTTTTTCTTTTTTCTCGTCATCAGTCTTCTGTCTGGTCTGATGCGGCCCGCCACGAATTCCTCTCCTATGCTAACTTCTTCATCTCAGAGTAGCACTTGCAATCTACGTCCTCAATTATTTGCTGGATGTATTCCCATCACTGTCTTCCTCTACAGCTTCTGCCCTCTACAGCTCCCTCTAGTACCATGGAAGTCATTCCCTCATGTCTTAGCAGATGTCCTATCATCCTGTCCCTTCTCCTTATCAGTATTTTCCACATATTCCTCTCCTCTCCGACTCTGCGCAGAACCTCCTCGTTCCTTACGTTTTCAGCCTACCAAATTTTCAACATTCGTCTGTAGCACCACATCTCAAATGCTTCGATTCTCTTCTGTTCCGGTTTTCCCATAGCCCATGTTTCACTACCATACAATGCTGTACTCCAGACGTACATCCTCAGAAATTTCTTCCTCAAATTAAGGCCGATATTTGATATTAGTAGACTTCTCTCGGCCAGTAATGCCCATTTTGCCATTGCTAGTCTGCTTTTGATGTCCTCCTTACTCCGTCCGTCATTGGTTAGTTTACTGCCTAGGTAGTAAAATTCCTTAACTTCATCTACTTCGTGACCATCTATGCTGATGTTAAGTTTTTTTGCTGTTCTCATTTCTGCTACTTCTCATAACTTTCGCCTTTCTTCGATTTACTCTCAGTCCATATTCTGTACTTATTATGTTGTTCATTCCATTCAGCAGATCATGCCATTCTTCTTCACTTTCACTTCAGCGTTCTAAATGTACAAATGTACCGATTTTTCACGTGGCCGGCGCTATTCCTTGTAATCGATATGCACAGGTTCGACTTTGAGATATAATGCACGCAGTAACCACGTTCTTTTATTGTCTGATCTTGCATATTTCGACAATTTTCTTGCATTTTTAGGCATTTTTCGTGCATATTTTGGGGTTTTTATGACGCATATAATCCGCTCTCTAGTCATTACAAACCTGTTTACCCAGTTTCAAGCACATTCTTCTTACGCACAATTTTCAACGGTTGGATGTTTTTAAGAGCCAAAATTCTCGTAAATGATGGAACACCGTTCATTGTGCTCGTCTGAGATAACCAGCAATGATTCCCTTTCAACCTGGGGGGCTGGAACTGTTCAAGACCAATTTTCAAATTCTTATTTGCTGTCGACCCGTCTGAATGGTGCGATGAGAATCAAACTTTGTAAAGACATCATGAGATATTAAGATTTTATAGCCTTGAGCGCAAGTTGGTACATTGGACAACTAGTTTCGGCAGGTTTGAGCTGCCACCTTCAGATCTGCAAACTTACAAAAATTACAAATGTATTTCACTGTTATCGTTGTAATCGTAAATTAATGATTTTACGTAAGTTCTTTCTGACATACTCTCAGTGTACAGGTTATGATATCATGTTGTGCTACAAACCGCACGTTTGTTTTTGTACCATCTAATGAACTGTGAATTTGAAATTAAAAATAGAATTACCTTCACATAAGTTACTACAGCAAATATACAAATTCCAATATCTGCAAACATTACCTGAAAATGAAAGGAGAGCAACATTTCGGATGAGACTGCAGCAATTCCAGCAGTCCTGCTTCGAGCTGCCTTCAGTAAACTGCTGACGAGGGCCCAAAAGTGCCAAGAGATGAATGGTGGTCACTTTCAACACCTGCCATAGTCCGGTTAGTACGGTATAACCTACCGTCTGCTGTGTTTCCTTGTACCCTGGAACATTGTTCCCAGGTCCATTTTTATTTGTCCCACCCTGTAGATGACTGCTCCGCAATTTGAACTTACGTGCCAGGCACAGGGCTCATCGAACTATCTTGAAGCTGTTTCTCTACCGTTCCAGTTTCGAACAGTGCGCGGGAAAGACGAATACTTAAATCTTGTCGTGCGACCTTTGATTTCTCCTGTTTCATTACAATTATGGGGTTGGACGAAAACAAAATACACTCCTGGAAATGGAAAAAAGAACACATTGACACCGGTGTGTCAGACCCACCATACTTGCTCCGGACACTGCGAGAGGGCTGTACAAGCAATGATCACACGCACGGCACAGCGGACACACCAGGAACCGCGGTGTTGGCCGTCGAATGGCGCTAGCTGCGCAGCATTTGTGCACCGCCGCCGTCAGTGTCAGCCAGTTTGCCGTGGCATACGCAGCTCCATCGCAGTCTTTAACACTGGTAGCATGCCGCGACAGCGTGGACGTGAACCGTATGTGCAGTTGACGGACTTTGAGCGAGGGCGTATAGTGGGCATGCGGGAGGCCGGGTAGACGTACTGCCGAATTGCTCAACACGTGGGGCGTGAGGTCTCCACAGTACATCGATGTTGTCGCCAGTGGTCGGCGGAAGGTGCACGTGCCCGTCGACCTGGGACCGGACCGCAGCGACGCACGGATGCACGCCAAGACCGTAGGATCCTACGCAGTGCCGTAGGGGACCGCACCGCCACTTCCCAGCAAATTAGGGACACTGTTGCTCCTGGGGTATCGGCGAGGACCATTCGCAACCGTCTCCATGAAGCTGGGCTACGGTCCCGCACACCGTTAGGCCGTCTTCCGCTCACCCCCCACCATCGTGCAGCCCGCCTCCAGTGGTGTCGCGACAGGCGTGAATGGAGGGACGAATGGAGACGTGTCGTCTTCAGCGATGAGAGTCGCTTCTGCCTTGGTGCCAATGATGGTCGTATGCGTGTTTGGCGCCGTGCAGGTGAGCGCCACAATCAGGATTGCATACGACCGAGGCACACAGGGCCAACACCCGGCATCATGGTGTGGGGAGCGATCTCCTACACTGGCCGTACACCACTGGTGATCGTCGAGGGGACACTGAATAGTGCACGGTACATCCAAACCGTCATCGAACCCATCGTTCTACCATTCCTAGAACGGCAAGGGAACTTGCTGTTCCAACAGGGCAATGCACGTCCGCATGTATCCCGTGCCACCCAACGTGCTCTAGAAGGTGTAAGTCAACTACCCTGGCCAGCAAGATCTCCGGATCTGTCCCCCAATGAGCATGTTTGGGACTGGATGAAGCGTCGTCTCACGCGGTCTGCACGTCCAGCACGAACGCTGGTCCAACTGAGGTGCCAGGTAGAAATGGCATGGCAAGCCGTTCCACAGGACTACATCCAGCATCTCTACGATCGTCTCCATGGGAGAATAGCAGCCTGCATTGCTGCGAAAGGTGGATATACACTGTACTAGTGCCGACATTGTGCATGCTCTGTTGCCTGTGTCTATGTGCCTGTGGTTCTGTCAGTGTGATCATGTGATGTATCTGACCCCAGGAATGTGTCAATAAAGTTTCCCCTTCCTGGGACAATGAATTCACGGTGTTCTTATTTCAATTTCCAGGAGTGTATAAATGCCACCCCGGTTAGCGTATGATATCGGTGATATTTCAGACGATTTTCATTTATCGTTCTGTCTCAGTTGCACGTTTTTAGTTAGATTACATGTTTCGATCACGCAGGAACATCTTCAGATATAAAACAAAGAATAACTAAGTATGTACCATCTAATATTTGCAATAAGGAGAAAAGAAAAGATTTGTACGTAAATGTAGAATTTACTAAGTAGCTGCGTAAGCAAGCAGTCTTTTCTACTCAGAACTGAGGTTACTGTTTCAAATAGATATATGCTGGAGGTAGGGGGAGAAGAGGGAGAGGAGAAGGGGATATGGATTAAGATTGACTGAGGAAAGGGTGAGTACGCAAGCAAGGGGTGATGATGTCAAGAGTTTAAGAAAAGGGGTCGTGCTAAAATTATAGGTCGTATAATTATGTATAAATTCTCGTGAAAATAGTATTAGTGTAGAACAATGGGCATGTAAAATGTGACATAAAGTAGTAAATTTATAGAATGGAGCGAGGGGAACTGATGCCGGGCAAAGAAGGCTAGAGATAGGGGGAGGGTTGGATAGTGGCAAGGATGCTATGAACTTAACAACAGAAAGGGTATTATTCTAAATTTTACGATATGCCAATTATGCAAATAGCTTCTGTTGAAATACCAGAATGTATGCGAAAGCCTAAAAAGGGGATAAAGTAGTTGATTAGGAAAGTGGAAATAGAGTAGCGAAAACTGAATTCGTATCTTAAGATATTCAAAGTTTTAATAGTTGAAAGTATAAAATCACAAGGTCTTACCCTGAAAGCATAAAAATTAAAATTAAAATGGTGCAAATTTTTTTTTCGTTAAAATATTAAAAGTATAGGACAAGAACAATGGATCCATGAATAGTCAAAGATATAAAGATCGAAAAATTATAGAAATTGAATCATATAGTGGACTTAGAACTGCATGAAACGTCATTAAATTTTATAATTTATTTAAAAACACTGAAAGTATAAAACTGGTAATGTACGAGTAAATATGCGTGACAATCCCATGCCTATTTCGAGACAATGCAGGTAGAGCTGTCCTCCTTTGAACTTTTTCCATGTCCTCAGTGAATCCCATCTGATAATAATCCCACCCTGCACAAAAGTACGCTAGCTGAAGACGGACAAGTGTAGTGCAGGCATTCTCTTTATCAGAACTGTAGCATCTTCTAAGTGTTCTGCCAATGAAACGTAGCCTTCGGTTTCCCTTCCGCAAAACATAATCTTCGTGATTGTTCCAATGCAAGTTGTTCATAACTGTAATTCCTAGGTATTCAGTTGAATTAGGAGCCTTTGTGTGATTTATCACGTAACCAAAATTTAACGGTTATGATTTCCTACTCATTGCACGGCCTCACACTTTTCTAGTTGCCACTTTTCGCACCATACAGATATCTTATCTAAATAATTTTGACATTGCTTTCGATCTTCCGATGACTTAACTAGACGGTAAATGACAGCATCGTCAATAAACAATCTAAGATGGCCTCTCAGATTGTCTCCTAAATCGTTTATATAGATTGGGAACAGCAGAGGGGCTATATCACTACCTTGGGGAACGCCAGATATCATTTCTGTTTTACTCAATGACTTTAAGTCATCTAGCCTCCTTTGAGCTGTGATTTCGACAGAAGACCACGCATCCAGTCGCCCACCTGAAACAATACTCTGTAGGCAAGCAGTTCGATTAAAATCGTTTGTGTCGAATTGCATCGAAGGCCTTCTGGAAATTTAGAAACATGGATTCAGTATGGGATCCACTAACGGTAGCACTTATAACTTTTAGAATAAAGAGCTAGTTGTGTTTCACAAGACCGATATTTTCTGAATCTGTGCTGATTGTAATTCATAATATTTGAATACAGTATACGTTCCAAGATCTTCCCACAAATCGACGTCAGTGATAAGGGTCATAGTTCTTCGGATTACGCCTACTTGCTTTCTTCGGTACTGGTGTGACCTCTACAACTTTCTAGTCTTTAAGTGCGGAACTTTCGTCGAACGAGCGTTTCGATATTATTACTGATTTGATAATTGTTGAAGGAAGGGAGGCTACTCGCCATTATGCAGCAACAGTGGTAAATCCTTTTGTCATATCCTTCACGATCAGGCGACCAGATAGCACAGTCCAGCAGACTAACGCAAAGCCCCCACATCGCGGTTCACATCACAGACATCTCGAAGAATGTAGGGATATTTGACTTGCATGCCCAGTTCCTTGATTTGTCCCCTACAGAGCTTGCCTGGGATGCCATGAGGAGATATATACTTTAATTCTCCAGCTGACAATCTTTGTTACCTGCCTACTAGGAGTATCGTCTTTGGTTAGTAATCAACATGTCTACGATCCAACGTTAGAAACCCGCCACCGCTTAAATTTTGATTAATAATCAGCATTAGGAGGCCGAAGACTTCCAGTACAAGAAGTCACCCTCATTCTGCCAACGGCTTTGTCAAAAGGGTGGAGTAGCGGACAGAGGTTCAGGGAACTCTCTTTTCCTTGGGGTGGGAAACTGCCCCTAAAGGTGGAGGCATCAGCAATGATCAACGGCAAGAGCGTGCAGAAGGCAGTGCAAACCACTATATTAAAGACGTATAACGTGTACCCACAGGACATGTGGCCAGTAATTGAAATGTGTCATGATGATCTCTCCATTGGCAAAATCTTCCGGAATAGTCCTCCATACGCATCTCCGAGAAGGGACTGCCAAGGGGGAGGTAACCATGAGGAAAAGATTAAATAAACAACGAAAGGATAATGTTCTACGAGTCGGGGAGTGAAATGTCAGAAGCTTGAAAGCGGTAGGGAGGCTAGAAAATCTGAAAAGGGAAATGCAAAGACTCGGTCTAGATATAGTAGATGTCAGCCAAGCGAAATGGAAATAAGACGAGGATTTGTGCTCAGATGAGTAGAGGGTAATATCAACAGCAGCACAAAATTGTATAACGGGAGTGGGATTCGTTACGAATAGAAAGGTAGGGCAGAGAGTGTGTTACTGTGAACAGTTCAGTGATAGGTTGTTCTTATTAGAATCGACAACAAACCAACACCGACAACGATAGTTCAGGTATACATGCCGACGTCGCAAGCTGAAGATGAAGAGATAGAGAAAGTATATGAGGACTTTGAAAGGCTAATACAGTATATAAGTATATAAAGGGAGATGAAAATGTAATATTCATGGGGGACTGGAATGAAGTTGTAGGGGAAGTAGCAGAAGGAAATGATACATGAATAGGGGCTTGGGACAAAGAACGAGAGGGGAGAAAGACTGAGTTCTGTAATAGATTTGAGTTAGTAATAGTGAATACTCCGCTCAAGAATAACGAGAGGAGGAGGTGTACTTGGAAAAGTCCAGGTGATACGTGAAGAATTCAATTAGATTACATCATGGTCAAACACAGATTCCGAAATCAGATACTGAATTGTAAGGCGTACCCAGGACAGATATAAATTCAGATCACAGTGTAGTTGTCATGAAGAGTGGACTGAAGTTTTAAAAAAAGATTACTCAGGACGAATCAGTACGCTAAGAAGTGGGATGCAGAAGTGCTATGAAATGACGAGATACCCTTGAAGCTCTCTAAGGCTATAGATACAGCAGTGAGGAATAGTTCAATTGGCAGTACAGTTGAAGAGGAATGGACATCCCTGAAAAGGGCAATCACGGAAGTTTGAAAGAAAAACTTGGGTACAAAGAAGGTAACTGCGAAGGAACCATGGGTAACAGAGGAATTACTTCAGCTGCCTTATGAAAAAAGGGAGTACAGAAATGTCAAGGGAAATTCAGAAATACAGAAATACAAATCACTGAGGAATGAAATAAATAGGAAGTGCAGCGAAGCTAAGACGACATGGCTGCATGAAAAATGTGAAGAAATAGAAAAAGAAATGATTATCGCAAGGGCAGATTCAGCATATAGGGAAGTCAAAACAACCTTCAGTGAAATTAAAAGCAAGGGTGGTAATAATAAGAGTTCCCTGTCAAATGTACAGGTGAGAGCGGATAGGTAGAAAGAGTACATTGAAGGCCTCTATCAGGGGGAAGATTTGCATGATTTGATAGAAGAAGAAGCAGGAGTCGACTTAGAAGAGATAGGAGATCCAGTATTAGAATCAGAATTTAAAAGAGCGTTGGAGGTCTCAAAATCAAATAAGGCAGAAAGCATAGATAACATTCCATCTGAACTTCTAAAGTCATTGGGGAAGTGACAACAAAGCGACTACTCACATTGGTGAGTAGAATGTATGAGTCCGGCGACATATTATCTGACTTTCAGAAAAACATCATCCACACAATTCCGGAGATTGCAAGAGCAGACAACTGCGAGAATCATCGCACAATCAGCTTAACAGCTCATTCATCCAAGTTGCCGACAGGAATAATAAACCGAAAAATGGAAAAGAGAACTGAGGATGTATTAGATGACGATCAGTTTGTCTTTAGGAAAGGTAAAGACACTAGAGGGACAGTTGTGAAATTGCTGTTGATAATGGAAGCACGACTAAAGAGAAATCAAGGCACATTCATGGGATTTGTCAACCTGGAAAAAGCGCTCGACAATGTAAAATGGAGCAAGATGTTCAAAATTCTGAGAAAAATAAGGGTAAACTATTGGGTGAGTCGGGTAACACACAATATGTATAAGAACTTTTTTTTTTGTCATCAGTCTACTGACTGGTTTGATGCGGCTCGCCCGAATTCCTTTCCTGTGCTAACCTCTTCATCTCAGAGTAGCACTTGCAACCTACGTCCTCAATTATTTGCTTGACGTATTCCAGTCTCTGCCTTCCTCTACAGTTTTTGCCCTCTACAGCTCCCTCTAGTACCATGGAGGTCATTCCCTCATGTCTTAGCAGATGTTCTGTCATCCTGTCCCTTCTCCTTATCAGTGTTTTCCACATATTCCTTTCCTCTCCGATTCTGCGTAGAACCTCCTCATTCCTTACCTTATCAGTCCACCTAATTTTCAACATTCGTCTATAGCACCACATCTCAAATGCTTCGATTCTCTTCTGTTCCGGTTTTCCCACAGTCCATGTTTCACTACCATACAATGATGTACTCCAGACGTACATCCTCAGAAATTTCTTCCTCAAATTAAAGCCGGTATTTGATATTAGTAGACTTCTCTTGGCCAGAAATGCCTTTTTTGCCATAGCGAGTCTGCTTTTGATGTCCTCCTTGCTCCGTCCGTCATTGGTTATTTTACTGCCTAGGTAGCAGAATTCCTTAACTTCATTGACTTCGTGACCATCATTACTGATGTTAAGTTTCTCGCTGTTCTCATTTCTACTACTTCTCATTACCTTCGTCGTTCTCCGATTTACTCTCAAACCATACTGTGTAATCATTAGACTGTTCATTCCGTTCAGCAGATCATTTAATTCTTCTTCACTTTCACTCAGGATAGCAATGTCATCAGCGAATCGTATCATTGATATCCTTTCACCTTGTATTTTAATTCCACTCCTAATCCTTTCTTTTATTTCCATCATTGCTTCCTCGATGTACAGATTGAAGAGTAGGGGCGAAAGGCTACAGCCTTGTCTTACACCCTTCTTAATACGAGCACTTCGTTCTTGATCGTCCACTCTTATTATTCCCTCTTGGTTGTTGTACATATTGTATATGACCCGTCTCTCCCTATAGATTACACCTACTTTATTCAGAATCTCGAACAGCTTGCACCATTTTATATTGTCGAACGCTTTTTCCAGGTCGACAAATCCTTCTAAAGTGTCTTGATTTTTCTTTAGCCTTGCTTCCATTATTAGCCGTAACGTCAGAATTGCCTCTCTCGTCCCTTTACTTTTCCTAAAGCCAAACTGATCGTCACCTAGCGCATTCTCAATTTTCTTTTCCATTCTTCTGTATATTATTCTTGTAAGCAGCTTCGATGCATGAGCTGTTAAGCTGATTGTGCGATATTCTCGCACTTGTCAGCTCTTGCCGTCTTCGGAATTGTGTGGATGATGCTTTTCCGAAAGTCAGATGGTATTTCGCCAGACTCATATATTCTACACACCAACGTGAATAGTCGTTTTGTTGCCACTTCCCCCAATGATTTTAGAAATTCTGATGGAATGTTATCTATCCCTTCTGCCTTATTTGGCCGTAAGTCCTCCAAAGCTCTTTTAAATTCCGATTCTAATACTGGATCCCCTATCTCTTCTAAATCGACTCCTGTTTCTTCTTCTATCACATCAGACAAATCATCACCCTCATAGAGGCTTTCAATGTATTCTTTCCACCTATCTGCTCTCTCCTCTGCATTTAACAGTGGAATTCCCGTTGCACTCTTAATGTTACCACCGTTGCTTTTAATGTCACCAAAGGTTGTTTTGACTTTCCTGTATGCTGAGTCTGTCCTTCCGACAATCATATCTTTTTCGATGTCTTCACATTTTTCCTGCAGCCATTTCGTCTTAGCTTCCCTGCACTTCCTATTTATTTCATTCCTCAGCGACTTGTATTTTTGTATTCCTGATTTTCCCGGAACATGTTTGTACTTCCTCCTTTCATCAATCAACTGAAGTATTTCTTCTGTTACCCATGGTTTCTTCGCAGCTACCTTCTTTGTACCTATGTTTTCCTTCCCAGCTTTTGTGATGGCCCTTTTTAGAGATGTCCATTCCTCTTCAACTGTACTGCCTACTGCGCTATTCCTTATTGCTGTATCTATAGCGTTAGAGAACTTCAAACGTATCTCGTCATTCCTAAGTACTTCCGTATCCCACTTCTTTGCGTATTGATTCTTCCTGGCTAATGTCTTGAACTTCAGCCTACTCTTCATCACTACTATATTGTGATCTGAGTCTATATCTGCTCCTGGGTACGCCTTACAATCCAGTATCTGATTTCGGAATCTCTGTCTGACCATGATGTAATCTAATTGAAATCTTCCCGTATCTCTCGGCTTTTTCCAAGTATACCTCCTCCTGTTATGATTCTTGAACAGGGTATTCGCTATTACTAGCTGAAACTTGTTACAGAACTCTATTAGTCTTTCTCCTCTTTCATTCCTTGTCCCAAGCCCATATTTTCCTCTAACCTTTTCATCTACTCCTTCGCCTACAACTGCATTCCAGTCGCCCATGACTATTAGATTTTCGTCCCCCTTTACATACTGCATTACCCTTTCAATATCCTCATTCACGTTCTCTATCTGTTCATCTTCAGCTTGCGACGTCGGCATGTATACCTGAACTATCGTTGTCGGTGTTGGTCTGCTGTCGATTCTGATTAGAACAACCCGGTCACTGAACTGTTCACAGTAACACACCCTCCGCCCTACCTTCCTATTCATAACGAATCCTACACCTGTTATACCATTTTCTGCTGCTGTTGATATTACCCGATACTCGTCTGACCAGAAATCCTTGTCTTCCTTCCAATTCACTTCACTGACCCCTACTATATCTAGATTGAGCCTTTGCATTTCCCTTTTCAGATTTTCTAGTTTCCCTACCACGTTCAAGCCCCTGACATTCCACGCCCCGACTCGTAGAACGTTATCCTTTCGTAGATTATTCAATTTTTTTCTCATGGTAACCTCCCCATTGGCAGTCCCCTCCCGGAGATCCGAATGGGGGACTATTCCGGAATCTTTTGCCAATGGAGAGATCATCATGACACTTCTTCAATTACAGGCCACATGTCCTGTGGGTACACGTTACGTGTCATTAATGCAGTGGTTTCCATTGCCTTCTGTATCCTCATGTCGTTGATCATTGCTGATTCTTCCGCCTTTAGGGGCAATTTCCCACCCCTAGGACAAGAGAGTGCCCTGAACCTCTATCCGCTCCTCTGCCCTCAAGAACTAAGAACTAAGAGGGAATAATGAGAAAGGACGGCCAAGAACTGAGTGCTCGAGTTAAAAAGGGTGTAAGACAGGGATGTAGTCTTTCGCCCCTATTGTTCAATCTGTACATCAAAGAAGCATTGATGGAAAGAAAAGAAAGGTTCAGGTGCTGGATTAAAATTGATGGTGAAAGGACATTAATGATACGATTCGCTGACGACATTGCTATCCTGAGTGAAAGTGAAAAAGCATTAGATAATCTGCTGAATGGAATTAACACTCTAATGAGTACAGAATATACTCGGAGAAGGACGAAAGTAATGAGAAGTATCATAAATGAGAACAGCGAAAAAGATAACATCGGGACTGATGATCACGAAGTAGATGAAGTTATGGAATTCTGCTACGTAGGCAGCAAAATAACCTATGACGGACGGAGGGCATCAAAAGCAGACTAGGACTGGCAAAGAAAGGGTATTCCTAGCAAGCGAAGTCTACTACACTGACAAGGAGAAGGGACGGGATGACAGTACAACTGTTAAAACAGCAGGGACTGACTTCCATGGTACTAGAGGGAGCTGTAGAGGGTAAAAAACGTAGAGGAAGGCAACGACTGGAATACAGCCAGCAAATAACTGAGGCCATAGGTTGGAAGTGCTACTCTGAGATGAAGAGGTGGTCACGGGAGAGGAATTCGTGGCGGGCCGAGTCAAACCAGTCAGAAGCCTGATGACTCAAAAAAAGAAAATGAAATCTTTCTTAACTATAACGGCATGCGTTTCGGGCATGGCAACAAATATCTCGAGAAGACATTCCGAACCTGTCTCCACCCCTGCCACAAAGAACGCGATTGCACATTCGTGCCCGGCGGTCGCAATTCATACAGAAGTTGATAAAGGACGTAAGTTCCAAATGGATTGTAAGTTTATAGTCATTTAATGCCCATAATGTGAGAATATTTCCATAAATTGTATTAAATTTCAAACTGGTGCTACATGAGGCAACACTTTTCGATGCCATATATAAAGGGTGGAAATTGTAAATTGGTGGTAAGGTCTTAGGGAACCAAACTGCGGAGGTCATCGGTCCCTAAGCTTACGCACTATTTAATCTAATTTAAAGTAATTTACGCTAAGGACGACACAATCACCCATGCCGGAGGGAGGACTGGAACTTCCGACGGGGGGAGTCGCGCTGCTATAAAGGGTAATTCAGCTACGCTGTTCGTCTCAGATATTTGCTGTACTGTTTCACATTTTTCATCCAAATGAGATGTGGAAAAGTCTCACTAAATAAGTGTAGTCTATTTTCACAGTGGTGTTAGTTACAGAGATACCAGTATTCGTTTCGCTTTCCAAGTATACCGACAATAATTTCTGCTCCTAGTATCTACGTATTTTACTAAAAGGAGGAAATGCCCATCCAGTCCGTCTGCAGTTTGCCTGTATAACAATTTTATGAGGCAACTAAAATTTCATTTTGAATATTTCACATAACAATAAAATTGTGGAGCATCCGCAAGTCGCATAAAACCTTCCTTAATTACCGGTTTCGTTCGTCAGAAATTTAGTAGCCAGCGGACACACGTTACACCTATGTGGATATGAACAGTGTGCGGACCTCAGACATTTTTAAAATTAAGTTTAAAAGAGGTACTAATCGTACTTTGCTACATATATACAACGGTAACAGTTCTGTTCTTATGGTTACCTGACGTTGGTAGCAGGAGAGCGATTTCTGAATTTGAATAACGTATTTTTTTTTTGCTAGAGAAGTTTATTTGCTCAGATCGCAATAAGTATATATGTAGACTACTAGTTTCGACAAGTTAAACTGCCATGTTCAGATCATCTACATAGATGGACCATTGTGCCAGTCAGTGTAGTGTACAGTCATTAGTCAAGGAGCTTCTTCTTCAACGGGTTGTTCCCAAATATGTTCATGAGGAAATGATTGTGCACTACATAGAGGAAGAGTGTGGTTCACGTGTGTAGATGATGTAGATGATATGACGATGGTATTTAACTCGCCGAAACTAGTTGATACATACAATGTGAATTACTGAAAACTTGCACCACAAGTAGTGCTGAAACGGGAAGTACGATTGACGCGTGGTTGTTACAGTATGGATTGGTACTCAGGGGGTCGTATTCTTAGCCAATAATCAGATTCTAATAATCTTTAGAAAGTGTATTTTTGTGCAATCCGTCTCTTTTTATATGGAAAAATTCCTGTTGACATTAACAAACTAAAAGAAGGGTAAATTAGGATGTCAGTGGTGTTTTTTGCAGGACTGTGAGTCGTACTACTTCTAGCATCCGTGGAAGATGGTATGTAGGAGGTATAACGATATGTTTACGTAATGAGTATACATAAACATACAGTTATAAACGTCCCCGTTCGTAATCGCTAATTATAACAATATGTTTACTTTTGTGCTGTAACGTATAGCTATAATCAGCGGTGGAAACATATTTGCGAACGCCGACCGTGTGCGGCTGATTCTTCTTTGATCGTCTGATCAGTCGGAAGTTGCATTGCAGAGGCGAGTAAATGCCTATTCAAAATATAATTATTTTGGATAGCTCAACATGAATTTCCTAAGGGACCGTAGTTTATCATGCATTTATCAGTAGAGTATGGCGCGGAGAAAATATTACGCCGCATGCAACTTCCGTCCGAACTCGACGAAAGAATTCGTGACTGTGAACTCTCTATCTCGCAGAAACATAAAGAAAATTAAATAACTTCATGAAGGAGTGAGACATAGATTCTATATTAAATAAATAGTCCATACACCAGTTCCATGAAACCCTGAATTTATGGCAATTAATAGACGAACTTACACTGCAATGAAGGATTTAACATGGATGCCGTTTTGACTGGCACTTCTCTTAATGAAAACAATTCCTACGACGTTTTCACATACACGTCGCACAGTAAATCTACTGCTAGGCACTTTTAGTATTACACATTTACACTAGAACAATATTAATTTTAACAATAATAATACGGCGGCAAGACATGCGCGTCCGACACAAGTTACAGGAGACAAGAGAAGAATGAGTAACTGTTATTCGAGAATATCTCGTACCTCAAAAAAAAATGTGTAAAAGTGTTCTTCTTCTGTCTGTTTTTCGCGCCGCGGTTTTCAAAGTCAATAACTCACTGCATCTCTGACGGCGCTTCGACAATAAACAAGTTACGTCACAGGTCGTTCACCTTTTACATTATCGCAACATTATTTGCTAACTGTAGCTGTTGCCGAGCGACTGCTCGATTAGTGAATGATTTAAAATGATAAGACAATCACATAATGTTACATTGCCTTCCATGGGAATCTTGGAAATCAAGGAGATTACCAAGATTCACATGTCGCCGTTAACATTATGGGATTGAGTACTTTACAGATTTACTTTGATCAAACACAGTATTCCTGTCATTTGATTATTAGGATTACACAAATATGGTGATCTCTCATTCATAGACAAAGACAGTTCTTAAGGTAAAGATACACAAAAAAATTAAAAAACTAAGACAGTAAATCTACGAAGTTTACAATGGACATTATACATTATACTCATTACAGTCTTTTTTTTTTTTTTTACAGAGGTCATACCGACCATCCTTGTGGCCTCAAGTTATTGTCCAGAGCTCATAGGCTCTTTGCTCCTGAAAGAAAACACATAGGATTCATCTTTTTATACGCACATAATTCTCACACATGGAATTTCTCACACGTGTCCATTTTTATACACACATAATTCTCACACATGGAATTTCTCACACGTGTCCATTTTTATACACATATAATTCTCACACATGGAATTTCTCACACGTGTCCATTTTCCATTGCTCACTAGTGTCATGATTTTTACGCTTTCACTGTTTGTGTATTGACAGGTAAGTTAAAATTTGATTCTTCTCCAGGTGAAGCTTATGCCTTGAGAAGTTGGATCGCTACTTTGCGGTCTCCGAGTAGAAAACTTTTCATCAGCTCCGGCGGGCGAGTCTCACTCGCACGTTACGTACACACGTTACATGTAACAAAAGAAATATAAATACCCATTAGTCTAAAAACTAAGCTTAAATCTATTTTAGGACTTGGGATTCATAGGAATTTGACTTTGTCACTATTCGCGTGTGGTTTGGCTGTTCACATTTCATCCACGGGATATAACATTAGCATTGTATATGATATGTTGTGAACTCATATAAGAGTCTTTTATTTTGGGAGCGGCTTTCATGGAAAGTCCGTTTCGTCGAACTGCAGCGGGAGTGCTGTGCTAGTACATCACTTTAAATTTAACGCGTTTGTTGCGTCGATGTACGTTGACACAGGCTGATTGTTAGAGCTGAATCGCAACTCGAGGCGCTCACTAGCCTCCACACGGTACTTCAGCTTTTCCGCGCACGGTTCAGTGAACACGTTGCGTCGATGGTGTTGTGATATTTTGTGGTTTGCTGAGGCTGGTGAGGAGGGACGAGAATTATCAGGGACAGAGGCTCCATTGAAACCATCCCTGCCTCCACATTTTCCAGCCGATTTTGAAGGTAGGCTAGCGCTCGCACTTTGCAAAGCAGCTAACACACTTGGTTTCCGATGCACTGCACGTAATCACATCACCACCTTCGGTTACACAACCGGACTATCATTGTCCGTCGGCCTATCTGCACGTTTAACACTTTTTTCTCTTCACCGTGAATGAAATTATCACTTACTTATAACAACGATGCATTGCTTCGTGTCTGTGGCAGACTTCCACACCATTTTAAGCCTTCACTTATACACTACTA